>NC_139990.1:78774090-79374090 GCF_964263955.1 Coregonus lavaretus
AACCCAGAGAGAGAGAGAGCCTTAGAAAGGGCCAGAAGAGCTTAGAGAGAGACAGCCTTACAAGGGGCTTGAAGAGCTCAGATATATAGAGAGACAGCCTTACAAGGGGCCAGAAGAGCTCAGAGAGAGAGAGAGATGTGTTGATTTGTTTATGGAAGCCATTCTCTCTGACCACGCTGTTTCCATGTCACAGGATCTGAGCCGCCTCAAATGCCAATGTGGTGTGTGTAGAACAGCTAATGCCCCCGGCCATTAGGTTTAGCACGGTCATTAGTTTAGGGAAGGCCTCTCAAACAATTTACATATTTCAGTGGATTTCTGAGCTGCTATTTGGATTTGCTGTAATTAATTGATTCCTAAAAAGCATTGAGACACATGGAAGGGTACCTATAATGGCTAGGCAATTTGTTTCCTTAGCATTTTCTGTCCTTCATCCTTTGGTCAGCATTTTGATCTGAACAGGAAAAACTCTGGGTCCTAAACCTAACCCTTATACAGTGTGCAGGGTTCCAACAGCAGCGATATGTGTAGTTCTCAGAGAAGAGAACAGTGTCTAGAAGTGCTCTATAGTTAACAACAGAACAGCTCTGGTTAATGATCAGTCCATTCAGTGTCCAGTGAGTTCAGCTCTGTGACCCAGTGACTAGAAGTGCTCTATAGTTAACAACAGAACAGCTCTGGTTAATGATCAGTCCATTCAGTGTCCAGTGAGTTCAGCTCTGTGACCCAGGAGCCATAACACTGTCAGTATAAATCACAGTGTTCATAGCGTTGGGGTTAGGGTTGGAGGAGGAAACCTAAATATGTTCATTCTCAGGTCAGAGGTCAGACCCCCCATTACTAAAGGTCATTATGGTAATGTCACCGATGCTACAAATGACTCTCTGTGATGAATCATTTCCCAACTCTTAGCATGTGTCTTAGAGACAAATGGAAACAAATGGAAAGAAAGAGTAAAGGCTTTTACAAATGTGCAAAGGCTAGCTTTTGGATCCATTAGAATTTCAAAACTTGTGAAGTATTTTACTTTCAAGAACTGATGGTCAGGTTGAATAAAGAGAGAGATGAAGGAAGACAGGTTCAATAAAGAGAGAGAGGGAAATGGACAGGTTGAATAAAGAGAGAGAGGAAGGAGGACATGTTGAATAAAGAGAGAGATAGAGAGAGAAATGGACAGGTAAATTAAAGAGAGAGAGAAATGGACAGGTTAAATAAAGAGACAGAAAAATGGACAGGTTGAATGAAGAGAGAGAGAAATGGACAGGTTGAATGAAGAGAGAGAGAGAGAAATGGTTTAGGTTGAATAAAGAGAGAGAGAGAGAAATGGACAGGTTGAATAAAGAGAGAGAGAGAAATGGACAGGCTGAATAAAGAGAGAGAGAGAGAGAGAGAGAGAGAGAGAGAGAGAGAGAGAGAGAGAGAGAGAGAGAGAGAGAGAGAGAGAGAGAGAGAGAGAGAGAGAGAGAGAGAGAGAGAGAGAGAGAGAGAGAGAGAGAAATGGACAGGTTGAATAAAGAGAGAGAGAAATGGACAGGTTGAATAAAGAGAGAGAGAATTGGACAGGTTGAATAAAGAGAGAGAGAGAGAAATAAACAGGTTGAATAAAGAGAGAGAGAGAGAAATGGACAGGTTGAATAAAGAGAAAGAGAAATGGACAGGTTGAATAAAGAGAGAGAGAATTTGACAGGTTGAAAAAAGAGAGAGAGAGAGAAATGGACAGGTTGAATAAAGAGAAAGAGAAATGGACAGGTTGAATAAAGAGAGAGAGAGAGAGAGAGACAGAAATGGACAGGTTGAATAAAGAGAGACAGAAATTGACAGGTTGAATAAAGAGAGAGAGAAATGTACAGGTTAAATAAAGAGAGCTAGAAAAATGGACAGGTTGAAAAAAGGAGAGCGATAGAAATGGACAGGTTGAATAAAGAGAGAGAAAGAGAAATAAACAGGTTGAATAAAGAGAGAGAGAGAAATGGACAGGTTAAATAAAGAGAGAGAAATTGACAGTTTGAATGAAGAGAGAGAGAGAGAAATGGAAAGGGTAAATAAAGAGAGAGATTATGGAGGACAGGTTGAATAAAGAGAGAGGGTATGGAGGACAGGTTGAATAAAGAGAGAGAGGATGAGGACAGGTTGAATAAAGAGAGAGAGGATGGAGGACAGGTTGAATAAAGAGAGAGGGTATGGAGGACAGGTTGAATAAAGAGAGAGGGTATGGAGGACAGGTTGAATAAAGAGAGAGGGGATGGAGGACAGGTTGAATAAAGAGAGAGAGGATGGAGGATAGGTTGAATAAAGAGAGAGGGGATGGAGGACAGGTTGAATAAAGAGAGAGAGGATGGAGGATGGGTTTAGTAAAGAGAGAGAGGATGGAGGACAGGTTGATGAAAGAGAGAGGGTATGGAGGACAGGTTGAATAAAGAGAGAGTGGATGGAGGACAGGTTGAATAAAGAGAGAGCTGATGGAGGACAGGTTGAATAAAGAGAGAGAGGATGGAGAACAGGTTGAATAAAGAGAGAGAGGATGGAGGACAGGTTGAATAAAGAGAGAGGGGATGGAGGACAGGTTGAAAAAGAGAGAGAGGATGGAGGACAGGTTTAGTAAAGAGAGAGAGGATGGAGGACATGTTGTTGAATAAAGGGAGAGGGTATGGAGGACAGGTTGAATAAAGAGAGAGATGATGGAGAACAGGTTGAATAAAGAGAGAGAGGATGGAGGACATGTTGTTGAATAAAGGGAGAGGGTATGGAGGACAGGTTGAATAAAGAGAGAGAGGATGGAGAACAGGTTGAATAAAGAGAGAGAGGATGGAGGACAGGTTGAATAAAGAGAGAGGGGATGGAGGACAGGTTGAATAAAGAGAGAGAGGATGGAGGATGGGTTTAGTAAAGAGAGAGAGGATGGAGGACAGGTTGATGAAAGAGAGAGGGTATGGAGGACAGGTTGAATAAAGAGAGAGTGGATGGAGGACAGGTTGAATAAAGAGAGAGCTGATGGAGGACAGGTTGAATAAAGAGAGAGAGGATGGAGAACAGGTTGAATAAAGAGAGAGAGGACGGAGGACAGGTTGAATAAAGAGAGAGGGGATGGAGGACAGGTTGAAAAAGAGAGAGAGGATGGAGGACAGGTTTAGTAATGAGAGAGAGGATGGAGGACAGGTTGATGAATAAAGAGAGAGGGTATGGAGGACAGGTTGAATAAAGAGAGAGATGATGGAGAACAGGTTGAATAAAGAGAGAGAGG
Organism: Coregonus lavaretus; assembly: GCF_964263955.1. Lineage (NCBI taxonomy): Eukaryota > Metazoa > Chordata > Actinopteri > Salmoniformes > Salmonidae > Coregonus > Coregonus lavaretus. The sequence goes on from NC_139990.1 coordinate 78,777,332, forward strand.
ATGGAGAACAGGTTGAATAAAGAGAGAGAGGATGGAGCACAGGTTGAATAAAGAGAGAGAGGATGGAGGCATCAACTCAGCTCGCCGTGTTTGGAGGAGGAATGCTGCCTATGACCCCAAGAACACCATCCCCACCGTCAAACATGGAGGTGGAAACATTATGCTTTGGGGGTGTTTTTCTGCTAAGGGGACAGTACAACTTCATCGCATCAAAGGGACGATGGACGTGGCCATGTACCGTCAAATCTTGGGTGAGAACCTCCTTCCCTCAGCCAGGGCATTGAAAATGGGTCGTGGATGGGTATTCCAGCATGATAATGACCCAAAACACACGGCCAAGGCAACAAAGGAGTGGCTCAAGAAGAAGCACATTAAGGTCCTGGAGTGGCCTAGCCAGTCTCCAGACCTTAATCCCATAGAAAATCTGTGGAGGGAGCTGAAGGTTCGAGTTGCCAAACGTCAGCTTCGAAACCTTAATGACTTGGAGAAGATCTGCAAAGAGGAGTGGGACAAAATCCCTCCTGAGATGTGTGTAAACCGGGTGGCCAACTACAAGAAACATCTGACCTCCATGATTGCCAACAAGGGTTTTGCCACCAAGTACTAAGTCATGTTTTGCAGAGGGGTCAAATACTTATTTCCCTCATTAAAATGCAAATCAATTTATAACATTTTTGACATGCGTTTTTCTGGATTTTGTTGTTGTTATTCTGTCTCTCACTGTTCAAATAAACCTACCATTAAAATTATAGACTGATCATTTCTTTGTCAGTGGGCAAACGTACAAAATCAGCAGGGGATCAAATACTTTTTTCCCTCACTGTATATAGACAAGCAAGCAGTGAGACCACTGGGAATTAGAATCTACTGTATAATGCTAATCTACAGCCCGGCAGAGTCACAGTGATATTAACATATTAAGCAGAGTGACAGTAAGTACAGGGGCTGTTCTCAATACAGATGCATTATGGTGCATTATGGTGCATTATGGCACATTATGGTGCATTATGGTACATCACGGTACATTATGGTACATATATGGTACATTATGGTGCATGATGGTACATTATGGTACATTATGGCGCATTATGGTACATTATGGTACATTATGGTACATTATGGTACATTATGGTGCATTATGGTGCGTTATGTTACATTATGGTGCATTATGGAGCATTCTGGTACATTATGGTACATTATGGTGCATTATGGTACATTATGGTGCATTATGGTGCATTATGGTGCGTTATGTTACATTATGGTGCATTATGGTGCATTATAGCCTGGTGTGTAATTGTGGACTAAACTTAACAGAGCTAATCATATTGGTGCAAATTAAACATATGTTGTTATGGATCGTATAGTTTCCAAATTCTTTTTCATTTTAACCTACTCACATTCATTTATTTTTCAGTTATGATCCGTTAAAACCGTTCTTCCCTTTCTGTAACCATGTTACTTCCAAGTGTTATTGTGAACACCAGGGTGCTCTGTAGTGAAGACCAGTAGTTAGCAGGACCAGGAGGAAACAGGAGAGGGGAGGGGACTGTGGCCAGTAAAGTGGTTGGTGATCACAGTAACAACTGGAGTGATCCATAAAGGCATTAACACTTCATTCTGGGAGGCCATCACCACAGATTCAGGAGTTCACTAAGACATTAACCCTGTCTGGGAATCAATGTAGTGGAGCTCATTGGGAGCCTGGGTGGCTGGGTGGCTACAACAGAGGGAACAGAAGCCAGGCTGGGAAGCAGTGGAATGAACAGCCTTTAGATTCTCATGCTATGGTCCTGTTCTCTCCCTTTCCCTCCCTCTCTCTCTCTCTCTCTCTCTCTCTCTCTCTCTCTCTCTCTCTCTCTCTCTCTCTCCTCTCTCTCTCTCTCCCTCCCTCCCTCCCTCTCTCTCCCTCTCTCTCCCTCTCCCTCCCTCCCTCCCTCCCTCCCTCCCTGGACGCCCAGTAAATGGTTAAAGAGAGATGTCCTTAAAGCTCTTTGAGAGAGTGAGACGGTAGCAGGGTCATTCCACATGACCTCTCTCCTGACGTCAGCTATTCAGGGATTATTGCTACACTGCTGCTAGTGAAAGGGAGGGTAGTCATGCACTGAATGAAAATATAGAAACACATTCATTAATGCAACAAGGCTGCTTGTCTTTATCAAACACTAGAAATGAATTACACCTAAATAATAAAATATTAATGGAAAATTAGCAAAAATAATTGAAATCATTATTGTTGATATTTGTTCTTGTTAATGTGTTTTCAATATGTCTTCGGTTTTGTCTTTTAGTAGCCTCTCAAACGAGTATAAACAAACATGACTGAAGACTCCATCATAATCAATATGTTTCTAAAACACTAAAAGTTATTTTTCAGGGATCATGAGTCAATCTCCGTCATACTACAGGAGAACAACCCGGCAAAACTAATGATTTGATTTGACCTGAGGTACTCCAACAAGATGTTTAAAATGCACGTTTTCAACATCAATATGTTGGTGATTTTCCAGACCATTAAGACAGATATTTTAATCCATAATTGGCAGTGATATTAGCCTGTAATTAGTGACCTCTCCTCACAGGGGACAGAACAATGCTGTGAGTTAATATGGAACCAATGATGAATTATTCCAGCTCTTTGTGTTAATCACTATAAAGGAGTCAAAGGGCTTAGCCCCAAAGCACAGTTTCTACATTAATGCTTTACGTCCCATTAATATGAAGGCTGCCTTTAGTAAGAGGAAGATGGATGTCTGCTCCCTGACTGTCTGCTGACGTCTCCTCTCACCCCAGACTGGTCTACAACATGATGTCTTCTCTCACCTCAGACTGGTCTACAACATGATGTCTTCTCTCACCCCAGACTGGTCTACAACATGATGTCTTCTCTCACCTCAGATTGGTCTACAACATGATGTCTTCTCTCACCTCAGACTGGTCTACAACATGATGTCTTCTCTCACCTCAGACTGGTCTACAACATGATGTCTTCTCTCACCTCAGACTGGTCTACAACATGATGTCTTCTCTCACCTCAGACTGGTCTACAACATGATGTCTTCTCTCACCTCAGACTGGTCTACAACATGATGTCTTCTCTCACCTCAGACTGGTCTACAACATGATGTCTTCTCCCACCTCAGACTGGTCTACAACATGATGTCTTCTCTCACCTCAGACTGGTCTACAACATGATGTCTTCTCTCAGACTGGTCTACAACATGATGTCTTCTCTCACCTCAGACTGGTCTACAACATGATGTCTTCTCCCACCTCAGACTGGTCTACAACATGATGTCTTCTCTCACCTCAGATTGGTCTACAACATGATGTCTTCTCTCAGACTGGTCTACAACATGATGTCTTCTCTCACCTCAGACTGGTCTACAACATGATGTCTTCTCTCACCTCAGATTGGTCTACAACATGATGTCTTCTCTCAGACTGGTCTACAACATGATGTCTTCTCTCACCTCAGATTGGTCTACAACATGATGTCTTCTCTCACCTCAGATTGGTCTACAACATGATGTCTTCTCTCACCTCAGATTGGTCTACAACATGATGTCTTCTCTCAGACTGGTCTACAACATGATGTGTTCTCCCACCTCAGACTGGTCTACAACATGATGTCTTCTCTCACCTCAGATTGGTCTACAACATGATGTCTTCTCTCAGACTGGTCTACAACATGATGTCTTCTCTCAGACTGGTCTACAACATGATGTCTTCTCTCAGACTGGTCTACAACATGATGTCTTCTCTCACCTCAGACTGGTCTACAACATGATGTCTTCTCCCACCTCAGACTGGTCTACAACATGATGTCTTCTCTCACCTCAGACTGGTCTACAACATGATGTCTTCTCTCACCTCAGACTGGTCTACAACATGATGTCTTCTCTCACCTCAGACTGGTTTACAACATGATGTAAGTTTGTGTAGGGTAGTGTAGGTTGATGTATATTGAGGTAGGTTTATGTAGGGTGGTGTAGGTTGGTGTAGGTTGATGTAGATTGAGGTAGGTCGATGTAGGTTGGTTTAGGGTGGTGTGGGTTGGTGTATGTTGGTGTAGGTAGGTGTAGGTTGATGTAGGTTGGTGTAGGGTGGTGTGGGTTGGTGTATGTTGGTGTAGGTAGGTGTAGGTTGATGTAGGTTGGTGTAGGGTGGTGTGGGTTGGTGTATATTGGTGTAGGTAGGTGTAGGTTGATGTAGGTTGATGTAGGTTGATGTAGGTTGGTGTATGTTGGTGTAGGAATGTGTAAGTTGATATAGGTTGGTGTAGGTTGATGTAGGATGGTTTAGGGTGGTTTAGGTTGGTGTAGTTTGGTGTAGGTTGGTGTCAGGTGGTGTAGGGTGGTGTCGGGTGGTGTAGGGTGGTGTCGGGTGGTGTCGGGTGGTGTAGGTTTATATAGGTTGATGTAGGGGGGTTTAAGGTGGTTCAGGATGGTTTAGGGTATTATATTGGTTGGTGTAGGTCGATGTAGGATGATGTAGGTTGGTGTAGGTTAGTATAGGTTGACAGATATATGGTGGTGTAGTTTGATGTAGGATGGTGTAGGTTGATGCTACGTTGACTGATGTAGGTGGATGCTGTTGTCCATTCTGCTGATTTCAGACAAAATGTCTGCAGTCATGGACTTGAGGAGGGAAGTAAAGTGAGGAGTCTGTTGGTTGCTAGTGAGGGTCTGAGTTTGACAGATGTGTTGTGTGTTGACCATCTGGCCCTAACAGCAGATTTAGTCTGATCCTTCCAACAGCTCCCAGTGAAAGGTGGAGGAGACCTCTGGTCAGGGTCACTCAGAGAGGGCTGAGGTGCTGAGCCTCGGCTGTACCACTTTCATTTATGATGGATGAGTCCGGGAGAAAGGTCAGCCGGTGATAAATATGAGAGCGTTTGTTCAGGGAGGTCATCAATTACGCCGCGGCTGCTAACTTTCGATCTTGCGGCAAAATGGATCTCTTCTATGTAAGAAAACTATTGCTCAGAAAATTGGGATGTATTAATCAAATAGGAGGTAGTATCAAGTTAACTTTGAGTCGTGATCCATATCGCATGGCTGCTGTTCTGATGCTTAAACACGATAGTCCTCTGAACCGTAACAGAACAGTATTGATTTACACAAATTTAATTATGCCGATGTTTTTATTCTATCTCCCCGTTCTGTTGTACTCATACCTTTAACATACTCATATCATGTACACAACCTATGCAGCAATTTAGGCATAATATTTTTCCAAACATGGTATGGGTGCTATTGTTTAAAGTGCTATTGTTTCAATCAGCTAATGAATTGAAATCAGTCTTGGAAGATATTTGCAGGGAATATGGATTTTATTTTGACAGTGACTGTTGTTACATCATCTGTTCTACAGAGTCCTCAACTCCAATGTGGTAAAAGTATTTCAGCCAATGTCTGTAGGCCATCAGATTCCAGCAGTGTAATGAGATACAGCCTCTTTTCTCTATAAGGGCAAGAAAACAACAATAAGATCACACAGCTGACCCTTGACCCGCCCTCTATCACCTCCCCCTTTATCACACAGCTGACCCTTGACCAGCCCTCTATCCTCTATCACCTCCCCCTTTATCACACAGCTGACCCTTGATCAGCCCTCTATCCTCTATCACCTCCCTCTTTATCACACAGCTGACCCTTGACCCGCTTCTATCACCTCCATCTTTATCACACAGCTGACCCTTGACCCGCCTCTATCACCTCCCTCTTTATCACACAGCTGACCCTTGACCCGCCTCTATCACCTCCCTCTTTATCACACAGCTGACCCTTGACCAGCCCTCTATCACCTCCCTCTTTATCACACAGCTGACCCTTGACCCGCCTCTATCACCTCCCTCTTTATCACACAGCTGACCCTTTCTCTTTCTCCCCATCTCCTGCTCCCCGGCACCACTATGAGCCTGCTCCATCTCCCCGGCACCACTATGAGCCTGCTCCATCTCCTGTTCTCCCAGCACCACTATGAGCCTGCTCCATGACCTTCTCCCCGGCACCACTATAAGCTGCTCCATTGTTTCAGAATGGCAGTAATGTAGAGATGGGGAGGATTACAGGACAAGCTGTGAGAGGCTGGATTGGACAGGAAGAGACGCTGCTAATTCTAGCTGTGGTTGTGGTGGTATAGCAAACTGGGCTGCACAAATAATGGTATTTCTATTCACCTGACAAGCAGCAGTGATGTTGAGGCCCTCCAATAGATGGCCACTATTGTCTGGCTGGAGCCTCCATAGACCAAACCCCCTCTTGAATATCTGCGACAGCTCCCAAACAGCTGTTTCTCAACATCACTGAAAAGATAGATAAATATATTAGGATCCTTTGTACCAGTGTTGACCCCCAATTAAAATGAATTGCCCTTATTGCAGCACCAATAGAAGCTATGCAGGATTCTAACAGAGGTTGTTCATTCTGTTACATTTGTGTTTTACCATCCATATGTCGGGGTCACGCCAATTGATTGGCTCTAGAAACACACCAGGCACATTATAGGTTCAATGTCCTGAAAATAGCTATGCAGCCAAACAAGCGTTTGGAAGGTTTTTAAACATTTTGTCAGTGTAATGTAAAAATATATACGGGTTCAAATTGAGTTGTTAATTAATCTCTCAAATGCTCAATCTTGAGGCAGGAAAATAAAATGTGTTTTACAATGATGTCAGAAATCTAATGTTTATCTTGTTATTGCAGCGGCCTGTAAGGCTCCTTTTGTTGCTGGCAGCCTCTGTTGTTAAAGTCCAGCTAGTCTCAGGCTGTTCTACTGGACAATTACTGTAATAACTATCTGTGTTCCAGCCAGGTGCAGGGACAGGATGGTATAAAATGTTTGTGAACCCCTGGGTTGGCCGTGTACTTGAACCAGCTCTTGTTATACTTCCCCTCTAATCAGTCAGAAGGGGGGTCTGGTCTGTTCCCAGGACGAGGTGGAGGGGCTCTTAAATGTGCCATCTCTTATTGATCCATCCAACCCCTTATTAAAAACAGCCAGACCAGCACTATAAACCCAGCTAACCCAGAGTAAGGACTAACCCTAACCCAGCTAACCCAGAGTAAGGACTAACACTAACCCAGCTTACCCAGAGTAAGGACTAACCCTAACCCAGCTAACCCAGAGTAAGGACTAACCCTAACCCAGCTAACCCAGAGTAAGGATTAACACTAAGCCAGCTAACCCAGAGTAAGGACTAACCCTAACCCAGCTAACTCAGAGTAAGGACTAACACTAACCCAGCTAACCCAGAGTAAGGACTAACCCTAACCCAGCTAACCCAGAGTAAGGATTAACACTAACCCAGATAACCCAGAGGAAGGACTAACACTAACCCAGCTAACCCAGAGTAAGGACTAACACTAACCCAGCTAACCCAGAGTAAGGACTAACACTAACCCAGCCAACCCAGAGTAAGGACTAACACTAACCCAGCTAACCCAGAGTAAGGACTAACACTAACCCAGCTAACCCAGAGTAAGGACTAACCCTAACCCAGCTAACCCAGAGTAAGGATTAACACTAACCCAGATAACCCAGAGTAAGGACTAACACTAACCCAGCTAACCCAGAGTAAGGACTAACACTAACCCAGCTAACCCCGATTAAGGACTAACCCTAACCCAGCTAACCCAGAGTAAGGACTAACACTAACGCAGCTAACCCAGAGTAAGGACTAACACTAACCCAGCTAACCCAGAGTAAGGACTAATACTAACCCAGCTAACCCCGATTAAGGACTAACCCTAACCCAGCTAACCCAGAGTAAGGACTAACACTAACCCAGCTAACCCAGAGTAAGGACTAACACTAACCCAGCTAACCCAGAGTAAGGACTAACCCTAACCCAGCTAACCCCGATTAAGGACTAACCCTAACCCAGCTAACCCAGAGTAAGGACTAACACTAAACCAGCTAACCCAGAGTAAAGACTAACCCTAACCCAGCTAACCCAGAGTAAGGACTAACCCTAACCCAGATAACCCAGAGTAAGGGCTAACACTTACCCAGCTAATCCAGAGTAAGGACTAACACTAACCCAGCTAACCCAGAGTAAGGACTAACACTAACCCAGCTAACCCAGAGTAAGGACTAACCCTAACCCAGCTAACCCAGAGTAAGGATTAACACTAAGCCAGCTAACCCAGAGTAAGGACTAACCCTAACCCAGCTAACTCAGAGTAAGGACTAACACTAACCCAGCTAACCCAGAGTAAGGACTAACCCTAACCCAGCTAACCCAGAGTAAAGATTAACACTAACCCAGATAACCCAGAGGAAGGACTAACACTAACCCAGCTAACCCAGAGTAAGGACTAACACTAACCCAGCTAACCCAGAGTAAGGACTAACACTAACCCAGCTAACCCAGAGTAAGGACTAACACTAACCCAGCTAACCCAGAGTAAGGACTAACACTAACCCAGCTAACCCAGAGTAAGGACTAACACTAACCCAGCTAACCCAGAGTAAGGACTAACCCTAACCCAGCTAACCCAGAGTAAGGACTAACCCTAACCCAGCTAACCCAGAGTAAGGACTAACACTAACCCAGCTAACCCAGAGTAAGGGAAAACCCTAACCCAGCCAACCCAGAGTAAGGACTAACACTAACCCAGCTAACCCAGAGTAAGGACTAACCCTAACCCAGCTAACCCAGAGTAAGGACTAACCCTAACCCAGCTAACCCAGAGTAAGGACTAACACTAACCCAGCTAACCCAGAGTAAGGGAAAACCCTAACCCAGCCAACCGAGAGTAAGGACTAACACTAACCCAGCTAACCCAGAGTAAGGACTAACACTAACCCAGCTAACCCAGAGTAAGGACTAACCCTAACCCAGCTAACCCAGAGTAAGGACTAACCCTAACTAACTACAGGGCCCTACACATTTGGTCACATTTAGCTTGAAGGTCAATAAGACGTTTACCATCACAGAAGGTGAGGATGAAGAGGGTTGTGTCCATATTTCTCAGCCTGAGGATGATTTAGGACCTGATCTTATATGATGTGTCAGTTAGCCTTGTGTTTCTGTTTCTTGGTGTGGCTGTACTGTCATATCAAAACATATATTCTGGAATGTGATCAAAGCAGTGCAGTAAATGTTTTCCTTTAAACAAATGTAAGCTGTAGAATGTCATTCAACTGTGAGTATTGTCCTTTTTGAGGCATGGCTGAGAGAGTGTTTTCATTTCTTGAGGTTCTGTCTGGCTGAGAAAGAGATTTACTGCCGATTAGCACATGGTTAGCAGCCAGTTGAACCTTCTGATTAGCACCTGGTTAGCAGCCAGTTGAACCTTCAGAATCTAATGTAGTTTGAACCTAACCAAAGCCATGCAGGCCCATCCCAGATGTAGCTTTGGATCTACTTCCCGTAATGGGTTGTTGAGCCACGTTGGGCCAGTTTCTACAGGAACTGGGATTTAGAGTTGAGTTGCACCACACCTAGCTAACTCCCACTGCTGCCTAGCTTCCACTGGAGTTCATAGAAGGACATGGATTTACTCTGCAGACACAAATGGCTGTCTGTCTGTCTGTCTTTCTGTATAAACTACAATTAAACCTCAGTGTGTCTTACTGTATCATGTCACATTCTGCTGATAGTTAACAATGTTCTACACAGATGTCAGGAAACCCCTAAATTCCCTTCTGAGGTTTTCTACATTCAATTTGACCCTCCACTTTTGACATTGCATACTTGTATAACACTCAAACGCATAAGAATCCAAAATGTAGTAAATAATCAACATGTGGAGCTTAACAATTTTCTAAAAAGTAATATGTGTTTTAAAATGTGTATACACTGGGTTCAAGACTGCTTTGTCATAGTGATGATGTGCAATTCCCGACTGAAAGCTAATATGTGGCCAACTGATGAAAAGTTATTCCTCAGAATTAAGTCGGTTGTCCAGAGTTATCTGGCTGTTGGAATGTTGTTATCAGTGAGAGGAGAGTGACTGACAGATTGATGCAGGCTCTGACCTGGGCCTGCCCACACTGCCTCTGTATGTATACCGCTACAGACAGATGCTGTTAGAGCACGTTGACATTTTCTACTTAGTGTTCTTTAAAGCTGTTGAGAGACGGGGAAAAGAGAGATGCTGGTAGTCCCTGAGCACGGGTGGTGGGAGATTCAGTTTCAAGAGAAACAGCTGTATGCCCACCAACATCAACAATGTAGACAGATGAAAACAGAATATATTTGGACCAATTACTTACCCTTGTTAAATGTATGTCTTAAATATGGTTAAGTAAATTATATAAATATAGAGAATGTAATTATATTGTATCTAATTTTAGTTGTTAATTCAATATATAATTGATCAGTAATGTGAGCTTATAAATGGGTATATAACTCAGATTTGAAGAAGGTGAAATATTTAAAAGGAGTATTTTGGCTCTGAGAATGTAGTGTGTTATCAGGCTGATAAACTGTTACCTCTGGATGACCTGACGACAGGAAGACGGCCAGACAGCCCTGTGGTAAAACATTTATTTAGCTACTGGTTTGATGAACATTGATGTCTTCAGCACATAGCAGCGCAGGTACAGCACATCTCCTACTAGCAGTTCCCAGGATAACAATTACACTTCTTATTCAATAGTCTATAATGACCCACTCCTGAAAACAACCTCATATGGATTCAGTGGCTTACCTCTGGCTTACATTGATTACAGAAGTCTCCAGGTTAGGGAAACTCAATAAGGCTCTTCCGTCTAATTTAGGCGACACTTGAAATTAGCTGTAATGATTCCTGATTGTCTGAATACATTTAAAACCTCTGTAGACATCACTCTCATAGTGAACCACCACCTCTTCAGTCTCATAGTGAATCACCACCTCTTCAGTCTCATAGTGAACCACCACCTCTTCAGTCTCATAGTGAACCACCACCTCTTCAGTCTCATAGTGAACCACCACCTCTTCAGTCTCATAGTGAACCACCACCTCTTCAGTCTCAGAGTGAATCACCACCTCTTCAGTCTCAGAGTGAACCACCACCTCTTCAGTCTCATAGTGAACCATCACCTCTTCAGTCTCATAGTGAACCATCACCTCTTCAGTCTCATAGTGAACCACCACCTCTTCAGTCTCATAGTGAACCACCACCTCTTCAGTCTCATAGTGTTCAACCACCTCTTCAGTCTCATAGTGAATCACCACCTCTTCAGTCCAGTGGAGGCTCCTCAGAGGAGGAAGGGGAGGATCATGCTCCTCAGTGAATTCCATAAAAATTTTAAAACATTGAAAAAGTTTTAGATAAAACTATACTAAATATATTCACGTCACCAAGTAATTGATTAAAACACACTGTAGGGTATCACCGTGGTGTAGCCGGAGGACAGCTAGCCTCTGTCAACCTCTGGGTACATTGACTTCAATACAACACCTAGGAGGCTCTTGGTTTTCACCCCCTTCCATAGACTTACACAGTAATGATGACAACTTCCGGAGGACATCATCCAACCTTTCAGAGCTCTTGCAGCATGAACTGACATGTTGTCCACCCAATTAAAGGATCAGAGAATGAATCTAGTACTGAAAGCATAAGCTACAGCTAGCTAGCACTGCAGTGCATAAAATGTGGTGAGTAGTTGACTCAAAGAGAGAAAAAGAAAATAGTTGAACAGTTTTCAACAAATTAATTTATTAAAAAATGAAGGAGACGCAAGAGAGAGAGAAAGAGATTTCGTCATTTTTTTTCACTTTCAGTGTCACTTACTTAGCTAGCAAATGCAGCTGGCTAGTTTAGTTACTAAAATACCCGGCTCAAACAGAGGGATGCTATTTTAGCTAGCTGGCTATGACTATCCAACACAACACTGGAACTCTTCCAAGTCAAGGTAAGCTTTTGGTTTTATTAATTTATTGCCACCGGGGCCCGCCAGTGTAACTGCTTACTGACTGTACACTGTAACATTACTGCATGATTGTAGCGGGTTTACTAACACATTAGTTATATTATCTATGTTAACTAGGATGTTACTTTAGCTAATATGGGGACAACAATGTAGGCTGTGTCTAGCGGTTATGACATGGTTTGGCTTGGAAAGTTTTTTTTGCCTGGTCATATAGCTGATGTGTTGTTCATTGACGTCCACAAACGAAGGGACAAGGTGAGAGGAGGAGAGTGCACAGAGGTGAGAAGGAATACGACGTGGCTGCTATGAAAGTGAACTGTGTTAATGCGTGATCAGGGGTGTATTCATTCCGCAGATTCTGTTGAAAAACGTTTCTTAAACAGAAGCAAACGAAACGGGGATAAACATACCTGAATTTGTCCAATAGAAACTCTTGTTTGCAACTGTTGGACTAATGATTATACCCTAGATAAGCTAGATGCAGGCAAGAGTGTGCAAGGCGGTATTGAAACTGTCACTGTCCGTCCATGTGTCACTGTCTGTCATCTTACATGTTTCTCTCGACCTGTGTGACCTACAGCCAACAGTCATCCCTCCTTCATGAAAGGCACTGAGCTGTAGCTAGGATAATATAGGGTGTGTATGTGTGTTGTAGCTAGGGTAAAATATGTTTTGTGTGTTGTAGCTAGGGTCATATAGAGTATGTGTGTGTGTTGTAGCTAGGATAATATAGGTTATGTGTGTGTGCTGTAGCTAGGGTAATATAGGTTATGTGTGTGTGTTGTAGCTAGGATAAAATAGGTTTTGTGTGTGTTGTAGCTAGGGTAATTTAGGGTATGTGTGTTGTAGCTAGGGTAATATAGGTTATGTGTGTTGTAGCTAGGGTAATATAGGTTATGTGTGTGTTGTAGCTAGGATAATATAGGGTGTGTGTGTGTTGTAGCTAGGATAATATAGGTTATGTGTGTGTTGTAGCTAGGGTAATATAGGTTATGTGTGTGTTGTAGCTAGGGTAATATAGGGTGTGTGTATTGTAGCTAGGGTAATATAGGGTGTGTGTGTGTTGTAGCTAGGGTAAAATAGGGTATGTGTGTGTGTTGTAGCTAGGGTAATATAGGGTGTGTGTGTTGTAGCTAGGGTCTTATAGGGTATGTGTGTGTGTTGTAGCTAGGATAATATAGGTTATGTGTGTGTGCTGTAGCTAGGGTAATATAGGTTATGCGTGTGTGTTGTAGCTAGGATAAAATAGGTTTTGTGTGTGTTGTAGCTAGGGTAATATAGGGTATGTGTGTTGTAGCTAGGGTAATATAGGTTATGTGTGTGTTCTAGCTAGGATAATATAGGTTATGTGTGTGTTGTAGCTAGGGTAATATAGGTTATGTGTGTGTTGTAGCTAGGGTAATATAGGTATTGTGTGTTGTAGCTAGGGTAATATAGGGTGTGTGTATTGTAGCTAGGGTAATATAGGGTGTGTGTGTGTTGTAGCTAGGGTAAAATAGGGTATGTGTGTGTGTTGTAGCTAGGGTAATATAGGGTGTGTGTGTTGTAGCTAGGATAATATAGTGTATGTGTGTTGTAGCTAGGGTGATATAGGGTGTGTGTGTTGTAGCTAGGGTAATATAGGGTATGTGTGTTGTAGCTAGGGTAATATAGGGTATGTGTGTTGTAGCTAGGGTAATATTGGGTATAGGTGTGTTGTAGCTAGGGTAATATAGGTTATGTGTGTTGTAGCTAGGGTAATATAGGTAATGTGTGTGTTGTAGCTAGGATAATATTGGTTATGTGTGTTGTAGCTAGGATAATATAGGGTATGTGTGTTGTAGCTAGGGTAATATAGGGTATGTGTGTTGTAGCTAGGCTAATATAAGGTATGTGTGTTGTAGCTAGGGTAATATAGGTTATGTGTGTGTTGTAGCTAGGGTAATATAGGTATTGTGTGTTGTAGCTAGGGTAATATAGGGTGTGTGTATTGTAGCTAGGGTAATATAGGGTGTGTGTGTGTTGTAGCTAGGGTAAAATAGGGTATGTGTGTGTGTTGTAGCTAGGGTAATATAGGGTGTGTGTGTTGTAGCTAGGATAATATAGTGTATGTGTGTTGTAGCTAGGGTGATATAGGGTGTGTGTGTTGTAGCTAGGGTAATATAGGGTATGTGTGTTGTAGCTAGGGTAATATTGGGTATGGGTGTGTTGTAGCTAGGGTAATTTAGGTTATGTGTGTTGTAGCTAGGGTAATATAGGGCATGTGTGTGTGTTGTAGCTAGGGTAATATAAGTTATGTTTGTGTGCTGTAGCTAGAGTAATATATGTTATGTGTGTGTTGTCGCTAGGATAATATAGGGTTTGTGTGTTGTAGCTAGGGTATTATAGGGTGTGTGTGATGTAGCTAGGGTAATATATGGTATGTGTGTTGTAGCTAGGGTAATATAGTGTATGTGTGTTGTAGCTAGGGTAATATAGTGTATGTGTGTTGTAGCTAGGGTAATATAGGTTATGTGTGTGTTGTAGCTAGGATAATATAAGTTATGTGTGTGTGTTGTAGGTAGGGTAATATAGGGTATGTGTGTTGTAGCTAGGGTAATATAGGGTAGGTGTGTTTTAGCTAGTGTAATATAGGTTATGTGTGTTTAAGCTAGGGTAATATAGGGTATGTGTGTTGTAGCTAGGGTAATGTAGGGTATGTGTGTTGTAGCTAGGGAATATAGGTTATTTTTGTGTTGTAGCTAGGGTAATATAGGGTATGTGTGTAGTAGTTAGGGTAAATATAGGGTATGTGTGTTGTAGCTAGGGTAATATAGTGTATGTGTGTTGTAGCTAGGGTAATATAGTGTATGTGTGTTGTAGCTAAGTAATATAGGTTATGTGTGTGTTGTAGCTAGGGTAATATAGGGCATGTGTGTGTGTTGTAGCTAGGGTAATATAAGTTATGTGTGTGTGCTGTAGCTAGAGTAATATATGTTATGTGTGTGTGTTGTAGCTAGAGTAAAATAGGTTTTGTGTGTGTTGTAGCTAGGATAATATAGTTTATGTGTGTGTTGTCGCTAGGATAATATAGGGTGTGTGTGTTATGTAGCTAGGATAATATAGGTTATGTGTGTGTGCTGTAGCTAGAGTAATATATGTTATGTGTGTGTTGTTGCTAGAGTAAAATAGGTTTTGTGTGTGTTGTAGCTAGGGTAATATAGGTTATGTGTGTGTGTTGTAGCTAGGAAAATATAGGTTATGTGTGTGTTGTCGCTAGGATAATATAGGGTGTGTGTGTTTTGTAGCTAGGATAATATAGGTTATGTGTGTGTTGTAGCTAGGGTAATATAGGGTATGTGTGTGTTGTAGCTAGGATAATATAGGGTATGTGTGTTGTAGCTAGGGTATTATAGGGTGTGTGTGTTGTAGCTACGGTAATATAGGGTGTGTGTGTTGTAGCTAGGGTAATATAGTGTATGTGTGTTGTAGATAGGGTAATATAGTGTATGTGTGTTGTAGCTAAGTAATATAGGTTATGTGTGTTTTGTAGCTAGGGTAATATAGGGTATGTGTGTGTGTTGTAGCTAGGGTAATATAAGTTATGTGTGTGTGCTGTAGCTAGAGTAATATATGTTATGTGTGTGTGTTGTAGCTAGAGTAAAATAGGTTTTGTGTGTGTTGTAGCTACGATAATATAGGTTATGTGTGTGTTGTCGCTAGGATAATATAGGGTATGTGTGTTGTAGCTAGGGTATTATAGGGTGTGTGTGTTGTAGCTAGGGTAATATATGGTATGTGTGTTGTAGATAGGGTAATATAGTGTATGTGTGTTGTAGCTAGGGTAATATAGTGTATGTGTGTTGTAGCTAGGGTAATATAGGTTATGTGTGTGTTGTAGCTAGGATAATATAGGTTATGTGTGTGTGTTGTAGGTAGGGTAATATAGGGTATGTGTGTTGTAGCTAGGGTAATATAGGGTGTGTGTGTTGTAGCAAGGGTAATATAGGTTATGTGTGTGTTGTAGCTAGGGTAATATAGGGTAGGTGTGTTTTAGCTAGGGTAATATAGGTTATGTGTGTGTTGTAGCTAGGGTAATATAGGGTATGTGTGTTGTAGCTAGGGTAATGTAGGGTATGTGTGTTGTAGCTAGGGAATATAGTTTTTTTTTTTGTTGTAGCTAGGGTAATATAGGGTATGTGTGTAGTAGTTAGGGTAAATATAGGGTATGTGTGTTGTAGCTAGGGTAATATAGTGTATGTGTGTTGTAGCTAGGGTAATATAGTGTATGTGTGTTGTAGCTAAGTGATATAGGTTATGTGTGTTTTGTAGCTAGGGTAATATAGGGTATATGTGTGTGTTTTAGCTAGGGTAATATAAGTTATGTTTGTGTGCTGTAGCTAGAGTAATATATGTTATGTGTGTGTGTTGTAGCTAGAGTAAAATAGGTTTTGTGTGTGTTGTAGCTACGATAATATAGGTTATGTGTGTGTTGTCGCTAGGATAATATAGGGTATGTGTGTTGTAGCTAGGGTATTATAGGGTGTGTGTGTTGTAGCTAGGGTAATATATGGTATGTGTGTTGTAGCTAGGGTAATATAGTGTATGTGTGTTGTAGCTAGGGTAATATAGTGTATGTGTGTTGTAGCTAGGGTAATATAGGTTATGTGTGTGTTGTAGCTAGGATAATATAAGTTATGTGTGTGTGTTGTAGGTAGGGTAATATAGGGTATGTGTGTTGTAGCTAGGTTAATATAGGGTGTGTGTGTTGTAGCAAGGGTAATATAGGTTATGTGTGTGTTGTAGCTAGGGTAATATAGGGTAGGTGTGTTTTAGCTAGGGTAATATAGGTTATGTGTGTTGTAGCTAGGGTAATATAGGGTATGTGTGTTGTAGCTAGGGTAATGTAGGGTATGTGTGTTGTAGCTAGGGAATATAGGTTATTTTTGTGTTGTAGCTAGGGTAATATAGGGTATGTGTGTAGTAGTTAGGGTAAATATAGGGTATGTGTGTTGTAGCTAGGGTAATATAGTGTATGTGTGTTGTAGCTAGGGTAATATAGTGTATGTGTGTTGTAGCTAAGTAATATAGGTTATGTGTGTGTTGTAGCTAGGGTAATATAGGGTATGTGTGTGTGTTGTAGCTAGGGTAATATAAGTTATGTGTGTGTGCTGTAGCTAGAGTAATATATGTTATGTGTGTGTGTTGTAGCTAGAGTAAAATAGGTTTTGTGTGTGTTGTAGCTAGGGTAATATAGGTTATGTGTGTGTGTTGTAGCTAGGGTAAAAAAGGTTTTGTGTGTGTTGTAGCAACGATAATATAGGTTATGTGTGTGTTTTCGCTAGGATAATATAGGGTATGTGTGTTGTAGCTAAGGTATTATAGGGTGTGTGTGTTGTAGCTAGGGTAATATATGGTATGTGTGTTGTAGCTAGGGTAATATAGTGTATGTGTGTTGTAGCTAGGGTAATATAGTGTATGTGTGTTGTAGCTAGGATAACATAGGTTATGTGTGTGTTGTAGCTAGGATAATATAGGTTATGTGTGTATGTTGTAGGTAGGGTAATATAGGGTATGTGTGTTGTAGCTAGGGTAATATAGGGTATGTGTGTGTTGTAGCAAGGGTAA
Source organism: Coregonus lavaretus (assembly GCF_964263955.1). Lineage (NCBI taxonomy): Eukaryota > Metazoa > Chordata > Actinopteri > Salmoniformes > Salmonidae > Coregonus > Coregonus lavaretus. The sequence goes on from NC_139990.1 coordinate 78,794,786, forward strand.
TATAGTGTATGTGTGTTGTAGCTAGGGTAATATACTGTATGTGTGTTGTAGCTAAGTAATATAGGTTATATGTGTGTTGTAGCTAGGGTAATATAGGGTATGTGTGTGTGTTGTAGCTAGGGTAATATAAGTTATGTGTGTGTGCTGTAGCTAGAGTAATATATGTTATGTGTGTGTGTTGTAGCTAGAGTAAAATAGGTTTTGTGTGTGTTGTAGCTAGGGTAATATAGGTTATGTGTGTGTGTTGTAGCTAGGGTAAAAAAGGTTTTGTGTGTGTTGTAGCAACGATAATATAGATTATGTGTGTGTTGTCGCTAGGATAATATAGGGGATGTGTGTTGTAGCTAGGGTATTATAGGGTGTGTGTGTTGTAGCTAGGGTAATATATGGTATGTGTGTTGTAGCTGGGGTAATATAGTGTATGTGTGTTGTAGCTAGGGTAATATAGTGTATGTGTGTTGTAGCTAGGATAATATAGGTTATGTGTGTGTTGTAGCTAGGATAATATAGGTTATGTGTGTGTGTTGTAGGTAGGGTAATATAGGGTATGTGTGTTGTAGCTAGGGTAATATAGGGTATGTGTGTGTTGTAGCAAGGGTAATATAGTGTATGTGTGCTGTAGCTAGGGTAATATACTGTATGTGTGTTGTAGCTAAGTAATATAGGTTATGTGTGTGTTGTAGCTAGGGTAATATAGGGTATGTGTGTGTGTTGTAGCTAGGGTAATATAAGTTTTGTGTGTGTGCTGTAGCTAGAGTAATATATGTTATGTGTGTGTGTTGTAGCTAGAGTAAAATAGGTTTTGTGTGTGTTGTAGCTAGGGTAATATAGGTTATGTGTGTGTGTTGTAGCTAGGGTAAAAAAGGTTTTGTGTGTGTTGTAGCAACGATAATATAGGTTATGTGTGTGTTGTCGCTAGGATAATATAGGGTATGTCTGTTGTAGCTAGGGTATTATAGGGTGTGTGTGTTGTAGCTAGGGTAATATATGGTATGTGTGTTGTAGCTAGGGTAATATAGTGTATGTGTGTTGTAGCTAGGGTAATATAGTGTATGTGTGTTGTAGCTAGGATAATATAGGTTATGTGTGTGTTGTAGCTAGGATAATATAGGTTATGTGTGTGTGTTGTAGCTAGGGTAATATAGGGTATGTGTGTGTTGTAGCTAGGATAATATAGGGTATATGTGTTGTAGCTAGGGTATTATAGGGTGTGTGTGTTGTAGCTACGGTAATTTAGGGTGTGTGTGTTGTAGCTAGGGTAATATAGTGTATGTGTGTTGTAGCTAGGGTAATATAGTGTATGTGTGTTGTAGCTAAGTAATATAGGTTATGTGTGTGTTGTAGCTAGGGTAAAATAGGGTATGTGTGTGTGTTGTAGCTAGGGTAATATAAGTTATGTGTGTGTGCTGTAGCTAGAGTAATATATGTTATGTGTGTGTGTTGTAGCTAGAGTAAAATAGGTTTTGTGTGTGTTGTAGCTACGATAATATAGGTTATGTGTGTGTTGTCGCTAGGATAATATAGGGTATGTGTGTTGTAGCTAGGGTATTATAGGGTGTGTGTGTTGTAGCTAGGGTAATATATGGTATGTGTGTTGTAGCTAGGGTAATATAGTGTATGTGTGTTGTAGCTAGGGTAATATAGTGTATGTGTGTTGTAGCTAGGGTAATATAGGTTATGTGTGTGTTGTAGCTAGGATAATATAGGTTATGTGTGTGTGTTGTAGGTAGGGTAATATAGGGTATGTGTGTTGTAGCTAGGGTAATATAGGGTGTGTGTGTTGTAGCAAGGGTAATATAGGTTATGTGTGTGTTGTAGCTAGGGTAATATAGGGTAGGTGTGTTTTAGCTAGGGTAATATAGGTTATGTGTGTGTTGTAGCTAGGGTAATATAGGGTATGTGTGTTGTAGCTAGGGTAATGTAGGGTATGTGTGTTGTAGCTAGGGATTATAGGTTTTTTTTTTGTTGTAGCTAGGGTAATATAGGGTATGTGTGTAGTAGTTAGGGTAAATATAGGGTATGTGTGTTGTAGCTAGGGTAATATAGTGTATGTGTGTTGTAGCTAGGGTAATATAGTGTATGTGTGTTGTAGCTAAGTGATATAGGTTATGTGTGTTTTGTAGCTAGGGTAATATAGGGTATGTGTGTGTGTTTTAGCTAGGGTAATATAAGTTATGTGTGTGTGCTGTAGCTAGAGTAATATATGTTATGTGTGTGTGTTGTAGCTAGAGTAAAATAGGTTTTGTGTGTGTTGTAGCTACGATAATATAGGTTATGTGTGTGTTGTCGCTAGGATAATATAGGGTATGTGTGTTGTAGCTAGGGTATTATAGGGTGTGTGTGTTGTAGCTAGGGTAATATATGGTATGTGTGTTGTAGCTAGGGTAATATAGTGTATGTGTGTTGTAGCTAGGGTAATATAGTGTATGTGTGTTGTAGCTAGGGTAATATAGGTTATGTGTGTGTTGTAGCTAGGATAATATAAGTTATGTGTGTGTGTTGTAGGTAGGGTAATATAGGGTATGTGTGTTGTAGCTAGGGTAATATAGGGTGTGTGTGTTGTAGCAAGGGTAATATAGGTTATGTGTGTGTTGTAGCTAGGGTAATATAGGGTAGGTGTGTTTTAGCTAGGGTAATATAGGTTATGTGTGTTGTAGCTAGGGTAATATAGGGTATGTGTGTTGTAGCTAGGGTAATGTAGGGTATGTGTGTTGTAGCTAGGGAATATAGGTTATTTTTGTGTTGTAGCTAGGGTAATATAGGGTATGTGTGTAGTAGTTAGGGTAAATATAGGGTATGTGTGTTGTAGCTAGGGTAATATAGTGTATGTGTGTTGTAGCTAGGGTAATATAGTGTATGTGTGTTGTAGCTAAGTAATATAGGTTATGTGTGTGTTGTAGCTAGGGTAATATAGGGTATGTGTGTGTGTTGTAGCTAGGGTAATATAAGTTATGTGTGTGTGCTGTAGCTAGAGTAATATATGTTATGTGTGTGTGTTGTAGCTAGAGTAAAATAGGTTTTGTGTGTGTTGTAGCTAGGGTAATATAGGTTATGTGTGTGTGTTGTAGCTAGGGTAAAAAAGGTTTTGTGTGTGTTGTAGCAACGATAATATAGGTTATGTGTGTGTTTTCGCTAGGATAATATAGGGTATGTGTGTTGTAGCTAAGGTATTATAGGGTGTGTGTGTTGTAGCTAGGGTAATATATGGTATGTGTGTTGTAGCTAGGGTAATATAGTGTATGTGTGTTGTAGCTAGGGTAATATAGTGTATGTGTGTTGTAGCTAGGATAACATAGGTTATGTGTGTGTTGTAGCTAGGATAATATAGGTTATGTGTGTATGTTGTAGGTAGGGTAATATAGGGTATGTGTGTTGTAGCTAGGGTAATATAGGGTATGTGTGTGTTGTAGCAAGGGTAATATAGTGTATGTGTGTTGTAGCTAGGGTAATATACTGTATGTGTGTTGTAGCTAAGTAATATAGGTTATATGTGTGTTGTAGCTAGGGTAATATAGGGTATGTGTGTGTGTTGTAGCTAGGGTAATATAAGTTATGTGTGTGTGCTGTAGCTAGAGTAATATATGTTATGTGTGTGTGTTGTAGCTAGAGTAAAATAGGTTTTGTGTGTGTTGAAGCTAGGGTAATATAGGTTATGTGTGTGTGTTGTAGCTAGGGTAAAAAAGGTTTTGTGTGTGTTGTAGCAACGATAATATAGATTATGTGTGTGTTGTCGCTAGGATAATATAGGGGATGTGTGTTGTAGCTAGGGTATTATAGGGTGTGTGTGTTGTAGCTAGGGTAATATATGGTATGTGTGTTGTAGCTGGGGTAATATAGTGTATGTGTGTTGTAGCTAGGGTAATATAGTGTATGTGTGTTGTAGCTAGGATAATATAGGTTATGTGTGTGTTGTAGCTAGGATAATATAGGTTATGTGTGTGTGTTGTAGGTAGGGTAATATAGGGTATGTGTGTTGTAGCTAGGGTAATATAGGGTATGTGTGTGTTGTAGCAAGGGTAATATAGTGTATGTGTGTTGTAGCTAGGGTAATATACTGTATGTGTGTTGTAGCTAAGTAATATAGGTTATGTGTGTGTTGTAGCTAGGGTAAAATAGGGTATGTGTGTGTGTTGTAGCTAGGGTAATATACGTTATGTGTGTGTGCTGTAGCTAGAGTAATATATGTTATGTGTGTGTGTTGTAGCTAGAGTAAAATAGGTTTTGTGTGTGTTGTAGCTACGATAATATAGGTTATGTGTGTGTTGTCGCTAGGATAATATAGGGTATGTGTGTTGTAGCTAGGGTATTATAGGGTGTGTGTGTTGTAGCTAGGGTATTATAGGGTGTGTGTGTTGTAGCTAGGGTAATATATGGTATGTGTGTTGTAGCTAGGGTAATATAGTGTATGTGTGTTGTAGCTAGGGTAATATAGTGTATGTGTGTTGTAGCTAGGGTAATATAGGTTATGTGTGTGTTGTAGCTAGGATAATATAGGTTTTGTGTGTGTGTTGTAGGTAGGGTAATATAGGGTATGTGTGTTGTAGCTAGGGTAATATAGTGTGTGTGTGTTGTAGCAAGGGTAATATAGGTTATGTGTGTGTTGTAGCTAGGGTAATATAGGGTAGGTGTGTTTTAGCTAGGGTAATATAGGTTATGTGTGTGTTGTAGCTAGGGTAATATAGGGTATGTGTGTTGTAGCTAGGGTAATGTAGGGTATGTGTGTTGTAGCTAGGGAATATAGTTTTTTTTTGTGTTGTAGCTAGGGTAATATAGGGTATGTGTGTAGTAGTTAGGGTAAATATAGGGTATGTGTGTTGTAGCTAGGGTAATATAGTGTATGTGTGTTGTAGCTAGGGTAATATAGTGTATGTGTGTTGTAGCTAAGTAATATAGGTTATGTGTGTTTTGTAGCTAGGGTAATATAGGGTATGCGTGTGTGTTTTAGCTAGGGTAATATAAGTTATGTGTGTGTGCTGTAGCTAGAGTAATATATGTTATGTGTGTGTGTTGTAGCTAGAGTAAAATAGGTTTTGTGTGTGTTGTAGCTAGGGTAATATAGGTTATGTGTGTGTGTTGTAGCTAGGGTAAAAAAGGTTTTGTGTGTGTTGTAGCAACGATAATATAGGTTATGTGTGTGTTGTCGCTAGGATAATATAGGGTATGTGTGTTGTAGCTAGGGTATTATAGGGTGTGTGTGTTGTAGCTAGGGTAATATATGGTATGTGTGTTGTAGCTAGGGTAATATAGTGTATGTGTGTTGTAGCTAGGGTAATATAGTGTATGTGTGTTGTAGCTAGGATAATATAGGTTATGTGTGTGTTGTAGCTAGGATAATATAGGTTATGTGTGTGTGTTGTAGGTAGGGTAATATAGGGTATGTGTGTTGTAGCTAGGGTAATATAGGGTATGTGTGTGTTGTAGCAAGGGTAATATAGTGTATGTGTGTTGTATCTAGGGTAATATACTGTATGTGTGTTGTAGCTAAGTAATATAGGTTATGTGTGTGTTGTAGCTAGGGTAATATAGGGTATGTGTGTGTGTTGTAGCTAGGGTAATATAAGTTATGTGTGTGTGCTGTAGCTAGAGTAATATATGTTATGTGTGTGTGTTGTAGCTAGGATAATATAGGTTATGTGTTTGTTGTAGCAAGGGTAATATAGGGTGTGTGTGTGTTGTAGCTAGGGTAATATAGGGAATGTGTGTTGTAGCTAGGATAATATAGGGTATGTGTGTTGTAGCTAGGGTAATATAGGGTATGTGTGTGTTGTAGCAAGGGTAATATAGGGTATGTGTGTGTGTTGTAGCTAGGGTAATATAGGGTATATGTGTTGTTGCTAGGGTAATATAGGGTATGTGTGTGTGTTGTTGCTAGGGTAATATAGGGTATGTGTGTGTTGTAGCTAGGGTAATATAGGGTTTGTGTGTGTGTTGTAGCTAGGGTAATATAAGTTATGTGTGTGTGCTGTAGCTAGAGTAATATAGGTTTTGTGTGTGTTGTAGCTAGGGTAATATAGGTTATGTGTGTGTGTTGTAGCTAGGGTAAAATAGGTTTTGTGTGTGTTGTAGCTACGATAATATAGGTTATGTGTGTGTTGTCGCTAGGATAATATAGGATATGCGTGTTGTAGCTAGGGTATTATAGGGTGTGAGTGTTTTAGCTAAGGTAATATATGGTATGTGTGTTGTAGCTAGGGTAATATAGTGTATGTGTGTTGTAGCTAGGGTAATATAGCTTATGTGTGTGTTGTAGCTAGGGTAATATAGGGTATATGTGTTGTAGCTAGGATAATATAGGATATGTGTGTTGTAGCTAGGGTAATATGGGTTGTGTGTGTTTTACAGCTAGGGTAATGTAGGGTATATGTGTTGTAGCTAGGGTAATATAGGTTATGTGTGTTTTAGATAGTATAATATAACATCTACCAGTCCTACAGGTTATCATTCTACTGCTCAGCTCATCTACCAGTCCTACAGGTTATCATTCTACTGCTCAGCTCATCTACCAGTCCTACAGGTTATCATTCTACTGCTCAGCTCATCTACCAGTCCTACAGGTTATCATTCTACTGCTCAGCTCATCTACCAGTCCTACAGGTTATCATTCTACTGCTCAGCTCATCTACCAGTCCTACAGGTTATCATTCTACTGCTCAGCTCATCTACCAGTCCTACAGGTTATCATTCTACTGCTCAGCTCATCTACCAGTCCTACAGGTTATCATTCTACTGCTCAGCTCATCTACCAGTCCTACAGGTTATCATTCTACTGCTCAGCTCATCTACCAGTCCTACAGGTTATCATTCTACTGCTCAGCTCATCTACCAGTCCTACAGGTTATCATTCTACTGCTCAGCTCATCTACCAGTCCTACAGGTTATCATTCTACTGCTCAGCTCATCTACCAGTCCTACAGGTTATCATTCTACTGCTCAGCTCATCTACCAGTCCTACAGGTTATCATTCTACTGCTCAGCTCATCTACCAGTCCTACAGGTTATCATTCTACTGCTCAGCTCATCTACCAGTCCTACAGGTTATCATTCTACGGCTCAGCTCATCTACCAGTCCTACAGGTTATCATTCTACGGCTCAGCTCATCTACCAGTCCTACAGGTTATCATTCTACGGCTCAGCTCATCTACCAGTCCTACAGGTTATCATTCTACTGCTCAGCTCATCTACCAGTCCTACAGGTTATCATTCTACTGCTCAGCTCATCTACCAGTGCTACAGGTTATCATTCTACTGCTCAGCTCATCTACCAGTCCTACAGGTTATCATTCTACTGCTCAGCTCATCTACCAGTCCTACAGGTTATCATTCTACTGCTCAGCTCATCTACCAGTCCTACAGGTTATCATTCTACTGCTCAGCTCATCTACCAGTCCTACAGGTTATCATTCTACTGCTCAGCTCATCTACCAGTCCTACAGGTTATCATTCTACTGCTCAGCTCATCTACCAGTCCTACAGGTTATCATTCTACTGCTCAGCTCATCTACCAGTCCTACAGGTTATCATTCTACTGCTCAGCTCATCTACCAGTCCTACAGGTTATCATTCTACTGCTCAGCTCATCTACCAGTCCTACAGGTTATCATTCTACTGCTCAGCTCATCTACCAGTCCTACAGGTTATCATTCTACTGCTCAGCTCATCTACCAGTCCTACAGGTTATCATTCTACTGCTCAGCTCATCTACCAGTCCTACAGGTTATCATTCTACTGCTCAGCTCATCTACCAGTCCTACAGGTTATCATTCTACTGCTCAGCTCATCTACCAGTCCTACAGGTTATCATTCTACTGCTCAGCTCATCTACCAGTCCTACAGGTTATCATTCTACTGCTCAGCTCATCTACCAGTCCTACAGGTTATCATTCTACTGCTCAGCTCATCTACCAGTCCTACAGGTTATCATTCTACGGCTCAGCTCATCTACCAGTCCTACAGGTTATCATTCTACGGCTCAGCTCATCTACCAGTCCTACAGGTTATCATTCTACTGCTCAGCTCATCTACCAGTCCTACAGGTTATCATTCTACTGCTCAGCTCATCTACCAGTCCTACAGGTTATCATTCTACTGCTCAGCTCATCTACCAGTCCTACAGGTTATCATTCTACTGCTCAGCTCATCTACCAGTCCTACAGGTTATCATTCTACTGCTCAGCTCATCTACCAGTCCTACAGGTTATCATTCTACTGCTCAGCTCATCTACCAGTCCTACAGGTTATCATTCTACTGCTCAGCTCATCTACCAGTCCTACAGGTTATCATTCTACGGCTCAGCTCATCTACCAGTCCTACAGGTTATCATTCTACGGCTCAGCTCATCTACCAGTCCTACAGGTTATCATTCTACGGCTCAGCTCATCTACCAGTCCTACAGGTTATCATTCTACTGCTCAGCTCATCTACCAGTCCTACAGGTTATCATTCTACTGCTCAGCTCATCTACCAGTCCTACAGGTTATCATTCTACTGCTCAGCTCATCTACCAGTCCTACAGGTTATCATTCTACTGCTCAGCTCATCTACCAGTCCTACAGGTTATCATTCTACTGCTCAGCTCATCTACCAGTCCTACAGGTTATCATTCTACTGCTCAGCTCATCTACCAGTGCTACAGGTTATCATTCTACTGCTCAGCTCATCTACCAGTCCTACAGGTTATCATTCTACTGCTCAGCTCATCTACCAGTGCTACAGGTTATCATTCTACTGCTCAGCTCATCTACCAGTCCTACAGGTTATCATTCTACTGCTCAGCTCATCTACCAGTCCTACAGGTTATCATTCTACGGCTCAGCTCATCTACCAGTCCTACAGGTTATCATTCTACTGCTCAGCTCATCTACCAGTCCTACAGGTTATCATTCTACTGCTCAGCTCATCTACCAGTCCTACAGGTTATCATTCTACTGCTCAGCTCATCTACCAGTCCTACAGGTTATCATTCTACTGCTCAGCTCATCTACCAGTGCTACATGTTATCATTCTACTGCTCAGCTCATCTACCAGTCCTACAGGTTATCATTCTACTGCTCAGCTCATCTACCAGTCCTACAGGTTATCATTCTACTGCTCAGCTCATCTACCAGTGCTACAGGTTATCATTCTACTGCTCAGCTCATCTACCAGTCCTACAGGTTATCATTCTACTGCTCAGCTCATCTACCAGTCCTACAGGTTATCATTCTACTGCTCAGCTCATCTACCAGTCCTACAGGTTATCATTCTACTGCTCAGCTCATCTACCAGTCCTACAGGTTATCATTCTACTGCTCAGCTCATCTACCAGTCCTACAGGTTATCATTCTACTGCTCAGCTCATCTACCAGTCCTACAGGTTATCATTCTACTGCTCAGCTCATCTACCAGTCCTACAGGTTATCATTCTACTGCTCAGCTCATCTACCAGTCCTACAGTTTGTCATCCTCCAGGTGCAGCAGGGTTCACACTGACTGGGCCTCATACTGTCTGTCTCACATAACATCTAGAGGATTCACACTGAAAATGGCAGTAAGTTAATTCTCTAGAGCCTAAGACGTAAACTTGATTTAGCATGGTCATACCATGGACATTTTAGCTATTTGATTTTGAATTTTAGGACCCCTTTTGAAAAAATATTGATTTTGGCCTTTACTACTATAGACAATAGAAACACGTTGAATAACACATTCATAAATGACAAAACAGACTGGTAAAAAATAAATCATAAGGAGTAATGTTTTCAGTGTCTGTCCTATATCTAGTAGATATAAGAAAGCTCAGGAAATATATACAGTCGAAGTCGGCAGTTTTTCACAATTCCCTGTTTTAGGTCAGTTAGGTCACCACTTTATTTTAAGAATGTGAAATGTCAGAATAATAGTAGAGAAAATTATTTATTTCAGCTTTTATTTATTTCATCACATTCCCAGTGGGTCAGAAGTTTACATGCACTCAATTAGTATTTGGTAGCATTGCCTTTAAATTGTTTAACTTGGGTAAAACCTTTCAGGTAGCCTTCCACAAGCTTCCCACAATAAGTTGGGTGAATTTTGGCCCATTCCTCCAGACAGAGCTGGGGTAACTGAGTCAGGTTTGTAAGCCTCCTTGCTCGCACACGCTTTTTCAGTTCTGCCCACAAATGTTCTATAGGATTGAAGTCAGGGCTTTGTGATGGCCACTCCAATACCTTGACTTTGTTGTCCTTAAGCCATTTTGCCACAACTTTGGAAGTATGCTTGGGGTCATTGTCCATTTGGAAGACCCATTTGCGACCAAGCTTTAACTTCCTGACTGATGTCTTGAGATGTTGCTTCAATATATCCACATCATTTTCCTTCCTCATGATGCCATCTATTTTGTGAAGTGCACCAGTCCCTCCTGCAGCAACGCACCCCCACAGCATGATGCTGCCACCCCCATGCTTCACGGTTGGGATGGTGTTCTTCGGCTTGCAAGCTCCCTCTTATTCCTCCAAACATAACGACGGTCATTATGGCCAAACAGTTCTATTTTTGTTTCATCAGACCAGAGGACATTTCTCCAAAAAGTACAATCTTTGTCCCAATGTGCAGTTGCAAACCGTAGTCTGGCTTTTTTATGGTGGTTTTGGAGCAGTGGCTTCTTCCTTGTTGAGCGGCCTTTCAGGTTATGTCGATATGGGACTCGTTTTACTGTGGATATAGATACTTTTGTACCTGTTTCCTCCAGCATCTTCACAAGGTCCTTTGCTGTTGTTCTGGGATTGATTTGCACATTTCGCACCAAAGTACGTTCATCTCTAGGAGACAGAACACGTCTCCTTCCTGAGCGGTATGACGGCTGCGTGGTCCCATGGTGTTTATACTTGTGTTCTATTGTTTGTACAGATGAACGTGGTACCTTCAGGCATTTGGAAATTGCTCCAAAGGATGAACCAGACTTGTGGAGGTCTACAATTTTTTTTCTGAGGTCTTGGCTGATTTCTTTTGATTTTCCCATGATGTCAAGCAAAGAGGCACTGAGTTTGAAGGTAGGCCTTGAAATACATCCACAGGTACACCTCCAATTGACTCAAAATATGTCAATTAGCCTATCAGAAGCTTCTAAAGCCATGACATCATTTTCTGGAATTTTCACTTAGTGTATGTAAACTTCTGACCCACTGGAATTGTGATACAGTGAATTATAAGTGAAATAATCTGTCTGTAAACAATTGTTGGAAAAATTACTTGTGTCATGCACAAAGTAGATGTCCTAACCGACTTGACAAAACTATAGTTTGTTAAGTAGACATTTGTGGAGTGGTTGAAAAACAAGTTTTAATGACTCCAACCTAAGTGTATGTAAACTTGATTGGCTGGGCCTGGCTCCCTAGTGCGCCCCTGCCCAGTCATGTGAAGATTATCATTTATTTATTTTACACATATTTAATCATTTTTTTGTTTGGGCACAATACTACCTCCATACTTTTTAAAACTGGTACCGTATACCTTCAGACGAGTTAAAAGTCAAAACCATCGTGTTCGTGAGAATCTCCCCTTTCCACTGTGGGGTCACATTAGTTTGTAGCCAAAACGGTTCGGCTGCTACGAACAGAAGTTGGTACATCGAATGTTCTGACTTCAGACAAGTCCCGTGGTTGATAGCATATAGACGTAAACATATAGGAACACAGAAATATTTGAAGTATTTGAATGAAGTCAAATGGATAAGAGGGCGTGTGAACATCAGAGGATAACCATATCAGAAGAACCAGACTACACTAGGTTATAGATTCCGAGGTCAGACTAATCATTTGGTTGATTGACAGTTGGTAGAGGAGCCAACAGATTAGGAGGAATGACGTTAAGATAGTGTGAAGGGGAGTTACAGGATGATGGGAGAACTCTTTATGGAATTACAGAGAAAGGTCACATCCATCAGGGAGGAGTAATTTTGTTTGGAAATCCAAATTGGCGATTGAAACTGGAGTTCATTGAGGTAACGATTCATATCCACAATTTCAAGTAGCTTAAATTAAAGACCCAAACAAATGTTTGTTTTGAATGTAAACTGATAGAAGTTTGTAACTCGCATCTACTACAAGACCATGGTGCTTGCCTACGGAGCTGTGAGGGGAACGGCACCTCCTCACCTTCAGGCTCTGATCAGACCCTACACCCAAACGAGGACACTACGTTCATCCACCTCTGGCCTGCTAGCCCCCCTACCTCTACAGAAGCACAGTTCCCGCTCAGCCCAGTCAAAGCTATTCACTGCTCTGCCACCCCAATGGTGGAACAAGCTCCCCCACGACGCCAGGACAGCGGAGTCACTGACCACCTTCCGGAGACACTTGAAACCCTACCTCTTTAAGGAATACCTGGAATAGTATAAAAGTAATCCTTCTACCCCCCCCCCCCCCACCCCCCCATAAAAAAAAGGGGGTGTCCCACTGGCTATCATAAGTTCAATGCACCAATTTGTAAGTCGCTCTGGATAAGAGCGTCTGCTAAATGACGTAAATGTAAATGTAACTGTAAACTATTGTAACAAAGTTTAGGAAAGTGTAGGGAAATATAGGTGCTTCAGTTCAACCTTTATCTTAACTTCCTGGGTAATATTAGACCTCTACACTTTTGACATTGTCAATATTTTCAGTGTTGACAGTCCATCCATCTAGATGATATTGGCTGCACACAGAAGGTGTAACATATATTGTGGTAGAGAGTTTGTCATGGGGAGAAGAGAAAAGGAACCGATCCATCCGGTGATGTATTACCATGCAGCCATCGTCATTAGTCATATAAACTTCATGTAGCCTCAGCAGCAAGATGAAATACCTCCAGCTCAATGGATCAGTCAGACGTCAACTGCCAGGTCAATTTCCTTTTAACCCTTGTTTTGTGGTTCATAACCTTCTTACAAATATGACTCTGTCAATCAGAATATATTGGCCCGGGCATCCTAAACCCGCCTTGGCTTCAGCCTGGGTGAAATTAACTTCTGGAACATTTAGTCATTCTAAAATAAATGTCTTAGTTGCATTTGCTTTATAATCTGCAGACGGTTTCCAACAGTTTGCTTAAAAACAATCATATCTACATGCCAAGACTAAAGGAAACATTTTATTTTATTCATAAGAGTATTGCTTTATTAGCGTAGATGTTCCTCTTCCTGACCATTTCCACTGAATGAACCATGTTAGAGTGGTTATCAGCAGATGGATGAGGAGACTTTACTCACTGTGACATAAATGAATCAGAGCCCTATTAACCAGTCTGGTCGCTGCACTGGGAGATGATGAGCATATTTTGTTATGAATACTAATGATGGGTAGGTGAGCATTCATCACCCCTTATTGGCCCTAATTAAATTGAGCTGAAGTGATTGGCTGTAAATCTCGTTAGACTGTAATTTCTCTTTAGGGAGCGGGCCAAAGCTGGCTGGCACCTCCTCTAAATCAGGACTCTAGGAGACTAGCACCTCCTCTAGATCAGGAGGACATGGGAATGGCACCTCCTCTAGATCAGGAGGCTAGGAGACTGATGTCTCCTCTATAGATGGAGGCTAGGAGACTGGCACCATCTCTAGATAAGGAGGCTAGCAGACTGGCACCTCCTCTAGAGATGAAGTCTAGGAGACTGGCACCTCCTATAGATCAGGAGGCTAGGAGACTGGCACCTCCTCTAAATCAGGAGGCTAAGAGAATGGCACCTCCTATAGATCAGGAGGCTAGGAGACTTACACCTCCTCTAGAGATGGAAGATAGGAGACTGGCACCTCCTCTTGATCAGGAGGCTAGAGGACTGGTACCTACTCTAGATCAGGAGGCTAGGAGACTGGCACCTCCTCTAGAGCAGGAGGCTAGGAGACTGGCACCTCCTCTAGAGATGGAAGATAGGAGACTGGCACCTTCTCTTGATCAGGAGGCTAGGGGACTGGCACCTCCTCTAGATCAGGAGGCTAGGAGACTGGCACCTCCTCTAGAGATGGAAGCTAGGAGACTGGCACCTCCTCTAGAGATGGAGGCTAGGAGACTGGCACCTCTGGCACCTCCTCTAAATCAGGAGGCTAAGAGACTGGCACCTCCTTTAGGTCAGGAGGCTAGGAGACTGGCACCTCCTCTTGATCAGGAGGCTAGGAGACTGGCACCTCCTCTAGAACAGGAGGCTAGGAGACTGGCACCTCGTCTTGATCAGGAGGCTAGGAGACTGGCACCTCCTCTAGAGTAGGAGGCTAGGACACTGGCACCTCCTCTTGATCAGGAGGCTAGGAGACTGGCACCTCCTCTTGATCAGGAGGCTAGGAGACTGGCACCTCCTATAGATTAGGAGGCTAGGAGACTGGCACCTCCTCTTGATCAGGAGGATAGGAGACTGGCACCTCCTCTCGATGAGGAGGCTAGGAGCTGGCACCTCCTCTAGATCAGGAGGCTAGAGCCTGGCACCTAATCTAGAGATGGAAGATAGGACACTGGCACCTCCTCTCAATCAGGAATTTAGGAGCTGGCACCTCCTCTAGATCAGGAGGTTAGAGCCTGGCACCTAATCTAGAGATGGAATATAGGACACTGGCACCTCCTCTAGATTAGGAGGCTAGGAGACTGGCACAACCTCTTGAGCAGGAGGCTAGGAGACTGGCACCTCCTCTAGAGCAGGAGGCTAGGAGACTGGCACAACCTCTTGAGCAGGAGGCTAGGAGACTGGCACCTCCTCTAGAGCAGGAGGCTAGGAACCTGGCACCTCCTATAGAGCAGGAGGATAGGAGACTGGCACCTCCTCTAGATCAGGAGGCTAGGAGACTGGCACCTCCTCTAGAGATGGAAGCTAGGAGCCTGGCACCTCCTCTAGATCAGGAGGCTAGGAGACTGGCACCTCCTCTAGAGATGGAGGCTAGGAGACTGGCACCTCCTCTAGAGATGGAAGCTAGGAGCCTGGCACCTCCTCTAGATCAGGAGGCTAGGAGACTGGCACCTCCTCTAGAGATGGAGGCTAGGAGACTGGCACCTCCTCTAGATTAGGAGTCTAGGAGACTGGCAGCTCCTCTAGATCAGGAGGCTAGGAGACTGGCACCTCCTCTTGATCAGGAGGCTAGGAGACTGGCACCTCCTATAGATTAGGAGGCTAGGAGACTGGCACCTCCTCTTGATCAGGAGGATAGGAGACTGGCACCTCCTCTCGATGAGGAGGCTAGGAGCTGGCACCTCCTCTAGATCAGGAGGCTAGAGCCTGGCACCTAATCTAGAGATGGAAGATAGGACACTGGCACCTCCTCTCAATCAGGAATTTAGGAGCTGGCACCTCCTCTAGATCAGGAGGTTAGAGCCTGGCACCTAATCTAGAGATGGAATATAGGACACTGGCACCTCCTCTAGATTAGGAGGCTAGGAGACTGGCACAACCTCTTGAGCAGGAGGCTAGGAGACTGGCACCTCCTCTAGAGCAGGAGGCTAGGAGACTGGCACAACCTCTTGAGCAGGAGGCTAGGAGACTGGCACCTCCTCTAGAGCAGGAGGCTAGGAACCTGGCACCTCCTATAGAGCAGGAGGATAGGAGACTGGCACCTCCTCTAGATCAGGAGGCTAGGAGACTGGCACCTCCTCTAGAGATGGAAGCTAGGAGCCTGGCACCTCCTCTAGATCAGGAGGCTAGGAGACTGGCACCTCCTCTAGAGATGGAGGCTAGGAGACTGGCACCTCCTCTAGAGATGGAAGCTAGGAGCCTGGCACCTCCTCTAGATCAGGAGGCTAGGAGACTGGCACCTCCTCTAGAGATGGAGGCTAGGAGACTGGCACCTACTCTAGATTAGGAGTCTAGGAGACTGGCAGCTCCTCTAGATCAGGAGGCTAGGAGATTGGCACCTCCTCTAGAGCAGGAGGATAGGAGACTGGCACCTCCTATAGATCAGGAGGCTAGCAGACTGGCACTTCCTCTAGATCAGGAGATGAGCAGACTGGCACCTACTCTAGATCAGGAGGCTAGCAGACTGGCACCTCCTCTAGATCAGGAGGCTAGGAAACTGGCCCCTCCTCAGCCTGCTGGATCTTACATTGTTCACCCCCCAGGTGCTTGAGGCCCTGTTGCCTCAGCCTGCTGGACCACTCCCACTCATTAGTCAGATGAGATGAACGGCTGCTTGTCAGACAGCAAAGCAGAGCAGACCTTTTATTCTGACCTATTGTAAATGTTGCAACCTTGTGCTGGTCTTCCTGAAGCTGTGCTGTAAATAATGGTCCCAGCTGTCAGCTGACTACATGGATGTCTATAAATCAGACCATTGACCATTATGACACCATTTAGTACAGGAGCATTGACACTTCACTCATTTGTAAGGCTGGAGAAAAACCTGATCATTAAACAATCACCTTTACTAGTAGAGGGTCTACAGTAGTCAATGTGATGGTTCCCCTGTCATTAGAACAGTCAGTTATTGACATCCACCTTTACTAGTAGAGGGTCTACTGTAGTCAATGTGGTGGTTCCCCTGTCATTAGAACATCCAGTTATTGACATCCACCTTTACTAGTAGAGGGTCTACAGTAGTCAATGTGATGGTTCCCCTGTCATTAGAACAGCAAGTTATTGACATCCACCTTAACTAGTAGAGGGTCTACAGTAGTCAATGTGATGGTTCCCCTGTCATTAGAACATCCAGTTATTGACATTCACCTTTGCTAGTAGAGGGTCTACAGTAGTCAATGTGGTGGTTCCCATGTCATTAGAACAGCCAGTTATTGACATCCACCTTTACTAGTAGAGGGTCTACAGTAGTCAATGTGGTGGTTCCCCTGTCATTAGAACAGCCAGTTATTGACTTCCACCTTTACTAGTAGAGGGTCTACAGTAGTCATTGTGATGGTTCCCCTGTCATTAGAACATCCAGTTATTGACATCCACCTTTACTAGTAGAGGGTCTACAGTAGTCAATGTGATGGTTCCCCTGTCATTAGAACATCCAGTTATTGACATTCACCTTTACTAGTAGATGGTCTACAGTAGTCAATGTGGTGGTTCCCCTGTCATTGAAACAGCCAGTTATTGACATCCACCTTTACTAGTAGAAGGTCTACAGTAGTCAATGTGGTGGTTCCCCTGTCATTTGAACAGCCAGTTATTGACATCCACCTTTACTAGTAGAGGGTCTACAGTAGTCAATGTGATGGTTCCCCTGTCATTAGAACAGCCAGTTATTGACATCCACCTTTACTAGTAGAGTGTCTACAGTAGTCAATGTGATGGTTCCCCTGTCATTAGAACAGCCAGTTATTGACATCCACCTTTACTAGTAGAGGGACTACAGTAGTCATTGTGATGGTTCCCCTGTCATTAGAACAGCCAGTTTTAGACATCCACCTTTACTAGTAAAGGGTCTACAATAGTCAATGTGATGGTTCCCCTGTCATTAGAACAGCCAGTTATTGACATCAACCTTTACTAGTAGAAGGTCTACAGTAGTCAATGTGGTGGTTCCCCTGTCATTTGAACAGCCAGTTATTGACATCCACCTTTACTAGTAGAGGGTCTACAGTAGTCAATGTGATGGTTCCCCTGTCATTAGAACAGCCAGTTATTGACATCCACCTTTACTAGTAGAGTGTCTACAGTAGTCAATGTGGTGGTTCCCCTGTCATTAGAACAGCCAGTTATTGACATCCACCTTTACTAGTAGAGGGTCTACAGTAGTCAATGTGGTGGTTCCCCTGTCATTAGAACAGCCAGTTATTGACATCCACCTTTACTAGTAGAGGGTCTACAGTAGTCAATGTGGTGGTTCCCCTGTCATTAGAACAGCCAATTATTGACTTCCACCTTTACTAGTAGAGGGTCTACAGTAGTCAATGTGGTGGTTCCCCTGTCATTAGAACAGCCAGTTATTGACATCCACCTTTACTAGTAGAGGGTCTACAGTAGTCAATGTGGTGGTTCCCCTGTCATTAGAACAGCCAGTTATTGACATCCACCTTTACTAGTAGAGGGTGTACAGTAGTCAATGTGATGGTTCCCCTGTCATTAGAACATCCAGTTATTGACATCCACCTTTACTAGTAGAGGGTCTACTGTAGTCAATGTGGAGATTCCCCTGTCATTAGAACAGCCAGTTATTGACATCCACCTTTACTAGTAGAGGGTCTACTGTAGTCAATGTGGTGGTTCCCCTGTCATTAGAACAGCCAGTTATTGACATCCACCTTTACTAGTAGAGGGTCTACAGTAGTCAATGTGATGGTTCCCCTGTCAGTAGAACAGACAGTTATTGACATCCACCTTTACTAGTAGAGGGTCTACAGTAGTCAATGTGATGGTTCCCCTGTCATTAGAACAGCCAGTTATTGACATCCACCTTTACTAGTAGAGGGTCTACAGTAGTCAATGTGGTGGTTCCCCTGTCATTAGAACAGCCAATTATTGACTTCCACCTTTACTAGTAGAGGGTCTACAGTAGTCAATGTGGTGGTTCCCCTGTCATTAGAACAGCCAGTTATTGACATCCACCTTTACTAGTAGAGGGTCTACAGTAGTCAATGTGGTGGTTCCCCTGTCATGAGAACAGCCAGTTATTGACATCCACCTTTACTAGTAGAGGGTCTACAGTAGTCAATGTGGTGGTTCCCCTGTCATTAGAACAGCCAATTATTGACTTCCACCTTTACTAGTAGAGGGTCTACAGTAGTCAATGTGGTGGTTCCCCTGTCATTAGAACAGCCAGTTATTGACATCCACCTTTACTAGTAGAGGGTCTACAGTAGTCAATGTGGTGGTTCCCCTGTCATGAGAACAGCCAGTTATTGACATCCACCTTTACTAGTAGAGGGTGTACAGTAGTCAATGTGATGGTTCCCCTGTCATTAGAACATCCAGTTATTGACATCCACCTTTACTAGTAGAGGGTCTACTGTAGTCAATGTGGAGATTCCCCTGTCATTAGAACAGCCAGTTATTGACATCCACCTTTACTAGTAGAGGGTCTACTGTAGTCAATGTGGTGGTTCCCCTGTCATTAGAACAGCCAGTTATTGACATCCACCTTTACTAGTAGAGGGTCTACAGTAGTCAATGTGATGGTTCCCCTGTCAGTAGAACAGACAGTTATTGACATCCACCTTTACTAGTAGAGGGTCTACTGTAGTCAATGTGGTGGTTCCCCTGTCATTTGAACAGCCAGGTATTGACATCCACCTTTACTAGTAGAGGGTCTACAGTAGTCAATGTGGTGGTTCCCCTGTCATTAGAAGAGCCAGTTATTGACATCCACCTTTACTAGTAGAGGGTCTACAGTAGTCAATGTGATGGTTCCCCTGTCATTAGAACATCCAGTTATTGACATCCACCTTTACTAGTAGAGGGTCTACAGTAGTCAATGTGGTGGTTCCCCTGTCATTAGAACAGCCAGTTATTGACATCCACCTTTACTAGTAGAGGGTCTACAGTAGTCAATGTGGTGGTTCCCCTGTCATTAGAACAGCCAGTTATTGACTTCCACCTTTACTAGTAGAGGGTCTACAGTAGTCAATGTGGTGGTTCCCCTGTCATTAGAACAGCCAGTTATTGACATCCACCTTTACTAGTAGAGGGTCTACAGTAGTCAATGTGGTGGTTCCCCTGTCATTAGAACAGCCAGTTATTGACATCCACCTTTACTAGTAGAGGGTCTACAGTAGTCAATGTGATGGTTCCCCTGTCATTAGAACAGCCAATTATTGACTTCCACCTATACTAGTAGAGGGTCTACAGTTGTCAATGTAATGGTTCCCCTTTCATTAGAACAGCCAGTTTTTGACATCCACCTTTACTAGTAGAGGGTCTACAATAGTCAATGTGATGGTTCCCCTGTCATTAGAACAGCCAGTTATTGACATCCACCTTTACTAGTAGAGGGTCTACAGTAGTCAATGTGATGGTTCCCCTGTCATTAGAACATCCAGTTATTGACATCCACCTTTACTAGTAGAGGGTCTACTGTAGTCAATGTGGAGATTCCCCTGTCATTAGAACAGCCAGTTATTGACATCCACCTTTACTAGTAGAGGGTCTACTGTAGTCAATGTGGTGGTTCCCCTGTCATTAGAACAGCCAGTTATTGACATCCACCTTTACTAGTAGAGGGTCTACAGTAGTCAATGTGATGGTTCCCCTGTCAGTAGAACAGACAGTTATTGACATCCACCTTTACTAGTAGAGGGTCTACTGTAGTCAATGTGGTGGTTCCCCTGTCATTTGAACAGCCAGGTATTGACATCCACCTTTACTAGTAGAGGGTCTACAGTAGTCAATGTGGTGGTTCCCCTGTCATTAGAAGAGCCAGTTATTGACATCCACCTTTACTAGTAGAGGGTCTACAGTAGTCAATGTGATGGTTCCCCTGTCATTAGAACATCCAGTTATTGACATCCACCTTTACTAGTAGAGGGTCTACAGTAGTCAATGTGGTGGTTCCCCTGTCATTAGAACAGCCAGTTATTGACATCCACCTTTACTAGTAGAGGGTCTACAGTAGTCAATGTGGTGGTTCCCCTGTCATTAGAACAGCCAGTTATTGACTTCCACCTTTACTAGTAGAGGGTCTACAGTAGTCAATGTGGTGGTTCCCCTGTCATTAGAACAGCCAGTTATTGACATCCACCTTTACTAGTAGAGTGTCTACAGTAGTCAATGTGGTGGTTCCCCTGTCATTAGAACAGCCAGTTATTGACATCCACCTTTACTAGTAGAGGGTCTACAGTAGTCAATGTGATGGTTCCCCTGTCATCAGAACAGCCAATTATTGACATCCACCTATACTAGTAGAGGGTCTACAGTTGTCAATGTAATGGTTCCCCTTTCATTAGAACAGCCAGTTTTTGACATCCACCTTTACTAGTAGAGGGTCTACAATAGTCAATGTGATGGTTCCCCTGTCATTAGAACAGCCAGTTATTGACATCCACCTTTACTAGTAGAGGGTCTACAGTAGTCAATGTGGTGGTTCCCCTGTCATTAGAACAGCCAATTATTGACTTCCACCTTTACTAGTAGAGGGTCTACAGTAGTCAATGTGGTGGTTCCCCTGTCATTAGAACAGCCAGTTATTGACATCCACCTTTACTAGTAGAGGGTCTACAGTAGTCAATGTGGTGGTTCCCCTGTCATTAGAACAGCCAGTTATTGACATCCACCTTTACTAGTAGAGGGTGTACAGTAGTCAATGTGATGGTTCCCCTGTCATTAGAACATCCAGTTATTGACATCCACCTTTACTAGTAGAGGGTCTACTGTAGTCAATGTGGAGATTCCCCTGTCATTAGAACAGCCAGTTATTGACATCCACCTTTACTAGTAGAGGGTCTACTGTAGTCAATGTGGTGGTTCCCCTGTCATTAGAACAGCCAGTTATTGACATCCACCTTTACTAGTAGAGGGTCTACAGTAGTCAATGTGGTGGTTCCCCTGTCATTAGAACAGCCAGTTATTGACATCCACCTTTACTAGTAGAGGGTCTACAGTAGTCAATGTGATGGTTCCCCTGTCATTAGAACAGCCAGTTATTGACATCCACCTATACTAGTAGAGGGTCTACAGTTGTCAATGTAATGGTTCCCCTTTCATTAGAACAGCCAGTTTTTGACATCCACCTTTACTAGTAGAGGGTCTACAATAGTCAATGTGATGGTTCCCCTGTCATTAGAACAGCCAGTTATTGACATCCACCTTTACTAGTAGAGGGTCTACAGTAGTCAATGTGGTGGTTCCCCTGTCATTAGAACAGCCAATTATTGACTTCCACCTTTACTAGTAGAGGGTCTACAGTAGTCAATGTGGTGGTTCCCCTGTCATTAGAACAGCCAGTTATTGACATCCACCTTTACTAGTAGAGGGTCTACAGTAGTCAATGTGGTGGTTCCCCTGTCATTAGAACAGCCAGTTATTGACATCCACCTTTACTAGTAGAGGGTGTACAGTAGTCAATGTGATGGTTCCCCTGTCATTAGAACATCCAGTTATTGACATCCACCTTTACTAGTATCAATCAATTTCAATCAATTTTATTTTATATAGCCCTTCTTACATCAGCTAATATCTCGAAGTGCTGTACAGAAACCCAGCCTAAAACCCCAAACAGCTAGTAATGCAGGTGTAGAAGCACGGTGGCTAGGAAAAACTCCCTAGAAAGGCAAAACCTAGGAAGAAACCTAGAGAGGAACCAGGCTATGAGGGGTGGCCAGTCCTCTTCTGGCTGTGCCGGGTGGAGATTATAACAGAACCATGCCAAGATGTTCAAAAATGTTCATAAGTGACAAGCATGGTCAAATAATAATCAGGAATAAATCTCAGTTGGCTTTTCATAGCCGATCATTAGAGTTTAAAACAGCAGGTCTGGGACAGGTAGGGGTTCCATAACCGCAGGCAGAACAGTTTAAACTGGAATAGCAGCAAGGCCAGGCGGACTGGGGATAGCAAGGAGTCACCACGGCCGGTAGTCCCGACGTATGGTCCTAGGGCTCAGGTCTCTCAGTTGGCTTTTCATAGCCGATCATTTAGAGTTGAAAACAGCAGGTATGGGACAGGTAGGGGTTTCGTAGCCGCAGGCAGAACAGTTGAAACTGGAATAGCAGCAAGGCCAGGCGGACTGGGGGCAGCAGGGTGTCATCATGCCCGGTAGTCCTGACGTATGGTCCTAGGGCTCAGGTTCTCAGAGAGAAAGAGAGAACGAGAGAATTAGAGAGAGCATACTTAAATTCACACAGGACACTGGATAAGACAGGAGAAGTACTCCAGGTATAACCAACTAACCCCAGCCCCCCGACACATAAACTACTGCAGCATAAATACTGGAGGCTGAGACAGGAGCGGTCCGGAGACACTGTGGCCCCATCCGAAGAAACCCCCGGACAGGGCCAAACAGGAAGGATATAACCCCACCCACTCCGCCAAAGCACAGCCCCCGCACCACTAGAGGGATATCCCCAACCACCAACTTACAATCCTGAGACAAGGCCGAGTATAGCCCACAGAGGTCTCCACCACAGCACAAACCAAGGGGGGGGGGGGGGCGCCAACCCAGACAGGAAGATCACGTCAGTAACTCAACCCACTCAAGTGACGCACCCCTCCCAGGGACGGCATGAAAGAGCACCAGCAGGCCAGTGACTCAGCCCCTGCAACAGGGTTAGAGGCAGAGAACCCCAGTGGAGAGGGGAACCGGCCTGGCAGAGACAGCAAGGGCTGTTCGTTGCTCCAGCCTTTCCGTTCACCTTCACACTCCTGGGCCAGACTACACTCAATCATATGACCTACTGAAGAGATAAGTCTTCAGTAAAGACTTAAAGGTTGAGACCGAGTCTGCGTCTCTCACATGGGTAGGCAGACTGTTCCATAAAAATGGAGATCTATAGGAGAAAGCCCTGCCTCCCGCTGTTTGCTTAGAAATTCTAGGGACAATTAGGAGGCCTGCGTCTTGTGACCGTAGCGTACGTATTGGTATGTACGGCAGGACCAACTCGGAAAGATAGGTAGGAGCAAGCCCATGTAACGCTTTATAGGTTAACAGTAAAACCTTGAAATCAGCCCTTGCCTTAACAGGAAGCCAGTGTAGGGAAGCTAGCACTGGAGTAATATGATCAAATTTCTTGGTTCTAGTCAGGATTCTAGCAGCCGTATTTAGCACTAACTGAAGTTTATTTAGTGCTTTATCCGGGTAGCCGGAAAATAGAGCATTGCAGTAGTCTAATCTAGAAGTAACAAATGCATGGATTAATTTTTCTGCATCATTTTTGGACAGAAAATTTCTGATTTTTGCAATGTTACGTAGATGGAAAAAAGCTGTCCTTGAAACAGTCTTGATATGTTCGTCAAAAGAGAGATCAGGGTCAAGAGTAACGCCTAGGTCCTTCACAGTTTTATTTGAGACGACTTTACAACCATCAAGATGAATTGTCAGATTTAACAGAAGATCTCTTTGTTTCTTGGGACCTAGAACAAGCATCTCTGTTTTGTCCGAGTTTAAAAGTAAAAAGTTTTCAGCCATCCACTTCCTTATGTCTGAAACACAGGCTTCTAGCGAGGGCAATTTTGGGGCTTCGCCATGCTTCATTGAAATGTATAGTCAATGTGGTGGTTCCCCTGTCATTAGAACAGCCAGTTATTGACATCCACCTTTACTAGTAGAGGGTCTACAGTAGTCAATGTGTTGGTTCCCCTGTCATTAAAACAGCCAGTTATTGACATCCACCTTTACTAGTAGAGGGTCTACAGCAGTCAATGTGATGGTTCCCCTGTCATTAGAACAGCCAGTTATTGACATCCACCTTTACTAGTAGAGGGTCTACTGTAGTCAATGTGGTGGTTCCCCTGTCATTAGAACAGCCAGTTATTGACATCCACCTTTACTAGTAGAGGGTCTACTGTAGTCAATGTGATGATTCCCCTGTCATTAGAACAGCCAGTTATTGACATCCACCTTTACTAGTAGAGGGTCTACAGTAGTCAATGTGGTGGTTCCCCTGTCATTAGACCAGTCAGTTATTGACATCCACCTTTACTAGTAGAGGGTCTACTGTAGTCAATGTGATGGTTCCCCTGTCATTAGAACAGCCAGTTATTGACATCCACCTTTAATAGTAGAGGGTCTACAGTATTCAATGTGGTGGTTCCCCTGTCATTAGACCAGTCAGTTATTGACATCCACCTTTACTAGTAGAGGGTCTACTGTAGTGAATGTGGTGGTTCCCCTGTCATTAGAACAGCCTGTTATTGACATCCACCTTTACTAGTAGAGAGTCTACAGTAGTCAATGTGATGGTTCCCCTGTCATTAGAACAGTCAGTTATTGACATTCTAGTTTACTTGTAGAGGGTCTACTGTAGTCAATGTGATGGTTCCCCTGTCATTAGAACAGCCAGTTATGGACATCCACCTTTACTAGTAGAGGGTCTACAGTAGTCATGTGGTGGTTCCCCTGTCATTACAACAGCCAGTTTTTGACATCCACCTTTACTAGTAGAGGGTCTACAGTAGTCAATGTGATGTTTCCCCTGTCATTAGAACAGTCAGTTATAGACATCCAGCTTTACTAGTAGAGGTTCTACAGTAGTCAATGTGGTGGTTCCCCTGTCATTAGAACAGCCAGTTATTGACATCCACCTTTACTAGTAGAGGGTCTACAGTAGTCAATGTGGTGGTTCCCCTGTCATTTGAACAGCCAGTTATTGACATCCACCTTTACTAGTAGAGGGTCTACAGTAGTCAATGTGATGGTTCCCCTGTCATTAGAACAGCCAGTTATTGACATCCACCTTTACTAGTAGAGTGTCTACAGTAGTCAATGTGATGGTTCCCCTGTCATTAGAACAGCCAGTAATTGACATCCACCTCTACTAGTAGAGGGACTACAGTAGTCATTGTGATGGTTCCCCTGTCATTAGAACAGCCAGTTATTAACATCCACCTTTACTAGTAGAGGGTCTACAGTAGTCAATGTGATGGTTCCCCTGTCGTTAGAATAGCCAGTTATTGTCATCCACCTTTACTACTAGAGGGTCTACAGTAGTCAATGTGGTGGTTCCCCTGTCATTAGAAGAGCCAGTTATTGACATCCACCTTTACTAGTAGAGGGTCTACAGTAGTCAATGTGGTGGTTCCCCTGTCATTAGAACAGCCAGTTATTGACTTCCACCTTTACTAGTAGAGGGTCTACAGTAGTCAATGTGGTGGTTCCCCTGTCATTAGAACAGCCAGTTATTGACATTCACCTTTACTAGTAGAGGGTCTACAGTAGTCAATGTGGTGGTTCCCCTGTCATTAGAACAGCCAGTTATTGACATCCACCTTTACTAGTAGAGGGTGTACAGTAGTCAATGTGATGGTTCCCCTGTCATTAGAACATCCAGTTATTGACATCCACCTTTACTAGTAGAGGGTCTACAGTAGTCAATGTGATGGTTCCCCTGTCATTAGAACAGCCAGTTATTGACATCCACCTTTACTAGTAGAGGGTCTACTGTAGTCAATGTGGTGGTTCCCCTGTCATTAGAACAGCCAGTTATTGACATCCACCTTTACTAGTAGAGGGTCTACAGTAGTCAATGTGGTGGTTCCCCTGTCATTAGAAGAGCCAGTTATTGACATCCACCTTTACTAGTAGAGGGTCTACAGTAGTCAATGTGATGGTTCCCCTGTCATTAGAACATCCAGTTATTGACATCCACCTTTACTAGTAGAGGGTCTACAGTAGTCAATGTGGTGGTTCCCCTGTCATTAGAACAGCCAGTTATTGACATCCACCTTTACTAGTAGATGGTCTACAGTTGTCAATGTGGTGGTTCCCCTGTCATTAGAACAGCCAGTTATTGACTTCCACCTTTACTAGTAGAGGGTCTACAGTAGTCAATGTGGTGGTTCCCCTGTCATTAGAACAGCCAGTTATTGACATCCACCTTTACTAGTAGAGGGTCTACAGTAGTCAATGTGGTGGTTCCCCTGTCATTAGAACAGCCAGTTATTGACATCCACCTTTACTAGTAGAGGGTCTACTGTAGTCAATGTGGTGGTTCCCCTGTCATTAGAACAGCCAGTTATTGACATCCACCTTTACTAGTAGACGGTCTACAGTAGTCAATGTGATGGTTCCCCTGTCATTAGAACAGCCAATTATTGACATCCACCTATACTAGTAGAGGGTCTACAGTTGTCAATGTGATGGTTCCCCTGTCATTAGAACAGCCAGTTTTTGACATCCACCTTTACTAGTAGAGGGTCTACAATAATCAATGTGATGGTTCCCCTGTCATTAGAACAGCCAGTTATTGACATCCACCTTTACTAGTAGAGGGTCTACTGTAGTCAATGTGATGGTTCCCCTGTCATTAGAACAGCCAGTTATTGACATCCACCTTTAATAGTAGAGGGTCTACAGTAGTCAATGTGGTGGTTCCCCTGTCATTAGACCAGTCAGTTATTGACATCCACCTTTACTAGTAGAGGGTTTACTGTAGTGAATGTGGTGGTTCCCCTGCCATTAGAACAGCCTGTTATTGACATCCACCTTTACTAGTAGAGAGTCTACAGTAGTCAATGTGATGGTTCCCCTGTCATTAGAACAGTCAGTTATTGACATTCAAGTTTACTAATAGAGGGTCTACTGTAGTCATGTGATGGTTCCCCTGTCATTAGAACAGCCAGTTATGGACATCCACCTTTACTAGTAGAGGGTCTACAGTAGTCATGTGGTGGTTCCCCTGTCATTACAACAGCCAGTTATTGACATCCACCTTTACTAGTAGAGGGTCTACTGTAGTCAATGTGGTGGTTCCCCTTTCATTAGAACAGCCAGTTATTGACATCCACCATTACTAGTAGAGGGTCTACAGTAGTCAATGTGATGTTTCCCCTGTCATTAGAACAGCCAGTTATAGACATCCAGCTTTACTAGTAGAGGTTCTACAGTAGTCAATGTGGTGGTTCCCCTGTCATTAGAACAGCCAGTTATTGACATCCACCTTTACTAGTAGAGGGTCTACTGTAGTCAATGTAGTAGTTCCCCTGTCATTAGAACAGCCAGTTATTGACATCCACCTTTACTAGTAGAGGGTGTACAGTAGTCAATGTGGTGGTTCCCCTGTCGTTAGAACAGCTAGTTATTGACATCCACCTTTACTAGTAGAGGGTCTACTGTAGTCAATGTGATGGTTCCCCTGTCATTAGAACAGCCAGTTATTGACATCCACCTTTACTAGTAGAGGGTCTACTGTAGTCAATGTGGTAGTTCCCCTGTCATTAGAACAGCCAGTTATTGACATCCACCTTTACTAGTAGAGGGTCTACTGTAGTCAATGTGATAGTTCCCCTGTCATTAGAACAGCCAGTTATTGACATCCACCTTTACTAGTAGAGGGTGTACTGTAGTCAATGTGGTAGTTCCCCTGTCATTAGAACAGCCAGTTATTGACATCCACCTTTACTAGTAGATGGTCTACTGTAGTCAATGTGATGGTTCCCCTGTCATTAGAACAGCCAGTTATTGACATCCACCTTTACTATTAGAGGGTCTACAGTAGTCAATGTGGTGGTTCCCCTGTCATTAGAACAGCCAGTTATTGACATCCACCTTTACTAGTAGAGGGTCTACAGTAGTCAATGTGGTGGTTCCCCTGTCATTTGAACAGTCAGTTATTGACATCCACCTTTACTTGTAGAGGGTCTACTGTAGTCAATGTGGTAGTTCCCCTGTCATTAGAACAGCCAGTTATTGACATCCACCTTTACTAGTAGAGGGTCTACAGTAGTCAATGTGGTGGTTCCCCTGTCATTAAAACAGCCAGTTATTGACATCCACCTTTACTAGTAGAGGGTCTACTGTAGTCAATGTGGTGGTTCCCCTGTCATTAGAACAGTCAGTTATAGACATCCAGCTTTACTAGTAGAGGTTCTACAGTAGTCAATGTGGTGGTTCCCCTGTCATTAGAACAGCCAGTTATTGACATCCACCTTTACTAGTAGATGGTCTACAGTAGTCAATGTGGTGGTTCCCCTGTCATTAGAACAGCCAGTTATTGACATCCACCTTTACTAGTAGAGGGTCTACAGTAGTCAATGTGGTGGTTCCCCTGTCATTTGAACAGTCAGTTATTGACATCCACCTTTACTAGTAGAGGGTCTACTGTAGTCAATGTGGTAGTTCCCCTGTCATTAGAACAGCCAGTTATTGACATCCACCTTTACTAGTAGAGGGTCTACAGTAGTCAATGTGGTGGTTCCCCTGTCATTAAAACAGCCAGTTATTGACATCCACCTTTACTAGTAGAGGGTCTACTGTAGTCAATGTGGTGGTTCCCCTGTCATTAGAACAGTCAGTTATAGACATCCAGCTTTACTAGTAGAGGTTCTACAGTAGTCAATGTGGTGGTTCCCCTGTCATTAGAACAGCCAGTTATTGACATCCACCTTTACTAGTAGAGGGTCTACTGTAGTCAATGTGATGGTTCCCCTGTCATTAGAACAGCCAGTTATTGACATCCACCTATACTAGTAGAGGGTCTACAGTTGTCAATGTGATGGTTCCCCTGTCATTAGAACAGCCAGTTTTTGACATCCACCTTTACTAGTAGAGGGTCTACAATAGTCAATGTGATGGTTCCCCTGTCATTAGAACAGCCAGTTATAGACATCCAGCTTTACTAGTAGAGGTTCTACAGTAGTCAATGTGGTGGTTCCCCTGTCATTAGAACAGCCAGTTATTGACATCCACCTTTACTAGTAGAGGGTCTACTGTAGTCAATGTAGTAGTTCCCCTGTCATTAGAACAGCCAGTTATTGACATCCACCTTTACTAGTAGAGGGTGTACAGTAGTCAATGTGGTGGTTCCCCTGTCGTTAGAACAGCTAGTTATTGACATCCACCTTTACTAGTAGAGGGTCTACTGTAGTCAATGTGATGGTTCCCCTGTCATTAGAACAGCCAGTTATTGACATCCACCTTTACTAGTAGAGGGTCTACTGTAGTCAATGTGGTAGTTCCCCTGTCATTAGAACAGCCAGTTATTGACATCCACCTTTACTAGTAGAGGGTCTACTGTAGTCAATGTGATGGTTCCCCTGTCATTAGAACAGCCAGTTATTGACATCCACCTTTACTAGTAGAGGGTCTACTGTAGTCAATGTGGTAGTTCCCCTGTCATTAGAACAGCCAGTTATTGACATCCACCTTTACTAGTAGATGGTCTACTGTAGTCAATGTGATGGTTCCCCTGTCATTAGAACAGCCAGTTATTGACATCCACCTTTACTAGTAGAGGGTCTACAGTAGTCAATGTGGTGGTTCCCCTGTCATTAGAACAGCCAGTTATTGACATCCACCTTTACTAGTAGAGGGTCTACAGTAGTCAATGTGGTGGTTCCCCTGTCATTTGAACAGTCAGTTATTGACATCCACCTTTACTTGTAGAGGGTCTACTGTAGTCAATGTGGTAGTTCCCCTGTCATTAGAACAGCCAGTTATTGACATCCACCTTTACTAGTAGAGGGTCTACAGTAGTCAATGTGGTGGTTCCCCTGTCATTAAAACAGCCAGTTATTGACATCCACCTTTACTAGTAGAGGGTCTACTGTAGTCAATGTGGTGGTTCCCCTGTCATTAGAACAGTCAGTTATAGACATCCAGCTTTACTAGTAGAGGTTCTACAGTAGTCAATGTGGTGGTTCCCCTGTCATTAGAACAGCCAGTTATTGACATCCACCTTTACTAGTAGATGGTCTACAGTAGTCAATGTGGTGGTTCCCCTGTCATTAGAACAGCCAGTTATTGACATCCACCTTTACTAGTAGAGGGTCTACAGTAGTCAATGTGGTGGTTCCCCTGTCATTTGAACAGTCAGTTATTGACATCCACCTTTACTAGTAGAGGGTCTACTGTAGTCAATGTGGTAGTTCCCCTGTCATTAGAACAGCCAGTTATTGACATTCACCTTTACTAGTAGAGGGTCTACAGTAGTCAATGTGGTGGTTCCCCTGTCATTAAAACAGCCAGTTATTGACATCCACCTTTACTAGTAGAGGGTCTACTGTAGTCAATGTGGTGGTTCCCCTGTCATTAGAACAGTCAGTTATAGACATCCAGCTTTACTAGTAGAGGTTCTACAGTAGTCAATGTGGTGGTTCCCCTGTCATTAAAACAGCCAGTTATTGACATCCACCTTTACTAGTAGAGGGTCTACTGTAGTCAATGTGGTGGTTCCCCTGTCATTAGAACAGTCAGTTATAGACATCCAGCTTTACTAGTAGAGGTTCTACAGTAGTCAATGTGGTAGTTCCCCTGTCATTAGAACAGCCAGTTATTGACATCCACCTTTACTAGTAGAGGGTCTACTGTAGTCAATGTGATGGTTCCCCTGTCATTAGAACAGCCAGTTATTGACATCCACCTATACTAGTAGAGGGTCTACAGTTGTCAATGTGATGGTTCCCCTGTCATTAGAACAGCCAGTTTTTGACATCCACCTTTACTAGTAGAGGGTCTACAATAGTCAATGTGATGGTTCCCCTGTCATTAGAACAGCCAGTTATTGACATCCACCTTTACTAGTAGAGGGTCTACTGTAGTCAATGTGATGGTTCCCCTGTCATTAGAACAGCCAGTTATTGACATCCACCTTTAATAGTAGAGGGTCTACAGTAGTCAATGTGGTGGTTCCCCTGTCATTAGACCAGTCAGTTATTGACATCCACCTTTACTAGTAGAGGGTCTACTGTAGTGAATGTGGTGGTTCCCCTGTCATTAGAACAGCCTGTTATTGACATCCACCTTTACTAGTAGAGAGTCTACAGTAGTCAATGTGATGGTTCCCCTGTCATTAGAACAGTCAGTTATTGACATTCAAGTTTACTAGTAGAGGGTCTATTGTAGTCAATGTGATGGTTCCCCTGTCATTAGAACAGCCAGTTATGGACATCCACCTTTACTAGTAGAGGGTCTACAGTAGTCATGTGGTGGTTCCCCTGTCATTACAACAGCCAGTTATTGACATCCACCTTTACTAGTAGAGGGTCTACTGTAGTCAATGTGGTGGTTCCCCTTTCATTAGAACAGCCAGTTATTGACATCCACCTTTACTAGTAGAGGGTCTACAGTAGTCAATGTGATGTTTCCCCTGTCATTAGAACAGCCAGTTATAGACATCCAGCTTTACTAGTAGAGGTTCTACAGTAGTCAATGTGGTGGTTCCCCTGTCATTAGAACAGCCAGTTATTGACATCCACCTTTACTAGTAGAGGGTCTACTGTAGTCAATGTGATGGTTCCCCTGTCATTAGAACAGCCAGTTATTGACATCCACCTTTACTAGTAGAGGGTCTACTGTAGTCAATGTAGTAGTTCCCCTGTCATTAGAACAGCCAGTTATTGACATCCACCTTTACTAGTAGAGGGTCTACAGTAGTCAATGTGGTGGTTCCCCTGTCGTTAGAACAGCCAGTTATTGACATCCACCTTTACTAGTAGAGGGTCTACTGTAGTCAATGTGATGGTTCCCCTGTCATTAGAACAGCCAGTTATTGACATCCACCTTTACTAGTAGAGGGTCTACTGTAGTCAATGTGGTAGTTCCCCTGTCATTAGAACAGCCAGTTATTGACATCCACCTTTACTAGTAGAGGGTCTACTGTAGTCAATGTGATGGTTCCCCTGTCATTAGAACAGCCAGTTATTGACATCCACCTTTACTAGTAGAGGGTCTACTGTAGTCAATGTGGTAGTTCCCCTGTCATTAGAACAGCCAGTTATTGACATCCACCTTTACTAGTAGATGGTCTACTGTAGTCAATGTGATGGTTCCCCTGTCATTAGAACAGCCAGTTATTGACATCCACCTTTACTAGTAGAGGGTCTACAGTAGTCAATGTGGTGGTTCCCCTGTCATTAGAACAGCCAGTTATTGACATCCACCTTTACTAGTAGAGGGTCTACAGTAGTCAATGTGGTGGTTCCCCTGTCATTTGAACAGTCAGTTATTGACATCCACCTTTACTAGTAGAGGGTCTACTGTAGTCAATGTGGTAGTTCCCCTGTCATTAGAACAGCCAGTTATTGACATCCACCTTTACTAGTAGAGGGTCTACAGTAGTCAATGTGGTGGTTCCCCTGTCATTAAAACAGCCAGTTATTGACATCCACCTTTACTAGTAGAGGGTCTACTGTAGTCAATGTGGTGGTTCCCCTGTCATTAGAACAGTCAGTTATAGACATCCAGCTTTACTAGTAGAAGTTCTACAGTAGTCAATGTGGTGGTTCCCCTGTCATTAGAACAGCCAGTTATTGACGTCCACCTTTACTAGTAGAGGGTCTACAGTAGTCAATGTGGTGGTTCCCCTGTCATTAGAACAGCCAGTTATTGACATCCAACTTTACTAGTAGAGTGTCTACAGTAGTCAATGTGGTGGTTCACCTGTCATTAGAACAGTCAGTTATTGACATCCACCTTTACTAGTAGAGGGTCTACAGTAGTCAATGTGGTGGTTCCCCTGTCATTAGAACAGCCTGTTATTGACATCCACCTTTACTAGTAGAGAGTCTACAGTAGTCAATGTGATGGTTCCCCTGTCATTAGAACAGTCAGTTATTGACATTCAAGTTTACTAGTAGAGGGTCTACTGTAGTCAATGTGATGGGTCCCCTGTCATTAGAACAGCCAGTTATGGACATCCACCTTTACTAGTAGAGGGTCTACAGTAGTCATGTGGTGGTTCCCCTGTCATTAGAACAGCCAGTTATTGACATCCACCTTTACTAGTAGAGGGTCTACTGTAGTCAATGTGGTGGTTCCCCTTTCATTAGAACAGCCAGTTATTGACATCCACCTTTACTAGTAGAGGGTCTACAGTAGTCAATGTGATGTTTCCCCTGTCATTAGAACAGTCAGTTATAGACATCCAGCTTTACTAGTAGAGGTTCTACAGTAGTCAATGTGGTGGTTCCCCTGTCATTAGAACAGCCAGTTATTGACATCCACCTATACTAGTAGAGGGTCTACTGTAGTCAATTTGATGGTTCCCCTGTCATTAGAACAGCCAGTTATTGACATCCACCTTTACTAGTAGAGGGTCTACTGTAGTCAATGTGGTAGTTCCCCTGTCATTAGAACAGCCAGTTATTGACATCCACCTTTACTAGTAGAGTGTCTACAGTAGTCAATGTGGTGGTTCCCCTGTCATTAGAACAGCCAGTAATTGACATCCACCTTTACTAGTAGAGGGTCTACAGTAGTCAATGTGATGTTTCCCCTGTCATTAGAACAGTCAGTTATAGACATCCAGCTTTACTAGTAGAGGTTCTACAGTAGTCAATGTGGTGGTTCCCCTGTCATTAGAACAGCCAGTTATTGACATCCACCTTTACTAGTAGAGGTTCTACTGTAGTCAATGTGATGGTTCCCCTGTCATTAGAACAGCCAGTTATTAACATCCACCTTTACTAGTAGAGGGTCTACTGTAGTCAATGTGGTAGTTCCCCTGTCATTAGAACAGCCAGTTATTGACATCCACCTTTACTAGTAGAGGGTGTACTGTAGTCAATGTGGTGGTTCCCCTGTCGTTAGAACAGCCAGTTATTGACATCCACCTTTACTAGTAGAGGGTCTACTGTAGTCAATGTGGTGGTTCCCCTGTCGTTAGAACAGCCAGTTATTGACATCCACCTTTACTAGTAGAGGGTCTACTGTAGTCAATTTGATGGTTCCCCTGTCATTAGAACAGCCAGTTATTGACATCCACCTTTACTAGTAGAGGTTCTTCTGTAGTCAATGTGATGGTTCCCCTGTCATTAGAACAGCCAGTTATTGACATCCACCTTTACTAGTAGAGGGTCTACAGTAGTCAATGTGGTAGTTCCCCTGTCATTAGAACAGCCAGTTATTGACATCCACCTTTACTAGTAGAGGGTGTACTGTAGTCAATGTGGTGGTTCCCCTGTCGTTAGAACAGCCAGTTATTGACATCCACCTTTACTAGTAGAGGGTCTACTGTAGTCAATGTGGTGGTTCCCCTGTCGTTAGAACAGCCAGTTATTGACATCCACCTTTACTAGTAGAGGGTCTACTGTAGTCAATGTGATGGTTCCCCTGTCATTAGAACAGCCAGTTATTGACATCCACCTTTACTAGTAGAGGGTCTACTGTAGTCAATGTGATGGTTCCCCTGTCATTAGAACAGCCAGTTATTGACATCCACCTTTACTAGTAGAGGGTCTACAGTAGTCAATGTGGTGGTTCCCCTGTCATTAGAACAGCCAGTTATTGACATCCACCTTTACTAGTAGAGGGTCTACAGTAGTCAATGTGGTGGTTCCCCTGTCATTTGAAGAGTCAGTTATTGACATCCACCTTTACTAGTAGAGGGTCTACTGTAGTCAATGTGGTAGTTCCCCTGTCATTAGAACAGCCAGTTATTGACATCCACCTTTACTAGTAGAGGGTCTACAGTAGTCAATGTGGTGGTTCCCCTGTCATTAAAACAGCCAGTTATTGACATCCACCTTTACTAGTAGAGGGTCTACTGTAGTCAATGTGGTGGTTCCCCTGTCATTAGAACAGTCAGTTATAGACATCCAGCTTTACTAGTAGAGGTTCTACAGTAGTCAATGTGGTGGTTCCCCTGTCATTAGAACAGCCAGTTATTGACATCCACCTTTACTAGTAGAGGGTCAACAGTAGTCAATATGGTGGTTTCCCTGTCATTAGAACAGCCAGTTATTGACATCCAACTTTACTAGTAGAGTGTCTACAGTAGTCAATGTGATGGTTCTCCTGTCATTAGAACAGTCAGTTATTGATAGCCTTCTTTACTAGTAGAGGGTCTACAGTAGTCAATGTGGTGGTTCCCCTGTCATTAGAAAAGCCAGTAATTGACATCCACCTTTACTAGTAGAGGGTCTACAGTAGTCAATGTGGTGGTTCCCCTGTCATTAGAACAGTCAATTATTGACATCCACCTTTACTAGTAGAGGTTCTACAGTAGTCAATGTGGTGGTTCCCCTGTCATTAGAACAGTCAGGTATTGACATCCACCTTTACTAGTAGAGGGTCTACAGTAGTCAATGTGGTGGTTCCCCTGTCATTAGAACAGCCAGTTTTTGACATCCACCTTTACTAGTAGAGGGTCTACAGTAGTCAATGTGGTGGTTCCCCTATCATTGAAACAGCCAGTTATTGACATCCACCTTTACTAGTAGAGGGTCTACTGTAGTCAATGTGGTGGTTCCCCTGTCATTAGAACAGCCTGTTATTGACACCCACCTTTACTAGTAGAGGGTCTACAGTAGTCAATGTGATGGTTCCCCTGTCATTAGAACAGTCAGTTATTGACATCCACCTTTACTAGTAGAGGGTCTACAGTAGTCAATGTGGTGGTTCCCCTGTCATTAGAACAGCCAGTTATTGACATCCACCTTTACTACAGTAGTCAATGTGATGGTTCCACTGTCATTGGAACAGCCAGTAATTGACATCCACCTTTACTAGTAGAGTGTATACAGTAGTCAATGTGATGGTTCCCCTGTCATTAGAACAGTCAGTTATTGACATCCACCTTTACTAGTAGAGGGTCTACAGTAGTCAATGTGATGTTTCCCCTGTCATTAGAACAGTCAGTTATTGACATCCACCTTTACTAGTAGAGGGTCTACAGTAGTCAATGTGGTGGTTCCCCTGTCATTAGAACAGTCAGTTATTGACATCCACCTATACTAGTAGAGGGTCTACTGTAGTCAATGTGGTGGTTTCCCTGTCATCAGAACAGCCAGTTATTGACATCCACATTTAGTAGTAGAGGGTCTACAGTAGTCAATGTGGTGGTTCCCCTGTCATTAGAACAGCCAATTATTGACATCCACCTATACTAGTAGAGGGTCTACTGTAGTCAATGTGGTGGTTCCCATGTCATTAGAACAGTCAGTTATTGACATCCACCTTTACTAGTAGAGGGTCTACAGTAGTCAATGTGGTGGTTCCCCTGTCATTAGAACAGTCAGTAATTGACATCCAACTATACTAGTAGAGGGTCTACTGTAGTCAATGTGGTGGTTCCCATGTCATTAGAACAGTCAGTTATTGACATCCACCTTTACTAGTAGAGGGTCTACAGTAGTCAATGTGGTGGTTCCCCTGTCATTAGAACAGTCAGTTATTGACATCCACCTTTACTAGTAGAGAGTCTACAGTAGTCAATGTGATGGTTCCCCTGTCATTAGAACAGTCAGTTATTGACATTCAAGTTTACTAGTAGAGGGTCTACTGTAGTCAATGTGATGGTTCCCCTGTCATTAGAACAGCCAGTTATTGACTTCCACCTTTACTAGTAGAGGGTCTACAGTAGTCATGTGGTGGTTCCCCTGTCAATAGAAGAGCCAGTTATTGACATCCACATTTACTAGTAGAGGGTCTACTGTAGTCAATGTGGTGGTTCCCCTTTCATTAGAACAACCAGTTATTGACATCCACCTTTACTAGTAGAGTGTCTACAGTAGTCAATGTGATGGTTCCCCTGTCATTAGAACAGTCAGTTATTGACATCCACCTTTACTAGTAGAGGGTCTACAGTAGTCAATGTGATGTTTCCCCTGTCATTAGAACAGTCAGTTATTGACATCCACCTTTACTAGTAGAGGGTCTACAGTAGTCAATGTGGTGGTTCCCCTGTCATTAGAACAGTCAGTTATTGACATCCACCTATACTAGTAGAGGGTCTACTGTAGTCAATGTGGTGGTTTCCCTGTCATCAGAACAGCCAGTTATTGACATCCACATTTAATAGTAGAGGGTCTACAGTAGTCAATGTGGTGGTTCCCCTGTCATTAGAACAGCCAATTATTGACATCCACCTCTACTAGTAGAGGGTCTACTGTAGTCAATGTGGTGGTTCCCATGTCATTAGAACAGTCAGTTATTGACATCCACCTTTACTAGTAGAGGGTCTACAGTAGTCAATGTGGTGTTTCCCCTGTCATTAGAACAGTCAGTAATTGACATCCAACTATACTAGTAGAGGGTCTACTGTAGTCAATGTGGTGGTTTCCCTGTCATTAGAACAGCCAGTTATTGACATCCACCTTTACTAGTAGAGGGTCTACAGTAGTCAATGTGATGGTTCCCCTGTCATTAGAACAGTCAGTTATTGACATCCACCTTTACTAGTAGAGAGTCTACAGTAGTCAATGTGATGGTTCCCCTGTCATTAGAACAGTCAGTTATTGACATTCAAGTTTACTAGTAGAGGGTCTACTGTAGTCAATGTGATGGTTCCCCTGTCATTAGAACAGCCAGTTATTGACATCCACCTATACTAGTAGAGGGTCTACTGTAGTCAATGTGGTGGTTCCCATGTCATTAGAAGAGTCAGTAATTGACATCCAACTATACTAGTAGAGGGTCTACTGTAGTCAATGTGGTGGTTCCCATGTCATTAGAACAGTCAGTTATTGACATCCACCTTTACTAGTAGAGGGTCTACAGTAGTCAATGTGGTGGTTCCCCTGTCATTAGAACAGTCAGTTATTGACATCCACCTTTACTAGTAGAGAGTCTACAGTAGTCAATGTGATGGTTCCCCTGTCATTAGAACAGTCAGTTATTGACATTCAAGTTTACTAGTAGAGGGTCTACTGTAGTCAATGTGATGGTTCCCCTGTCATTAGAACAGCCAGTTATTGACTTCCACCTTTACTAGTAGAGGGTCTACAGTAGTCATGTGGTGGTTCCCCTGTCAATAGAAGAGCCAGTTATTGACATCCACATTTACTAGTAGAGGGTCTACTGTAGTCAATGTGGTGGTTCCACTTTCATTAGAACAACCAGTTATTGACATCCACCTTTACTAGTAGAGTGTCTACAGTAGTCAATGTGATGGTTCCCCTGTCATTAGAACAGTCAGTTATTGACATCCACCTTTACTAGTAGAGGGTCTACAGTAGTCAATGTGATGTTTCCCCTGTCATTAGAACAGTCAGTTATTGACATCCACCTTTACTAGTAGAGGGTCTACAGTAGTCAATGTGGTGGTTCCCCTGTCATTAGAACAGTCAGTTATTGACATCCACCTATACTAGTAGAGGGTCTACTGTAGTCAATGTGGTGGTTTCCCTGTCATCAGAACAGCCAGTTATTGACATCCACATTTAATAGTAGAGGGTCTACAGTAGTCAATGTGGTGGTTCCCCTGTCATTAGAACAGCCAATTATTGACATCCACCTATACTAGTAGAGGGTCTACTGTAGTCAATGTGGTGGTTCCCATGTCATTAGAACAGTCAGTTATTGACATCCACCTTTACTAGTAGAGGGTCTACAGTAGTCAATGTGGTGGTTCCCCTGTCATTAGAACAGTCAGTAATTGACATCCAACTATACTAGTAGAGGGTCTACTGTAGTCAATGTGGTGGTTTCCCTGTCATTAGAACAGCCAGTTATTGACATCCACCTTTACTAGTAGAGGGTCTACAGTAGTCAATGTGATGGTTCCCCTGTCATTAGAACAGTCAGTTATTGACATCCACCTTTACTAGTAGAGAGTCTACAGTAGTCAATGTGATGGTTCCCCTGTCATTAGAACAGTCAGTTATTGACATTCAAGTTTACTAGTAGAGGGTCTACTG
Organism: Coregonus lavaretus; assembly: GCF_964263955.1. Classification (NCBI taxonomy): domain Eukaryota; kingdom Metazoa; phylum Chordata; class Actinopteri; order Salmoniformes; family Salmonidae; genus Coregonus; species Coregonus lavaretus. The sequence continues at coordinate 78,833,851 of NC_139990.1, forward strand.
TAGTCAATGTGATGGTTCCCCTGTCATTAGAACAGCCAGTTATTGACATCCACCTTTACTAGTAGAGGGTCTACAGTAGTCATGTGGTGGTTCCCCTGTCAATAGAAGAGCCAGTTATTGACATCCACCTTTACTAGTAGAGTGTCTACAGTAGTCAATGTGATGTTTCCCCTGTCATTAGAACAGTCAGTTATTGACATTCAAGTTTACTAGTAGAGGGTCTACTGTAGTCAATGTGATGGTTCCCCTGTCATTAAAACAGCCAGTAATTGACATCCACCTATACTAGTAGAGGGTCTACTGTAGTCAATGTGGTGGTTTCCCTGTCATTAGAACAGCCAGTTATTGACATCCACCTTTACTAGTAGAGGATCTACAGTAGTCAATGTGGTGGTTCCCCTGTCATTAGAACAGTCAGTTATTGACATCCACCTATACTAGTAGAGGGTCTACTGTAGTCAATGTGGTGGTTCCCCTGTCATCAGAACAGCCAGTTATTGACATCCACCTTTACTAGTAGAGGGTCTACAGTAGTCAATGTGGTGGTTCCCCTGTCATTAGAACAGCCAGTTTTTGACATCCACCTTTACTAGTAGAGGGTCTACAGTAGTCAATGTGGTGGTTCCCCTATCATTGAAACAGCCAGTTATTGACATCCACCTTTACTAGTAGAGGGTCTACTGTAGTCAATGTGGTGGTTCCCCTGTCATTAGAACAGCCTGTTATTGACACCCACCTTTACTAGTAGAGGGTCTACAGTAGTCAATGTGATGGTTCCCCTGTCATTAGAACAGTCAGTTATTGACATCCACCTTTACTAGTAGAGGGTCTACAGTAGTCAATGTGGTGGTTCCCCTGTCATTAGAACAGCCAGTTATTGACATCCACCTTTACTACAGTAGTCAATGTGATGGTTCCACTGTCATTGGAACAGCCAGTAATTGACATCCACCTTTACTAGTAGAGTGTATACAGTAGTCAATGTGATGGTTCCCCTGTCATTAGAACAGTCAGTTATTGACATCCACCTTTACTAGTAGAGGGTCTACAGTAGTCAATGTGATGTTTCCCCTGTCATTAGAACAGTCAGTTATTGACATCCACCTTTACTAGTAGAGGGTCTACAGTAGTCAATGTGGTGGTTCCCCTGTCATTAGAACAGTCAGTTATTGACATCCACCTATACTAGTAGAGGGTCTACTGTAGTCAATGTGGTGGTTTCCCTGTCATCAGAACAGCCAGTTATTGACATCCACATTTAGTAGTAGAGGGTCTACAGTAGTCAATGTGGTGGTTCCCCTATCATTGAAACAGCCAGTTATTGACATCCACCTTTACTAGTAGAGGGTCTACTGTAGTCAATGTGGTGGTTCCCCTGTCATTAGAACAGCCTGTTATTGACACCCACCTTTACTAGTAGAGGGTCTACAGTAGTCAATGTGATGGTTCCCCTGTCATTAGAACAGTCAGTTATTGACATCCACCTTTACTAGTAGAGGGTCTACAGTAGTCAATGTGGTGGTTCCCCTGTCATTAGAACAGCCAGTTATTGACATCCACCTTTACTACAGTAGTCAATGTGATGGTTCCACTGTCATTGGAACAGCCAGTAATTGACATCCACCTTTACTAGTAGAGTGTATACAGTAGTCAATGTGATGGTTCCCCTGTCATTAGAACAGTCAGTTATTGACATCCACCTTTACTAGTAGAGGGTCTACAGTAGTCAATGTGATGTTTCCCCTGTCATTAGAACAGTCAGTTATTGACATCCACCTTTACTAGTAGAGGGTCTACAGTAGTCAATGTGGTGGTTCCCCTGTCATTAGAACAGTCAGTTATTGACATCCACCTATACTAGTAGAGGGTCTACTGTAGTCAATGTGGTGGTTTCCCTGTCATCAGAACAGCCAGTTATTGACATCCACATTTAGTAGTAGAGGGTCTACAGTAGTCAATGTGGTGGTTCCCCTGTCATTAGAACAGCCAATTATTGACATCCACCTATACTAGTAGAGGGTCTACTGTAGTCAATGTGGTGGTTCCCATGTCATTAGAACAGTCAGTTATTGACATCCACCTTTACTAGTAGAGGGTCTACAGTAGTCAATGTGGTGGTTCCCCTGTCATTAGAACAGTCAGTAATTGACATCCAACTATACTAGTAGAGGGTCTACTGTAGTCAATGTGGTGGTTCCCATGTCATTAGAACAGTCAGTTATTGACATCCACCTTTACTAGTAGAGGGTCTACAGTAGTCAATGTGGTGGTTCCCCTGTCATTAGAACAGTCAGTTATTGACATCCACCTTTACTAGTAGAGTGTATACAGTAGTCAATGTGATGGTTCCCCTGTCATTAGAACAGTCAGTTATTGACATCCACCTTTACTAGTAGAGGGTCTACAGTAGTCAATGTGATGTTTCCCCTGTCATTAGAACAGTCAGTTATTGACATCCACCTTTACTAGTAGAGGGTCTACAGTAGTCAATGTGGTGGTTCCCCTGTCATTAGAACAGTCAGTTATTGACATCCACCTATACTAGTAGAGGGTCTACTGTAGTCAATGTGGTGGTTTCCCTGTCATCAGAACAGCCAGTTATTGACATCCACATTTAGTAGTAGAGGGTCTACAGTAGTCAATGTGGTGGTTCCCCTGTCATTAGAACAGCCAATTATTGACATCCACCTATACTAGTAGAGGGTCTACTGTAGTCAATGTGGTGGTTCCCATGTCATTAGAACAGTCAGTTATTGACATCCACCTTTACTAGTAGAGGGTCTACAGTAGTCAATGTGGTGGTTCCCCTGTCATTAGAACAGTCAGTAATTGACATCCAACTATACTAGTAGAGGGTCTACTGTAGTCAATGTGGTGGTTCCCATGTCATTAGAACAGTCAGTTATTGACATCCACCTTTACTAGTAGAGGGTCTACAGTAGTCAATGTGGTGGTTCCCCTGTCATTAGAACAGTCAGTTATTGACATCCACCTTTACTAGTAGAGAGTCTACAGTAGTCAATGTGATGGTTCCCCTGTCATTAGAACAGTCAGTTATTGACATTCAAGTTTACTAGTAGAGGGTCTACTGTAGTCAATGTGATGGTTCCCCTGTCATTAGAACAGCCAGTTATTGACTTCCACCTTTACTAGTAGAGGGTCTACAGTAGTCATGTGGTGGTTCCCCTGTCAATAGAAGAGCCAGTTATTGACATCCACATTTACTAGTAGAGGGTCTACTGTAGTCAATGTGGTGGTTCCCCTTTCATTAGAACAACCAGTTATTGACATCCACCTTTACTAGTAGAGTGTCTACAGTAGTCAATGTGATGGTTCCCCTGTCATTAGAACAGTCAGTTATTGACATCCACCTTTACTAGTAGAGGGTCTACAGTAGTCAATGTGATGTTTCCCCTGTCATTAGAACAGTCAGTTATTGACATCCACCTTTACTAGTAGAGGGTCTACAGTAGTCAATGTGGTGGTTCCCCTGTCATTAGAACAGTCAGTTATTGACATCCACCTATACTAGTAGAGGGTCTACTGTAGTCAATGTGGTGGTTTCCCTGTCATCAGAACAGCCAGTTATTGACATCCACATTTAATAGTAGAGGGTCTACAGTAGTCAATGTGGTGGTTCCCCTGTCATTAGAACAGCCAATTATTGACATCCACCTCTACTAGTAGAGGGTCTACTGTAGTCAATGTGGTGGTTCCCATGTCATTAGAACAGTCAGTTATTGACATCCACCTTTACTAGTAGAGGGTCTACAGTAGTCAATGTGGTGGTTCCCCTGTCATTAGAACAGTCAGTAATTGACATCCAACTATACTAGTAGAGGGTCTACTGTAGTCAATGTGGTGGTTTCCCTGTCATTAGAACAGCCAGTTATTGACATCCACCTTTACTAGTAGAGGGTCTACAGTAGTCAATGTGATGGTTCCCCTGTCATTAGAACAGTCAGTTATTGACATCCACCTTTACTAGTAGAGAGTCTACAGTAGTCAATGTGATGGTTCCCCTGTCATTAGAACAGTCAGTTATTGACATTCAAGTTTACTAGTAGAGGGTCTACTGTAGTCAATGTGATGGTTCCCCTGTCATTAGAACAGCCAGTTATTGACATCCACCTATACTAGTAGAGGGTCTACTGTAGTCAATGTGGTGGTTCCCATGTCATTAGAACAGTCAGTAATTGACATCCAACTATACTAGTAGAGGGTCTACTGTAGTCAATGTGGTGGTTCCCATGTCATTAGAACAGTCAGTTATTGACATCCACCTTTACTAGTAGAGGGTCTACAGTAGTCAATGTGGTGGTTCCCCTGTCATTAGAACAGTCAGTTATTGACATCCACCTTTACTAGTAGAGAGTCTACAGTAGTCAATGTGATGGTTCCCCTGTCATTAGAACAGTCAGTTATTGACATTCAAGTTTACTAGTAGAGGGTCTACTGTAGTCAATGTGATGGTTCCCCTGTCATTAGAACAGCCAGTTATTGACTTCCACCTTTACTAGTAGAGGGTCTACAGTAGTCATGTGGTGGTTCCCCTGTCAATAGAAGAGCCAGTTATTGACATCCACATTTACTAGTAGAGGGTCTACTGTAGTCAATGTGGTGGTTCCCCTTTCATTAGAACAACCAGTTATTGACATCCACCTTTACTAGTAGAGTGTCTACAGTAGTCAATGTGATGGTTCCCCTGTCATTAGAACAGTCAGTTATTGACATCCACCTTTACTAGTAGAGGGTCTACAGTAGTCAATGTGATGTTTCCCCTGTCATTAGAACAGTCAGTTATTGACATCCACCTTTACTAGTAGAGGGTCTACAGTAGTCAATGTGGTGGTTCCCCTGTCATTAGAACAGTCAGTTATTGACATCCACCTATACTAGTAGAGGGTCTACTGTAGTCAATGTGGTGGTTTCCCTGTCATCAGAACAGCCAGTTATTGACATCCACATTTAATAGTAGAGGGTCTACAGTAGTCAATGTGGTGGTTCCCCTGTCATTAGAACAGCCAATTATTGACATCCACCTATACTAGTAGAGGGTCTACTGTAGTCAATGTGGTGGTTCCCATGTCATTAGAACAGTCAGTTATTGACATCCACCTTTACTAGTAGAGGGTCTACAGTAGTCAATGTGGTGGTTCCCCTGTCATTAGAACAGTCAGTAATTGACATCCAACTATACTAGTAGAGGGTCTACAGTAGTCAATGTGATGGTTCCCCTGTCATTAGAACAGTCAGTTATTGACATCCACCTTTACTAGTAGAGAGTCTACAGTAGTCAATGTGATGGTTCCCCTGTCATTAGAACAGTCAGTTATTGACATTCAAGTTTACTAGTAGAGGGTCTACTGTAGTCAATGTGATGGTTCCCCTGTCATTAGAACAGCCAGTTATTGACATCCACCTTTACTAGTAGAGGGTCTACAGTAGTCATGTGGTGGTTCCCCTGTCAATAGAAGAGCCAGTTATTGACATCCACCTTTACTAGTAGAGTGTCTACAGTAGTCAATGTGATGTTTCCCCTGTCATTAGAACAGTCAGTTATTGACATTCAAGTTTACTAGTAGAGGGTCTACTGTAGTCAATGTGATGGTTCCCCTGTCATTAAAACAGCCAGTAATTGACATCCACCTATACTAGTAGAGGGTCTACTGTAGTCAATGTGGTGGTTTCCCTGTCATTAGAACAGCCAGTTATTGACATCCACCTTTACTAGTAGAGGATCTACAGTAGTCAATGTGGTGGTTCCCCTGTCATTAGAACAGTCAGTTATTGACATCCACCTATACTAGTAGAGGGTCTACTGTAGTCAATGTGGTGGTTCCCCTTTCATCAGAACAGCCTGTTATTGACATCCACCTTTACTAGTAGAGGGTCTACAGTAGTCAATGTGGTGGTTCCCCTGTCATTAGAACAGCCAGTTATTGACATCCACCTATACTAGTAGAGGGTCTACTGTAGTCAATGTGGTGGTTCCCCTGTCATTAAAACAGCCAGTTATTGACATCCACCTTTACTAGTAGAGGGTCTACAGTAGTCATGTGGTGGTTCACCTGTCATTAGAACAGCCAGTTATTGACACCCTCCTTTACTAGTAGAGGGTCTACTGTAGTCAATGTGGTGGTTCCCCTTTCATTAGAATAGCCAGTTATTGACATCCACCTTTACTTGTAGAGGGTCTACAGTAGTCAATGTGATGTTTCCCCTGTCATTAGAACAGTCAGTTATTGACATCCACCTTTACTAGTAGAGGGTCTACAGTAGTCAATGTGGTGGTTCCCCTGTCATTAGAACAGCCAATTATTGACATCAACCTTTACTAGTAGAGGGTCTACAGTAGTTATGTGGTGGTTCCCCTGTCATTAGAACAGCCAGTTATTGACATCCACCTTTACTAGTAGAGGGTCTACTGTAGTCAATGTGGTGGTTCCCCTTTCATTAGAACAGCCAGTTATTGACATCCACCTTTACTAGTAGAGGGTCTACAGTAGTCAATGTGATGTTTCCCCTGTCATTAGAACAGTCAGTTATTGACATCCACCTTTACTAGTAGAGGGTCTACTGTAGTCAATGTGGTAGTTCCCCTGTCATTAGAACAGCCAGTTATTGACATCCACCTTTACTAGTAGAGGGTCTACTGTAGTCAATGTGGTGGTTCCCCTGTCATTAGAACAGCCAGTTATTGACATCCACCTTTACTAGTAGAGGGTCTACAGTAGTCAATGTGGTGGTTCCCCTGTAAATAGAACAGCCAGTTATTGACATCCACCTTTACTAGTAGAGGGTCTACAGTAGTCATGTGGTGGTTCCCCTGTCATTAGAACAGCCAGTTATTGACATCCACCTTTACTAGTAGAGGGTCTACTGTAGTCAATGTGGTGGTTCCCCTGTCATTAGAATAGCCAGTTATTGACATCCACCTATACTAGTAGAGGGTCTACAGTAGTCAATGTGGTGGTTCCCCTGTCATTAGAACAGCCAGTTATTGACATCCACCTTTACTAGTAGAGGGTCTACAGTAGTCAATGTGGTGGTTCCCCTGTCATTAGAACAGTCAGTTATTGACATCCACCTTTACTAGTAGAGGTTCTACAGTAGTCAATGTGGTGGTTCCCCTGTCATTAGAACAGTCAGTTATTGACATCCACCTTTACTAGTAGAGGGTCTACAGTAGTCAATGTGGTGGTTCCCCTGTCATTAGAACAGCCAGTTTTTGACATCCACCTTTACTAGTAGAGGGTCTACAGTAGTCAATGTGGTGGTCCCCCTGTCATTGAAACAGCCAGTTATTGACATCCACCTTTACTAGTAGAGGGTCTACTGTAGTCAATGTGGTGGTTCCCCTGTCATTAGAACAGCCTGTTATTGACATCCACTTTTACTAGTAGAGGGTCTACAGTAGTCAATGTGATGGTTCCCCTGTCATTAGAACAGTCAGTTATTGACATCAACCTTTACTAGTAGAGGGTCTAGAGTAGTCATTGTGGTGGTTCCCCTGTCATTAGACCAGCCAGTTATTGACATCCACCTTTACTACAGTAGTCAATGTGATGGTTCCACTGTCATTGGAACAGCCAGTAATTGACATCCACCTATACTAGTAGAGGGTCTACTTTAGTCAATGTGGTGGTTTCCCTGTCATTAGAACAGCCAGTTATTGACATCCACCTTTACTAGTAGAGGGTCTACAGTAGTCAATGTGGTGGTTCCCCTGTCATTAGAACAGTCAGTTATTGACATCCACCTATACTAGTAGAGGGTCTACTGTAGTCAATGTGGTGGTTTCCCTGTCATCAGAACAGCCAGTTATTGACATCCACATTTAATAGTAGAGGGTCTACAGTAGTCAATGTGGTGGTTCCCCTGTCATTAGAACAGCCAATTATTGACATCCACCTATACTAGTAGAGGGTCTACTGTAGTCAATGTGGTGGTTCCCATGTCATTAGAACAGTCAGTTATTGACATCCACCTTTACTAGTAGAGGGTCTACAGTAGTCAATGTGGTGGTTCCCCTGTCATTAGAACAGTCAGTAATTGACATCCAACTATACTAGTAGAGGGTCTACTGTAGTCAATGTGGTGGTTCCCCTGTCATTAGAACAGCCAGTTATTGACATCCACCTTTACTAGTAGAGGGTCTACAGTAGTCAATGTGATGGTTCCCCTGTCATTAGAACAGTCAGTTATTGACATCCACCTTTACTAGTAGAGAGTCTACAGTAGTCAATGTGATGGTTCCCCTGTCATTAGAACAGTCAGTTATTGACATTCAAGTTTACTAGTAGAGGGTCTACTGTAGTCAATGTGATGGTTCCCCTGTCATTAGAACAGCCAGTTATTGACTTCCACCTTTACTAGTAGAGGGTCTACAGTAGTCATGTGGTGGTTCCCCTGTCAATAGAAGAGCCAGTTATTGACATCCACATTTACTAGTAGAGGGTCTACTGTAGTCAATGTGGTGGTTCCCCTTTCATTAGAACAACCAGTTATTGACATCCACCTTTACTAGTAGAGTGTCTACAGTAGTCAATGTGATGTTTCCCCTGTCATTAGAACAGTCAGTTATTGACATCCAACTTTACTAGTAGAGAGTCTACAGTAGTCAATGTGATGGTTCCCCTGTCATTAGAACAGTCAGTTATTGACATTCAAGTTTACTAGTAGAGGGTCTACTGTAGTCAATGTGATGGTTCCCCTGTCATTAAAACAGCCAGTAATTGACATCCACCTTTACTAGTAGAGGGTCTATAGTAGTCATTGTGGTGGTTCCCCTGTCATTAGACCAGCCAGTTATTGACATCCACCTTTACTACAGTAGTCAATGTGATGGTTCCACTGTCATTGGAACAGCCAGTAATTGACATCCACCTATACTAGTAGAGGGTCTACTGTAGTCAATGTGGTGGTTTCCCTGTCATTAGAACAGCCAGTTATTGACATCCACCTTTACTAGTAGAGGGTCTACAGTATTCAATGTGGTGGTTCCCCTGTCATTAGAACAGTCAGTTATTGACATCCACCTATACTAGTAGAGGGTCTACTGTAGTCAATGTGGTGGTTCCCATGTCATTAGAACAGTCAGTTATTGACATCCACCTTTACTAGTAGAGGGACTACAGTAGTCAATGTGGTGGTTCCCCTGTCATTAGAACAGCCAATTATTGACATCCACCTTTACTAGTAGAGGGTCTACAGTAGTCATGTGGTGGTTCCCCTGTCATTAGAACAGCCAGTTATTGACATCCACCTTTACTAGTAGAGGGTCTACTGTAGTCAATGTGGTGGTTCCCCTTTCATTAGAACAGCCAGTTATTGACATCCACCTTTACTAGTAGAGGGTCTACAGTAGTCAATGTGATGTTTCCCCTGTCATTAGAACAGTCAGTTATTGACATCCACCTTTACTAGTAGAGGGTCTACAGTAGTCAATGTGGTGGTTCCCCTGTAAATAGAACAGCCAGTTATTGACATCCACCTTTACTAGTAGAGGGTCTACAGTAGTCATGTGGTGGTTCCCCTGTCATTAGAACAGCCAGTTATTGACATCCACCTTTACTAGTAGAGGGTCTACTGTAGTCAATGTGGTGGTTCCCCTGTCATTAGAACAGCCAGTTATTGACATCCACCTTTACTAGTAGAGGGTCTACAGTAGTCAATGTGGTGGTTCCCCTGTCATTAGAACAGTCAGTTATTGACATCCACCTTTACTAGTAGAGGTTCTACAGTAGTCAATGTGGTGGTTCCCCTGTCATTAGAACAGTCAGTTATTGACATCCACCTTTACTAGTAGAGGGTCTACAGTAGTCAATGTGGTGGTTCCCCTGTCATTAGAACAGCCAGTTTTTGACATCCACCTTTACTAGTAGAGGGTCTACAGTAGTCAATGTGGTGGTCCCCCTGTCATTGAAACAGCCAGTTATTGACATCCACCTTTACTAGAAGAGGGTCTACTGTAGTCAATGTGGTGGTTCCCCTGTCATTAGAACAGCCTGTTATTGACATCAACCTTTACTAGTAGAGGGTCTAGAGTAGTCATTGTGGTGGTTCCCCTGTCATTAGACCAGCCAGTTATTGACATCCACCTTTACTACAGTAGTCAATGTGATGGTTCCACTGTCATTGGAACAGCCAGTAATTGACATCCACCTATACTAGTAGAGGGTCTACTGTAGTCAATGTGGTGGTTTCCCTGTCATTAGAACAGCCAGTTATTGACATCCACCTTTACTAGTAGAGGGTCTACAGTAGTCAATGTGGTGGTTCCCCTGTCATTAGAACAGTCAGTTATTGACATCCACCTATACTAGTAGAGGGTCTACTGTAGTCAATGTGGTGGTTTCCCTGTCATCAGAACAGCCAGTTATTGACATCCACATTTAATAGTAGAGGGTCTACTGTAGTCAATGTGGTGGTTCCCATGTCATTAGAACAGTCAGTTATTGACATCCACCTTTACTAGTAGAGGGTCTACAGTAGTCAATGTGGTGGTTCCCCTGTCATTAGAACAGTCAGTAATTGACATCCAACTATACTAGTAGAGGGTCTACTGTAGTCAATGTGGTGGTTCCCCTGTCATTAGAACAGCCAGTTATTGACATCCACCTTTACTAGTAGAGGGTCTACAGTAGTCAATGTGATGGTTCCCCTGTCATTAGAACAGTCAGTTATTGACATCCACCTTTGCTAGTAGAGAGTCTACAGTAGTCAATGTGATGGTTCCCCTGTCATTAGAACAGTCAGTTATTGACATTCAAGTTTACTAGTAGAGGGTCTACTGTAGTCAATGTGATGGTTCCCCTGTCATCAGAACAGCCAGTTATTGACTTCCACCTTTACTAGTAGAGGGTCTACAGTAGTCATGTGGTGGTTCCCCTGTCAATAGAAGAGCCAGTTATTGACATCCACATTTACTAGTAGAGGGTCTACTGTAGTCAATGTGGTGGTTCCCCTTTCATTAGAACAACCAGTTATTGACATCCACCTTTACTAGTAGAGTGTCTACAGTAGTCAATGTGATGTTTCCCCTGTCATTAGAACAGTCAGTTATTGACATCCACCTTTACTAGTAGAGAGTCTACAGTAGTCAATGTGATGGTTCCCCTGTCATTAGAACAGTCAGTTATTGACATTCAAGTTTACTAGTAGAGGGTCTACTGTAGTCAATGTGATGGTTCCCCTGTCATTAGAACAGCCAGTTATTGACATCCACCTTTACTAGTAGAGGGTCTACAGTAGTCATGTGGTGGTTCCCCTGTCAATAGAAGAGCCAGTTATTGACATCCACCTTTACTAGTAGAGGGTCTACTGTAGTCAATGTGGTGGTTCCCCTTTCATTAGAACAACCAGTTATTGACATCCACCTTTACTAGTAGAGTGTCTACAGTAGTCAATGTGATGTTTCCCCTGTCATTAGAACAGTCAGTTATTGACATCCACCTTTACTAGTAGAGAGTCTACAGTAGTCAATGTGATGGTTCCCCTGTCATTAGAACAGTCAGTTATTGACATTCAAGTTTACTAGTAGAGGGTCTACTGTAGTCAATGTGATGGTTCCCCTGTCATTAAAACAGCCAGTAATTGACATCCACCTTTACTAGTAGAGGTTCTACAGTAGTCAATGTGGTGGTTCCCCTGTCATTAAAACAGCCAGTAATTGACATCCATCTATACTAGTAGAGGGTCTACTGTAGTCAATGTGGTGGTTTCCCTGTCATTAGAACAGTCAGTTATTGACATCCACCTTTACTAGTAGAGGGTCTACTGTAGTCAATGTGGTGGTTCCCCTGTCATTAGAACAGCCTGTTATTGACATCCACCTTTACTAGTAGAGGGTCTACAGTAGTCAATGTGATGGTTCCCCTGTCATTAGAACAGTCAGTTATTGACATCAACCTTTACTAGTAGAGGGTCTATAGTAGTCATTGTGGTGGTTCCCCTGTCATTAGACCAGCCAGTTATTGACATCCACCTTTACTACAGTAGTCAATGTGATGGTTCCACTGTCATTGGAACAGCCAGTAATTGACATCCACCTATACTAGTAGAGGGTCTACTGTAGTCAATGTGGTGGTTTCCCTGTCATTAGAACAGCCAGTTATTGACATCCACCTTTACTAGTAGAGGGTCTACAGTATTCAATGTGGTGGTTCCCCTGTCATTAGAACAGTCAGTTATTGACATCCACCTATACTAGTAGAGGGTCTACTGTAGTCAATGTGGTGGTTTCCCTGTCATCAGAACAGCCAGTTATTGACATCCACATTTAATAGTAGAGGGTCTACAGTAGTCAATGTGGTGGTTCCCCTGTCATTAGAACAGCCAATTATTGACATCCACCTATACTAGTAGAGGGTCTACTGTAGTCAATGTGGTGGTTCCCATGTCATTAGAACAGTCAGTTATTGACATCCACCTTTACTAGTAGAGGGTCTACAGTAGTCAATGTGGTGGTTCCCCTGTCATTAGAACAGTCAGTAATTGACATCCAACTATACTAGTAGAGGGTCTACTGTAGTCAATGTGGTGGTTCCCCTGTCATTAGAACAGCCAGTTATTGACATCCACCTTTACTAGTAGAGGGTCTACAGTAGTCAATGTGATGGTTCCCCTGTCATTAGAACAGTCAGTTATTGACATCCACCTTTACTAGTAGAGAGTCTACAGTAGTCAATGTGATGGTTCCCCTGTCATTAGAACAGCCAGTTATTGACTTCCACCTTTACTAGTAGAGGGTCTACAGTAGTCATGTGGTGGTTCCCCTGTCAATAGAAGAGCCAGTTATTGACATCCACATTTACTAGTAGAGGGTCTACTGTAGTCAATGTGGTGGTTCCCCTTTCATTAGAACAACCAGTTATTGACATCCACCTTTACTAGTAGAGTGTCTACAGTAGTCAATGTGATGTTTCCCCTGTCATTAGAACAGTCAGTTATTGACATCCACCTTTACTAGTAGAGGGTCTACAGTAGTCAATGTGGTGGTTCCCCTGTCATTAGAACAGCCAGTTTTTGACATCCACCTTTACTAGTAGAGGGTCTACAGTAGTCAATGTGGTGGTCCCCCTGTCATTGAAACAGCCAGTTATTGACATCCACCTTTACTAGAAGAGGGTCTACTGTAGTCAATGTGGTGGTTCCCCTGTCATTAGAACAGCCTGTTATTGACATCCACCTTTACTAGTAGAGGGTCTACAGTAGTCAATGTGATGGTTCCCCTGTCATTAGAACAGTCAGTTATTGACATCAACCTTTACTAGTAGAGGGTCTAGAGTAGTCATTGTGGTGGTTCCCCTGTCATTAGACCAGCCAGTTATTGACATCCACCTTTACTACAGTAGTCAATGTGATGGTTCCACTGTCATTGGAACAGCCAGTAATTGACATCCACCTATACTAGTAGAGGGTCTACTGTAGTCAATGTGGTGGTTTCCCTGTCATTAGAACAGCCAGTTATTGACATCCACCTTTACTAGTAGAGGGTCTACAGTAGTCAATGTGGTGGTTCCCCTGTCATTAGAACAGCCAGTTATTGACATCCACCTATACTAGTAGAGGGTCTACTGTAGTCAATGTGGTGGTTTCCCTGTCATCAGAACAGCCAATATTGACATCCACATTTAATAGTAGAGGGTCTACAGTAGTCAATGTGGTGGTTCCCCTGTCATTAGAACAGCCAATTATTGACATCCACCTATACTAGTAGAGGGTCTACTGTAGTCAATGTGGTGGTTCCCATGTCATTAGAACAGTCAGTTATTGACATCCACCTTTACTAGTAGAGGGTCTACAGTAGTCAATGTGGTGGTTCCCCTGTCATTAGAACAGTCAGTAATTGACATCCAACTATACTAGTAGAGGGTCTACTGTAGTCAATGTGGTGGTTCCCCTGTCATTAGAACAGCCAGTTATTGACATCCACCTTTACTAGTAGAGGGTCTACAGTAGTCAATGTGATGGTTCCCCTGTCATTAGAACAGTCAGTTATTGACATCCACCTTTACTAGTAGAGAGTCTACAGTAGTCAATGTGATGGTTCCCCTGTCATTAGAACAGTCAGTTATTGACATTCAAGTTTACTAGTAGAGGGTCTACTGTAGTCAATGTGATGGTTCCCCTGTCATTAGAACAGCCAGTTATTGACTTCCACCTTTACTAGTAGAGGGTCTACAGTAGTCATGTGGTGGTTCCCCTGTCAATAGAAGAGCCAGTTATTGACATCCACATTTACTAGTAGAGGGTCTACTGTAGTCAATGTGGTGGTTCCCCTTTCATTAGAACAACCAGTTATTGACATCCACCTTTACTAGTAGAGTGTCTACAGTAGTCAATGTGATGTTTCCCCTGTCATTAGAACAGTCAGTTATTGACATCCACCTTTACTAGTAGAGAGTCTACAGTAGTCAATGTGATGGTTCCCCTGTCATTAGAACAGTCAGTTATTGACATTCAAGTTTACTAGTAGAGGGTCTACTGTAGTCAATGTGATGGTTCCCCTGTCATTAGAACAGCCAGTTATTGACTTCCACCTTTACTAGTAGAGGGTCTACAGTAGTCATGTGGTGGTTCCCCTGTCAATAGAAGAGCCAGTTATTGACATCCACATTTACTAGTAGAGGGTCTACTGTAGTCAATGTGGTGGTTCCCCTTTCATTAGAACAACCAGTTATTGACATCCACCTTTACTAGTAGAGTGTCTACAGTAGTCAATGTGATGTTTCCCCTGTCATTAGAACAGTCAGTTATTGACATCCACCTTTACTAGTAGAGAGTCTACAGTAGTCAATGTGATGGTTCCCCTGTCATTAGAACAGTCAGTTATTGACATTCAAGTTTACTAGTAGAGGGTCTACTGTAGTCAATGTGATGGTTCCCCTGTCATTAGAACAGCCAGTTATTGACATCCACCTTTACTAGTAGAGGGTCTACTGTAGTCAATGTGGTGGTTCCCCTTTCATTAGAACAACCAGTTATTGACATCCACCTTTACTAGTAGAGTGTCTACAGTAGTCAATGTGATGTTTCCCCTGTCATTAGAACAGTCAGTTATTGACATCCACCTTTACTAGTAGAGAGTCTACAGTAGTCAATGTGATGGTTCCCCTGTCATTAGAACAGTCAGTTATTGACATTCAAGTTTACTAGTAGAGGGTCTACTGTAGTCAATGTGATGGTTCCCCTGTCATTAAAACAGCCAGTAATTGACATCCACCTTTACTAGTAGAGGTTCTACAGTAGTCAATGTGATGGTTCCCCTGTCATTAGAACAGTCAGTTATTGACATCAACCTTTACTAGTAGAGGGTCTAGAGTAGTCATTGTGGTGGTTCCCCTGTCATTAGACCAGCCAGTTATTGACATCCACTTTTACTACAGTAGTCAATGTGATGGTTCCACTGTCATTGGAACAGCCAGTAATTGACATCCACCTATACTAGTAGAGGGTCTACTGTAGTCAATGTGGTGGTTTCCCTGTCATTAGAACAGCCAGTTATTGACATCCACCTTTACTAGTAGAGGGTCTACAGTAGTCAATGTGGTGGTTCCCCTGTCATTAGAACAGTCAGTTATTGACATCCACCTATACTAGTAGAGGGTCTACTGTAGTCAATGTGGTGGTTTCCCTGTCATCAGAACAGCCAGTTATTGACATCCACATTTAATAGTAGAGGGTCTACAGTAGTCAATGTGGTGGTTCCCCTGTCATTAGAACAGCCAATTATTGACATCCACCTATACTAGTAGAGGGTCTACTGTAGTCAATGTGGTGGTTCCCATGTCATTAGAACAGTCAGTTATTGACATCCACCTTTACTAGTAGAGGGTCTACAGTAGTCAATGTGGTGGTTCCCCTGTCATTAGAACAGTCAGTAATTGACATCCAACTATACTAGTAGAGGGTCTACTGTAGTCAATGTGGTGGTTCCCCTGTCATTAGAACAGCCAGTTATTGACATCCACCTTTACTAGTAGAGGGTCTACAGTAGTCAATGTGATGGTTCCCCTGTCATTAGAACAGTCAGTTATTGACATCCACCTTTACTAGTAGAGAGTCTACAGTAGTCAATGTGATGGTTCCCCTGTCATTAGAACAGTCAGTTATTGACATTCAAGTTTACTAGTAGAGGGTCTACTGTAGTCAATGTGATGGTTCCCCTGTCATTAGAACAGCCAGTTATTGACTTCCACCTTTACTAGTAGAGGGTCTACAGTAGTCATGTGGTGGTTCCCCTGTCAATAGAAGAGCCAGTTATTGACATCCACATTTACTAGTAGAGGGTCTACTGTAGTCAATGTGGTGGTTCCCCTTTCATTAGAACAACCAGTTATTGACATCCACCTTTACTAGTAGAGTGTCTACAGTAGTCAATGTGATGTTTCCCCTGTCATTAGAACAGTCAGTTATTGACATCCACCTTTACTAGTAGAGAGTCTACAGTAGTCAATGTGATGGTTCCCCTGTCATTAGAACAGTCAGTTATTGACATTCAAGTTTACTAGTAGAGGGTCTACTGTAGTCAATGTGATGGTTCCCCTGTCATTAGAACAGCCAGTTATTGACATCCACCTTTACTAGTAGAGGGTCTACAGTAGTCATGTGGTGGTTCCCCTGTCAATAGAAGAGCCAGTTATTGACATCCACCTTTACTAGTAGAGGGTCTACTGTAGTCAATGTGGTGGTTCCCCTTTCATTAGAACAACCAGTTATTGACATCCACCTTTACTAGTAGAGTGTCTACAGTAAACAATGTGATGTTTCCCCTGTCATTAGAACAGTCAGTTATTGACATCCACCTTTACTAGTAGAGAGTCTACAGTAGTCAATGTGATGGTTCCCCTGTCATTAGAACAGTCAGTTATTGACATTCAAGTTTACTAGTAGAGAGTCTACTGTAGTCAATGTGATGGTTCCCCTGTCATTAAAACAGCCAGTAATTGACATCCACCTTTACTAGTAGAGGTTCTACAGTAGTCAATGTGGTGGTTCCCCTGTCATTAAAACAGCCAGTAATTGACATCCACCTATACTAGTAGAGGGTCTACTGTAGTCAATGTGGTGGTTTCCCTGTCATTAGAACAGTCAGTTATTGACATCCACCTTTACTAGTAGAGGGTCTACTGTAGTCAATGTGGTGGTTCCCCTGTCATTAGAACAGCCTGTTATTGACATCCACCTTTACTAGTAGAGGGTCTACAGTAGTCAATGTGATGGTTCCCCTGTCATTAGAACAGTCAGTTATTGACATCAACCTTTACTAGTAGAGGGTCTATAGTGGTCATTGTGGTGGTTCCCCTGTCATTAGACCAGCCAGTTATTGACATCCACCTTTACTACAGTAGTCAATGTGATGGTTCCACTGTCATTGGAACAGCCAGTAATTGACATCCACCTATACTAGTAGAGGGTCTAATGTAGTCAATGTGGTGGTTTCCCTGTCATTAGAACAGCCAGTTATTGACATCCACCTTTACTAGTAGAGGGTCTACAGTATTCAATGTGGTGGTTCCCCTGTCATTAGAACAGTCAGTTATTGACATCCACCTATACTAGTAGAGGGTCTACTGTAGTCAATGTGGTGGTTTCCCTGTCATCAGAACAGCCAGTTATTGACATCCACATTTAATAGTAGAGGGTCTACAGTAGTCAATGTGGTGGTTCCCCTGTCATTAGAACAGCCAATTATTGACATCCACCTATACTAGTAGAGGGTCTACTGTAGTCAATGTGGTGGTTCCCATGTCATTAGAACAGTCAGTTATTGACATCCACCTTTACTAGTAGAGGGTCTACAGTAGTCAATGTGGTGGTTCCCCTGTCATTAGAACAGTCAGTAATTGACATCCAACTATACTAGTAGAGGGTCTACTGTAGTCAATGTGGTGGTTCCCCTGTCATTAGAACAGCCAGTTATTGACATCCACCTTTACTAGTAGAGGGTCTACAGTAGTCAATGTGATGGTTCCCCTGTCATTAGAACAGTCAGTTATTGACATCCACCTTTACTAGTAGAGAGTCTACAGTAGTCAATGTGATGGTTCCCCTGTCATTAGAACAGCCAGTTATTGACATCCACCTTTACTAGTAGAGGGTCTACAGTAGTCATGTGGTGGTTCCCCTGTCAATAGAAGAGCCAGTTATTGACATCCACATTTACTAGTAGAGGGTCTACTGTAGTCAATGTGGTGGTTCCCCTTTCATTAGAACAACCAGTTATTGACATCCACCTTTACTAGTAGAGTGTCTACAGTAGTCAATGTGATGTTTCCCCTGTCATTAGAACAGTCAGTTATTGACATCCACCTTTACTAGTAGAGAGTCTACAGTAGTCAATGTGATGGTTCCCCTGTCATTAGAACAGTCAGTTATTGACATTCAAGTTTACTAGTAGAGGGTCTACTGTAGTCAATGTGATGGTTCCCCTGTCATTAAAACAGCCAGTAATTGACATCCACCTTTACTAGTAGAGGTTCTACAGTAGTCAATGTGGTGGTTCCCCTGTCATTAAAACAGCCAGTAATTGACATCCACCTATACTAGTAGAGGGTCTACTGTAGTCAATGTGGTGGTTTCCCTGTCATTAGAACAGTCAGTTATTGACATCCACCTTTACTAGTAGAGGGTCTACAATAGTCAATGTGATGGTTCCCCTGTCATTAGAACAGTCAGTTATTGACATCCACCTTTACTAGTAGAGGGTCTACAATAGTCAATGTGGTGGTTCCCCTGTCATTAGAACAGCCAGTTATTGACATCCACCTTTACTAGTAGAGGGTCTACAGTAGTCATGTGGTGGTTCCCCTGTCATTAGAACAGCCAGTTATTGACATCCACCTTTACTAGTAGAGGGTCTACTGTAGTCAATATGGTGGTTCCCCTTTCATTAGAACAGCCAGTTATTGACATCCACCTTTACTAGTAGAGGGTCTACAGTAGTAAATGTGATGTTTCCCCTGTCATTAGAACAGTCAGTTATTGACATCCACCTTTACTAGTAGAGGGTCTACAGTAGTCAATGTGGTGGTTCCCCTGTAAATAGAACAGCCAGTTATTGACATCCACCTTTACTAGTAGAGGGTCTACAGTAGTCAATGTGGTGGTTCCCTGTCATTAGAACAGTCAGTTATTGACATCCACCTATACTAGTAGAGGGTCTACTGTAGTCAATGTGGTGGTTTCCCTGTCATCAGAACAGCCAGTTATTGACATCCACATTTAATAGTAGAGGGTCTACAGTAGTCAATGTGGTGGTTCCCCTGTCATTAGAACAGCCAATTATTGACATCCACCTATACTAGTAGAGGGTCTACTGTAGTCAATGTGGTGGTCCCATGTCATTAGAACAGTCAGTTATTGACATCCACCTTTACTAGTAGAGGGTCTACAGTAGTCAATGTGGTGGTTCCCCTGTCATTAGAACAGTCATTAATTGACATCCAACTATACTAGTAGAGGGTCTACAGTAGTCAATGTGATGGTTCCCCTGTCGTCACAACAGCCAGTTATTGACATCCACCTTTACTAGTAGAGGGTCTACTGTAGTCAATGTGATGGTTCCCCTGTCATTAGAACAGCCAGTTATTGACATCCACCTTTACTAGTAGAGGGTCTACTGTAGTCAATGTGGTAGTTCCCCTGTCATTAGAACAGCCAGTTATTGACATCCACCTTTACTAGTAGAGGGTCTACAGTAGTCAATGTGATGGTTCCACTGTCATTGGAACAGCCAGTAATTGAAATCCACCTATACTAGTAGAGGGTCTACTGTAGTCAATGTGGTGGTTTCCCTGTCATTAGAACAGCCAGTTATTGACATCCACCTTTACTAGTAGAGGGTCTACAGTAGTCAATGTGGTGGTTCCCTGTCATTAGAACAGTCAGTTATTGACATCCACCTATACTTGTAGAGGGTCTACTGTAGTCAATGTGGTGGTTTCCCTGTCATCAGAACAGCCAGTTATTGACATCCACATTTAATAGTAGAGGGTCTACAGTAGTCAATGTGGTGGTTCCCCTGTCATTAGAACAGCCAATTATTGACATCCACCTATAGTAGTAGAGGGTCTACTGTAGTCAATGTGGTGGTTCCCATGTCATTAGAACAGTCAGTTATTGACATCCACCTTTACTAGTAGAGGGTCTACAGTAGTCAATGTGGTGGTTCCCCTGTCATTAGAACAGTCAGTAATTGACATCCAACTATACTAGTAGAGGGTCTACTGTAGTCAATGTGGTGGTTCCCCTGTCATTAGAACAGCCAGTTATTGACATCCAACTTTACTAGTAGAGGGTCTACAGTAGTCAATGTGATGGTTCCCCTGTCATTAGAACAGTCAGTTATTGACATCCACCTTTACTAGTAGAGAGTCTACAGTAGTCAATGTGATGGTTCCCCTGTCATTAGAACAGTCAGTTATTGACATTCAAGTTTACTAGTAGAGGGTCTACTGTAGTCAATGTGATGGTTCCCCTGTCATTAGAACAGCCAGTTATTGACATCCACCTTTACTAGTAGAGGGTCTACAGTAATCATGTGGTGGTTCCCCTGTCAATAGAAGAGCCAGTTATTGACATCCACATTTACTAGTAGAGGGTCTACTGTAGTCAATGTGGTGGTTCCCCTTTCATTAGAACAACCAGTTATTGACATCCACCTTTACTAGTAGAGTGTCTACAGTAGTCAATGTGATGTTTCCCCTGTCATTAGAACAGTCAGTTATTGACATCCACCTTTACTAGTAGAGAGTCTACAGTAGTCAATGTGATGGTTCCCCTGTCATTAGAACAGTCAGTTATTGACATTCAAGTTTACTAGTAGAGGGTCTACTGTATTCAATGTGATGGTTCCCCTGTCATTAGAACAGCCAGTTATTGACATCCACCTTTACTAGTAGAGGGTCTACAGTAGTCAATGTGGTGGTTCCCCTGTCATTAGAACAGTCAGTTATTGACATCCACCTATACTAGTAGAGGGTCTACTGTAGTCAATGTGGTGGTTCCCCTGTCATCAGAACAGCCAGTTATTGACATCAACCTTTACTAGTAGAGGGTCTACAGTAGTCAATGTGGTGGTTCCCCTGTCATTAGAACAGCCAGTTATTGACATCCACCTATACTAGTAGAGGGTCTACTGTAGTCAATGTGGTGGTTCCCCTGTCATTAAAACAGCCAGTTATTGACGTCCACCTTTACTAGTAGAGGGTCTACAGTAGTCATGTGGTGGTTCACCTGTCATTAGAACAGCCAGTTATTGACACCCTCCTTTACTAGTAGAGGGTCTACTGTATTCAATGTGGTGGTTCCCCTTTCATTAGAATAGCCAGTTATTGACATCCACCTTTACTTGTAGAGGGTCTACAGTAGTCAATGTGATGTTTCCCCTGTCATTAGAACAGTCAGTTATTGACATCCACCTATACTAGTAGAGGGTCTACTGTAGTCAATGTGGTGGTTTCCCTGTCATTAGAACAGCCAGTTATTGACATCCACCTTTACTAGTAGAGGTTCTACAGTAGTCAATGTGGTGGTTCCCCTGTCATTAAAACAGCCAGTAATTGACATCCACCTATACTAGTAGAGGGTCTACTGTAGTCAATGTGGTGGTTTCCCTGTCATTAGAACAGTCAGTTATTGACATCCACCTTTACTAGTAGAGGGTCTACAATAGTCAATGTGGTGGCTCCCCTGTCATTAGAACAGCCAGTTATTGACATCCACCTTTACTAGTAGAGGGTCTACAGTAGTCATGTGGGGGTTCCCCTGTCATTAGAACAGCCAGTTATTGACATCCACCTTTACTAGTAGAGGGTCTACTGTAGTCAATGTGGTGGTTCCCCTTTCATTAGAACAGCCAGTTATTGACATCCACCTTTACTAGTAGAGGGTCTACAGTAGTCAATGTGATGTTTCCCCTGTCATTAGAACAGTCAGTTATTGACATCCACCTTTACTAGTAGAGGGTCTACAGTAGTCAATGTGATGTTTCCCCTGTCATTAGAACAGTCAGTTATTGACATCCACCTTTACTAGTAGAGGGTCTAGAGTAGTCAATGTGGTGGTTCCCCTGTCATTAAAACAGCCAGTTATTGACGTCCACCTTTACTAGTAGAGGGTCTACAGTAGTCATGTGGTGGTTCACCTGTCATTAGAACAGCCAGTTATTGACACCCTCCTTTACTAGTAGAGGGTCTACTGTATTCAATGTGGTGGTTCCCCTTTCATTAGAATAGCCAGTTATTGACATCCACCTTTACTTGTAGAGGGTCTACAGTAGTGAATGTGATGTTTCCCCTGTCATTAGAACAGTCAGTTATTGACATCCACCTATACTAGTAGAGGGTCTACTGTAGTCAATGTGGTGGTTTCCCTGTCATTAGAACAGCCAGTTATTGACATCCACCTTTACTAGTAGAGGTTCTACAGTAGTGAATGTGATGTTTCCCCTGTCATTAGAACAGTCAGTTATTGACATCCACCTATACTAGTAGAGGGTCTACTGTAGTCAATGTGGTGGTTTCCCTGTCATTAGAACAGCCAGTTATTGACATCCACCTTTACTAGTAGAGGTTCTACAGTAGTCAATGTGGTGGTTCCCCTGTCATTAAAACAGCCAGTAATTGACATCCACCTATACTAGTAGAGGGTCTACTGTAGTCAATGTGGTGGTTTCCCTGTCATTAGAACAGTCAGTTATTGACATCCACCTTTACTAGTAGAGGGTCTACAATAGTCAATGTGGTGGCTCCCCTGTCATTAGAACAGCCAGTTATTGACATCCACCTTTACTAGTAGAGGGTCTACAGTAGTCATGTGGGGGTTCCCCTGTCATTAGAACAGCCAGTTATTGACATCCACCTTTACTAGTAGAGGGTCTACTGTAGTCAATGTGGTGGTTCCCCTTTCATTAGAACAGCCAGTTATTGACATCCACCTTTACTAGTAGAGGGTCTACAGTAGTCAATGTGATGTTTCCCCTGTCATTAGAACAGTCAGTTATTGACATCCACCTTTACTAGTAGAGGGTCTACAGTAGTCAATGTGGTGGTTCCCCTGTCATTGAAACAGCCAGTTATTGACATCCACCTTTACTAGTAGAGGGTCTACAGTAGTCAATGTGATGGTTCCCCTGTCATTAGAACAGTCAGTTATTGACATCCACCTTTACTAGTAGAGGGTCTAGAGTAGTCATTGTGGTGGTTCCCCTGTCATTAGACCAGCCAGTTATTGACATCCACCTTTACCAGTAGAGGGTCTACAGTCATCAATGTGATGGTTCCCCTGTCATTAGAACAGCCAGTTATTGACATCCACCTTTACTAGTAGAGGGTCTACAGTAGTCAATGTGATGTTTCCCCTGTCATTGGAACAGCCGTAATTGACATCCACCTATACTAGTAGAGGGTCTACAGTAGTCAATGTGGTGGTTCCCCTGTCATTAGAACAGTCAGTTATTGACATCCACCTATACTAGTAGAGGGTCTACTGTAGTCAATGTGGTGGTTTCCCTGTCATCAGAACAGCCAGTTATTGACATCCACATTTAATAGTAGAGGGTCTACAGTAGTCAATGTGGTGGTTCCCCTGTCATTAGAACAGCCAATTATTGACATCCACCTATACTAGTAGAGGGTCTACTGTAGTCAATGTGGTGGTTCCCATGTCATTAGAACAGTCAGTTATTGACATCCACCTTTACTAGTAGAGGGTCTACAGTAGTCAATGTGGTGGTTCCCCTGTCATTAGAACAGTCAGTAATTGACATCCAACTATACTAGTAGAGGGTCTAGAATAGTCAATGTGATGGTTCCCCTGTCGTTAGAACAGCCAGTTATTGACATCCACCTTTACTAGTAGAGGGTCTACTGTAGTCAATGTGATGGTTCCCCTGTCATTAGAACAGCCAGTTATTGACATCCACCTTTACTAGTAGAGGGTCTACTGTAGTCAATGTGGTAGTTCCCCTGTCATTAGAACAGCCAGTTATTGACATCCACCTTTACTAGTATAGGGTCTACTGTAGTCATTGTGGTGGTTTCCCTGTCATTAGAACAGCCAGTTATTGACATCCACCTTTACTAGTAGAGGGTCTACAGTAGTCAATGTGATGGTTCCCCTGTCATTAGAACAGCCAGTTATTGACATCCACCTTTACTAGTAGAGAGTCTACAGTAGTCAATGTGATGGTTCCCCTGTCATTAGAACAGTCAGTTATTGACATTCAAGTTTACTAGTAGAGGGTCTACTGTAGTCAATGTGATGGTTCCCCTGTCATTAGAACAGCCAGTTATTGACATCCACCTTTACTAGTAGAGGGTCTACAGTAGTCATGTGGTGGTTCCCCTGTCAATAAAAGAGCCAGTTATTGACATCCACCTTTACTAGTAGAGGGTCTACTGTAGTCAATGTGGTGATTCCCCTTTCATTAGAACAACCAGTTATTGACATCCAACTTTACTAGTAGAGTGTCTACAGTAGTCAATGTGATGTTTCCCCTGTCATTAGAACAGTCAGTTATTGACATCCACCTTTACTAGTAGAGAGTCTACAGTAGTCAATGTGATGGTCCCCTGTCATTAGAACAGTCAGTTATTGACATTCAAGTTTACTAGTAGAGGGTCTACTGTAGTCAATGTGATGGTTCCCCTGTCATTAAAACAGCCAGTAATTGACATCCACCTATACTAGTAGAGGGTCTACTGTAGTCAATGTGGTGATTCCCCTTTCATTAGAACAGTCAGTTATTGACATCCACCTTTACTAGTAGAGGGTCTACAATAGTCAATGTGGTGGCTCCCCTGTCATTAGAACAGCCAGTTATTGACATCCACCTTTACTAGTAGAGGGTCTACAGTAGTCATGTGGGGGTTCCCCTGTCATTAGAACAGCCAGTTATTGACATCCACCTTTACTAGTAGAGGGTCTACTGTAGTCAATGTGGTGGTTCCCCTTTCATTAGAACAGCCAGTTATTGACATCCACCTTTACTAGTAGAGGGTCTACAGTAGTCAATGTGATGTTTCCCCTGTCATTAGAACAGTCAGTTATTGACATCCACCTTTACTAGTAGAGGGTCTACAGTAGTCAATGTGGTGGTTCCCCTGTCATTAAAACAGCCAGTAATTGACATCCACCTATACTAGTAGAGGGTCTACTGTAGTCAATGTGGTGATTCCCCTTTCATTAGAACAGTCAGTTATTGACATCCACCTTTACTAGTAGAGGGTCTACAATAGTCAATGTGGTGGCTCCCCTGTCATTAGAACAGCCAGTTATTGACATCCACCTTTACTAGTAGAGGGTCTACAGTAGTCATGTGGGGGTTCCCCTGTCATTAGAACAGCCAGTTATTGACATCCACCTTTACTAGTAGAGGGTCTACTGTAGTCAATGTGGTGGTTCCCCTTTCATTAGAACAGCCAGTTATTGACATCCACCTTTACTAGTAGAGGGTCTACAGTAGTCAATGTGATGTTTCCCCTGTCATTAGAACAGTCAGTTATTGACATCCACCTTTACTAGTAGAGGGTCTACAGTAGTCAATGTGGTGGTTCCCCTGTCATTGAAACAGCCAGTTATTGACATCCACCTTTACTAGTAGAGGGTCTACTGTAGTCAATGTGGTGGTTCCCCTGTCATTAGAACAGCCTGTTATTGACATCCACCTTTACTAGTAGAGGGTCTACAGTAGTCAATGTGATGGTTCCCCTGTCATTAGAACAGTCAGTTATTGACATCCACCTTTACTAGTAGAGGGTCTAGAGTAGTCATTGTGGTGGTTCCCCTGTCATTAGACCAGCCAGTTATTGACATCCACCTTTACCAGTAGAGGGTCTACAGTCATCAATGTGATGGTTCCCCTGTCATTAGAACAGCCAGTTATTGACATCCACCTTTACTAGTAGAGGGTCTACAGTAGTCAATGTGATGTTTCCCCTGTCATTGGAACAGCCGTAATTGACATCCACCTATACTAGTAGAGGGTCTACAGTAGTCAATGTGGTGGTTCCCCTGTCATTAGAACAGTCAGTTATTGACATCCACCTATACTAGTAGAGGGTCTACTGTAGTCAATGTGGTGGTTTCCCTGTCATCAGAACAGCCAGTTATTGACATCCACATTTAATAGTAGAGGGTCTACAGTAGTCAATGTGGTGGTTCCCCTGTCATTAGAACAGCCAATTATTGACATCCACCTATACTAGTAGAGGGTCTACTGTAGTCAATGTGGTGGTTCCCATGTCATTAGAACAGTCAGTTATTGACATCCACCTTTACTAGTAGAGGGTCTACAGTAGTCAATGTGGTGGTTCCCCTGTCATTAGAACAGTCAGTAATTGACATCCAACTATACTAGTAGAGGGTCTAGAATAGTCAATGTGATGGTTCCCCTGTCGTTAGAACAGCCAGTTATTGACATCCACCTTTACTAGTAGAGGGTCTACTGTAGTCAATGTGATGGTTCCCCTGTCATTAGAACAGCCAGTTATTGACATCCACCTTTACTAGTAGAGGGTCTACTGTAGTCAATGTGGTAGTTCCCCTGTCATTAGAACAGCCAGTTATTGACATCCACCTTTACTAGTATAGGGTCTACTGTAGTCATTGTGGTGGTTTCCCTGTCATTAGAACAGCCAGTTATTGACATCCACCTTTACTAGTAGAGGGTCTACAGTAGTCAATGTGATGGTTCCCCTGTCATTAGAACAGCCAGTTATTGACATCCACCTTTACTAGTAGAGAGTCTACAGTAGTCAATGTGATGGTTCCCCTGTCATTAGAACAGTCAGTTATTGACATTCAAGTTTACTAGTAGAGGGTCTACTGTAGTCAATGTGATGGTTCCCCTGTCATTAGAACAGCCAGTTATTGACATCCACCTTTACTAGTAGAGGGTCTACAGTAGTCATGTGGTGGTTCCCCTGTCAATAGAAGAGCCAGTTATTGACATCCACCTTTACTAGTAGAGGGTCTACTGTAGTCAATGTGGTGATTCCCCTTTCATTAGAACAACCAGTTATTGACATCCACCTTTACTAGTAGAGTGTCTACAGTAGTCAATGTGATGGTTCCCCTGTCATTAGAACAGTCAGTTATTGACATCCACCTTTACTAGTAGAGAGTCTACAGTAGTCAATGTGATGGTCCCCTGTCATTAGAACAGTCAGTTATTGACATTCAAGTTTACTAGTAGAGGGTCTACTGTAGTCAATGTGATGGTTCCCCTGTCATTAAAACAGCCAGTAATTGACATCCACCTATACTAGTAGAGGGTCTACTGTAGTCAATGTGGTGATTCCCCTTTCATTAGAACAACCAGTTATTGACATCCACCTTTACTAGTAGAGTGTCTACAGTAGTCAATGTGATGTTTCCCCTGTCATTAGAACAGTCAGTTATTGACATCCACCTTTACTAGTAGAGAGTCTACAGTAGTCAATGTGATGGTTCCCCTGTCATTAGAACAGTCAGTTATTGACATTCAAGTTTACTAGTACAGGGTCTACTGTAGTCAATGTGATGGTTCCCCTGTCATTAAAACAGCCAGTAATTGACATCCACCTATACTAGTAGAGGGTCTACTGTAGTCAATGTGGTGGTTTCCCTGTCATTAGAACAGCCAGTTATTGACATCCACCTTTACTAGTAGAGGGTCTACAGTAGTCAATGTGGTGGTTCCCCTGTCATTAGAACAGTCAGTTATTGACATCCACCTATACTAGTAGAGGGTCTACTGTAGTCAATGTGGTGGTTCCCCTGTCATCAGAACAGCCAGTTATTGACATCCACCTTTACTAGTAGAGGGTCTACAGTAGTCAAGGTGGTGGTTCCCCTGTCATTAGACAGCCAGTTATTGACATCCACCTATACCAGTAGAGGGTCTACTGTAGTCAATGTGGTGGTTCCCCTGTCATTAAAACAGCCAGTTATTGACGTCCACCTTTACTAGTAGAGGGTCTACAGTAGTCATGTGGTGGTTCACCTGTCATTAGAACAGCCAGTTATTGACACCCTCCTTTACTAGTAGAGGGTCTACTGTAGTCAATGTGGTGGTTCCCCTTTCATTAGAATAGCCAGTTATTGACATCCACCTTTACTTGTAGAGGGTCTACAGTAGTCAATGTGATGTTTCCCCTGTCATTAGAACAGTCAGTTATTGACATCCACCTTTACTAGTAGAGGGTCTACAGTAGTCAATGTGGTGGTTCCCCTGTCATTAGAACAGCCAGTTATTGACATCCACCTTTACTAGTAGAGGGTCTACTGTAGTCAATGTGGTGGTTCCCTTTTCATTAGAACAGCCAGTTATTGACATCCACCTTTACTAGTAGAGGGTCTACAGTAGTCAATGTGATGTTTCCCCTGTCATTAGAACAGTCAGTTATTGACATCCACCTTTACTAGTAGAGGGTCTACAGTAGTCAATGTGGTGGTTCCCCTGTAAATAGAACAGCCAGTTATTGACATCCACCTTTACTAGTAGAGGGTCTACTGTAGTCAATGTGGTGGTTCCCCTGTCATTAGAACAGCCAGTTATTGACATCCACCTTTACTAGTAGAGGGTCTACAGTAGTCAATGTGGTGGTTCCCCTGTCATTAGAACAGCCAGTTATTGACATCCACCTTTACTAGTAGAGGGTCTACAGTAGTCAATGTGGTGGTTCCCCTGTCATTAGAACAGCCAGTTATTGACATCCACCTTTACTAGTAGAGGGTCTACTGTAGTGGTTCTCCTGTCATTAGAACAGCCAGTTATTGACATCCACCTTTACTACTAGAGGGTCTACAGTCGTCAATGTGATGGTTCCCCTGTCATTGGAACAGTCAGTTATTGACATCCACCTTTACTAGTAGAGGGTCTACAGTAGTCAATGTGGTGGTTCCCCTGTCGTTAGAACAGCCAGTTATTGACATCCACCTTTACTAGTAGAGGGTTTACAGTAGTCAATGTGGTGGTTCCCCTGTCATTAGAACAGCCAGTTATTGACATCCACCTTTACTAGTAGAGGGTCTACAGTAGTCAATGTGGTGGTTCCCCTGTCATTAGAACAGTCAGTTATTGACATCCACCTTTACTAGTAGAGGGTTTACAGTAGTCAATGTGGTGGTTCCCCAGTCATTTGAACAGTCAGTTATTGACATTCACCTTTACTAGTAGAGGGTCTACAGTAGTCAATGTGGTGGTTCCCCTGTCATTAGAACAGCCAGTAATTGACATCCACCTTTACTAGTAGAGGGTCTACAGTAGTCAATGTGGTGGTTCCCCTGTCATTAGAACAGCCAGTAATTGACATCCACCTTTACTAGTAGAGGGTCTACAGTAGTCAATGTGGTGGTTCCCCTGTCATTAGAACAGTCAGTTATTGACATCCACCTTTACTAGTAGAGGTTCTACAGTAGTCAATGTGGTGGTTCCCCTGTCATTAGAACAGTCAGTTATTGACATCCACCTTTACTAGTAGAGGTTCTACAGTAGTCAATGTGGTGGTTCCCCTGTCATTAGAACAGTCAGTTATTGACATCCACCTTTACTAGTAGAGGGTCTACAGCAGTCAATGTGGTGGTTCCCCTGTCATTAGAACAGCCAGTTATTGACATCCATCTTTACTAGTAGAGGGTCTACAGTAGTCAATGTGATGGTTCCCCTGTCATTAGAACAGCCAGTTATTGACATCCACCTTTACTAGTAGAGGGTCTACTGTAGTGGTTCTCCTGTCATTAGAACAGCCAGTTATTGACATCCACCTTTACTAGTAGAGGGTCTACAGTCGTCAATGTGATGGTTCCCCTGTCATTGGAACAGTCAGTTATTGACATCCACCTTTACTAGTAGAGGGTCTACAGTAGTCAATGTGGTGGTTCCCCTGTCGTTAGAACAGCCAGTTATTGACATCCACCTTTACTAGTAGAGGGTTTACAGTAGTCAATGTGGTGGTTCCCCTGTCATTAGAACAGCCAGTTATTGACGTCCACCTTTACTAGTAGAGGGTCTACAGTAGTCAATGTGGTGGTTCCCCTGTCATTAGAACAGTCAGTTATTGACATCCACCTTTACTAGTAGAGGGCTTACAGTAGTCAATGTGGTGGTTCCCCAGTCATTTGAACAGTCAGTTATTGACATTCACCTTTACTAGTAGAGGGTCCACAGTAGTCAATGTGGTGGTTCCCCTGTCATTAGAACAGCCAGTTATTGACATCCACCTTTACTAGTAGAGGGTCTACAGTATTCAAAGTGGTGGTTCCCCTGTCGTTAGAACAGCCAGTTATT
Organism: Coregonus lavaretus; assembly: GCF_964263955.1. Classification (NCBI taxonomy): domain Eukaryota; kingdom Metazoa; phylum Chordata; class Actinopteri; order Salmoniformes; family Salmonidae; genus Coregonus; species Coregonus lavaretus. The sequence continues at coordinate 78,864,131 of NC_139990.1, forward strand.
GACATCCACCTTTACTAGTAGAGGGTCTACAGTAGTCAATGTGGTGGTTCCCCTGTTGGTTTACAGACAGCAGAGACCCAAGATAAACTGGTGACAGTGTGGTTTACAGACAGCAGAGACACAAGATAAACTAGTGACAGTGTGGTTTACAGACAGCAGAGACCCAAGATAAACTGGTGACAGTGTGGTTTACAGACAGCAGAGACTCAAGATAAACTGGTGACAGTGTGGTTTACAGACAGCAGAGACCCAAGATAAACTGGTGACAGTGTGGTTTACAGACAGCAGAGACCCAAGATAAACTGGTGACAGTGTGGTTTATAGACAACAGAGACCCAAGATAAACTGGTGACAGTGTGGTTTACAGACAGCAGAGACCCAAGATAAACTGGTGACAGTGTGGTTTATAGACAACAGAGACCCAAGATAAACTGGTGACAGTGTGGTTTACAGACAGCAGAGACCCAAGATAAACTGGTGACAGTGTGGTTTACAGACAGCAGAGACCCAAGATAAACTGATGACAATGTGGTGTATAAAGAAAAGGCTCAGTGTAATCATTCCTCCCCCGTATTCCTCTACAACACAACACAGTCCTCTCCTCTTTAGCCCTCTACAACACAACACAACACAGTCCAGTCCTCTCCCCTGTAGTCCTCTACAACACAACACAAAACAGTGCTCTCCTCTTTAGCCCTCTACAACACAACAGTCTAGTCCTCTCCCCTGTAGTCCTCTACAACGCAACACAAAACAGTCCTCTCCTCTTTAGCCCTCTACAACACAACAGTCCAGTCCTCTCCTCTGTAGTACTCTACCACACAACAACACAGTCCTCTCCTCTGTAGTCCTCAACCACACAGTACTCTCCTCTGTAGTCCTCAACAACACAAAACAACACAGTCCTCTCCTCTGTAGTCCTCTACAACACAACACAACACAGTCCAGTCCTCTCCCCTGTAGTCCTCTACAACACAACACAACACAGTCCTCTCCTCTGTAGTCCTCAACCACACAACACAACACAGTCCTCTCCACTGTAGTCCTCTACAACACAACACAGTCCTCTCCTCTGTAGTCCTCTACAACACAACACAGTCCTCTCCTCTGTAGACCTCTACAACACAACACAGTCCTCTCCTCTTTAGTCCTCTACAACACAACACAGTCCTCTCCTCTGTAGTCCTCTACAACACAACACAGTCCTCTCCTCTGTAGTCCTCTACAACACAACACAGTCCTCTCCTCTGTAGTCCTCTACAACACAACACAGTCCTCTCCTCTGTAGTCCTCTACAACACAACACAGTCCTCTCCTCTGTAGTCCTCTACCACTGTCACGATCGTTGAGGAATGGGTCGGACCAAGGTGCAGGTGAAAAGCGTACATGTTTATTACCTCAATAAAAATACAACAAAACAAGAAACAACGTAACGTGAAGTCCAAAGGGCTATACACATACAAGCCTAACAGGAACAAGATCCCACAACTAAGGTAGGCAACCAGGCTACTTAAGTATGATTCCCAATCAGAGACAACGAGCGACAGCTGCCTCTGATTGGGAATCACTCCCGGCCAAACATAGAAAGATCAACCTAGATCTGCAACATAGAAATAGACTAACATAGATCTCAAATAGACATTTACACCCTGACTCAACAAACAAGAGTTACATAGGTCAGGGCGTGACAACCACACAATACAACACAGTCCTCTCCTCTGTAGTCCTCTACAACACAACACAGTCATCTCCTCTGTAGTCCTCTACAACACAACACAGTACTCTCCTCTGTAGTCCTCTACAACACAAAACAACAAATCCTCTCCTCTGTAGTCCTCTACAACACAACACAGTCCTCTCCTCTGTAGTCCTCCACAACACACCACAATGCAACACAGTCCTCTCCTCTGTAGTCCTCTACAACATACCATACCACAACACAACACAGTCCTCTCCTCTGTAGTCCTCTACCACACAACACAACACAGTCCTCTCCTAATAATAACAATAATATGCCGTTTAGCATATGCTTTTATCCAAAGCGACTTACAGTCATGTGTGCATACATTTTTACGTATGGGTGGTCCCGGGGATCGAACCCACTACCCTGGCATTAGAAGCGCCATGCTCTACCAATTGAGCTACAGAGGACCACTGTAGTCCTCCTCTGTAGTCCTCTACAACACACCACAACACAACACAGTCCTCTCCTCTGTAGTCCTCTACAACACACCACAACACAACAGAGACCTCTCCTCTGTAGTCCTCTACCATACAACACAACACAGCACAGTCCTCTCCTATGTAGTCCTCTACCAAACAACACAACACAGTCCTCTCCTCTGTAGTCCTCTACAACACAACACAGTCCTCTCCTCTGTAGTCCTCTACAACACAACACGGACCTCTCCTCTGTAAGCCTCTACAACACAACACAGTCCTCTCCTCTGTAGGCCTCTACCACACAACACAACACAGTCCTCTCCTCTGTAGTCCTCTACCACACAATACAACACAGTCCTCTCCTCTGTAGTCCTCTGCCACACAACACATTCCTCTCCTCTGTAGACCTCTACCACACATCACAACACAGTCCTCTCCTCTGTAGGCCTCTATAATACAACACAACACAACACAGTCCTCTCCTCTGTAGACCTCTACAACACAACACAGTCCTCTCCTCTGTAGTCCTCTATAACACATCACAACACAGTCCTCTCTTCTGTAGTCCTCTACCACCCAACACAACACAACAGTCTCCTCTCTCTGCCACCAACACAATGGCCCAGTCCCAATGATGGAGCACCCTTCTTCTCAGTAGAAAAGAATGTTTGCTTACTAGTTCATCATCCCCTGGAGGCCTGGAGGAGAATAAGGCCATCAGTTGTCATTATGACAGGAGAAAAATAGAGCCATCATATTTCAGTAACACAATGCAGAGAGAGAGCGAGAGAGAGAGAGAGAGAGAGAGAGAGAGAGAGAGAGAGAGAGAGAGAGAGTTTCCCTGTACAGAGATGAATGATGGACTGTCTCTCTCACACGCAGACTATAAATTAATATTATATCCTCAGGATAATTAGAGCAAAGTTCAATTACTGACCCTGGTTCCGGTTATAGAGCTGTGTGGTTTACAGTACGGTGTGGTCTATGGTACGTGTTGGGTTCTGCTGTACTACCCAAGTTTACCACTAGAGACATACAGTCTTATATCCTACGTATTCTGACACAGAACGGAAGTACAAGGAGAACAGCATTTCAGATAGGGAGAAGAAGAGTATGCATGAGCTGATGGTGTTTGCTGTGATGGTGCTAAGCTTGCTGAGTAAACTTCCCCTTAATTATACCCATCGTGTCCTCATGTTACTGAACCTACTACACCAAAGTACGGAGTGGGTTACGGTACGATGTGGGTTATGGTATGGAGTGGGTTAAAGTACGATATGGGTTACGGTATGGAGTGGGTTACAGTACAATATAGGTTACAGTACGGAGTGGGTTACGGTACGATGTGGGTTACAGTACGGAGTGGGTTAAATACGATGTGGGTTATGGTACAGAGTGGGTTACGGTACAATGTGGGTTATGGTACGAAGTGGGTTAAAGTACGATGTGGGTTACAGTACGGAGTGGGTTACGGTACGATGTGGGTTATGGTACGGAGTGGGTTACGGTACAATGTGGGTTATGGTACGGAGTGGGTTAAAGTACGGTATGGGTTACGGTACGGAGTGGGTTACGGTATGGTGTGGGTTACAGTACGGAGTGGGTTAAAGTACGATGTGGGTTACAGTACGGAGTGGGTTACGGTACGATGTGGGTTATGGTACGGAGTGGGTTACGGTACAATGTGGGTTATGGTACGGAGTGGGTTAAAGTACGATGTGGGTTACAGTACGGAGTGGGTTAAATTATGGAGTGGGTTACAGTACGGAATGGGTTACGGTACGATGTGGGTTATGGTATGATATGGGTTACAGTACGGAGTGGGTTAAAGTACGGTATGGGTTACGGTACGGACTGGGTTACGGTACGGAGTGGGTTAAAGTACGGAGTGGGTTACGGTACGATGTGGGTTATGGTATGGAGTGGGTTAAAGTACGATATGGGTTACGGTATGGAGTGGGTTACAGTACAATATAGGTTACAGTACGGAGTGGGTTACGGTACGACGTGGGTTACAGTACGGAGTGGGTTACGGTACGATGTGGGTTATGGTACAGAGTGGGTTACGGTACAATGTGGGTTATGGTACGAAGTGGGTTAAAGTACGATGTGGGTTACAGTACGGAGTGGGTTACGGTACGATGTGGGTTATGGTATTGAGTGGGTTAAAGTACGGTATGGGTTACGGTACGGAGTGGGTTACGGTATGGTGTGGGTTACAGTACGGAGTGGGTTAAAGTACGATGTGGGTTACAGTACGGAGTGGGTTACGGTACGATGTGGGTTATGGTACGGAGTGGGTTACGGTACAATGTGGGTTATGGTACGGAGTGGGTTAAAGTACGATGTGGGTTACAGTACGGAGTGGGTTAAATTATGGAGTGGGTTACAGTACGGAATGGGTTACGGTACGATGTGGGTTATGGTATGATATGGGTTACAGTACGGAGTGGGTTAAAGTACGGTATGGGTTACGGTACGGACTGGGTTACGGTACGGAGTGGGTTAAAGTACGGAGTGGGTTACAGTACGATGTGGGTTACAGTACGGAGTGGGTTACGGTACAATGTGGGTTATGGTACGGAGTGGGTTACGGTACGATGTGGGTTACAGTACGGAGTGGGTTACGGTACAATGTGGGTTATGGTACGGAGTGGGTTACGGTACGATATGGGTTACGGTATGGAGTGGGTTACAGTACGATATAGGTTACAGTACGGAGTGGGTTACGGTACGATGTGGGTTACAGTACGGAGTGGGTTACGGTACGATGTGGGTTATGGTACAGAGTGGGTTACGGTACAATGTGGGTTATGGTACGGAGTGGGTTACGGTACAATGTGGGTTATGGTACGAAGTGGGTTAAAGTACGATGTGGGTTACAGTACGGAGTGGGTTACGGTACGATGTGTGTTATGGTACGGAGTGGGTTACGGTACAATGTGGGTTATGGTACGGAGTGGGTTAAAGTACGGTATGGGTTACGGTACGGAGTGGGTTACGGTATGGTGTGGGTTACAGTACGGAGTGGGTTAAATACGATGTGGGTTACAGTACGGAGTGGGTTACGGTACGATGTGGGTTATGGTACGGAGTGGGTTACGGTACAATGTGGGTTACAGTACGGAGTGGGTTACGGTACAATGTGGGTTATGGTACGGAGTGGGTTAAAGTATGGTATGGGTTACGGTACGGAGTGGGTTACGGTACGATGTGGGTTACATTACGGAGTGGGTTACGGTACAGTTTGGGTTACGGTACCGTGTGGGTTACGGTATGGTGTGGGTTACAGTACGGAGTGGGTTAAATACGATGTGGGTTACAGTACGGAGTGGGTTACGGTACGATGTGGGTTATGGTACGGAGTGGGTTACGGTACAATGTGGGTTATGGTACGGAGTAGGTTAAAGTACGGAGTGGGTTACAGTACGGAGTGGGTTAAAGTACTGAGTGGGTTACAATATGGAGTGGGTTACTGTATGGTGTGGGTTAAAGTACGGAGTGGGTTACAGTACGGAGTGGGTTACAGTACGGTGTGGGTTACGGTACGATGTGGGTTATGGTACGATATGGGTTACAGTACGGAGTGGGTTACGGTACAATGTGGGTTATGGTACGGAGTGGGTTAAAGTACGGTATGGGTTACGGTACGGAGTGGGTTACGGTATGGTGTGGGTTACAGTATGGAGTGGGTTACAGTACGGTGTGGGTTACGGTACGGAGTGGGTTACGGTACGATGTGGGTTACATTACGGAGTGGGTTACGGTACAGTTTGGGTTACGGTACGGTGTGGGTTACATTACGGAGTGGGTTACGGTACAGTTTGGGTTACATTACGGAGTGGGTTACGGTACAGTTTGGGTTATGGTATGGTGTGGGTTACATTACGGAGTGGGTTACGGTACAGTTTGGGTTACGGTACGGTGTGGGTTACGGTACGGTGTGGGTTGTCGTACGGTGTGGGCTGTAACCACCATGGCTCCTGACATGGCCTCCTCTAGACATTCATCTTTAGTGTGGTGTGGTGATCTGCATGCTGGCAGTGATTTATCTACCAGCACCAGTCCCTCTGCTCCACCATTCTTCCCCACAACGATCGGCTGGTCCCTGGAGTCCCCTTCACTTTAATGGAAGCTGTGCTGTTACTCTGTGTTTTCACCAATTTGTGTTCCCTTTTGTCTGGGATGAATAGGATAAAGTCCAGATCCAGAATTTACTCCACAAGATTTATGACCTTGTGAATGTGGTAGCTTTATGAACAGGACATACTCTGGATGAGCCATACTGGAAGTACTTGCTTATTTTAGTCATTTAAAACTTTTAACAACAGTTTTCTGTTGTACTCACTTTCTACATAATGTTCAGAATGTACCAGACATGTTCTCTCTTCTCTCTAAACCTTCAACATAATGTTCAGAATGTACCAGACATGTTCTCTCTTCTCTCTAAACCTTCAACATAATGTTCAGAATGTACCAGACATGTTCTCTCTTCTCTCTAAACCTTGACACTGAGTTCAACCCTTTGGCCACATTGATGTGTCTGTCGACACTGTTAGCACTAAGCAACGTGTAGTGAGTAGGGATGGGCATTTGAAATGATTTCACTACTAGAATAATATCATGATTTTTTTTTCAGATATCCAGAAAATCGAAATACAAGTTTTAAAGCAAAAAATGTTTTTGGAAAATTCAATGGAGACTTGCTCGCGCGACTCAGGAGAGATCCGGTGTGCTGTGCTCTGCTGGTTTCAGCAGAAGGATGGGGGAGGGGCGAGAGAGGAGCACATAGAGAGAGAGAGAGAGAGAGAGAGAGAGAGAGAGAGAGAGAGAGAGAGAGAGAGAGAGAATAGAGAGAATAGAGAGAGAGAGAGAAAAGAGAGAGAGAGAGAGAATAGAGAGAGAGAGAGAGAGAGAGAGAGAGAGAGAGAGAGAGAGAGAGAGAGAGAGAGAGAGAGAGAGAGAGAGAGAGAGAGAGAGAGAGAGAGAGAGAGAGCGTAGCCACACCGACTCACGCTAGTTAGACAAAGTTGTTGTTGCCAACGGTTATCTAACATACCATTTGGTAGTGTCTGTCTTGACTGCATCAAATCGATGTAAAAAAGCTAGCTAGCTATAGTAGCCAGTTAAGTTAGCCAGCTAGCTAGCTAACATAGCAGGCTAATTGAGGCTATTTTGCTGCAGTCCCCATCTACAACAACTCTATTCATATTAAACAATCTGATTCTACTGCTTGCATCAGTTACCTGATGTGGAATAGAGTTCCATGTAGTCATGGCTCTATGTAGTACTGTGTGCCTCCCATAGTCTGTTCTGGACTTGGGGACTGTGAAGAGACCTCTGGTGGCAAGTCGTGTGGAGTATGCATGGGGGTCCGAGCTGTATGCTGGGTGCATTCAACATGTCAATACTGCAGATTGACATGCATATTTTCTTTAGGAATGTAGTGAAGTAAAAGTAAAAGTTGTCCAAAAATAGAAATAGTAAAATGCAGATACCCCAAGAAACTACTTAAGTAGTACTTTAAAGTATTTTTACTTAAGTACTTTACACCACAGAAACTGGGATTAATCCGTGAAGAGCACACTTCTCCAGCGTGCCAGTGGCCATCGAAGGTGAGCATTTGCCAACTTGAAGTCGGTTACGATGCATACCTACAGTCAGGTCAAGACCCTGGTGAGGACGACAAGCACACAGATGAGCTTCATTGAGATGGTTTCTGACAGTTTGTGCGGATATTATTTGGATGTGCAAACCCAAACTCAGCTGTCCGGGTGGCTGGTCTCAGACAATCCCGGAGGTGAAGAAGCCGGATGTGAAGGTCCTGATCAAGCATGGTTACACGTGGTCTGCGTACTGCCACATTCTCTAAAACGACGTTGGAGGCGGCTTATGGTAGAGAAATTAACATTAAATTCTCTGGCAACAGCTCTGGTGGACATTACTGTAGTCAGCATACCAATTGTGTGCTCCCTCAAAACTTGAGACATCTGTGGCATTGTGTTGTGTGACACAACTAAACATTTTAGAGTGGCCTTTTAATGTCCCCAGCACAAGGTGCACCTGTGTAATGTTCATGCTGTTTAATCAGCTTCTTGATATGCCACACGTGTCAGGTGGATGGATTATCTTGGCAAAGAAGAAATGCTCACTAACATGTATTTATTTATTTTATTTCTCCCATTATTATTCTACCTTATGATATTTTTAGTGCTACGTTGATATTGATTACTCCATTGTTGAGTTTGAAACTTGCAAGAAAGGCATTTCACTGTACATGTCTGCAACGCCTGAGCGTGTCTGAACTGTCTACACCACCTGATACTAAATGTGAAGGGAAAGAGAGTCTGAACTGTCTACACCTGATACTAAATGTGAAGGGAAAGAGAGTCTGAACTGTCTACAACACCTGATACTAAATGTGAAGGGAAAGAGAGTCTGAACTGTCTACAACACCTGATACTAAATGTGAAGGGAAAGAGAGTCTGAATTGTCTACACCTGATAGTAAATGTGAAGGGAAAGAGAGTCTGAACTGTCTACAATACCTGATACTAAATGTGAAGGGCAAGAGAGTCTGAACTGTCTACAACACCTGATACTAAATGTGAAGGGAAAGAGAGTCTGAACTGTCTACAACACCTGATACTAAATGTGAAGGGAAAGAGAGTCTGAACTGTCTACACCTGATACTAATTGTGAAGGGAAGGAGAGTCTGAACTGTCTACAACACCTGATACTAAATGTAAAGGGAAAGAGAGTCTGAACTGTCTACACCTGATACTAAATGTGAAGGGAAAGAGAGTCTGAACTGTCTACACCTGATACTAAATGTGAAGGGAAAGAGAGTCTGAACTGTCTACAACACCTGATACTAAATGTGAAGGGAAAGAGAGTCTGAACTGTCTACACCTGATACTAAATGTGAAGGGAACGAGAGTCTGAACTGTCTACACCTGATACTAAATGTGAAGGGAAAGAGAGTCTGAGCTGTCTACACCTGATACTAAATGTGAAACGAAAGAGAGTCTGAACTGTCTACACCTGATACTAAATGTGAAGGGAAAGAGAGTCTGAACTGTCTACAACACCTGATACTAAATGTGAAGGGAAAGAGAGTCTGAACTGTCTACACCTGATACTAAATGTGAAGGGAAAGAGAGTCTGAACTGTCTACAACACCTGATTCTAAATGTGAAGGGAAAGAGAGTCTGAACTGTCTACAACACCTGATACTAAATGTGAAGGGAAAGAGAGTCTGAACTGTCTACACCTGATACTAAATGTGAAGGGAAAGAGAGTCTGAACTGTCTACAACACCTGATACTAAATGTGAAGGGAAAGAGAGTCTGAACTGTCTACACCTGATACTAATTGTGAAGGGAAAGAGGGTCTGAACTGTCTACAACACCTGATACTAAATGTAAAGGGAAAGAGAGTCTGAACTGTCTACACCTGATACTAAATGTGAAGGGAAAGAGAGTCTGAACTGTCTAGACCTGATACTAAATGTGAAGGGAATGAGAGTCTGAACTGTCTACACCTGATACTAAATTTGAAGGGAAAGGGAGTCTGAACTGTGTACACCTGATACTAAATGTGAAGAGAAAGAGAGTCTGAACTGTCTACAACACCTGATACTTAATGTGAAGGGAAAGAGAGTCTGGAATGTCTAAAATACCTGATACTAAATGTGAAGGGAAAGAGAGTCTGAACTGTCTACACCTGATAGTAAATGTGAAGGGAAAGAGAGTCTGAACTGTCTACACCTGATAATAAATGTGAAGGGGAAGAGAGTCTGAACTGTCTACACCTGATACTAAATTTGACGGGAACGAGAGTCTGAACTGTCTACACCACCTGATACTAAATGTGAAGGGAAAGAGAGTCTGAACTGTCTACACCTGATAGTAAATGTGAAGGGAAAGAGAGTCTGAACTGTCTACACCTGATAATAAATGTGAAGGGAAAGAGAGTCTGAACTGTCTACACCTGATACACAATGTGAAGGGATAGAGAGTCTGAACTGTCTACAACACCTGATACTAAATGTGAAGGGAACGAGAGTCTGAATTGTCTACACCTGATAATAAATGTGAAGGGAAAGAGAGTCTGAATTATCTACAACACTTGATACTAAATGTGAAGGGAAAGAGAGTCTGAACTGTCTACACCTGATACTAAATGTGAAGGGAAAGAGAGTCTGAACTGTCTACACCTGATAGTAAATGTGAGGGGAAAGAGAGTCTGAACAGTCTACACCAGATACTAAATGTGAAGGGAAAGAGAGTCTGAACTGTCTACACCTGGTACTAAATGTGAAGGGAAAGAGAGTCTGAACTATCTACAACACCTGATACTAAATGTGAAGGGAAAGAGAGTCTGAACTGTCTACACCACCTGATCCTAAATGTGAAGGGAAATAGAGTCTGAACTGTCTACACCTAATACTAAATGTGAAGGGAAAGAGAGTCTGAACTGTCTACACCTGATACTAAATGTGAAGGGAAAGAGAGTCTGAACCTTCTACACCTGATACTAAATGTGAAGGGAAAGAGAGTCTGAACTGTCTACACCTGATACTAAATGTGAAGGGAAAGAGAGTCTGAACTGTCTACAACACCTGATACTAAATGTGAAGGGAAAGAGAGTCTGAACTGTCTACAACACCTGATACCAAATGTGTAGGGATAGAGAGTCTGAACTGTCTACAACACCTGATACTAAATGTGAAGGGAACGAGAGTCTGAACTGTCTACAACACTTGATACTAAATGTGAAGGAAAGAGAGTCTGAACTGTCTACACCTGATACTAAATGTGAAGGGAAAGAGAGTCTGAACTGTCTACACCTGATACTAAATGTGAAGGGAAAGAGAGTCTGAACTGTCTACACCTGATACTAAATGTGTAGGGAAAGAGAGTCTGAGCTGTCTACAACACCTGATACTAAATGTGAAGGGAAAGAGAGTCTGAACTGTCTACAACACCTGATACTAAATGTGAAGGGAAAGAGAGTCTGAACTGTCTAAAACACCTGATAATAAATGTGAAGGGAAAGAGAGTCTGAACTGTCTACAACACCTGATAATAAATGTGAAGGGAAAGAGTCTGAACTGTCTAAAACACCTGATACTAAATGTGAAGGGAAAGAGAGTCTGAACTGTCTACAACACCTGATACTAAATGTGAAGGGAACGAGAGTCTGAACTGTCTACACCTGATACTAAATGTGAAGGGAAAGAGAGTCTGAACTGACTACAACACCTGATACTAAATGTGAAGGGAAAGAGAGTCTGAACTGTCTACAACACCTGATAATAAATGTGAAGGGAAAGAGAGTCTGAACTGTCTACAACACTTGATAATAAATGTGAAGGGAAAGAGAGTCTGAACTGTCTACAACACCTGATACTAAATGTGAAGGGAACGAGAGTCTGAACTCTCTACACCTGTTACTAAATGTGAAGTGAAAGAGAGTCGGAACTGTCTACACCTGATACTAAATGTGAAGGGAAAGAGAGTTTGAACTGTCTATAACACCTGATACTAAATGTGAAGGGAAAGAGAGTCTGAACTGTCTACAACACCTGATACTAAATGTGAAGGGAAAGAGAGTCTGAACTGTCTACACCACCTGATACTAAATGTGAAGGGAAAGAGACTCTGAACTCTCTACACCTGTTACTAAATGTGAAGTGAAAGAGAGTCGGAACTGTCTACAACACCTGATACTAAATGTGAAGGGAAAGATAGTCTGAACTGTCTACACCTGATACTAAATGTGAAGGGAAAGAGAGTCTGAACTGTCTACACCTGATACTAAATGTGAAGGGAATGAGAGTCTGAACTGTCTACACCTGATACTAAATTTGAAGGGAAAGGGAGTCTGAACTGTGTACACCTGATACTAAATGTGAAGAGAAAGAGAGTCTGAACTCTCTACAACACCTGATACTTAATGTGAAGGGAAAGAGAGTCTGGAATGTCTAAAATACCTGATACTAAATGTGAAGGGAAAGAGAGTCTGAACTGTCTACACCTGATAGTAAATGTGAAGGGAAAGAGAGTCTGAACTGTCTACACCTGATAATAAATGTGAAGGGGAAGAGAGTCTGAACTGTCTACACCTGATACTAAATTTGACGGGAACGAGAGTCTGAACTGTCTACACCACCTGATACTAAATGTGAAGGGAAAGAGAGTCTGAACTGTCTACACCTGATAGTAAATGTGAAGGGAAAGAGAGTCTGAACTGTCTACACCTGATAATAAATGTGAAGGGGAAGAGAGTCTGAACTGTCTACTCCTGATACTAAATGTGAAGAGAAAGAGAGTCTGAACTGTCTACACCTGATACTAAATGTGAAGGGATAGAGAGTCTGAACTGTCTACAACACTGGATACTAAATGTGTAGGGAAAGAGAGTCTGAACTGTCTACAACACCTGATACTAAATGTGAAGGGAAAGAGAGTCTGAACTGTCTACACCTGATACTAAACGTGAAGGGATAGAGAGTCTGAACTGTCTACAACACCTGATACTAAATGTGTAGGGATAGAGAGTCTGAACTGTCTACAACACCTGATACTAAATGTGAAGGGAAAGAGAGGCTGAACTGTCTACAACACCTGATACTAAGTGTGAAGGGAACGAGAGTCTGAACTGTCTACACCTGATAATAAATGTGAAGGGAAAGAGAGTCTGAACTGTCTACAACACTTGATACTAAATGTGAAGGGAAAAAGAGTCTGAACTGTCCACACCTGATACTAAATGTGAAGGGAAAGAGAGTCTAAACTGTCTACACCTGATACTAAATGTGAAGGGAAAGAGAGTCTGAACTGTCTACAACACCTGATACTAAATGTGAAGGGAAAGAGAGTCTGAACTGTCTACACCACCTGATCCTAAATGTGAAGGGAAAGAGAGTCTGAACTGTCTACACCTGATACTAAATGTGAAGGGAAAGAGAGTTTGAACTGTCTACACCACCTGATACTAAATGTGAAGGTAAAGAGAGTCTGAACTGTCTACAACACTGGATACTAAATGTGTAGGGATAGAGAGTCTGAACAGTCTACACCTGATAATAAATGTGAAGGGAAAGAGAGTCTGAACTGTCTACAACACTTGATACTAAATGTGAAGGGAAAAAGAGTCTGAACTGTCCACACCTGATACTAAATGTGAAGGGAAAGAGAGTCTAAACTGTCTACACCTGATACTAAATGTGAACGGAAAGAGAGTCTGAACTGTCTACACCAACTGATCCTAAATGTGAAGGGAAAGAGAGTCTGAACTGTCAACACCTGATACTAAATGTGAAGGGAAAGAGAGTTTGAACTGTCTACACCACCTGATACTAAATGTGAAGGTAAAGAGAGTCTGAACTGTCTACAACACTGGATACTAAATGTGTAGGGATAGAGAATCTGAACAGTCTACACCTGATACTAAATGTGAAGGGATAGAGAGTCTGAACTGTGTACAACACCTGATACTAAATGTGAAGGGAAAGAGAGTCTGAACTGTCTACAACACCTGATACTAAATGTGAAGAGAAAGAGAGTCTGAACTGTCTACACCTGATACTAAATGTGAAGGGATAGAGAGTCTGAACTGTCTACAACACTGGATACTAAATGTGTAGGGATAGAGAGTCTGAACTGTCTACACCTGATACTAAATGTGAAGGGATAGACAGTCTGAACTGTCTACACCACCTGATACTAAATGTGAAGGGAAAGAGAGTCTGAACTGTCTACAACACCTGATACTAAATGTGAAGAGAAAGAGAGTCTGAACTGTCTACACCTGATACTAAATGTGAAGGGAAAGAGAGTCTGAACTGTCTACACCTGATACTAAATGTGAAGGGAAAGAGAGTCTGAACTGTCTACACCTGATACTAAATGTGAAGGGAAAGAGAGTCTGAACTGTCTACACCTGATACACAATGTGAAGGGATAGAGAGTCTGAACCGTCTACAACACCTGATACTAAATGTGAAGGGAAAGAGAGTCTGAATTGTCTACACCTGATACTAAATGTGAAGGGAAAGAGAGTCTGAACTGTCTACACCTGATACTAAATGTGAGGGGAAAGAGAGTCTGAACAGTCTACACCAGATTCTAAATGTGAAGGGAAAGAGAGTCTGAACTGTCTACAACACCTGATACTAAATGTGAAGGGAAAGAGAGTCTGAACTGTCTACACCTGGTACTAAATGTGAAGGGAAAGAGAGTCTGAACTATCTACAACACCTGATACTAAATGTGAAGGGAAAGAGAGTCTGAACTGTCTACACCACCTGATCCTAAATGTGAAGGGAAATAGAGTCTGAACTGTCTACACCTAATACTAAATGTGAAGGGAAAGAGAGTCTGAACTGTCTACACCTAATACTAAATGTGAAGGGAAAGAGAGTCTGAACCTTCTACACCTGATACTAAATGTGAAGGGAAAGAGAGTCTGAACTGTCTACACCTGATACTAAATGTGAAGGGAAAGAGAGTCTGAACTGTCTACAACACCTGATACCAAATGTGTAGGGATAGAGAGTCTGAACTGTCTACAACACCTGATACTAAATGTGAAGGGAATGAGAGTCTGAACTGTCTACAACACTTGATACTAAATGTGAAGGAAAGAGAGTCTGAACTGTCTACACCTGATACTAAATGTGAAGGGAAAGAGAGTCTGAACTGTCTACACCTGATACTAAATGTGAAGGGAAAGAGAGTCTGAACTGTCTACACCTGATACTAAATGTGTAGGGAAAGAGAGTCTGAGCTGTCTACAACACCTGATACTAAATGTGAAGGGAAAGAGAGTCTGAACTGTCTACAACACCTGATACTAAATGTGAAGGGAAAGAGAGTCTGAACTGTCTACAACACCTGATAATAAATGTGAAGGGAAAGAGAGTCTGAACTGTCTACAACACCTGATAATAAATGTGAAGGGAAAGAGTCTGAACTGTCTAAAACACCTGATACTAAATGTGAAGGGAAAGAGAGTCTGAACTGTCTACAACACCTGATACTAAATGTGAAGGGAAAGAGAGTCTGAACTGTCTACAACACCTGATACTAAATGTGAAGGGAACGAGAGTCTGAACTGTCTACACCTGATACTAAATGTGAAGGGAAAGAGAGTCTGAACTGTCTACAACACCTGATACTAAATGTGAAGGGAAAGAGAGTCTGAACTGTCTACAACACCTGATACTAAATGTGAAGGGGAAGAGAGTCTGAACTGTCTACAACACCTGATAATAAATGTGAAGGGAAAGAGAGTCTGAACTGTCTACAACACCTGATACTAAATGTGAAGGGAACGAGAGTCTGAACTCTCTACACCTGTTACTAAATGTGAAGTAAAAGAGAGTCGGAACTGTCTACACCTGATACTAAATGTGAAGGGAAAGAGAGTTTGAACTGTCTATAACACCTGCTACTAAATGTGAAGGGAAAGAGAGTCTGAACTGTCTACAACACCTGATACTAAATGTGAAGGGAAAGAGAGTCTGAACTGTCTACACCACCTGATACTAAATGTGAAGGGAAAGAGACTCTGAACTCTCTACACCTGTTACTAAATGTGAAGTGAAAGAGAGTCGGAACTGTCTACAACACCTGTTACTAAATGTGAAGGGAAAGATAGTCTGAACTGTCTACACCTGATACTAAATGTGAAGGGAAAGAGAGTCTGAACTGTCTACACCTGATAATAAATGTGAAGGGAAAGAGAGTCCGAACTTTCTACAACACCTGATACTAAATGTGAAGGCAAAGAGAGTCTGAACTTTCTACAACACCTGATACTAAATGTGAAGGGAATGAGAGTCTGAACTGTCTACACCTGATACTAAATTTGAAGGGAAAGGGAGTCTGAACTGTGTACACCTGATACTAAATGTGAAGAGAAAGAGAGTCTGAACTGTCTACAACACCTGATACTTAATGTGAAGGGAAAGAAAGTCTGGAATGTCTAAAATACCTGATACTAAATGTGAAGCGAAAGAGAGTCTGAACTGTCTACACCTGATAGTAAATGTGAAGGGAAAGAGAGTCTGAACTGTCTACACCTGATAGTAAATGTGAAGGGAAAGAGAGTCTGAACTGTCTACACCTGATACTAAATGTGAAGGGAAAGAGAGTCTGAACTGTCTACACCTGATACTAAATGTGAAGGGAAAGAGAGTCTGAACTGTCTACACATGATACTAAATGTGAAGGGAAAGAGAGTCTGAACTGTGTACACCTGATACTAAATGTGAAGGGAAAGAGAGTCTGAACTGTCTACACCACCTGATACTAAATGTGAAGGGAAAGAGAGTCTGAACTGTCTACAACACCTGATACTAAATGTGAAGGGAAAGAGAGTCTGAACTGTCTACAACACCTGATACTAAATGTGAAGGGAACGAGAGTCTGAACTGTCTACAACACCTGATACTAAATGTGAAGGGAAAGAGAGTCTGAACTCTCTACACCACCTGCTACTAAATGTGAAGGGAAAGAGAGTCTGAACTGTCTACAACACCTGATACTAAATGTGAAGGGAAAGAGAGTCTGAACTGTCTACAACACCTGATACTAAATGTGAAGGGAAAGAGAGTCTGAACTATCTACAACACCTGATACTAAATGTGAAGGGAAAGAGAGTCTGAACTGTCTACACTCCCTGATACTAAATGTGAAGGGAAAGAGAGTCTGAACTCTCTACACCTGTTACTAAATGTGAAGTGAAAGACAGTCGGAACTGTCTACACCTGATACTAAATGTGAAGGGAAAGAGAGTTTGAACTGTCTATAACACCTGATACTAAATGTGAAGGGAAAGAGAGTCTGAACTGTCTACAACACCTGATACTAAATGTGAAGGGAAAGAGAGTCTGAACTGTCTACACCACCTGATACTAAATGTGAAGGGAAAGAGACTCTGAACTCTCTACACCTGTTACTAAATGTGAAGTGTAAGAGAGTCGGAACTGTCTACAACACCTGATACTAAATGTGAAGGGAAAGATAGTCTGAACTGTCTACACCTGATACTAAATGTGAAGGGAAAGAGAGTCTGAACTGTCTACACCTGATAATAAATGTGAAGGGAAAGAGAGTCCGAACTGCCTACACCTGATACTAAATGTGAAGGGAAAGAGAATCTGAACTTTCTACAACACCTGATACTAAATGTGAAGGCAAAGAGAGTCTGAACTTTCTACAGCACCTGATACTAAATGTGAAGGGAATGAGAGTCTGAACTGTCTACACCTGATACTAAATTTGAAGGGAAAGGGAGTCTGAACTGTGTACACCTGATACTAAATGTGAAGAGAAAGAGAGTCTGAACTGTCTACAACACCTGATACTTAATGTGAAGGGAAAGAGAGTCTGGACTGTCTAAAATACCTGATACTAAATGTGAAGGGAAAGATAGTCTGAACTGTCTACACCTGATAGTAAATGTGAAGGGAAAGAGAGTCTGAACTGTCTACACCTGATACTAAATTTGAAGGGAACGAGAGTCTGAACTGTCTACACCACCTGATACTAAATGTGAAGGGAAAGAGAGTCTGAACTGTCTACACCTGATACTAAATGTGAAGGGAAAGAGAGTTTGAACTGTCTATAACACCTGATACTAAATGTGAAGGGAAAGAGAGTCTGAACTGTCTACAACACCTGATACTAAATGTGAAGGGAAAGAGAGTCTGAACTGTCTACACCACCTGATACTAAATGTGAAGGGAAAGAGACTCTGAACTCTCTACACCTGTTACTAAATGTGAAGTGAAAGAGAGTCGGAACTGTCTACAACACCTGATACTAAATGTGAAGGGAAAGATAGTCTGAACTGTCTACACCTGATACTAAATGTGAAGGGAAAGAGAGTCTGAACTGTCTACACCTGATAATAAATGTGAAGGGAAAGAGAGTCCGAACTGCCTACACCTGATACTAAATGTGAAGGGAAAGAGAATCTGAACTTTCTACAACACCTGATACTAAATGTGAAGGCAAAGAGAGTCTGAACTTTCTACAGCACCTGATACTAAATGTGAAGGGAATGAGAGTCTGAACTGTCTACACCTGATACTAAATTTGAAGGGAAAGGGAGTCTGAACTGTGTACACCTGATACTAAATGTGAAGAGAAAGAGAGTCTGAACTGTCTACAACACCTGATACTTAATGTGAAGGGAAAGAGAGTCTGGACTGTCTAAAATACCTGATACTAAATGTGAAGGGAAAGATAGTCTGAACTGTCTACACCTGATAGTAAATGTGAAGGGAAAGAGAGTCTGAACTGTCTACACCTGATACTAAATTTGAAGGGAACGAGAGTCTGAACTGTCTACACCACCTGATACTAAATGTGAAGGGAAAGAGAGTCTGAACTGTCTACACCTGATACTAAATGTGAAGGGAAAGAGAGTCTGAACTGTCTACAACACCTGATACAAAATGTGAAGGGAAAGAGAGTCTGAACTGTCTACACCTGATACTAAATGTGAAGGGATAGAGAGTCTGAACTGTCTACACTTGATACTAAATGTGAAGGGATAGAGAGTCTGAACTGTCTACACCTGATACTAAATTGGAGGGAAAGAGAGTCTGGACTGTCTAAAACACCTGATACTAAATGTGAAGGGAAAGAGAGTCTGAACTGTCTACACCTGATACTAAATGTGAAGGGAAAGAGAGTCTGAACTGTCTACAACACCTGATACTAAATGTGAAGGGAAAGAGAGTCTGAACTGTCTACAACACCTGATACTAAATGTGAAGGGAACGAGAGTCTGAACTGTCTACACCTGATACTAAATTTGAAGGGAACGAGAGTCTGAACTGTCTACACCACCTGATACTAAATGTGAAGGGAAAGAGAGTCTGAACTGTCTACACCTGATACTAAATGTGAAGGGAAAGAGAGTCTGAACTGTCTACAACACCTGATACAAAATGTGAAGGGAAAGAGAGTCTGAACTGTCTACACTTGATACTAAATGTGAAGGGATAGAGAGTCTGAACTGTCTACACCTGATACTAAATTGGAGGGAAAGAGAGTCTGGACTGTCTAAAACACCTGATACTAAATGTGAAGGGAAAGAGAGTCTGAACTGTCTACAACACCTGATACTAAATGTGAAGGGAAAGAGAGTCTGAACTGTCTACACCTGATACTAAATGTGAAGGGAAAGAGAGTCTGAACTGTCTACAACACCTGATACTAAATGTGAAGGGAACGAGAGTCTGAACTGTCTACAACTGATACTAAATGTGAAGGGAAAGAGAGTCTGAACTGTCTACACTTGATACTAAATGTGAAGGGAAAGAGAGTCTGAACTGTCTACAACACCTGATACTAAATGTGAAGGGAAAGAGAGTCTGAACTGTCTACAACACCTGATACTAAATGTGAAGGGAAAGAGAGTCTAAACTGTCTACACCTGATACTAAATGTGAAGGGATAGAGAGTCTTAACTGTCTACAACACCTGATACTAAATGTGAAGGGAAAGAGAGTCTGAACTGTCTACACTTGATACTAAATGTGAAGGGAAAGAGAGTCTGAACTGTCTACAACACCTGATACTAAATGTGAAGGGAAAGAGAGTCTTAACTGTCTACAACACCTGATACTAAATGTGAAGGGAAAGAGAGTCTGAACTGTCAACACCTGATACTAAATGTGAAGGGAAAGAGAGTCTGAACTGTCTACACCTGATACTAAATTTGAAGGGAACGAGAGTCTGAACTGTCTACACCACCTGATACTAAATGTGAAGGGAAAGAGAGTCTGAACTGTCTACACCTGATACTAAATGTGAAGGGAAAGAGAGTCTGAACTGTCTACAACACCTGATACAAAATGTGAAGGGAAAGAGAGTCTGAACTGTCTACACCTGATACTAAATGTGAAGGGATAGAGAGTCTGAACTGTCTACACTTGATACTAAATGTGAAGGGAAAGAGAGTCTGAACTGTCTACAACACCTGATACAAAATGTGAAGGGAAAGAGAGTCTGAACTGTCTACACCTGATACTAAATTGGAGGGAAAGAGAGTCTGAACTGTCTACAACACCTGATACTAAATGTGAAGGGAAAGATAGTCTGAACTGTCTACACCTGATACTAAATGTGAAGGGAAAGAGAGTCTGAACTGTCTACACCTGATAATAAATGTGAAGGGAAAGAGAGTCCGAACTTTCTACAACACCTGATACTAAATGTGAAGGCAAAGAGAGTCTGAACTTTCAACAACACCTGATACTAAATGTGAAGGGAATGAGAGTCTGAACTGTCTACACCTGATACTAAATTTGAAGAGAAAGGGAGTCTGAACTGTGTACACCTGATACTAAATGTGAAGAGAAAGAGAGTCTGAACTGTCTACAACACCTGATACTTAATGTGAAGGGAAAGAAAGTCTGGAATGTCTAAAATACCTGATACTAAATGTGAAGCGAAAGAGAGTCTGAACTGTCTACACCTGATAGTAAATGTGAAGGGAAAGAGAGTCTGAACTGTCTACACCTGATAGTAAATGTGAAGGGAAAGAGAGTCTGAACTGTCTACACCTGATACTAAATGTGAAGGGAAAGAGAGTCTGAACTGTCTACACATGATACTAAATGTGAAGGGAAAGAGAGTCTGAACTGTGTACACCTGATACTAAATGTGAAGGGAAAGAGAGTCTGAACTGTCTACACCACCTGATACTAAATGTGAAGGGAAAGAGAGTCTGAACTGTCTACAACACCTGATACTAAATGTGAAGGGAAAGAGAGTCTGAACTGTCTACAACACCTGATACTAAATGTGAAGGGAAAGAGAGTCTGAACTGTCTACAACACCTGATACTAAATGTGAAGGGAAAGAGAGTCTGAACTCTCTACACCTGTTACTAAATGTGAAGTGAAAGAGAGTCGGAACTGTCTACACCTGATACTAAATTTGAAGGGAAAGAGAGTCTGGACTGTCTAAAACACCTGATACTAAATGTGAAGGGAAAGAGAGTCTGAACTGTCTACACCTGATACTAAATGTGAAGGGAAAGAGAGTCTGAACTGTCTACACATGATACTAAATGTGAAGGGAAAGAGAGTCTGAACTGTGTACACCTGATACTAAATGTGAAGGGAAAGAGAGTCTGAACTGTCTACACCACCTGCTACTAAATGTGAAGGGAAAGAGAGTCTGAACTGTCTACAACACCTGATACTAAATGTGAAGGGAAAGAGAGTCTGAACTGTCTACAACACCTGATACTAAATGTGAAGGGAAAGAGAGTCTGAACTATCTACAACACCTGATACTAAATGTGAAGGGAAAGAGAGTCTGAACTGTCTACACTCCCTGATACTAAATGTGAAGGGAAAGAGAGTCTGAACTCTCTACACCTGTTACTAAATGTGAAGTGAAAGACAGTCGGAACTGTCTACACCTGATACTAAATGTGAAGGGAAAGAGAGTTTGAACTGTCTATAACACCTGATACTAAATGTGAAGGGAAAGAGAGTCTGAACTGTCTACAACACCTGATACTAAATGTGAAGGGAAAGAGAGTCTGAACTGTCTACACCACCTGATACTAAATGTGAAGGGAAAGAGACTCTGAACTCTCTACACCTGTTACTAAATGTGAAGTGTAAGAGAGTCGGAACTGTCTACAACACCTGATACTAAATGTGAAGGGAAAGATAGTCTGAACTGTCTACACCTGATACTAAATGTGAAGGGAAAGAGAGTCTGAACTGTCTACACCTGATAATAAATGTGAAGGGAAAGAGAGTCCGAACTGCCTACACCTGATACTAAATGTGAAGGGAAAGAGAATCTGAACTTTCTACAACACCTGATACTAAATGTGAAGGCAAAGAGAGTCTGAACTTTCTACAGCACCTGATACTAAATTTGAAGGGAATGAGAGTCTGAACTGTCTACACCTGATACTAAATTTGAAGGGAAAGGGAGTCTGAACTGTGTACACCTGATACTAAATGTGAAGAGAAAGAGAGTCTGAACTGTCTACAACACCTGATACTTAATGTGAAGGGAAAGAGAGTCTGGACTGTCTAAAATACCTGATACTAAATGTGAAGGGAAAGATAGTCTGAACTGTCTACACCTGATAGTAAATGTGAAGGGAAAGAGAGTCTGAACTGTCTACACCTGATACTAAATTTGAAGGGAACGAGAGTCTGAACTGTCTACACCACCTGATACTAAATGTGAAGGGAAAGAGAGTCTGAACTGTCTACACCTGATACTAAATGTGAAGGGAAAGAGAGTTTGAACTGTCTATAACACCTGATACTAAATGTGAAGGGAAAGAGAGTCTGAACTGTCTACAACACCTGATACTAAATGTGAAGGGAAAGAGAGTCTGAACTGTCTACACCACCTGATACTAAATGTGAAGGGAAAGAGACTCTGAACTCTCTACACCTGTTACTAAATGTGAAGTGAAAGAGAGTCGGAACTGTCTACAACACCTGATACTAAATGTGAAGGGAAAGATAGTCTGAACTGTCTACACCTGATACTAAATGTGAAGGGAAAGAGAGTCTGAACTGTCTACACCTGATAATAAATGTGAAGGGAAAGAGAGTCCGAACTGCCTACACCTGATACTAAATGTGAAGGGAAAGAGAATCGGAACTTTCTACAACACCTGATACTAAATGTGAAGGCAAAGAGAGTCTGAACTTTCTACAGCACCTGATACTAAATGTGAAGGGAATGAGAGTCTGAACTGTCTACACCTGATACTAAATTTGAAGGGAAAGGGAGTCTGAACTGTGTACACCTGATACTAAATGTGAAGAGAAAGAGAGTCTGAACTGTCTACAACACCTGATACTTAATGTGAAGGGAAAGAGAGTCTGGACTGTCTAAAATACCTGATACTAAATGTGAAGGGAAAGATAGTCTGAACTGTCTACACCTGATAGTAAATGTGAAGGGAAAGAGAGTCTGAACTGTCTACACCTGATACTAAATTTGAAGGGAACGAGAGTCTGAACTGTCTACACCACCTGATACTAAATGTGAAGGGAAAGAGAGTCTGAACTGTCTACACCTGATACTAAATGTGAAGGGAAAGAGAGTCTGAACTGTCTACAACACCTGATACAAAATGTGAAGGGAAAGAGAGTCTGAACTGTCTACACCTGATACTAAATGTGAAGGGATAGAGAGTCTGAACTGTCTACACTTGATACTAAATGTGAAGGGATAGAGAGTCTGAACTGTCTACACCTGATACTAAATTGGAGGGAAAGAGAGTCTGGACTGTCTAAAACACCTGATACTAAATGTGAAGGGAAAGAGAGTCTGAACTGTCTACACCTGATACTAAATGTGAAGGGAAAGAGAGTCTGAACTGTCTACAACACCTGATACTAAATGTGAAGGGAAAGAGAGTCTGAACTGTCTACAACACCTGATACTAAATGTGAAGGGAACGAGAGTCTGAACTGTCTACACCTGATACTAAATTTGAAGGGAACGAGAGTCTGAACTGTCTACACCACCTGATACTAAATGTGAAGGGAAAGAGAGTCTGAACTGTCTACACCTGATACTAAATGTGAAGGGAAAGAGAGTCTGAACTGTCTACAACACCTGATACAAAATGTGAAGGGAAAGAGAGTCTGAACTGTCTACACTTGATACTAAATGTGAAGGGATAGAGAGTCTGAACTGTCTACACCTGATACTAAATTGGAGGGAAAGAGAGTCTGGACTGTCTAAAACACCTGATACTAAATGTGAAGGGAAAGAGAGTCTGAACTGTCTACAACACCTGATACTAAATGTGAAGGGAAAGAGAGTCTGAACTGTCTACACCTGATACTAAATGTGAAGGGAAAGAGAGTCTGAACTGTCTACAACACCTGATACTAAATGTGAAGGGAACGAGAGTCTGAACTGTCTACAACTGATACTAAATGTGAAGGGAAAGAGAGTCTGAACTGTCTACACTTGATACTAAATGTGAAGGGAAAGAGAGTCTGAACTGTCTACAACACCTGATACTAAATGTGAAGGGAAAGAGAGTCTGAACTGTCTACAACACCTGATACTAAATGTGAAGGGAAAGAGAGTCTAAACTGTCTACACCTGATACTAAATGTGAAGGGATAGAGAGTCTTAACTGTCTACAACACCTGATACTAAATGTGAAGGGAAAGAGAGTCTGAACTGTCTACACTTGATACTAAATGTGAAGGGAAAGAGAGTCTGAACTGTCTACAACACCTGATACTAAATGTGAAGGGAAAGAGAGTCTTAACTGTCTACAACACCTGATACTAAATGTGAAGGGAAAGAGAGTCTGAACTGTCAACACCTGATACTAAATGTGAAGGGAAAGAGAGTCTGAACTGTCTACACCTGATACTAAATTTGAAGGGAACGAGAGTCTGAACTGTCTACACCACCTGATACTAAATGTGAAGGGAAAGAGAGTCTGAACTGTCTACACCTGATACTAAATGTGAAGGGAAAGAGAGTCTGAACTGTCTACAACACCTGATACAAAATGTGAAGGGAAAGAGAGTCTGAACTGTCTACACCTGATACTAAATGTGAAGGGATAGAGAGTCTGAACTGTCTACACTTGATACTAAATGTGAAGGGAAAGAGAGTCTGAACTGTCTACAACACCTGATACAAAATGTGAAGGGAAAGAGAGTCTGAACTGTCTACACCTGATACTAAATTGGAGGGAAAGAGAGTCTGAACTGTCTACAACACCTGATACTAAATGTGAAGTAAAAGAGAGTCGGAACTGTCTACACCTGATACTAAATGTGAAGGGAAAGAGAGTTTGAACTGTCTATAACACCTGCTACTAAATGTGAAGGGAAAGAGAGTCTGAACTGTCTACAACACCTGATACTAAATGTGAAGGGAAAGAGAGTCTGAACTGTCTACACCACCTGATACTAAATGTGAAGGGAAAGAGACTCTGAACTCTCTACACCTGTTACTAAATGTGAAGTGAAAGAGAGTCGGAACTGTCTACAACACCTGATACTAAATGTGAAGGGAAAGATAGTCTGAACTGTCTACACCTGATACTAAATGTGAAGGGAAAGAGAGTCTGAACTGTCTACACCTGATAATAAATGTGAAGGGAAAGAGAGTCCGAACTTTCTACAACACCTGATACTAAATGTGAAGGCAAAGAGAGTCTGAACTTTCAACAACACCTGATACTAAATGTGAAGGGAATGAGAGTCTGAACTGTCTACACCTGATACTAAATTTGAAGGGAAAGGGAGTCTGAACTGTGTACACCTGATACTAAATGTGAAGAGAAAGAGAGTCTGAACTGTCTACAACACCTGATACTTAATGTGAAGGGAAAGAAAGTCTGGAATGTCTAAAATACCTGATACTAAATGTGAAGCGAAAGAGAGTCTGAACTGTCTACACCTGATAGTAAATGTGAAGGGAAAGAGAGTCTGAACTGTCTACACCTGATAGTAAATGTGAAGGGAAAGAGAGTCTGAACTGTCTACACCTGATACTAAATGTGAAGGGAAAGAGAGTCTGAACTGTCTACACATGATACTAAATGTGAAGGGAAAGAGAGTCTGAACTGTGTACACCTGATACTAAATGTGAAGGGAAAGAGAGTCTGAACTGTCTACACCACCTGATACTAAATGTGAAGGGAAAGAGAGTCTGAACTGTCTACAACACCTGATACTAAATGTGAAGGGAAAGAGAGTCTGAACTGTCTACAACACCTGATACTAAATGTGAAGGGAAAGAGAGTCTGAACTGTCTACAACACCTGATACTAAATGTGAAGGGAAAGAGAGTCTGAACTCTCTACACCTGTTACTAAATGTGAAGTGAAAGAGAGTCGGAACTGTCTACACCTGATACTAAATTTGAAGGGAAAGAGAGTCTGGACTGTCTAAAACACCTGATACTAAATGTGAAGGGAAAGAGAGTCTGAACTGTCTACACCTGATACTAAATGTGAAGGGAAAGAGAGTCTGAACTGTCTACACATGATACTAAATGTGAAGGGAAAGAGAGTCTGAACTGTGTACACCTGATACTAAATGTGAAGGGAAAGAGAGTCTGAACTGTCTACACTTGATACTAAATGTGAAGGGAAAGAGAGTCTGAACTGTCTACAACACCTGATACTAAATGTGAAGGGAAAGAGAGTCTGAACTGTCTACAACACCTGATACTAAATGTGAAGGGAAAGAGAGTCTAAACTGTCTACACCAGATACTAAATGTGAAGGGATAGAGAGTCTTAACTGTCTACAACACCTGATACTAAATGTGAAGGGAAAGAGAGTCTGAACTGTCTACACTTGATACTAAATGTGAAGGGAAAGAGAGTCTGAACTGTCTACAACACCTGATACTAAATGTGAAGGGAAAGAGAGTCTGAACTGTCTACAACACCTGATACAAAATGTGAAGGGAAAGAGAGTCTGAACTGTCTACACTTGATACTAAATGTGAAGGGATAGAGAGTCTGAACTGTCTACACCTGATACTAAATTGGAGGGAAAGAGAGTCTGGACTGTCTAAAACACCTGATACTAAATGTGAAGGGAAAGAGAGTCTGAACTGTCTACAACACCTGATACTAAATGTGAAGGGAAAGAGAGTCTGAACTGTCTACACCTGATACTAAATGTGAAGGGAAAGAGAGTCTGAACTGTCTACAACACCTGATACTAAATGTGAAGGGAACGAGAGTCTGAACTGTCTACAACTGATACTAAATGTGAAGGGAAAGAGAGTCTGAACTGTCTACACTTGATACTAAATGTGAAGGGAAAGAGAGTCTGAACTGTCTACAACACCTGATACTAAATGTGAAGGGAAAGAGAGTCTGAACTGTCTACAACACCTGATACTAAATGTGAAGGGAAAGAGAGTCTGAACTGTCTACACCACCTGATACTAAATGTGAAGGGAAAGAGAGTCTGAACTGTCTACACCTGATACTAAATGTGAAGGGAAAGAGAGTCTGAACTGTCTACAACACCTGATACAAAATGTGAAGGGAAAGAGAGTCTGAACTGTCTACACTTGATACTAAATGTGAAGGGATAGAGAGTCTGAACTGTCTACACCTGATACTAAATTGGAGGGAAAGAGAGTCTGGACTGTCTAAAACACCTGATACTAAATGTGAAGGGAAAGAGAGTCTGAACTGTCTACAACACCTGATACTAAATGTGAAGGGAACGAGAGTCTGAACTGTCTACAACTGATACTAAATGTGAAGGGAAAGAGAGTCTGAACTGTCTACACTTGATACTAAATGTGAAGGGAAAGAGAGTCTGAACTGTCTACAACACCTGATACTAAATGTGAAGGGAAAGAGAGTCTGAACTGTCTACAACACCTGATACTAAATGTGAAGGGAAAGAGAGTCTGAACTGTCTACACCACCTGATACTAAATGTGAAGGGAAAGAGAGTCTGAACTGTCTACACCTGATACTAAATGTGAAGGGAAAGAGAGTCTGAACTGTCTACAACACCTGATACAAAATGTGAAGGGAAAGAGAGTCTGAACTGTCTACACTTGATACTAAATGTGAAGGGATAGAGAGTCTGAACTGTCTACACCTGATACTAAATTGGAGGGAAAGAGAGTCTGGACTGTCTAAAACACCTGATACTAAATGTGAAGGGAAAGAGAGTCTGAACTGTCTACACCTGATACTAAATTGGAGGGAAAAAGAGTCCGGACTGTCTAAAACACCTGATACTAAATGTGAAGGGAAAGAGAGTCTGAACTGTCTACAACACCTGATACTAAATGTGAAGGGAAAGATAGTCTGAACTGTCTACACCTGATACTAAATGTGAAGGGAAAGAGAGTCTGAACTGTCTACAACACCTGATACTAAATGTGAAGGGAACGAGAGTCTGAACTGTCTACAACTGATACTAAATGTGAAGGGAAAGAGAGTCTGAACTGTCTACACTTGATACTAAATGTGAAGGGAAAGAGAGTCTGAACTGTCTACAACACCTGATACTAAATGTGAAGGGAAAGAGAGTCTGAACTGTCTACAACACCTGATACTAAATGTGAAGGGAAAGAGAGTCTAAACTGTCTACACCTGATACTAAATGTGAAGGGATAGAGAGTCTTAACTGTCTACAACACCTGATACTAAATGTGAAGGGAAAGAGAGTCTGAACTGTCTACACTTGATACTAAATGTGAAGGGAAAGAGAGTCTGAACTGTCTACAACACCTGATACTAAATGTGAAGGGAAAGAGAGTCTTAACTGTCTACAACACCTGATACTAAATGTGAAGGGAAAGAGAGTCTGAACTGTCAACACCTGATACTAAATGTGAAGGGAAAGAGAGTCTGAACTGTCTACACCTGATACTAAATGTGAAGAGAAAGAGAGTCTGAACTGTCTACAACACCTGATACTTAATGTGAAGGGAAAGAGAGTCTGAACTGTCAACACCTGATACTAAATGTGAAGGGAAAGAGAGTCTGAACTGTCTACACCTGATACTAAATGTGAAGGGAAAGAGAGTCTTAACTGTCTACAACACCTGATACTAAATGTGAAGGGAAAGAGAGTCTGAACTGTCAACACCTGATACTAAATGTGAAGGGAAAGAGAGTCTGAACTGTCTACACCTGATACTAAATGTGAAGAGAAAGAGAGTCTGAACTGTCTACAACACCTGATACTTAATGTGAAGGGAAAGAGAGTCTGGACTGTCTAAAATACCTGATACTAAATGTGAAGGGAAAGAGAGTCTGAACTGTCTACAACACCTGATACTAAATGTGAAGGGAAAGAGAGTCTGGACTGTCTAAAATACCTGATACTAAATGTGAAGGGAAAGAGAGTCTGAACTGTCTACACCTGATAGTAAATGTGAAGGGAAAGAGAGTCTGAACTGTCTACACCTGATAATAAATGTGAAGGGGAAGAGAGTCTGAACTGTCTACACCTGATACTAAATTTGAAGGGAACGAGAGTCTGAACTGTCTACAACACCTGATACTAAATGTGAAGGGAAAGAGAGTCTGAACTGTCTACACCTGATACTAAATTTGAAGGGAACGAGAGTCTGAACTGTCTACAACACCTGATACTAAATGTGAAGGGAAAGAGAGTCTGAACTGTCTACAACACCTGATACTAAATGTGAAGGGATAGAGAGTCTGAACTGTCTGCACCACCTGATACTAAATGTGAAGGGAAAGAGAGTCTGAACTGTCTACAACACCTGATACTAAATGTGAAGGGAAAGAGAGTCTGAACTGTCTACAACACCTGATACTAAATGTGAAGGGAAAGAGAGTCTGAACTGTCTACACCTGATACTAAATGTGACGGGAAAGAGAGTCTGAACTGTCTACACTTGATACTAAATGTGAAGGGAAAGAGAGTCTGAACTGTCTACAACACCTGATACTAAATGTGAAGGGAAAGAGAGTCTGAACTGTCTACAACACCTGATACTAAATGTGAAGGGATAGAGAGTCTGAATAGTCTACACCACCTGATACAAAATGTGAAGGGAAAGAGAGTCTGAACTGTCTACACCTGATACTAAATGTGAATGTAAAGAGATTCTGAACTGTCTACAACACCTGATACTAAATGTGAAGAGAAAGAGAGTCTGAACTGTCTACAACACCTGATACTTAATGTGAAGGGAAAGAGAGTCTGGACTGTCTAAAATACCTGATACTAAATGTGAAGGGAAAGAGAGTCTGAACTGTCTACAACACCTGATACTAAATGTGAAGGGAAAGAGAGTCTGGACTGTCTAAAATACCTGATACTAAATGTGAAGGGAAAGAGAGTCTGAACTGTCTACACCTGATAGTAAATGTGAAGGGAAAGAGAGTCTGAACTGTCTACACCTGATAATAAATGTGAAGGGGAAGAGAGTCTGAACTGTCTACACCTGATACTAAATTTGAAGGGAACGAGAGTCTGAACTGTCTACAACACCTGATACTAAATGTGAAGGGAAAGAGAGTCTGAACTGTCTACACCTGATACTAAATTTGAAGGGAACGAGAGTCTGAACTGTCTACAACACCTGATACTAAATGTGAAGGGAAAGAGAGTCTGAACTGTCTACAACACCTGATACTAAATGTGAAGGGATAGAGAGTCTGAACTGTCTGCACCACCTGATACTAAATGTGAAGGGAAAGAGAGTCTGAACTGTCTACAACACCTGATACTAAATGTGAAGGGAAAGAGAGTCTGAACTGTCTACAACACCTGATACTAAATGTGAAGGGAAAGAGAGTCTGAACTGTCTACACCTGATACTAAATGTGACGGGAAAGAGAGTCTGAACTGTCTACACTTGATACTAAATGTGAAGGGAAAGAGAGTCTGAACTGTCTACAACACCTGATACTAAATGTGAAGGGAAAGAGAGTCTGAACTGTCTACAACACCTGATACTAAATGTGAAGGGATAGAGAGTCTGAATAGTCTACACCACCTGATACAAAATGTGAAGGGAAAGAGAGTCTGAACTGTCTACACCTGATACTAAATGTGAATGTAAAGAGAGTCTGAACTGTCTACACCTGATACTAAATGTGAAGGGAAAGAGAGTCTGAACTGTCTACACCTGATACTAAATGTGAAGAGAAAGAGAGTTTGAACTGTGTACACCTGATACTAAATGTGAAGAGAAAGAGAGTCTGAACTGTCTACACCTGATACAAAATGTGAAGGGAAAGAGAGTCTGAACTGTCCACACCTGATACTAAATGTGAAGGGAAAGAGAGTCTGAACTGTCTACAACACCTGATACTAAATGTGAAGGGAAAGAGAGTCTGAACTGTCTACAACACCTGATACTAAATGTGAAGGGAAAGAGAGTCTGTACTGTCTTCACCACCTGATACTAAATGTGAGGGGAAAGAGAGTATTAATTTCCCTGTCATAACCTTAGACATGAGTGTAACCTATAGAGAATGGCCTATAGAGAATAATTATAATTACAATAAATTAATTTGAGATATATTATAATAAATAACAATAAAATACCCATCTCCAAGCTCCATTCATTTCCCTACATCATAACCTCGTTTTGCTTTTCATTTAGGGAATGACGTAAAGATGGAGTATGAATATCATATTAGCTAGAGCATATTACAGATCAATATTACCGTCAAACATTTTTATATCCCACACTCTGTGACTCTGGCTGACGTTTGATCTACCACATTTATATATATCTCCTGTACTCTGCTATTAGAATAACAATCCACTGTCTTACCCATATGATATCTATCTCCTGTCTGAATACTAACCCTTACCCATATGATATCTATCTCCTGTCTGAATACTAACCCTAACCCATATGATATCTATCTCCTGTCTGAATACTAACCAAACCCAGATAATATCTATCTCCTGTCTGAATACTAACCGAACCCAGATAATATCTGTCTCCTGTCTGAATACTAACCCTAACCCATATGATATCTATCTCCGGTCTGAATACTAACCGAACCCATATGATATCTATCTCCTGTCTGAATACTAACCCTTACCCATATGATATCTATCTCCTGTCTGAATACTAACCCTAACCCATATGATATCTATCTCCTGTCTGGATACTGTACCTAACCCATATGATATCAATCTCCTGTCTGAATACTAACCCTAACCCATATGATATCTATCTCCTGTCTGGATACTGTACCTAACCCATATGATATATATCTCCTGTCTGAATACTAACTACTAAACGAGGGTTTGTTTAAGACTTGGCTCTGACTATTTCTGTCAGGAACATGAACATTTAAATCAAGTCAAATACTAACCTTCATACTGTGCAACAATTACTAGGCACACGGCGATAGACATACTCAAACATATCAAATTACATATTCACGAGACACATGTTAAAGAGGTGTAAACTTTCAATAATTATTTTGTAAACTCACCCATATTTTTATTCAAATGTTTTAGATAGTGACATGTTGAATAAGAAATCCAATTTGTTGGTTCTGAAACATATGTAGAGAAGAACTGTGTAGACTAATGACCTCCTGGGCCTCCACTCCTCCTCACACAAACTACACCTGATATTACGCTTGCTTAAAACTCAATCACGGAAAATGAAGACTCCATTTGAGACATTTTAATAAAGATAAGTCTCTATCATTGAATCAGGGAATGCTAATCGGCGCTTTCATTCGGAGGCAGTAGATAATGTCACCCTGGCTCGAGGCTCTTATTTTGCAATAAAGCATTTACATTCTAATGATTTTATTATAGCTCTTACAGGCTGTCAGCGCTAGGCTCAGCCAGAGCACCCCCCTGCCACCACCACACTCCCCCTTCAAATCGCCTGGCAAATTGTATCAGCTATCAGCTCATACTGCTTTTATCAAGGCAGCCCAGTGGCAAGCCTGGGCCCTCCACAATGAGATGTCTATAGCTTGAAGAGTCTGTATTTAATCATTTCTCTATTGTTCTGCTTACAGTGCATAAAGAAGTGCTTCAAATCACCTCAGAGTGCCCCTGACAATGAAACAAAGGACGGGTCTTAGTCTTTCTTGCAGTCTTTTCTGTTGTTCCTTTTCCTATTTGCTGCAGGCGATGTTTTTGACGTCCAGATAAACAGACTTCTGATGACAGAACAGGAAACTCACCAGAGAGAGAGAGACCCTGTGGCCGGTGCAGCTAGAGATGAAGATATTATCACATTTATATAGAGAAATCGAAATAAACTGACCAGTCAGAAGTAGAAATGCTTATAATGTGGAATACTCTTAGTGGTTATAATGTGGAATACTCTTAGTGGTTATAATGTGGAACACTCTTAGTGGTTATTATGTGGAATACTCTTAGTGGTTATAATGTGGAATACTCTTAGTGGTTATAATGTGGAATACTCTTAGTGGTTATTATGTGGAATACTCTTAGTGGTTATTATGTGGAATACTCTTAGTGGTTATAATGTGGAATACTCTTAGTGGTTATAATGTGGAATACTATTTGTGGTTATAATGTGGAATACTCTTAGTGGTTATAATGTGGAATACAATTAGGGGTTATAATGTGGAATACTCTTAGTGGTTATAATGTGGAATACTCTTAGTGGTTATAATGTGGAATACTCTTAGTGGTTATAATGTGGAATACTCTTAATGGTTATAATGTGGTTATAATGTGGAATACTCGTAGTGGTTATAATGTGGAATACTCTTAGTGGTTATAATGTGGAATATTATTTGTTATTATGTGGAATATTATTTGTTATTATGTGGAATGCTCTGTGGTTATAATGTGGAATACTCTTCGTGGTTATAATGTGGAATATTCTTTGTGGTTATAATGTGGAATACTCTTCGTGGTTATAATGTGGAATAATCTTAGTGGTTATAATGTGGAATACTCTTAGTGGTTATAATGTGGAATATTATTTGTTATTATGTGGAATATTATTTGTTATTATGTGGAATACTCTTAGTGGTTATAATGTGGAATACTCTTAGTGGTTATAATGTGGAATATTATTTGTTATTATGTGGAATATTATTTGTTATTATGTGGAATACTCTGTGGTTATAATGTGGAATACTCTTCGTGGTTATAATGTGGAATACTCTTAGTGGTTATTATGTGGAATACTCTTAGTGGTTATAATGTGGAATACTCTTAATGGTTATAATGTGGTTATAATGTGGAATACTCGTAGTGGTTATAATGTGGAATACTCTTAGTGGTTATTATGTGGAATACTCTTAGTGGTTATAATGTGGAATACTCTTAGTGGTTATAATGTGGAATATTATTTGTTATTATGTGGAATATTATTTGTTATTATGTGGAATACTCTGTGGTTATAATGTGGAATACTCTTAGTGGTTATAATGTGGAATACTCTTAGTGGTTATTATGTGGAATACACTTAGTGGTTAAAATGTTGAATACTCTTAATGGTTATAATGTGGTTATAATGTGGAATACTCG
This sequence comes from Coregonus lavaretus, assembly GCF_964263955.1. Lineage (NCBI taxonomy): Eukaryota > Metazoa > Chordata > Actinopteri > Salmoniformes > Salmonidae > Coregonus > Coregonus lavaretus. The sequence continues at coordinate 78,898,312 of NC_139990.1, forward strand.
TAGTGGTTATAATGTGGAATACTCTTAGTGGTTATTATGTGGAATACTCTTAGTGGTTATAATGTGGAATACTCTTAGTGGTTATAATGTGGAATATTATTTGTTATTATGTGGAATATTATTTGTTATTATGTGGAATGCTCTGTGGTTATAATGTGGAATACTCTTCGTGGTAATAATGTGGAATATTCTTTGTGGTTATAATGTGGAATACTCTTCGTGGTTATAATGTGGAATAATCTTAGTGGTTATAATGTGGAATACTCTTAGTGGTTATAATGTGGAATATTATTTGTTATTATGTGGAATATTATTTGTTATTATGTGGAATACTCTTAGTGGTTATAATGTGGAATACTCTTAGTGGTTATAATGTGGAATATTATTTGTTATTATGTGGAATATTATTTGTTATTATATGGAATACTCTGTGGTTATAATGTGGAATACTCTTCGTGGTTATAATGTGGAATACTCTTTGTGGTTATAATGTGGAATACTCTTAGTGGTTATAATGTGGAATACTCTTAGTGGTTATAATGTGGAATACTCTTAATGGTTATAATGTGGAATACTCTTAGTGGTTATAATGTGGAATACTCTTAGTGGTTATAATGTGGAATACTCTTAATGGTTATAATGTGGTTATAATGTGGAATACTCATAGTGGTTATAATGTGGAATACTCTTAGTGGTTATTATGTGGAATACTCTTAGTGGTTATAATGTGGAATACTCTTAGTGGTTATAATGTGGAATATTATTTGTTATTATGTGGAATACTCTGTGGTTATAATGTGGAATACTCTTTGTGGTTATAATGTGGAATACTCTTTGTGGTTATAATGTGGAATACTCTTTGTGGTTATAATGTGGAATACTTTTAGTGGTTATAATGTGGAATACTCTTAGTGGTTATAATGTGGAATATTATTTGTCATTATGTGGAATATTATTTGTTATTATGTGGAATACTCTGTGGTTAGAGGAAGGCCCTCAAAATTGTCAAAGACTCCAGCCACCCTAGTCATAGACTGTTCTCTCTGCTACCGCACGGCAAGCGGTACCGGAGTGCCAAGTCTAGGTCCAAAAGACTTCTCAACAGCTTCTACCCCCAAGCCATAAGACTCCTGAACAGCTAATCATGGCTACCCGGACTATTTGCACTGCCCCCCCACCCCATCCTTTTTACGCTGCTACTACTCTGTTAAGTATTTATGCATAGTCACTTTAACTCTACCCACATGTACATATTACCTCAACTACCTCAACTAGCCGGTGCCCCCGCACATTGACTCTGCAACGGTACCCCCCTGTATATATAGCCTCCCTACTGTCACTTTATTTTACTTCTGCTCTTTTCTCAACACTTTTTTGTTGTTGTTGTTTTATTCTTACTTTTTTTGTTTAAAATAAATGCACTGTTGGTTAAGGGCTGTAAGTAAGCATTTCACTGTAATGTCTGCACCTGTTGTATTCGGCGCATGTGACCAATAAAATTTGATTTGATTTGATTTGATTTGGTTATAATGTGGAATACTCTTCGTGGTTATAATGTGGAATACTCTTTGTGGTTATAATGTGGAATACTCTTTGTGGTTATAATGTGGAATACTCTTTGTGGTTATAATGTGGAATACTCTTAGTGGTTATAATGTGGAATACTCCTGAAGAGACTAAGCAGTCATCTTGACAGTGAGGGAGTTTGAGGGATTTCATAGATGTTATCCACACTCTGAGAGACAGCATCACACTGTGACTAGCTCCATGAGAAGCTAAGCTATGCACTAATGACAAAGAACGCTCTTCAGTTAAATATACAGCGACTGATACATTCTGATGATATGAGGAGTACAGTAATACATCTGGTATATTCAAAGCCTGAGAATTACCTGGAGCCTATCTGAAATAGCAACTGTTACGTTACCCTCTCTGAAAGGGTTTATTGAATTTTCACAATTCAGGTATATCTCTTACATTAGAAGTGGTCCATAAGTCAATAGTGACTGCAAATATGAATGAACCACAGAGACCCAACAGTAACAGAATGAACCCAGAGCCGCAGGAAGCAGGATGAGGTGCTGCATCACCCCCTGAAGAAAAATCAGAATAAAAATAAAGAAATAAATATTTTTCAGAAAAAAATTTTTTTTCACAAAAGTAGTGCACTGGGCCTTTAATAATCCTGTATTAGGGGACCGATACAGCCGTCTGCAGCACAGCCACCCCTCAGAGCCTGGTTCCTGCTAGCCAGTATATCCAGAAGGGGACTGGCCACCCCTCAGAGCCTGGTTCCTCTCTAGGTTTCTTCCTCCACCCCTCAGAGCCTGGTTCCTGCTAGCCAGTATATCCAGAAAGGGACTGGCCACCCCTCAGAGCCTGGTTCCTCTCTAGGTTTCTTCCTAGGTTCCTGCCTTTCTAGGGAGTTTTTCCTAGCCACCGTGCTTTTACATCTGCATTGCTTGCTGTTTGGGGTTTTAGGCTGGGTTTCTGTATAGCACTTTGTGACATCTGCTGATGTAAAAAGGGCTTCATAAATACATTTGATTGATTGATTGATAAAAGCTTTTTTCCACCCACCAAATAATATACTTCAAATATGAGATGTACTTTTCTAGTATATCTTAAGTATACTATAAATCAGGGATCATCAACTAGATTCAGCCGCGGGCCAATTTTTTCTTGAGCGGATGGTCGGGGGGAAAGAAACATAATTACAAATAATTTGTAGACTACAAATTGACCACAAGAAGCCCAAACAGATATAATGTTGACTAAAACATAATCATTTTAAACCTTGCTTACATTTGTATACGATCACGTCTCTCTATTATGCTTGGGAATACTTGGGAACAGATTTCTTACATTAAAATCACTTAGAGCTGATTTCCTGGTGTTTTTACAGTCTTTTATGTCCAACAAAAAAGTATAGATCATTTTTTTTGCTCAGAAAGCTTGGGAGGCCAAATAAAACCACCCGCGTGCCAAATTCGGCCCACGGGCCACCAGTTAGGGAACCCTGCTATAAATACAGTGGGGAAAAAAAGTATTTAGTCAGCCACCAATTGTGCAAGTTCTCCCACTTAAAAAGATGAGGGAGGCCTGTAATTTTCATCATAGGTACACATCAACTATGACAGACAAATTAAGAAAAAAAAATCCAGAAAATCACATTGTAGGATTTTTGATGAATTTATTTGCAAATTATGGTGGAAAATAAGTATTTGGTCACCTACAAACAAGCAAGATTTCTGGCTCTCACAGACCTGTAACTTCTTATTTAAGAGGCTCCTCTGTCCTCCACTCATTACCTGTATTAATGGCACCTGTTTGAACTTGTTATCAGTATAAAAGACACCTGTCCACAACCTCAAACAGTCACACTTCAAACTCCACTTTGGCAAAGACCAAAGAGCTGTCAAAGGACACCAGAAACAACATTGTAAACCTGCACCAGGCTGGGAAGGCTGAATCTGCAATAGGTAAGCAAATTGGTTTGAAGAAATCAACTGTGGGAGCAATTATTAGGAAATGGAAGACATACAAGACCACTGATAATCGCCCTCGATCTGGGGCTCCACGCAAGATCTCACACCGTGAGGTCAAAATGATCACAAGAACGGTGAGCAAAAATCCCAGAACCACACGGGGGGACCTAGTGAATGACCTGCAGAGAGCTGGGACCAAAGTAACAAAGCCTACCATCAGTAACACACTACGCCGCCAGGAACTCAAATCCTGCAGTGCAAGACGTGTCCCCCTGCTTAAACCAGTACATGTCCAGGCCCGTCTGAAGTTTGCTAGAGTGCATTTGGATGATCCAGAAGAGGATTGGGAGAATGTCATATGGTCGGATGAAACCAAAATAGAACTTTTTGGTAAAAACTCAACTCGTCGTGTTTGGAGGACAAAGAATGCTGAGTTGCATCCAAAGAACACCATACCTACTGTGAAGCATGGGGGTGGAAACATCATGCTTTGGGGCTGTTTTTCTGCAAAGGGACCAGGACGACTGATCCGTGTAAAGGAAAGAATGAATGGGGCCATGTATCGTGAGATTTTGAGTGAAAACTTCCTTCCATCAGCAAGGGCATTGAAGATGAAACGTGGCTGGGTCTTTCAGCATGACAATGATCCCAAACACACCACCCGGGCAACGAAGGAGTGGCTTCGTAAGAAGCATTTCAAGGTCCTGGAGTGGCCTAGCCAGTCTCCAGATCTCAACCCCATAGAAAATCTTTGGATGGAGTTGAAAGTCCGTGTTGCCCAGTGACAACCCCAAAACATCACTGCTCTAGAGGAGATCTGCATGGAGGAATGGGCCAAAATACCAGCAACAGTGTGTGAAAACCTTGTGAAGACTTACAGAAAACGTTTGACCTGTGTCATTGCCGACAAAGGGTATATAACAAAGTATTGAGAAACTTTTGTTATTGACCAAATACTTATTTTCCACCATAATTTGCAAATAAATTCATAAAAAATCCTACAATGTGATTTTCTGGAATTTTTTTGCTCATTTTGTCTGTCATAGTTGACGTGTACCTATGATAAAAATTACAGGCCTCTCTCATCTTTTTAAGTGGAAGAACTTGCACAATTGGTGGCTGACTAAATACTTTTTTTCCCCACTGTATACTATCACCAACCTTCAATACACTTATTAAAAATGTACTTTAAAGGCATTGTTTTACAGTCTTTCAGTATACTATATGTCCACTATCATTAAACTTAAACACACTCATTAAAACTGCACTTCAATTTCAAATGCTTTCATTGTAATTTAGTATATTAATTCAAAATACACTTGGAATTGTTTATTAGTTGAAGCACAGATTCTTTTTTATGAAACTCTTATTGGGCGAATTCATACCCATTGGATTGCTTCATGTTGTATTGTGTAACAAAGTGGGATTCAAATTGATTTAATTGTCATTTTTTTGTCAACAATGAAGTCAAAATATGTCAAAGTGGAAGAAAACTGAAACAAAAAAAGTAAGATGAATGAAAATGTGATAACTAAGTATTTAGCCCCTTTGTTTGGGCAAGCCTAAATTAGTTCAGGAGTAAAAATTGGCACATAATATGTTATGGACTCACTCTGTGTGGAGTAAAATTGGTTGACATGATTTTTGAATGACTAACCCTTCCTCTGTCCCCTATACATACAACGTAAGGTCCCTCGGTCAAGTCTTGGTTTTCAAGCAAAGATTAAACTGCAAAGACCAGGAAGCAAAGATTAAACTACAAACACCAGGGAGCTTTTCGAAAGCCTCTTAAAGAAGGTCAGTGATTGGTAGATGGGTAACAATATCAAATCAGACATTGAATATCTCTTTAAGCATGGTCAAGTTAATAACTATGCTGTGGATTATGTATTAAACCACTCAGACACATCAAAGATACAGTCGTCCTTCTGAAATGAGCTGCAGGACAGGAATGAACCTGCTCAGGGATTTCACCATGAGGCTATTGGTGATTTTAAAACAGTTACAGAGTTCGATGACAGGAGAAAACGGAGGATGGATCAACAACATTGTAGTGACGCCACAATAATGACTTAAATGACAGAAGGAAAAGAAGAATAGAAATACACAGAATAAACATGCATCATGTCTGCAATAAGGCACTAAAGTAGTACTGCAAAAATATACAACAAAGGAATACACTTTTTGGCCTAAATGCACAGCCTTATGTAACTGCCTCCTTATTTTCAAGCATGGTGGTGGCTGCATCATGGTATGGGTATGCTTGACATCAGCAAATACTGGATGAAAACAAACAGGATGGAGCTGAGCACAGGCAAAATCCTAGAGGAAAGTCTGCTTTACACAAGACACTGGAGAGGAATTCATCTTTCAGCAGGACAATAACCTACTACACAAGGCCAAATCTACACTGGAGTTGCTTACCAAGAAGACAGTGAATGTTCCTGAGTGGCCAAGTTACAGTTTTGACTTAAATCCTGACAGAGCTTGAAGAATTATTAAAATAATGATGGGCAAATATTTCACAATCCAGGTGTGTAATGCTCTTAGAGACTTACCCAGAACGACTCACAGCTGTAATCACTACCAAAGGTGACTCTAACATGCTGAATACTTATGCAACAACTATATTTTAGTTATTTAATTTCTATCTACACTACATGACCAAAAGTATCTGGACACCTGCTTGTCAAACATCTCATTCCAAAATCATGGGCATTGATATGGAGTTGGTCCCCCCCTTTGCTGCTATAACAGACTCCAGGGAAGTCTTTCCTCTAGATGTTGGAGCATTGCTGCGGGGACTTGCTTCCATTCAGCCACAAGAGCATTAGTGAGGTTTGGCACTGATGTTGGGCGATTAGGCCTGGCTCACAGTCGGCGTTCCAATTCATCCCAAAGCTGTTCGATGGGGTTGAGGTCAAGGCTCTGTGCAGGCCAGTCAAGTTCTTCCTCACCAATCTCAACAAACCATTTCTGTATGGACATCGCTCTGTGCACTGGGGCATTGTCATGCTGAAACAGGAAAAGGCCTTCCCCAAACTGTTGCCACAATGTTGGAAGCACAGAATCATCTAGAATGTCATTGTATGCTGTAGCATTAAGATTTCCCTTCACTGGAACTAAGTGGCCTAGCCCGAACCATGAAAAACACTACAACAGCTTAATAAATAGCATGTTAACATTGGCTGAGGAGATGCCTAGATCAATAGCGGTAACCTTTATATGGCTAATTACAGTAGCTAATTTGGTGAATTAGTAGAATTGTATTTGTAAAAATATAATTGGAACACGATAGAAAATACTCTTCATTTGTAAAAAAAATACAAATATAACAGGAATTCGAATTCAAATATAATTTGAGTATAGTTTGAATTTATGAGAAATGTACATAAAATGTACTTATGGTGTATTCAAAGTGTATTTGTTTTGCTCTTTATCTAATATACTAACAATATACTGTAGTACAAAAAGGTGTCCCAATTTAGATAATTTGTAATGTATTTAATATACTTAAATGCTAATAAAATACAAATAAAATTGACATTAAAAGCAATAAAATGTATTTAAAATTGTTCCAATGTAGATCATTTGAAATATACTTAATCACGGACATACTGAAATATATTCAAATATATTAATTAATTACGATTTAAGTATTTTTAAATATATAAAAATTCAGCTTCGGACTACATACAATTTAGAACATACTGTTCTAAAAACTGTATCGTCTTGTCATTACATTATGCTTGGTGGTATTGTCTGACTACATTATGCTTGGTGGTATTGTCTTGTTATTACATTATGCTTGGTGGTATTGTCTGACTACATTATGCTTGGTGGTATTGTCTGACTACATTATGCTTGGTGGTATTGTCTTGTCATTACATTATGCTTGGTGGTATTGTCTGACTACATTATGCTTGGTGGTATTGTCTGACTACATTATGCTTGGTGGTATTGTCTGACTACATTATGCTTGGTGGTATTGTCTGACTACATTATGCTTGGTGGTATTGTCTTGTCATTACATTATGCTTGGTGGTATTGTCTGACTACATTATGCTTGGTGGTATTGTCTGACTACATTATGCTTGGTGGTATTGTCTTGTCATTACATTATGCTTGGTGGTATTGTCTGACTACATTATGCTTGGTGGTATTGTCTGACTACATTATGCTTGGTGGTATTGTCTTGTCATTTCATTATGCTTGGTGATATTGTCTGACTACATTATGCTTGGTGGTATTGTCTGACTACATTATGCTTGGTGGTATTGTCTGACTACATTATGCTTGGTGGTATTGTCTTGTCATTACATTATGCTTGGTGGTATTGTCTTGTCATTACATTATGCTTGGTGGTATTGTCTGACTACATTATGCTTGGTGGTATTGTCTGACTACATTATGCTTGGTGGTATTGTCTTGTCATTTCATTATGCTTGGTGGTATTGTCTTGTCATTTCATTATGCTTGGTGGTATTGTCTGACTACATTAGCTTGGTGGTATTGTCTGACTACATTATGCTTGGTGGTATTGTCTTGTCATTACATTATGCTTGGTGGTATTGTCTGACTACATTATGCTTGGTGGTATTGTCTGACTACATTATGCTTGGTGGTATTGTCTTGTTATTACATTATGCTTGGTGGTATTGTCTGACTACATTATGCTTGGTGGTATTGTCTGACTACATTATGCTTGGTGGTATTGTCTGACTACGTTATGCTTGGTGGTATTGTCTTGTCATTACATTATGCTTGGTGGTATTGTCTTGTCATTACATTATGCTTGGTGGTATTGTCTGACTACATTATGCTTGGTGGTATTGTCTGACTACATTATGCTTGGTGGTATTGTCTGACTACATTATGCTTGGTGGTATTGTCTTGTCATTACATTATGCTTGGTGGTATTGTCTGACTACATTATGCTTGGTGGTATTGTCTGACTACATTATGCTTGGTGGTATTGTCTGACTACATTATGCTTGGTGGTATTGTCTGACTACATTATGCTTGGTGCATTGTCTTCTAAGTTTAACCAGAGTATTTTAAATTCTGTGAGTTCCCACCAGGGGCAGATTGGTCATGGTAGCTCCCACATGGGGCAGATTGGTCATGGTAGCTCCCACCTGGGGCAGATTGGTCATGGTAGCTCCCACCTGGGGCAGATTGGTCATGGTAGCTCCCACCTGGGGCAGATTGGTCATGGTAGCTCCCACCTGGGGCAGGTTGGTCATGGTAGCTCCCACCTGGTGCAGATTGGTCATGGTAACTCCCACCTGGGGCAAATTGGTCATGGTAGCTCCCACCTGGGGCAGATTGGTCATGGTAGCTCCCACCTGGGGCAGGTTGGTCATGGTATCTTGATGTATCAACATGAGAGAGAAGCCCTGAGAGAGACATTGACTAATTGGAGTGTTAAAACTCTGTTCTCTAAGCTGTGCTCTAAGCTCTGTGAAATATAATGAATCAGTTGGGTCTGAAACATCTCTTTACCCTGTTGTGGAGATGATATTTTAGACGAAGCCGTAAACCATCCCTCCTCTCCAGGCTGTTAAAGACCTGCCATCCTGACCCATTGTTCTCTCATTGCTGTTGTCCCCTTTCCTTTGACACACAATTCTTTATTTGGAGTATATTATTACTCAGAAGGAGCTCCTCTTCCTGACGACATCAAACTAAGAGACAATATCTGCTCCACAAAAGACCTCCCAGCTCCATTATGGTTTTTATTCTGTGTGAGGGTATCATGACTCTTTGGAGAGTTGACAGAGCAGTGAGGGTATTGTGTCGGAGAGCCAGAGATGGTGTCAACATGAAGAAGCCTTAAATGAGAACACTGAGTTCATCTTTAAAACCTGACTCGATAGATTTAGCTCTATCTCTCAGGTCAGCCTTATAGGTAATAAACGTTAGTCGCAAAATTTGAGGATTTATATAATATAGTGTGTTTATACACTGAACAAAAATGTTAATTTCTCTACAATAAGCCGCCTCCAATGTCATTTTAGAGAATTTGGCAGTACGTCCAACCGGCCTGACAACCGTAGACCACGTGTATGGTGATGTGTAGGCGAGCGGTTTGCTGATGTCAACATTGTGAATAGAGTGCCTCATGGTGGCATTGGGGTTATGGTATGGGCAGGCATAAGCTACGGACAATGAACACAATTGCATTTTATCGATGACAATTTGAATGCACAGAGATACCGTGACGAGATCCTGAGGCCCATTGTCGTGCCATTCATCCGCCGCCATCACCTCATGTTTCAGAATGATAATCCACAGCCCCATGTCGCAAGGATCTGTACCCAATTCCTGGAAGCTGAAAATGTCCCAGTCTTCCATGGCTTGCATACTCACCAGATATTGAGCATGTTTGGGATGCTCTGGATTGATGTGTACGACAGCGTGTTCCAGTTCCCGCCAATATCCAGCAACTTCGCACAGCCATTGAAGAGGAGTGGGACAACATTCCACAGGCCACAATTACAGCCTTTTAAACTCTATGCGAAGGAGATGTGTCGTGCTGCATGAGGCAAATGGTGGTCACATCAGATACTGACTGGTTTTCTGATCCACGCCTCTACTTTTTTTTTAAAGGTATCTGTGATCAACAGATGCGTATCTGTGTTCCAAGTCATGTGAAATCCATAGATTTAGGGCCTAATTTATTTATTTGACTCATTTCTTTAAATGAACTGTAACTCAGTAAAATCTTTGAAATTGTTGCATGCTGCGCTTATATTTTTGTTCAGTAGATCTATAAAAGCATCAACAAGAATGTAAAAATTCTCAAAATTTTTCTTATATACAGTGCCTTCAGAAAGTATTCATACCCCTTCACTTATTCCACATTTTGTTGTGTTACAGCCTGAATTCAATAAATATATTTGTTTCTCCTTCATTTACACACAATACCCAATAATGTTATGGGTGATTTGAAGGAGTCAGGTGCAGGAGGGTAAATCACAGAATACAGAGTTTATTCCGGAATACAGAGTCCAGTGGCAAAACAGGCGCACTAGAACAAAACAGGCACACGGGGAAAATATACCCCGGCAATACAAAATACACTGAGCTCAACCGAGCTACTCTCTCCTCACAATAAACAATCACCCACAAAGACAAGGGGGGCAGAGGGAACACTTATACACGTACTAATGAGGGGATATGAACCAGGTGTGTGTAATAAACAAGACAAACAAATGGAATGATGAGATGGGAGCGGCAGTGTCTAGAAGGCCGGTGACGACGAACGCCGAAGCCTGCCCGAACAAGAAGAGGAGGCAGCTTCGGAGGAAGTCGTGACACATAGTGATACAAGTGAAAACATGTTTTTAGATATTTTAACACATTTCTTGAAAATGAAATACAGAAATATCTTATTTACATAAGTATTTACAGCCCTGAGTCAATTCTTTGTAGAAGCACCTTTGACGGCGATTACAGCTATGAGTCTTTTTGGGGAAGTCCCTAAGAGCTTTGCACACTTGGACAATATTTGCCCATTATTCTTATTTAAATTCTTCAAGCTCTGCCAAGTTGATTGTTGATCATTGATAGACAGACATTTTCAAGTCTTGCCATAGGTTTTCAAGCTGATTTATGTCAACACTGTTACTAGGCCACTCTGGAACATTCAATGTCATTTGGCGGCAGGTAGCTTAGTGGTTAAGGGCGTTGTGCCAGTAACCGAAAGGTCGCTGGTTCTAATCCCCGAGCCGACTAGGTGAAATATCTGTCGATGTGCCCTTGAGCAAGGCACTTAACCCTAATTGCTCCTGTAAGTTGCTCTGGATAAGAGCGTCTGCTAAATGACTAAAATGTAAAATGTAAATTTAGGTAAGCAACTCCATTGTAGGTTTGACCTTGTGTTTTAGGTTATTGTCTTGCTGAAAGGTGAATTAATCGCCCAGTGTCTGTTACAGTGGCTTGCCAAAGTATTCACCCCCCTTGGCATTTTTCCTATTTTGTTGCCTTACAACCTGGAATTAAAATGGATTTTGTGGGGGTTTGTATCATTTGATTTACACAACATGCCTACCACTTTGAAGATGCAAAATATTTTTGGGGTGAAAAAAAAATAAATAAAAAAAAAATAAAAAAACTTGAGCGTGCATAACTATTCAATATTTTGTAGAGCCACCTTTTGCAGCAATTACAGCTGCAAGTATCTTGGGGTATGTCTCTATAAGCTTGGCACATCTAGCCACTGGAATGTTTGCCCATTCTTCAAGGCAAAACTGCTTCAGCTCCTTCAAGTTGGATTGGTTCCACTGGTGTACAGCAATCTTTAAGTCATACCACAGATTCTCAATTGGATTGAGGTCTGGGCTTTGACTAGGCCATTCAAAGACATTTAAATGTTTCCCCTTAAACCACTCAAGTATTGCTTTAGCAGTATGCTTAGGGTCATTGTCCTGCTGGAAGGTGAACCTCCGTCCCAGTCTCAAATCTCTGGAAGACTGAAACAGGTTTCCCTCAAGAATTTCCCTGTATTTAGCGCCATCCATCATTCCTTCAATTCTGACCAGTTTCCCAGTCCCTGCCGATGTAAAACATCCCCACAGCATGATGCTGCCACCACCATGCTTCACTGTGGGGATGGTGTTCTCGTGGTGATGAGAGGTGTTGGGTTTGCGCCAGACATAGCGTTTTCCTTGATGGCCAAAAAGCTCAATTTTGGTCTCATCTGACCAGAGTACCTACTTCCATATGTTTGGGGAGTCTCCCACATGCCTTTTGATGAACACCAAACGTGTTTGCTTATTTTTTTCTTTAAGCAATGGCTTTTTTCTGGCCACTCTTTCGTAAAAGCCCAGCTCTGTGGAGTGTATGGCTTAAAGTAGTCCTATGGACAGATACTCCAATCTCTGCTGTGGAGAGAAAGTATTGCAAAGTACTGCGTAAGTATTCACCCCCTTGGCGTTTTTCCTATTTTGTTGCATTGAACCCGAGTGAGGCTGAAACCTGGATGCAGAGCTTCCATTTATAAAGAGTACAACATTCCTGTCACATTAAGACATGTAGCCGTCCCCTACAGTAACAACTGAAACATTCCTGTCACATTAAGACATGTAGTTGTCCCCTACAGTAACAACTAAAAAATTCCTGTCACATTAAGACATGTAGCCGTCCCCTACAGTAACAACTAAAACATTCCTGTCACATTAAGACATGTAGCCGTCCCCTACAGTAACAACTAAAACATTCCTGTCACATTAAGACATGTAGTCGTCCCCTACAGTAACAACTAAACATTCCTGTCACATTAAGACATGTAGTCGTCCCCTACAGTAACAACTAAAACATTCCTGTCACATTAAGACATGTAGCCGTCCCCTACAGTAACAACTAAAACATTCCTGTCACATTAAGACATGTAGCCGTCCCCTACAGTAACAACTAAAACATTCCTGTCACATTAAGACATGTAGCCGTCCCCTACAGTAACAACTAAAACATTCCTGTCACATTAAGACATGTAGTTGTCCCCTACAGTAACAACTAAAACATTGCTGTCACATTAAGACATGTAGCCGTCCCCTACAGTAACAACTAAAACATTCCTGTCACATTAAGACAGGTAGCCGTCCCCTAGAGTAACAACTAAAACATTCCTGTCACATTAAGACATGTAGCCGTCCCCTACAGTAACAACTAAAACATTCATGTCACATTAAGACATGTAGCCGTCCCCTACAGTAACAACTAAAACATTCCTGTCACATTAAGACATGTAGCCGTCCCCTACAGTAACAACTAAAACATTTCTGTCACATTAAGACATGTAGCCGTCCCCTACAGTAACAACTAAAACATTCCTGTCACATTAAGACATGTAGTCGTCCCCTACAGTAACAACTAAAACATTCCTGTCACATTAAGACATGTAGCCGTCCCCTACAGTAACGACTAAAACATTCCTGTCACATTAAGACATGTAGCCTTCCCCTACAGTAACAACTAAAACATTCCTGTCACATTAAGACATGTAGCCTTCCCCTACAGTAACAACTAAAACATTCCTGTCACATTAAGACATTTAGCCGTCCCCTACAGTAACGACTAAAACATTCCTGTCACATTAAGACATGTAGCCTTCCCCTACAGTAACGACTAAAACATTCCTGTCACATTAAGACATGTAGCCGTCCCCTACAGTAACAACTAAAACATTCCTGTCACATTAAGACATGTAGCCTTCCCCTACAGTAACGACTAAAACATTCCTGTCACATTAAGACATGTAGCCGTCCCCTACAGTAACAACTAAAACATTCCTGTCACATTAAGACATGTAACCGTCCCCTACAGTAACAACTAAAACATTCCTGTCACATTAAGACATGTAGCCTTCCCCTACAGTAACAACTAAAACATTCCTGTCACATTAAGACATGTAGCCGTCCCCTACAGTAACAACTAAAACATTCCTGTCACATTAAGACATGTAGCCGTCCCCTACAGTAACAACTAAAACATTCCTGTCACATTAAGACATGTAGCCGTCCCCTACAGTAACAACTAAAACATTCCTGTCACATTAAGACATGTAGCTGTCCCCTACAGTAACAACTAAAACATTCCTGTCACATTAAGACATGTAGCCGTCCCCTACAGTAACAACTGAAACATTCCTGTCACATTAAGACATGTAGCCGTCCCCTACAGTAACAACTAAAACATTCCTGTCACATTAAGACATGTAGCCGTCCCCTACAGTAACAACTAAAACATTCCTGTCACATTAAGACATGTAGCCGTCCCCTACAGTAACAACTAAAACATTCCTGTCACATTAAGACATGTAGCCGTCCCCTACAGTAACAACTAAAACATTCCTGTCACATTAAGACATGTAGTTGTCCCCTACAGTAACAACTAAAACATTCCTGTCACATTAAGACATGTAGCCGTCCCCTACAGTAACAACTAAAACATTCCTGTCACATTAAGACATGTAGTCGTCCCCTACAGTAGCAACTAAAACATTCCTGTCACATTAAGACATGTAGCCGTCCCCTACAGTAACAACTAAAACATTCCTGTCACATTAAGACATGTAGCCGTCCCCTACAGTAACAACTAAAACATTCCTGTCACATTAAGACATGTAGTTGTCCCCTACAGTAACAACTAAAACATTGCTGTCACATTAAGACATGTAGCCGTCCCCTACAGTAACAACTAAAACATTCCTGTCACATTAAGACAGGTAGCCGTCCCCTAGAGTAACAACTAAAACATTCCTGTCACATTAAGACATGTAGCCGTCCCCTACAGTAACAACTAAAACATTCATGTCACATTAAGACATGTAGCCGTCCCCTACAGTAACAACTAAAACATTCCTGTCACATTAAGACATGTAGCCGTCCCCTACAGTAACAACTAAAACATTTCTGTCACATTAAGACATGTAGCCGTCCCCTACAGTAACAACTAAAACATTCCTGTCACATTAAGACATGTAGTCGTCCCCTACAGTAACAACTAAAACATTCCTGTCACATTAAGACATGTAGCCGTCCCCTACAGTAACGACTAAAACATTCCTGTCACATTAAGACATGTAGCCTTCCCCTACAGTAACAACTAAAACATTCCTGTCACATTAAGACATGTAGCCTTCCCCTACAGTAACAACTAAAACATTCCTGTCACATTAAGACATGTAGCCGTCCCCTACAGTAACAACTAAAACATTCCTGTCACATTAAGACATGTAGCCTTCCCCTACAGTAACGACTAAAACATTCCTGTCACATTAAGACATGTAGCCGTCCCCTACAGTAACAACTAAAACATTCCTGTCACATTAAGACATGTAGCCTTCCCCTACAGTAACGACTAAAACATTCCTGTCACATTAAGACATGTAGCCGTCCCCTACAGTAACAACTAAAACATTCCTGTCACATTAAGACATGTAACCGTCCCCTACAGTAACAACTAAAACATTCCTGTCACATTAAGACATGTAGCCGTCCCCTACAGTAACAACTAAAACATTCCTGTCACATTAAGACATGTAGCCGTCCCCTACAGTAACAACTAAAACATTCCTGTCACATTAAGACATGTAGCCGTCCCCTACAGTAACAACTAAAACATTCCTGTCACATTAAGACATGTAGCCGTCCCCTATAGTAACAACTAAAACATTCCTGTCACATTAAGACATGTAGTCGTCCCCTACAGTAGCAACTAAAACATTCCTGTCACATTAAGACATGTAGCCGTCCCCTACAGTAACGACTAAAACATTCCTGTCACATTATGACATGTAGCCTTCCCCTACAGTAACAACTAAAACATTCCTGTCACATTAAGACATGTAGCCGTCCCCTACAGTAACAACTAAAACATTCCTGTCACATTAAGACATGTAGCCGTCCCCTACAGTAACAACTAAAACATTCCTGTCACATTAAGACATGTAGCCGTCCCCTACAGTAACAACTAAAACATTCCTGTCACATTAAGACATGTAGCTGTCCCCTACAGTAACAACTAAAACATTCCTGTCACATTAAGACATGTAGCCGTCCCCTACAGTAACAACTGAAACATTCCTGTCACATTAAGACATGTAGCCGTCCCCTACAGTAACAACTAAAACATTCCTGTCACATTAAGACATGTAGCCGTCCCCTACAGTAACAACTAAAACATTCCTGTCACATTAAGACATGTAGCCGTCCCCTACAGTAACAACTAAAACATTCCTGTCACATTAAGACATGTAGCCGTCCCCTACAGTAACAACTAAAACATTCCTGTCACATTAAGACATGTAGTTGTCCCCTACAGTAACAACTAAAACATTCCTGTCACATTAAGACATGTAGCCGTCCCCTACAGTAACAACTAAAACATTCCTGTCACATTAAGACATGTAGTCGTCCCCTACAGTAGCAACTAAAACATTCCTGTCACATTAAGACATGTAGCCGTCCCCTACAGTAACAACTAAAACATTCCTGTCACATTAAGACATGTAGCCGTCCCCTACAGTAACAACTAAAACATTCCTGTCACATTAAGTCATGTAGCCGTCCCCTACAGTAACAACTAAAACATTCCTGTCACATTAAGACATGTAGCCGTCCCCTACAGTAAAAACTAAAACATTCCTGTCACATTAAGACATGTAGCCGTCCCCTACAGTAACAACTAAAACATTCCTGTCACATTAAAACATGTAGCCGTCCCCTACAGTAACAACTAAAACATTCCTGTCACATTAAGACATGTAGTCGTCCCCTACAGTAGCAACTAAAACATTCCTGTCACATTAAGACATGTAGTCGTCCCCTACAGTAACAACTAAAACATTCCTGTCACATTAAGACATGTAGCCGTCCCCTACAGTAACAACTAAAACATTCCTGTCACATTAAGACATGTAGCCGTCCCCTACAGTAACAACTAAAACATTCCTGTCACATTAAGACATGTAGCTGTCCCCTACAGTAACAACTAAAACATTCCTGTCACATTAAGACATGTAGCCGTCCCCTACAGTAACAACTTAAACATTCCTATCACAGTAAGACATGTAGCCGTCCAATACAGTAACAACTAAAACATTCCTATCACATTAAGACATGTAGCCGTCCCCTACAGTAACAACTAAAACATTCCTGTCACATTAAGACATGTAGTCGTCCCCTACAGTGGAAGCAGCAGCTGGTGGAGTGAGAGTGTTATGTTTAACTGTCCCCTGTGTGTCCTCTATGTGTCCCCTGTGTGTCCTCTGTGTGGGGGACATTTGAATTAACTCTGTTTAGCGCCCGTTGTAGACCTGTGGTTTTATATGGTAACATGGGTGAACATTTATGAAGGTAATATGTAGTTCATCCTTTTACAGGGACACAGGCTAAACTGACTGTAGTTCAAAATCTGCTTTTATATTACTACCCTATGTATCAGTATAACATTACACCAACCTCCACTATGTATCAGTATTACATTAGACCAACCTCCACTACCACTCTATGTATCAGTATTACATTACACCAACCTCCACTATGTATCAGTATTACATTACACCAACCTCCACTATAACCCTATGTATCAGTATTATTATTATTATTATTATTTTTTTTTTTTTTGTCATTTAGCAGACGCTCTTATCCAGAGCAATTAGGGTTAAGTGCCTTGCTCAAGGGCACATCGACAGATTTTTCACCTAGTCGGCTCGGGGATTAGAACCAGCAACCTTTCGGTTACTGGCACAACGCTCTTACCCACTAAGCTACCTGCCGCCCTGTATTACATTACACCAACCTCCACTATGTATCAGTATTACATTACACCAACCTCCACTATGTATCAGTATTACATTACACCAACCTCCACTATGTATCAGTATTACATTACACCAACCTCCACTATGTATCAGTATTACATTACACCAACCTCCACTATAACCCTATGTATCAGTATTACATTACACCAACCTCCACTATAACCCTATGTATCAGTATAACATTACACCAACCTCCACTATAACCCTATGTATCAGTATTACATTACACCAACCTCCACTATAACCCTATGTATCAGTATTACATTACACCAACCTCCACTATGTATCAGTATTACATTACACCAACCTCCACTATGTATCAGTATTACATTACACCAACCTCCACTACCACTCTATGTATCAGTATTACATTACACCAACCTCCACTACCACTCTATGTATCAGTATTACATTACACCAACCTCCACTACCACTCTATGTATCAGTATTACATTACACCAACCTCCACTACCACTCTATGTATCAGTATTACATTACACCAACCTCCACTATAACTCTATGTATCAGTATTACATTACACCAACCTCCACTATGTATCAGTATTACATTACACCAACCTCCACTACCACACTATGTATCAGTATTACATTAGACCAACCTCCACTATAACCCTATGTATCCGTATTATATTACACCAACCCAGTGAAAGCCATCAAATGATCAGGCTATTCCATGTTGATAGTCTGAGGTTTGCTTTAACTTTGCTGTAACATGACAACGTTATATAATATTTCATACATATTTAGGCACTATATCATCCTTTTCTAATTTCTCTGTCAGCTGGCTGAGGTAAAGGTAATAATCAGTGATAAGACAACATTGCTCTTTTCTCTCTTAGTTCTGGGAAGACATTTACATTCAGCATGTGAGCAGAGCAAAGCAATCCCCTTCCCTTCACTCATGGCATTATACCCTGTGTGTTCATTTCCTGTTGATCAGACAGAATGGTTGATGCATTCTTCCAACCTGACACAATGATGCTGATAAAACACTGGCAAATGTAGTTATTTTAGTGACAGACAACAATTGGAGGGAAATTAAGTTGTATGACGATACCGTATTATACACACCGCAAATAACGTAGTTTAAATAATCACAACCACTGTCTGTATATATGCCTGTTTAAATCATTTTTATACCGTTTTCTAGGCAAGTCTTTGATGTGATAATAGTAACTCAATTGGTCTGACAAAAGCAGACATTATTACAGTAATACTCTGTCTGGGCCACCCGTCTTATTAACTGGTAATGATCTACATCTAGTCCACCCTTCACTACTTTATATCTGTTGGACAACTTGGATTATAAAACCCTGATGAAGTTCTTCATTCTGAATTTGTTTTTAAATTAGACAGAAAATAATCTATTTAGATAGAAAATCGTAGTTTTAAATGTGTTATTATTTTTTCTTTGCTGTTTACATTTACATTTTTACATTTTAGTCATTTAGCAGACGCTCTTATCCAGAGCGACTTACAGTTAGTGCATATATATATATATATATATATATATATATATATATATATATATATATATATATATATATATTTATACTGGCCCCCCTTGTTAAGTAAAGATATGCAAATGAGTTCAGTTTCCATTCGGATTTAATGTAAAGACATTTCCACACACCAACTCCATTATCAGTTACTGTCAGTAGCAGAATGAGACAGAAGCATTATACATAAAAATGACAAACTCATCACCAAAAGTGAAACTTTTTTCCACACAGTAACAATCGTTCTGTAAGTCTTATTTTAACAGCATCATCTGGAATCAAACAAAGACAAATGTCCTTGTTCCTCCCCAGAATAGTTGAATTCAGTCAGTTTTTCATAGCACAATGCCTAATACATGATTGAAGAAGCTTTGAGGTAGCACATGCATTAAGATAATGGAGGAGGATGATAAAACTTTCAGTAGCATTAACATTTGATGCATAAAAGAAAAGGAGATAAAAACCAGTCTCTTGAATAAAATTATCTTTGCTTCTTAAAGGGACATTTCTAAATGTGTCTACTTCATGTTCATCATCTCCAGCACCACCCCAACATCAACATATGTGAAAATGGCACGTTTCTATGTTTTGTAGTATAAAAGACAGAGGAAGATAAGTGTTTACCGTGACATCATCACCAATAAGTCGACAATGCCTACTCTTAATTGGTTAAAATCACACGATGCACACTGATGATGTCATGGTAAACACTTATCTTCCTCCATCTTTTTTACTACAAAACATGGAAACGCGCCATTTTCACATATGTTGATGTTGGGGTGGTGCTGGAAATGATGAATATGAAGTAGAAACATTTAGAAATGTCCCTTTAAGACAATGTGCATGTAATATAGAATAACTGTGTTACTACCGGGTATATATTATTGATATGTTTATTAATTTAAACTTTAGATTGCATCCCTTAACTATACTCTACACTATATTGTAACCTCCTGCTAATGATTACTGGGGTTGTCTGTTCGCTGACCAAATCCATACAATTCATTAAAAAAATTATGTAAAAAATATAACGTAACAGGACACTTGTCTTGTGTATTTGACTGATGACCCAGACATATTTCCAAGGTCAGTGGCTTTTGTCTACAGAACGTCCTCTACAGTACTTCCGTGTAACAGAAACACAGCTGGAAAGCAATTAACTAAGGATTTACTTTACATGCAAAGACTGCACCTGTTGTTATGAAGAGGATATACAGCATTAGAACAAAGATAAAGACAAAGGGGATGTAAAGGGGAATAGATGTAAAGGGGAATAGATGTAAAGTGGAATAGATTTAAAGGGAAATTAAAGGGGAATAGATTTAAAGGGGAATATATGTAAACGGGAATAGATGTAGGGGGAATATATGTAAAGGGGAATATATGTAAAGGGAATATATGTAGAGGGGAATACGTGTAAAGGCTCGGAATAGATGTAAAGGTGGATAGATGTAAAGGGGAATAGATGTAAAGGCTTGAAATAGATGTAAAGGGGGATAGATGTAAAGGTGGATGCATGTAAAGGGGAATAGATGTAAAGGGGAATATATGTAAAGGCTTGGAATAGATGTAAAGGTGGATGGATGTAAAGGGGAATAGATGTAAAGGGGAATAGATGTAAATGGGGATAGATGTGAAGGGGAATATATGTAAAGGTGTGGAATAGATGTAAAGGGGGATAAATGTATAACTGAATATATGTAAAGGCTTGGAATAGATGTAAAGGGGAATAGATGTAAAGGTGGATATATGTAAAGGGGAATAGATGTAAAGGCTTGGAATAGATGTAAAGGGGAATAGATGTAAAGGGGAATATATGTAAAGGTTTGGAATATATGTAAAGGGGAATATATGTAAAGGGGGTATATGTAAAGGGGAATAGATGTAAAGGGGAATCTCTCATTAAACCTCCTGTATAGAATAACACAACATAGCTTACTGAATCTCTCATGAAACCTCCTGTGTAGAATAACACAACAGATCTTACTAAATCTCTCATTAAACCTCCTGTATAGAATAACACAACAGATCTTAATGAATCTCTCAATAAACCTCCTGTATAGAATAACACAAAATACCTTACTGAATCTCTCATTAAACCTCCTGTATAGAATAACCCAACAGATCTTACTGAATCTCTCATTAAACCTCCTGTATAGAATAACACAACAGATCTTACTAAATCTCTCATTAAACCTCCTGTATAGAATAACACAACAGATCTTAATGAATCTCTCAATAAACCTCCTGTATAGAATAACACAAAATACCTTACTGAATCTCTCATTAAACCTCCTGTATAGAATAACCCAACATATCTTACTGAATCTCTCATTAAACCTCGTGTATAGAATAACACAACAGATCTTACTAAATCTCTCATTAAACCTCCTGTATAGAATAACACAACAGATCTTAATGAATCTCTCAATAAACCTCCTGTATAGAATAACACAAAATGCCTTACTGAATCTCTCATTAAACCTCCTGTATAGAATAACACAACAGATTTAGCTGAATCTCTCATTAAACCTCCTGTATAGAATAACACAACCAACTGTGTTGTATTCAGACTTTACCCATTTTACAGTTTTCAAGGAGAAACTGTACGGCATAGAAAGCAAACATTAGTGGTTCATTTGTGGGCTGTAGGATCCTGAATATTGATCCTGGGTAGCTTCATTAGCTGGAAGCTGACATGTCAGATTGATGTCTCTTTAAAGTGGGTCCTGGTCAGGCTACCTGGGGAATTATGCTATTGATGCTGGATGTTTGTGCTGCTAGGCCTTGGAGAATGTCTGTTGCCTTTAATGGGATCCATCAATTCAGCTTCCCTTTAGTAATGATTGTTTTAGCGTCCAGCGAGGAGCAGCATCTGAAGCTCCCTGTGGTTTCCTCCAGATAGCACACGACCCTTGGTCTCCTCAGTCGCTGCTTTACGCGTTTTGAGGTTGTTTTGTTCATTTGTCTAAGTCATGACAGGCTACTCTTTTCAAAGTGAACTCCAACGTACAATACACAAGGGAACTCACAAAGCAAGATACAATTCCATATGGATATTTAACAAATCCCCTCCAATAACATGACAGTGTTAACCAGCGTGCTTAAGAGAGAACTAGCTGGATGTCTTTGTTCCGGATTAGCATGGTGTAATTGAAAGAGTGTACTTTCTGGCCCCTCTGAAAGAACATTGATTTTAATACACTTGAAGCCAGAATCCTGTTGTTGCCTTTAACAGGCTCTTTGATTCCCCTGGCTTTAGTACACAACCAGTGGAGGAAGATGAGACTTTTCATAAAAGCACAACCTTGTAGACCTTCAGTTCACCTTGCAGCAGGGCAGGAAGTCGATCGCACAGGACATTTCTAAAGTGCCGTCTGTAGATGAGAGGGAGAAAAAATGAAGTGATTGGTAGATGGGTTAGCCCTGACCCTAACCCTACCCCTAACCCTAACTCTAACCCTAACCCTAACCTTACCCCTAACCCTAACCCTAACCCTAACCCTAACCCTAACCCTAACCCTTGGTAGATGATGAAAAGGGATGCAAATGTAGCGTCTATTGATCAGCAGTGAGCTCCTCTCCCCCTGCCCTCTGCTTTATCAATACAGTAAAAACACAATTTGGATCAGCAGTGACCTCCTCTCCCCCCTGCCCTCTGCTTTATCAATACAGTAAAAACACAATTTGGATCAGCAGTGAGCTCCTCTCCGCCCTATCAATACAGTAAAAACACAATTTGGATCAGCAGTGAGCTCCTCTCCCCCCTGCCCTCCGCCCTATCAATACAGTAAAAACACAATTTGGATCAGCAGTGAGCTCCTCTCCCCCCTACCCTCTGCCTTATCAATACAGTAAAAACACAATTTGGATCAGCAGTGAGCTCCTCTCCCCCCTACCCTCTGCCTTATCAATACATTAAAAACACAATTTTGGATCAGCAGTGAGCTCCTCTCTTCCCTTCCCTCTGCCTTATCAATACATTAAAAACACCAGTTGTTTCTTTAATTAAGCTCCAGCCCAAATCTTGTTATTGACTGGGGCCATTATGTTCTGGACCTGTGTGTCTGTGCTGACTCAGTTCCCCTGTCTGTTCCAGTGACCTGGCTTAGTGGCTCACGGTACAGACACCATGACTGTACTGTCACATACACACAGCAGAGTCCCCTGTCTGTTCCAGTGACCTGGCTTAGTGGCTCACGGTACAGACACCATGACTGTCCTGTCACATACACACAGCAGAGTCCCCTGTCTGTTCCAGTGACCTGGCTTTGTGGCTCACGGAGCTAGTGCACGCCATTCAAAGTCACTGGCACATACTAATAGCAACATCAACTGCATCACTTAACGGAAGACAAAATTGTGGGGAAATAATGTGCATGGCAGGGATTTAAATGACAAATCAATTAGTTTGCATATTGAACACACATGGAGTTATTTAGGACTGCAGGAAAATACAGCAACCCTTTGATCTCTCTTTGTTTAACGTGTCAGTGATTATAGGTAACCATACAGACGTTGTTTAACGTGTCAGTGATTATAGGTAACCATACAGACGTTGTTTAACGTGTCAGTGATTATAGGTAACCATACAGACGTTGTTTAACGTGTCAGTGATTATAGGTAACCATACAGACGTTGTTTAACGTGTCAGTGATTATAGGTAACCATACAGACGTTGTTTAACGTGTCAGTGATTATAGGTAACCATACAGATGTTGTTTAACGTGTCAGTGATTATAGGTAACCATACAGACGTTGTTGAACGTGTCAGTGATTATAGGTAACCATACGGACGTTGTTTAACGTGTCAGTGATTATAGGTAACCATACAGACGTTGTTGAACGTGTCAGTGATTATAGGTAACCTTACAGATGTAGGATCTTCATTTCAGCCAGGAAAATAATCCTGCAACAACAGGACGTGTTAATTATTATGTGGAATTATGATACATTTTTCGTAAGGGAAAATCAAGTCTGACACTTCTAAGAGGAAATTAGAAACTTCAGAAGTCTTTTTAAACCTCAAATACACTTCAGTTCTCCTGCAACAGGTTGATCAAATGAAGATCCTCCATCCATCCGTAGGTTACTAACCCCAGGCAGACATTGTCCCATTGTAAAGCATGACATGGTTATGTACTTGACATTGAAATAACACATTTTTGATGACGGTCAATACAGTGAATACATTTTACCATTAGTAATAACTGATGGATAATATTCCCACCCATAAAACAACATTAATAGACTGTTAGCTCTTAGCTGTTTAACTGTTAGTTGTATCCAGTGGAAGTCCTCTCTCCCCGATGGGCCCTACATCAATAAAGTCCTCTGGAGAAGCTTTACTGCAATGATAGCCATACAGATGGAGCCTATTCATCAGCTAGTATAGTATTACTTCATCATCATTACACTGATACACAGGAACTAACATTAGACACCTATCCCATGATCATCACAGGGACTAACATTAGAAACCTATCCCATGGTCATCACTGTGATGGATGTGGCCATTGGAATGTCAGAGGGATATTTTCTCCTCCTAACCCTTTCTGGAAACCTTTCTGTCCAATTAGATGATGGCACAGTTTGGGGTGCTATTATCTATGTTGTGGGGCTCATTCCTTACTAAACCAGTTCTCTTCCCCCTCCTGTCCCTCCCAACCCTGGTTCTTCCTGCCTGTCTGTCTGGTTCCTGCCTGGTTCCTCCTGGTTCCTCCTGCCTGTCTGTCTGGTTCCTGCCTGGCTCCTCCTGCCTGTCTGTCTGGTTCCTGCCTGGGTCCTCCTGCCTGTTTATCTGGTTCCTGCCTGGTTCCTCCTGGTTCCTCCTGCCTGTCTGTCTGGTTCCTGCCTGGTTCCTCCTGCCTGTCTGTCTGGTTCCTGCCTGGTTCCTCCTGCCTGTCTGTCTGGTTCCTGCCTGGTTCCTCCTGGTTCCTCCTGCCTGTCTGTCTGGTTCCTGCCTGGTTCCTAGTACCTTGTGGCTGCTGCCTGCCTGCCTGGTGGGAGCGGCTCCTGACTCCACAATGCCTGCGCCTCAGGTGGGGTTCTGAGCCTCCTGCTAGCCTCCTGCCAGCCCCGCCGCCTGCCAGCAGAGCCAGCCTTCCTGTTGAATAACGCTAGTCAATCCCACTTGTCTCTCTGCATGCAGTCGTCCAGCTCCCTCCCACCTGATAAATACCCCCAGCCCCCTGAAGTGGTGAATTTGTTTACCCTCCTCAGCCTCCCCCTGGAGGCCCTGCAGCCCCCCCACCACAGTTTAAAACGGGTGAAAGGATCGGTGGAGGCTTTACATCTCCATGGGCATTCTCAACAACGTCTGCTCCACTCCGATTGCAAGCCACCACAAACAAATCCAATAGCTGCTAATCAGATCATCTCATCCCCACTTCTCATGCTGTGTTTCCTTCAGAACCCCTTGTACTAGTTCCAGCCTGGGACTGTGTGATAAGACACTGGGAATGTAGTCATCATCTTCATGGTAGAGCAGCTCAGAGGGGGGATTATGATATTCCTCTAACCTTCCATTGGATATGGACTGGGGCAACGCAGAGCGGGGATACACTCCTGTACATGGCTGTCCATCCCTCCCAGTCCTGTACGCCTCTCCTTTAAAAGGTGGACTTTACAAGATTAGCGCAGTCTAACCATCATCATGTTATATGAGATAGCAGGCAGGAGACACACTGTTTACACTGTCACTAGCCGGTTACCACCCGGTACTCTACCCTGCACCTTAGAGACTGCTGCCCTATGTACATAGAGTCATTGAACACTGGTCACTTTAATAATGTTTACATACTGTTTTACCCACTTCATATGTATATATTGTATTCTAGTCATTGTTCATCCTATATAACTACTGCTGTCCACTTCATATGTATATACTGCATTCTAGTCATGGTTCATCCTATATAACTACTGCTGTCCACTTCATATGTATATACTGTATTCTAGTCATGGTTCATCCTATATCACTACTGCTGTCCACTCCTTCCTAAGATGGCGCTGTGCAGTGTTTTATTGGCTCCTGACCAATTCTGCTATTTTGTGTGTTTTTTTAAGCTGATCGTAACTTTTTTTGTACATAATGTCTCTGCCATCATTTCCTATGACCAAAAACCGCTTCTGGAGATCAGAACAGCGATCACTAAGGGGCAGTACGTTATTTATAATGAGGGATTCCTGGAGAAAACCGGACCTCTCTGAAAGGAAAACGGATTGCCCTCCCTTCAGGAAATCCCTGAACGCTTGAAAAAAACCAAGTGACCCTCTCCTATAAAACAAGCTATACAAAACAAACCTATACCCAGAATAATAATTCAAACAAAGTGGATAGCAGAGAACATGCCTACTGTTCACCCTGATTCCTAGGACTGACCAGAGCCTTTGATGTTTTAGAAACTGCTTTTCGTTTTATAAGCATTGTATGGAAAAGTAGCCAGAAGGTTGAGGATTTGCAGACCACTGCAGACAAGGGTAGGGGTGAAAAGATACCCATTATAATAAAAGCTCTGCATGAATCTATCATCTTATTTCGGGTCCGAGAAAATATAGCCTTTCATGCAATTCTACGTCATTTTACATGGCTGGAGACAAGCAGAATCTTTTTTTATACCACAACAGAGCATGACAATGAATGAGGCATTACATTTTACATTTTAGTCATTTAGCTCTTATCCAGAGCGACTTACAGTTAGTGAGTGCATACATTTTGTTATTCATGCTGCAGCACCGGAGATATTTAAATTTCTATAAAGGCTAAAAAATACAATAGTTTAAGTTTGGAACAGTGCTAAAGTTATCTATCAACTGTAAAAATGTTGCTAAACAGAATCAGTTACAACTGAAGTATCTGATCATCAATGAATTGGAGAAAAAGCCATTAGTTGAATAACACAGCAGCCGCATATCACCAGGTAGGCCATATCACCAGGTAGGCCATATCACCAGGTAGGCCATATCACCAGGTAGGCCATATCACCAGGTAGGCCATATCACCAGGTAGGCCATATCACCAGGTAGGCCATATCACCAGGTAGGCCATATCACCAGGTAGGCCTATACGCACTTGTATCTTTTTTTCATTTGGGAAACTATCACTTTCTAATTTATTCTATTTTATTCCATGATATTGTTGTTACAAAATAGATGTGTGTTGACTGTGATTAGGGCATGGGAATATAAGAGCATCTGCTAGGCTAAATTAATAAACTAGGCATGCATAGCTCACCACATGATCCTCAAACCAAAGACTGGCCAAACTCCTGTTTTTAAAAGTGTATGACTGTATAGCCTAATAAGGCATTTTTCATGTCATTATTATTTAATTATAAGTCATTTATTCATAATTTGTTCATTATATACAGCTTAAATGCTAAATGTATAGGCATGTTGTTGAAGTGCTGTTGATGGGTTGAAATGATGAGCCCTCCTGCCAGCCTACAGCGTGTCAAAATGCTTCACAATTGATTTCTTAAATGTCAGGCTATAGCCTTGAAATAATAGTACTTTTTCGTTCCTTCTTAGGCTACTCATGGCTTGCTCATGGCTGATTTAGCGTTAGTATGTTGTTTAATAGCCTGTTGAAATGTTGAACGTCAATTGATAGTGACAGAATCACACATTTCCTCCCAAGCAAAGTCCTTTTTTTTGTCTCCTCGGCTATAAAAGGTTGTAGTTCCTCTGAATGTCATAGAGACAAACCAAAGATATCCCATGATGCATCAGAGTCACATCGTACCCCGGTAGCTTGTTTCTTGCATAAAGCATGGCGGACTAAAGCGTTGTTATAGATCGCTTTATATAATCAGGTACATTATTATTATTTATTATTACTTAAGCCAACAAGGGGTAGGCCTATGCTTTTAGCCATTTTCTTTAACAGAAGTTACAATACCCTCACATGCCCTGGTTTTAATTTAACACACCAAGCTCTTCACTGACACTGAGATATTTAAAGTGGAACTGACAGTGTTTTAACTACTTTGCAGGTATGAAACAAAAAGACAATCATAATATTAGTCAACAATATCAAATTTCCAGCTTATGCTACAAAATCAACTTTATAAGATGTTTTAAAAATAGGTTATATTTGAGAAAAAAATATCATGACGTACAGTGAGGCTTGTTGGCAGAATGGATGGATGCAGTTCAATGCATGATTAATATAATTCACCAATACATTTCTTGGTAGTCCCCAAAATATTGCTATCAGGTTGTAAATCACAGCTGGCCTGGTACATTGTCTGCTGCCTCCACTCATTCGGGATGCACTGTTTCAGGTTCAATTACTCAATATTCTGAACAAAAACGGACAACTGTAACTAAGGCTGGGAATGTCAATACAATCAAACTAGCAAGGGCAGTGATCACAAGTCAGTCATAACTTGGCTAATAGACTAGCGCACATATGTCAAACACAAGGCGTCATGCCCAATGTCCACCAGATACATATGCGGTTTGTTTTGCCGGATGTCTAGCCCGCATTTTCTGTACTTGACGCACATGTGCTTTGCTTTTCAACTCGCTAAAAGCTAGCTAGTTGGAGTCTGTGTGCGTACTTCCGTTTCAAATCAAAATTAAATCAAATTTTATTGTTCGCATACACATATTTAGCAGATGTTATTGTGGGTGTAGCAAAATGCTTGTGTTCCTAGCTTCAACAGTGCAGTAATATCTAACAATTCACAAAAATACACCCAAATCTAAAAAGTAAAAGAATGGAATTAAGAAATATATAAATATTAGGATGAGCAATCTCGGAGTCCGGATTATAAATAAATATATATATATATATATATATATATATATATATATATATATATATATATATACAGACTAACCTTAAGTAAGTTCAGGGAAGGGTACTGGGCAGGGGCCGGCAAGTAGTGACTATTTAACAGTCTGATGGCCTTGAGATAGAAGCTGGTTTTCTGTCTCTCGGTCCCAGCTTTGATGCACCTATACTGACCTCGACTTCTGGATGGTAGCGGGGTGAACAGGCCGTGGCTCGGGTGGCTGAGGTCCATGATGATCTTCTTAGCCTTCCTGTGACACCGGGTGCTGTAGAAGTCCTGGAGGGCAGGCAGTGTGCCCCTGGGGATGCGTTGGGCTGACCGCACCACCCTCTGGAGAGCCCTGCACTTGTGGATGGTGCAGTTGCCGTACCAGGTGGTGATACGGCCCGACAGGATGCTCTCAATGGTTTATCTGTAAAAGTTTGTGAGGGTCTTATGGGCCAAGCCACATTTCTTCAGCCTCCTGAGTTTGAAGAGGCACTGTTGCGCCTTTTTCACCACACTGTCTGTGTGGGTGTACCATTTCAGATTGTCAGTGATTTGTACGCCGAGGAACTTGAAGCTTTCACCTTCTCCACTGCGGCCCTATCTATGTGGATGGGGCGTGTTCCCTCTGCTGTCTCCTGAAGTCAACAATCAGCTCCTTCGTCTTGTTGATGTTGAGGGAGAGGTTATTTTCTTGTCATCACGCCACCAGGGCCCTCACCTCCTCCTTGTAGGCTGTCTCGTTGTTGTTGTTAATCAGACCTACTACTGTTGTGTCGTTTGCTAAATGTATGATTGAGTTGGAGGCGTGCATGACCACGCAGTCATGGGTGAACAGGGAGTACAGGAGGGGGCTGAGCATGCAACCTTGTGGGGTCCCTGTGTTGAGGATCAGCGTAGAGGAGGTGTTGAGGATCAGCGTAGTGGAGGTGTTGAGGATCAGCGTAGTGGAGGTGTTGAGGATCAGCTTGGTGGAGGTGTTGAGCATCAGCGTAGTGGAGGTGATGAGGATCAGCGTAGTGGAGGTGATGAGGATCAGCATAGTGGAGGTGTTGTGGTTCAGCGTAGTGGAGGTGTTGAGGATCAGCGTAGTGGAGGTGATGAGGATCAGCATAGTGGAGGTATTGTGGTTCAGCGTAGTGGAGGTGTTGAGGATCAGCGTAGTGGAGGTGTTGAGGATCAGCGTAGTGGAGGTGTTGAGGATCAGCGTGGTGGAGGTGTTGAGGATCAGCGTGGTGGAGGTGTTGAGGATCAGCGTAGTGGAGGTGTTGAGGATCAGCGTAGTGGAGGTGTTGAGGATCAGCGTAGTGGAGGTGTTGAGGATCAGCGTAGTGGAGGTGTTGAGGATCAGCGTGGTGGAGGTGTTGAGGATCAGCCTAGTGGAGTTGTTGAGGATCAGCGTGGTGGAGGTGTTGAGGATCAGCGTAGTGGAGGTGTTGAGGATCAGTGTAGTGGAGGTGTTGAGGATCAGCGTAGTGGAGGTGTTGAGGATCAGCGTAGTGGAGGTGTTGAGGATCAGCTTGGTGGAGGTGTTGAGCATCAGCGTAGTTGAGGTGTTGAGAATCAGCATAGTGGAGGTGATGAGGATCAGCATAGTGGAGGTGTTGTGGTTCAGCGTAGTGGAGGTGTTGAGGATCAGCGTAGTGGAGGTGATGAGGATCAGTGTAGTGGAGGTGTTGTGGTTCAGCGTAGTGGAGGTGTTGAGGATCAGCGTAGTGGAGGTGTTGAGGATCAGCGTGGTGGAGGTGTTGAGGATCAGCGTAGTGGAGGTGTTGAGGATCAGCATGGTGGAGGTGTTGAGGATCAGCGTAGTGGAGGTGTTGAGGATCAGCGTAGTGGAGGTGTTGAGGATCAGCGTGGTGGAGGTGTTGAGGATCAGCAGATTGGAGATGTTGAGGATCAGCGTGGTGGAGGTGTTGAGGATCAGCGTAGTGGAGGTGTTGAGGATCAGTGTAGTGGAGGTGTTGAGGATCAGCGTAGTGGAGGTGTTGAGGATCAGCGTGGTGGAGGTGTTGAGGATCAGCGTGGTGGAGGTGTTGAGGATCAGCGTAGTGGAGGTGTTGAGGATCAGTGTAGTGGAGGTGTTGAGGATCAGCGTAGTGGAGGTGTTGTTGTCTACCTTCACCACTTGGGGGCGGCCCGTCTGGAAGACCAGGACCCAGTTGCACAGGGTGGGGTTCAGACCCAGGCCACCGAGCTTAATGATGAGCTTGGAGGGTACAATGGTGTTGACCTGTAGTCGATGAACAGCATTCTTACATAGGCACAAGCACTTCACTACACCCGCAAAAACATCTGCTAAACAAGTGTATGTGACCAATATATATGTTTTGTTGTTGTTGGTATTCCTCTTGTCCAGATGGGTTAGGGCAGTGTGCAGAGTGATGGCGATTGGATCTATTGGGTCGGTATGCAAATTGCAGTGGGTCTAAGGTGTCGCGTTAGGTGGAGGTAATATGCTCCTTAACTAGCCTCTCAAAACACTTCATGATGACAGAAGTGAGTGCTATGGGGCAATAGTCATTTAGTTCAGTTACATTCGCTTTCTTGGGTACAGGAACAATGGTGGAAGCAAGTGGGGACAACAGACTGGGATGTGGAGAGATTGAATATGTACGTAAACACTCCAACCAGCTAGCCTGCACATGCTCTGAAGACGCGGCTAGGGATGTCGTCCATCAGGGCCAGCAGCCTTGCGAGGGTTAAAACGCTTAAATGTCTTACTCACGTCGTCCACGGAGAACGAGAGCTTACAGTCCACGGGAGAGGTGGTGGCCTGCGTCAGCGGAACTGTGTTTCCCTCGAAGCGGGAGAAGAAGGTGTTTAGCTTGTCCAGGAGCAAGTCTTCGGTATCCGCGACGTGGCTGGTTTTCCCTTTATAATACTTGATTTTCTGGAGTCCCTGCCACATACGTCTCGTGTCTGAGCCGTTGAATTGTGACTCCACTTTGTCTCTGTCTCCATAACTGGACTGTTTGTATTCATCCATATTCCCAGTCACCTTGCCATGGTTAAATGCGGTGGTTCGCACTTTCAGTTTTGTGCAAATGCTGCCATCTATCCACGTTTTTTGGTTTTGATAGGTTTTAATAGTCCCCGTGGGAACAACATCCCGATACACTTCTATTCAGTCACCGCGTCAGTGTATATGTCAACACTATTCTCAGAGGAAATCCGGAACATATCCCAGTCCGTGTGATCTAAACAATCTAGAAGCATGGATTCCGATTGGTCAGACCAGCGTTAAACAGTCTTTACCACGGGTACTTCCTGTTTGAGTTTCTGCCTATAGGAAGGTAGGGGCAGGATGGAGGCGTGATCTGATTTGCAGAAGGAAGAGCGGGGGAGGGCCTTGTAGCCATCCCGGAAAGGAAAGTAGCAATGGTCGAGAGTTTTTGAAGCACGAGTGTTGCAGACAATATGATTTGCTTTATTAAAGTACCCCGCTACAATAACTGCGGCCTCAGGACATGCATCCAGTGTAGTTCCTTGACAGCCGTCGTGAAATAGGCTTGAGGGGGAATATACATGGCTGTGACGATGATCGAAGAGAATTCTCTCCGGAGGCAATGCGGTCGACATTTGATTGTGAGGTATTCTAGGTCGGGTGAACACAAGGACTTGAGTTCCTGTACATTACCACAACCATGAAACATACACCTCCACCTTTCTTTTTCCCAGAGAGTTCTTTATAACTTTCTGCAAGATGTACTGAGAACCCAGCTGGCTGTATGGACAGGGACAGTATATCTGGAGAGAGACATGATTCCGTGAAAAATAGTATATTACAGTCCCTTATGTCTCTCTTGATGGAGATCCGCACCCTGAGCTCATCTACTTTATTTTCCAGGGACTGAACATTAGCGAATAACATACTCAGAAGTGGTGGGAGGTATGCACGCCTCCTGAGTCGGACGAAGAGTCGCTTACCGCTTCTCCGCCGGCGGCATCTTGAAGCAGTCTCTGGGATAAGTGGAATTGCCTTGGGGGGTACGAACAAAGGATCCAATTCAGGAAAGTCATATTTCTAGTCAAAATGCTGGTGAGTTTCCGCCGCTCTTATATCCAAAAGTTATTTCCGTCTGTATGTAATAATGCAAAGGAGGTTCTGAGCTAATAAGGCGAGAAATAACACACACAAAAGAAATACTGTAAAGTTGCTAAGGAGCAATAAACAGCGCAACCATGTCTATCGGCGCCATCTTGTTTTCCACTGCGCGGTAAAGCAACGCACTAGTTGAAAATATTTAACGCATGCGAACACACTGCAGCCTAATGCGTACCAGCGGACTGTTCAATATATATTTTGATTTGTTGAACACTTTTTTGGTTACTACATGATTACATATGTGTTATTACATAGTTTTGATGTCTTCACTATTTTTATACAATGTAGAAAATAGTAAAAAATTCAGAAAAACCCTTGAATTAGTAGGTGTTCTAAAACTTTTGACCGGTGGTGTATATACTAGGCAGTGTCAGAGGAAGGCCCAAAAAATTGTCAAAGACTCGTCACCCAAGACTGTGCTCTCTGCTACCGCACGGCAAGCAGCCAAGTCTAGATCCAAATGGCTCCTTAACAGCTTCTACCCCCAAGCCATAAGACTGCTGAACAATTAATCAAATGGCCACCTGGACTATTTACATTGACCCCCCCTTTGTTTTTACACTGCTGCTACTCACTGTTTATTATTTTATTTTTATTTATTTATTTATTTTTGTTATTTAGCAGACGCTCTTATCCAGAGCGACTTACATGAGCAATTAGGGTTAAGTGCCTTGCTCAAGGGCACATCGACAGATTTTTCACCTAGTCGGCTCGGGGATTAGAACCAGCGACCTTTCGGTTACTGGCACAACGCTCTTAACCACTAAGCTACCTGCCGCCCTATTATCTATGCATAGTCACTTTACCCCTACCTACATGTACATATTACCTCGACTAACCTGTACCCCCGCACATTGACTTGGTACCGGTACTCCCTGTATATTGCCTCGTTATTGTTATTTTATTGTGTAACTTTTTATTAAATGTTTTACTTTTGTTTACTTAGTAAATATTTTGAACTGCATAGTTGGTTAAGGGCTTATAAGTAAACATTTCACAGTAAGGTTGTATTCGGCGCATGTGACACTTTTTATTTTATTTTATTTGATATCTGGTGAGTATGCAGGCCATGGAAAAACTTGGACATTATCATGTTGAAACATGAGGTGATGGAGGCGGACGAATGGCACGACAATGAGCCTCAGAATCTTATCACATTAAATTGCCATCGATAAAATGTGTTTGTTGTCCGTAGCTTATGCCTGCCCATACCATA
Organism: Coregonus lavaretus; assembly: GCF_964263955.1. Classification (NCBI taxonomy): domain Eukaryota; kingdom Metazoa; phylum Chordata; class Actinopteri; order Salmoniformes; family Salmonidae; genus Coregonus; species Coregonus lavaretus. The sequence goes on from NC_139990.1 coordinate 78,932,757, forward strand.
ACCCCACCACCACAACCATGGGGCACTCTGTTTACAACATTGATATCAGCATACTGTCAATACCAACCATTCACATACTGTCTATACTGTCTATAACTACCATTCACATACTGTCTATACTGTCAATACCTACCATTCACATACTGTCCTTACTGTATGTACCTACCATTCACATACTGTCCTTACTGTCAATACCTACCATTCACATACTGTCCTTACTGTATGTACCTACCATTAACATACTGTCATTACTATCTATATCTACCATTCACATACTGTCCTTAATGTCTGTACCTACCATTCACATACTGTCTATACTGTCTAAACCTACCATTCACATACTGTCTATACTGTCTATACCTACCATTCACATACTGTCTATACTGTCAATACCTACCATTCACATACTGTCTATACTGTCAATACCTACCATTCACATACTGTCCTTACTGTCTGTACCTACCATTCACATACTGTCTATACTGTCAATACCTACCATTCACATACTGTCCTTACTGTATGTACCTACCATTAACATACTGTCATTACTATCTATATCTACCATTCACATACTGTCCTTACTGTCTGTACCTACCATTCACATACTGTCTATACTGTCTATACCTACCATTCACATACTGTCTATACTGTCTATACCTACCATTAACATACTGTCTATACTGTCTATACCTACCATTCACATACTGTCTATACTGTCAATACCTACCATTCACATACTGTCCTTACTGTCTGTACCTACCATTCACATACTGTCCTTACTATCTATACCTACCATTCACATACTGTCCTTACTCTCTGTACCTACCATTCACATACTGTCCTTACTGTCAATACCTACCATTCACATACTGTCTATACTGTCAATACCTACCATTCACATACTGTCTATACTGTCAATACCTACCATTCACATACTGTCTATACTGTCAATACTGACCATTCACATACTGTCCTTACTCTCTATACCTACCATTCACATACTGTCTATACTGTCTATACGTACCATTCACATACTGTCTATACTGCCAATACCTACCATTCACATACTGTCCTTACTATCTATACCTACCATTCACATACTGTCTATACTGTCTATACTTACTATTCACATACTGTCTATACTGTCTATACCTACCATTCACATACTGTCTATACTGTCTATACCTACCATTCACATACTGTCTATACTGTATATACCTACCATTCACATACTGTCTATACTGTCAATACCTACCATTCACATACTGTCCTTACTGTCTGTACCTACCATTCACATACTGTCCTTACTGTCTATACCTACCATTCACATACTGTCCTTACTATCTATACCTACCATTCACATACTGTCCTTACTCTCTGTACCTACCATTCACATACTGTCCTTCCTGTCAATACCTACCATGCACATACTGTCTATACTGTCAATACCTACCATTCACATACTGTCTATACTGTCAATACCGACCATTCACATACTGTCCTAACTATCTGTAGCTACCATTCACATACTGTCTATACTGTCTATACCTACCATTCACATACTGTCTATACTGTCAATACCGACCATTCACATACTGTCCTTACTATCTGTACCTACCGTTCACATACTGTTCTTACTGTCTATACCTACCGTTCACATACTGTCTATACTGTCAATACCTACCATTCACATACTGTCTATACTGTCAATACCAACCATTCACATACTGTCTATACTGTCTATACCTACCATTCACATACTGTCTATACTGTCAATACCGACCATTCACATACTGTCCTTACTATCTGTACCTACCATTCACATACTGTCCTTACTGTCAATACCTACCATTCACATACTGTCTATACTATCTATACCTACCATACACATACTGTCTATACTATCTATACCTACCATTCACATACTGTCCTTACTGTCTATACCTACCATTAATATACTGTACATATTGTCCATACCTACCATTCACATACTGTCCTTACTGTCTGTACCTACCATTCACATACTGTCTATACCTACCATTCACATACTGTCCTTACTGTCTGTACCTACCATTCACATACTGTCTATATGTTCAATACCTACCATTCATATACTGTCTATACTGTCAATACAACAAATGATTTGAACAAATTAGAGCTGCAACTCTATTCCTCTGTGACACGTGACTTCCGTCTCGCTTCCGCATTGTCTCCGTGCTGCTCTGCTGTTTGTTGCTACTTGGCTACCTGCCAAACTATTCACGTTTTACTTTTAATAAACGTTTAATCAATCTCTGTGTTCAACAAATTTACCAACTTTTTAGTTTTGTCCTCACTCATCTTTTTTCGTTAAACTTTTTCACCCCGGACGTTTATCCCGAGACAGAAGAGTCATTTTCCTGTGCGTTTTAGCTGCCAACTTTACGTTATTTTCCGTTTTTCCATCGCAACTTTTTTTCCCTTATTCAACTTTTTCACTCCGGACGCTTTATCTGGACATGGCTCATCAACATCTTCAACAGCCGAAGCTAAGTAGTAACATTAACATGATGTCTTTTAATTGCAGTCGCTGTACTCATAATATACAGGAGAATTCTCGCCTTACGGCGAGAATAGCTGTGCTACAAGCCCAGCTTCAGACGCAATCGTTAGGCAAGAGTATTATCAGTGTAGGAAAGGAAGAAACAGCGTCTGTGCCACCAGTAAGTACAGACAGTAACGTTAGTATAACTCCCCCCGCACAGTCCCTGCAGCCGGACAACTTTCTCATGGCTTCTGGAGGGAAATACTGTTGGAATGCTCAACCGGTGTCGCTCATTCAGCCGACAGAAACCTTCAACCGGTTTTCCCCATTATGTAGCGAGTCGGAGTCTGAGTCTGAGTCTTCTCTAGTCTCTACTCCTCCCGTTACGGGGTCTGAGACGCCGAAGGCTCCCACCATTAGCTCTGACAAATTGAAAACCCTAGTCATTGGCGACTCCATTACCCGCAGTATTAGACTTAAAACGAATCACCCAGCGATCATACACTGTTTACCAGGGGGCAGGGCTACCGACGTTAAGGCTAATCTAAAGATGGTGCTGGCTAAAGCTAAAACTGGCGAGTGTAGAGAGTATAGAGATATTGTTATCCACGTCGGCACCAACGATGTTAGGATGAAACAGTCAGAGGTCACCAAGTGCAACATAACTTCAGCGTGTAAATCAGCTAGAAAGATGTCGGCATCGAGTAATTGTCTCTGGCCCCCTCCCAGTTAGGGGAAGTGACGAGCTCTACAGCAGAGTCTCAGCACTTAATCGCTGGTTGAAAACTGTTTTCTGCCCCTCCCAAAAGATAACATTTGTGGATAATTGGCCCTCTTTCTGGGACTCACCCACAAACAGGATCAAGCCTGACCTGCTGAGGAGTGACGGACTCCATCCTAGCTGGAGGGGTGCTCTCCTCTTATCTACCAACATAGATAGGGCTCTAACTCCTTTAGCCCCACAGTGAAATAGGGTGCAGGCCAGGCAGCAGGCTGTTAGCCAACCTGCCAGCTTAGTGGAGTCTGCCAATAGCATAGTCAGTGTAGTCAGCTCAGCCATACCCATTGAGACTGTGTCTGTGCCTCGACCTAGGTTGGGCAAAACTAAACATGGTGGTGTCCACCCTAGCAATCTTATTAGGATAAAGACCTCCTCCATTCCTGCCATTATTGAAAGAGATCGTGATACCTCACATCTCAAAATAGGGTTACTTAATGTTAGATCCCTCACTTCAAAGGCAGTCATAGTCAATGAACTAATCACTGATCATAATCTTGATGTGATTGGCCTGACTGAAACATGGCTTAAGCCTGATGAATTTGCTGTGTTAAATGAGGCCTCACCTCCTGGTTACACTAGTGACCATATTCCCCGTGCATCCCGCAAAGGCGGAGGTGTTGCTAACATTTACGATAGCAAATTTCAATTTACAAAAAAAAAAATGACGTTTTCATCTTTCGAGCTTCTAGTCATGAAATCTATGCAGCCTACTCAATCACTTTTTATAGCTACTGTTTACAGGCCTCCTGGGCCATATACAGCGTTCCTCTCTGAGTTTCCTGAATTCCTATCAGACCTTGTAGTCATAGCAGATCATATTCTAATTTTTGGTGATTTTAATATTCACATGGAGAAGTCCACAGACCCACTCCAAAAGTCCTTCGGAGCCATTATCGACTCAGTGGGTTTTGTCCAACATGTCTCTGGACCTACTCACTGCCACAGTCATACTCTGGACCTAGTTTTGTCCCATGGAATAAATGTTGTAGATCTTAATGTTTTTCCACAAAATCCTGGACTATCGGACCACCATTTTATTACGTTTGCAATCGCAACAAATAATCTGCTCAGACCCCAACCAAGGAGCATCAAAAGTCGTGCTATAAATTCTCAGACAACACAAAAATTCATTGATGCCCTTCCAGACCCCTTCTGCCTACCCAAGGACGTCAGAGGACAAAAATCAGTTAACCACTTAACTGAGGAACTAAATTTAACCTTGCACAATACCCTAGATGCAGTTGCACCCCTAAAAACGAAAAACATTTGTCATAAGAAACTAGCTCCCTGGTATACAGAAAATACCCGAGCTTTGAAGCAAGCTTCCAGGAAATTGGAACGGAAATGGCGCCACACCAAACTGGAAGTCTTCCGACTAGCTTGGAAAGACAGTACCGTGCAGTACCGAAGAGCCCTCACTGCTGCTCGATCATCCTACTTTTCCAAATTAATCGAGGAAAATAAGAACAATCCAAAATTTCTTTTTGATACTGTTGCAAAGCTAACTAAAAAGCAGCATTCCCCAAGAGAGGATGGTTTTCACTTCAGCAGTGATAAATTCATGAACTTCTTTGAGGAAAAGATCATGACCATTAGAAAGCAAATTACGGACTCCTCTTTGAATCTGCGTATTCCTCCAGGGCTTAGCTGTCCTGGATCTGCACAGCTCTGCGAGGGCCTGGGATCGGGAGAGACACTTAAGTGTTTTAGTACTATATCTCTTGACACAATGATGAAAATAATCATGGCCTCTAAACCTTCAAGCTGCATACTGGATCCTATTCCTACTAAACTGCTGAAGGAGCTGCTTCCTGTGCTTGGCCCTCCTATGTTGAACATAATAAACAGCTCTCTATCCACCGGATGTGTACCAAACTCACTAAAAGTGGCAGTGATAAAGCCTCTCTTGAAAAAGCCAAACCTTGACCCGGAAAATATAAAAAACTATCGGCCAATATCGAATCTTCCATTCCTCTCAAAAATTTTAGAAAAAGCTGTTGCGCAGCAACTCACTGCCTTTCTGAAGACAAACAATGTATACGAAATGCTTCAGTCTGGTTTTAGACCCCATCATAGCACTGAGACTGCACTTGTGAAGGTGGTAAATGACCTTTTAATGGCGTCAGACCGAGGCTCTGCATCTGTCCTCGTGCTACTAGACCTTAGTGCTGCCTTTGACACCATCGATCACCACATTCTTTTGGAGAGACTGGAAACCCAAATTGGTCTACACGGACAAGTTCTGGCCTGGTTTAGATCCTACCTGTCGGAAAGATATCAGTTTGTCTCTGTGAATGGTCTGTCCTCCGACAAATCAACTGTACATTTCGGTGTTCCTCAAGGTTCCGTTTTAGGACCACTATTGTTTTCACTATATATTTTACCTCTTGGGGATGTTATTCGAAAACATAATGTTAACTTTCACTGCTATGCGGATGACACACAGCTGTACATTTCAATGAAGCATGGCGAAGCCCCAAAATTGCCCTCGCTAGAAGCCTGTGTTTCAGACATAAGGAAGTGGATGGCTGAAAACTTTTTACTTTTAAACTCGGACAAAACAGAGATGCTTGTTCTAGGTCCCAAGAAACAAAGAGATCTTCTGTTAAATCTGACAATTCATCTTGATGGTTGTAAAGTCGTCTCAAATAAAACTGTGAAGGACCTAGGCGTTACTCTTGACCCTGATCTCTCTTTTGACGAACATATCAAGACTGTTTCAAGGACAGCTTTTTTCCATCTACGTAACATTGCAAAAATCAGAAATTTTCTGTCCAAAAATGATGCAGAAAAATTAATCCATGCATTTGTTACTTCTAGATTAGACTACTGCAATGCTCTATTTTCCGGCTACCCGGATAAAGCACTAAATAAACTTCAGTTAGTGCTAAATACGGCTGCTAGAATCCTGACTAGAACCAAGAAATTTGATCATATTACTCCAGTGCTAGCTTCCCTACACTGGCTTCCTGTTAAGGCAAGGGCTGATTTCAAGGTTTTACTGTTAACCTATAAAGCGTTACATGGGCTTGCTCCTACCTATCTTTCCGAGTTGGTCCTGCCGTACATACCAATACGTACGCTACGGTCACAAGACGCAGGCCTCCTAATTGTCCCTAGAATTTCTAAGCAAACAGCGGGAGGCAGGGCTTTCTCCTATAGATCTCCATTTTTATGGAACAGTCTGCCTACCCATGTGAGAGACGCAGACTCGGTCTCAACCTTTAAGTCTTTACTGAAGACTTATCTCTTCAGTAGGTCATATGATTGAGTGTAGTCTGGCCCAGGAGTGTGAAGGTGAACGGAAAGGCTGGAGCAACGAACAGCCCTTGCTGTCTCTGCCGGGCCGGTTCCCCTCTCCACTGGGGTTCTCTGCCTCTAACCCTGTTGCAGGGGCTGAGTCACTGGCCTGCTGGTGCTCTTTCATGCCGTCCCTGGGAGGGGTGCGTCACTTGAGTGGGTTGAGTTACTGACGTGATCTTCCTGTCTGGGTTGGCGCCCCCCCCCCCCCCTTGGTTTGTGCTGTGGTGGAGACCTCTGTGGGCTATACTCGGCCTTGTCTCAGGATTGTAAGTTGGTGGTTGGGGATATCCCTCTAGTGGTGCGGGGGCTGTGCTTTGGCGGAGTGGGTGGGGTTATATCCTTCCTGTTTGGCCCTGTCCGGGGGTTTCTTCGGATGGGGCCACAGTGTCTCCGGACCGCTCCTGTCTCAGCCTCCAGTATTTATGCTGCAGTAGTTTATGTGTCGGGGGGCTGGGGTTAGTTGGTTATACCTGGAGTACTTCTCCTGTCTTATCCAGTGTCCTGTGTGAATTTAAGTATGCTCTCTCTAATTCTCTCGTTCTCTCTTTCTCTCTGAGAACCTGAGCCCTAGGACCATACGTCAGGACTACCGGGCATGATGACACCCTGCTGCCCCCAGTCCGCCTGGCCTTGCTGCTATTCCAGTTTCAACTGTTCTGCCTGCGGCTACGAAACCCCTACCTGTCCCATACCTGCTGTTTTCAACTCTAAATGATCGGCTATGAAAAGCCAACTGAGAGACCTGAGCCCTAGGACCATACGTCGGGACTACCGGCCGTGGTGACTCCTTGCTATCCCCAGTCCGCCTGGCCTTGCTGCTATTCCAGTTTAAACTGTTCTGCCTGCGGTTATGGAACCCCTACCTGTCCCAGACCTGCTGTTTTAAACTCTAATGATCGGCTATGAAAAGCCAACTGAGATTTATTCCTGATTATTATTTGACCATGCTTGTCACTTATGAACATTTTTGAACATCTTGGCATGGTTCTGTTATAATCTCCACCCGGCACAGCCAGAAGAGGACTGGCCACCCCTCATAGCCTGGTTCCTCTCTAGGTTTCTTCCTAGGTTTTGCCTTTCTAGGGAGTTTTTCCTAGCCACCGTGCTTCTACACCTGCATTACTAGCTGTTTGGGGTTTTAGGCTGGGTTTCTGTACAGCACTTCGAGATATTAGCTGATGTAAGAAGGGCTATATAAAATAAAATTGATTGATTGATTGAATACCTACCATTCATATACTGTCTATACTGTCTATGCCTACCATTCACATACTGTACATACTGTCTATACCTACCATTCACATACTGTCTATACTGTCTATGCCTACCATTAATATACTGTACATACTGTCTATACCTACCATTCACATACTGTCTATACTGTCTATACCTACCATTCACATACTGTACATACTATCTGTACCTACCATTCACATACTGTCTATACTTCTATACCTACCATTCACATACTGTCCTTACTGTTTGTACCTACCATTCACATACTGTCTATACTGTCCATACATACCATTCACATACTGTCTATACTGTCTATACCTACCATTCACATACTGTCCTTACTATCTATACCTACCATTCACACACATTGCATTTTAGTTACACTGTTTATACATATTTATTGATATACTTGATTCTTGACATAGCTAACTCTAATATACAGTATCTACTGCTGCACATATCATTCTAAGTATATGTTGTGTAAATTCATCCGGTGTACATACAGTACGTATAGATTGCATTTGGCTCATGCAAAAAAGAACACATATCTCTAGTTTAAGCTGACATATTTTTATGGGGATTTTTTAAATGTTGTTACTTAGATTGACGCACCGGTGCATCAATCGACTCTAGGGTTTATTGTGTGAGTGCACCTGAATGACTGGATACAGGCTGTTTAATCGGTGCCATCCTATGCTGTTGGGTTGTTGTTGGAGTGCATGGAAATGCAAAGTGAATTTGTACTTTGTGCTGTACTTCTTTTAAACGTATTTGAAATGATTTATGAGCAAATTAATGATCGTTAACATAAAATCTCCCGAGTGGCGCAGTGGTCTAAGGCACTGCATCGCAGTGCTAGCTTTGCCACTAGAGATCCTGGTTCAAATCCAGGCTCTGTTGTAGCCGGCTGTGACCAGGAGACCCATGGGGTGGCGCACAATTGGTCCAGGGTAGGGGAGGGAATGGCCGGCAGGGATGTAGCTCAGTTGGTAGAACATGGCGTTTGCAACGCCAGGGTTGTGGGTTCTATTCCCACGGGGGGCCAGTATGAAAAATTAAAAAAATAACGTATGCACTCACTAACTGTAAGTCGCTCTGGATAAGAGCGTCTGCTAAATGACTAAAATGTAAATGTAAATAAAATACTCCCCAAAGACCTGATTTGGTTTAGATTGGCACACCTACGTTTACACATTTAAAACACTTTTTGGTTTGATTTTGTGATGTGGTTACCAAACAGATCAAAACATCATTTTCACATTTCACAGATATGTATTTCCTTTGGAGGACTAAAATAGGATTTGACAAAGGTAAAAAACAACACAAGTTGTTGATACATGAATGCATGTACAACTCTGAATTATTTTTAAGGTCATTTTCAGTGTACAGTCATTCCATTTGGACTGCATGTGGTGCTTCAGCAGAAACCAGTTAAAACAAAATCACATTTGATATCTTCCTTTTAGACAAGACGCAGATATTGCAGAAGTTGTTTTAGTGAATACATTTGCAAGTTGTCATGGTTGGTTTGATAAGACACTCATGTATGGCTGTCAGGATATCTCAGAAGTTGTTTTAGTGAATAAGGTTGCAGGTTGTGGTGGTTGGTTTGGTAAGACACTCCTGTATGGCTGTCAGGGGGATGATGGTGGTTGGTTTGGTAAGACACTCCTGTATGGCTGTCAGGGGGATGATGGTGGTTGGTTTGGTAAGACACCTTTGTATGGCTGTCAGGGGATTGATGGTGGTTGATTTGGTAAGACACTCCTGTATGGCTGTCAGGGGGATGATGGTGGTTGGTTTGGTAAGACACTCCTTTATGGTTGTCAGGTAGATGATGGTAGTTGGTTTGGTAAGACACTCCTGTATGGCTGTCAGGGGGATGATGGTGATTGGTTTGGTAAGACACTCCTGTATGGTTGTCAGGGGGATGATGGTGGTTGGTTTGGTAAGACACTCCTGTATGGCTGTCAGGTGGATGATGGTGGTTGGTTTGGTAAGACACTCCTTTATGGCTGTCAGGGAGATGATGGTGGTTGGTTTGGTAAGACATTCCTTTATGGCTGTCAGGGGGATGATGGTGGTTGGTTTGGTAAGACACTCCTTTATGTCTGTCAGGGGGATGATGGTGGTTGGTTTGGTAAGACACTCCTGTATGGCTGTCAGGGGGATGATGGTGGTTGGTTTGGTAAGACACTCCTTCATGGCTGTCAGGGAGATGATGGTGGTTGGTTTGGTAAGACACTCCTGTATGGTTGTCAGGTGGATGATGGTGGTTGGTTTGGTAAGACACTCCTGTTTGGCTTTAAGGTGGATGATGGTGGTTGGTTTGGTAAGACACTCCTGTAAGGCTGTCAGGGGGATGATGGTGGTTGGTTTGGTAAGACACTTCTTTATGGCTGTCAGGGTGAAGTGAGGACATGATTAATGAAAAACACAGACATAGTTAGACGTTAAAGCTTAAAATAATGCCATGTTATTATACAAATACAATTTGAAATGCACTCACAGTATAAATAATGTGGATGTCTTTCAAAATACGTTTGGTCAATCAAAATAAAATATGACAACATTATATTTTTAAATGTGTGTATTTTTGGTGTAATTGGGATGTGACTCTAGTGTAAGAGGGTTTCCTTGTCACAACTTAAAAACATCTAACCGACCTAGAAACACCTAACCCCCTAGAAACACCTAACCCCCTAGAAACACCTAACCCCCTTGATACACCTAACCCCCTAGAAACACCTAACCCCCTTGATACACCTAACCCCCTAGAAATACCTAACCCCCTTGATACACCTAACCCCCTAGAAACACCTAACCCAACTAGAAACACCTAACCCACCTAGAATCACCTAACCCCCTAGAAACACCTAACCCCCTAGAATCACCCATACCCCCTAGAAACACCTAAGCCCCAGAAACACCTAACCCACCTAGAAACACCTAACTCACCTAGAAACACCTAAACCCCTAGAAACACTTAACCCCCTAGAAACACCTAATCCAACTAGAAACACCTAACCCACCTAGAATCACCTAACCCCCTAGAAACTCCTAACCCCCTAGAATCACCCATACCCCCTAGAAACACCTAAGCCCCTAGAAACACCTAACCCAACTAGAAACACCTAACCCACCTAGAATCAACTAACCCCCTAGAAACACCTAACCCCCTAGAATCACCCATACCCCCTAGAAACACCAAAGCCCCTAGAAACACCCAACCCACCTAGAAACACCTAACCCACCTAGAAACACCTAAACCCCTAGAAACACTTAACCCCCTAGAAACACCTAACCCAACTAGAAACACCTAACCCACCTAGAATCACCTAACCCCCTAGAAACACCTTACCCCCTAGAATCACCCATACCCCCTAGAAACACCTAAGCCTCTAGAAACACCTAACCCACCTAGAATCACCTAACCCCCTAGAAACTCCTAACCCCCTAGAATCACCCATACCCCCTAGAAACACCTAAGCCCCTAGAAACACCTAACCCAACTAGAAACACCTAACCCACCTAGAATCAACTAACCCCCTAGAAACACCTAACCCCCTAGAATCACCCATACCCCCTAGAAACACCAAAGCCCCTAGAAACACCCAACCCACCTAGAAACACCTAACCCACCTAGAAACACCTAAACCCCTAGAAACACTTAACCCCCTAGAAACACCTAACCCAACTAGAAACACCTAACCCACCTAGAATCACCTAACCCCCTAGAAACACCTTACCCCCTAGAATCACCCATACCCCCTAGAAACACCTAAGCCCCTAGAAACACCTAACCCACCTAGAAACACCTAACCCACCTAGAAACACCTAAACCCCTAGAAACACTTAACCCCCTAGAATCACCTAACCCCCTAGAAACACCTAAACCCCTAGAAACACCTAACACACCTACAAACAGCTAACCCACCTAGAAACACCTAACCCACCTAGAAACACCTAACCCCCCTAGAAACACCTAAAACCCATAGAAACACCTAACCCCCTAGAAATACCTAACCCACCTAGAAACACCTAACCCCCCTAGAAACACCTAACTCCCCTAGAAACACCTAACTCCACAGAAACACCTAACCCCCATAGAAACATTTAACTCCCTGGAAACAACTAACCCCCTAGAAACACTTAACCCCCTAGAAATAACTAACACCCCTAGAAACACCTAAAACCACTAGAAACACTGCAACTATTGGACATAGGTACCCTCATTAACAAACCAGTTGTGGAGAAATGGGGCTAAACCTGTACTACATTACTCAGGAGGAGATGGGGAGAGACCTGTACTACATTACTCAGGAGGAGATGGGAGAGACCTGTACTACATTACTCAGGAGGAGATGGGAGAGACCTGTACTACATTACTCAGGAGGAGATGGGATAGACCTGTACTACATTACTCAGGAGGAGATGGGGAGAGACCTGTACTACATTACTAAGGAGGAGATGGGAGAGACCTGCTGAGACAGCTCTATGTTGGCTGAGAAGAACCACCTAAGTGGTGTCAGTAGCACCAGAATATTACTACTGTAGTCATCTCTGCCACAGAGCTGTCAAATCTGTCTATAAGACTGCCAGAGCTGCAGCACAACATGAAACAGAAATGTCTAGATATATTCCAGTCTATTAGCAGAATGCTAAGTATATACAGTATATTTTGAGATATTATAATGGCCTGGACACTGAGTCTAAATAAAAGCTTTGTTTTGACACATTTCGAAACACAGAGGATATCTCTGACAGACAGCGTTAAATATTGATTAGGGTCTGTTTGAAATGATTTTCTGACTCTGGCTATTTTTCTCTTCTTTGTGCAGTAAGTTCACGTCTCTCCTGTGATCTGTCTCATTCTCAGTCGGACTAAATTAGTCCATGAGAGAAGAGTCCATCTGGATCCTCGGTGACAGAGACACCCTATACAGGAAGCTGCTGCTTCTCCAGCTCCAACCCCCAGCATCCTCTCTTACAGCACACATCAATATTACATTAGGTAACCCAAAAGGAGAACTATTCTTCCTCCCCTGCCAGTCAGTCAGTCACTACCCTACAGGTTGGTTGAGTTTCTGTCTCGTCAAACGTGCAGAGAAAGCCGACACTCTCCTCTCCTTGGAAGATTTAGAGTCTTTTCATTTATCCTCATTCAGGATGACAAAAATCAATCATTTCATTCTCTCTGGATGGCTACCCATTAAGAATGGGACACCAGCTGAAATTAAATACATTTCCCCCCACTGATGCTCGGCTATGATAGGTTTGTTGAACTACAAATGGCTATGATAGCTTTGTGGAACTACAAATGGGCATAGGGTAGCTTTCTAAATACAAATGAAAGAGTGTGTCTGACTCTCACCTATGTTCCAGACATTGGGTGATGATACGGTTTTAGGTATTATCTAATGTGTTTGACAAGTGTTTGAGGTTAGTGAGCCAACTCAAGTAAACAAATTAAAGCCATTTTAAAGCCAAGGGTGAAAGTACTTTGGGGTTAGGGACTTGTTTAGTTGTTATTAAAGGACAGGGTCTTGTCAAGATGTTAATATAGGACAGGGTCTTGTCTAGCTGTTATTATAAAACAAGGTCTAGGTGTTATTATGGGACAGGGTATTGTCTAGCTGTTATTATAGGACAGGGTCAAACTGTTATTACAGGACAGGGTCTAGTCTATCTATTATTATAGGACAGGGTCTTGTCAAGCTGTTATTATAGGACAGATCCTAGCTGTTATTATAGGACAGGGTCTATCTGTTGTTATAGGACAGGGTATAGCTGTTATTATAGGACAGGGTCTTGTCTAGCTGTTATTATAGGACAGGGTCTTGTCTAGATGTTATTATAGGACAGGGTCTAGCTGTTATTATAGGACAGGGTCTAGCTGTTATTATAGGACTGGGTCTAGCTGTTATGATAGGACAGAGTCTAGCTGTTATTATAGGACAGGGTCTAGCTGTTATTATAGGACAGGGTCTAGCTGTTATTATAGGACAGGGTCTTGTCTAGCTGTTATTATAGGACAGGGTCTTGTCTAGCTGTTATTAAAGGACAGGGTATTGTCTAGCTGTTATTACAGACAGGGTCTTGTCTAGCTTTTATTATAGGAGAGGTTCTTGTCTAGCTGTTATTATAGGACAGGGTCTTGCTGTTATTATAGGACAGGGTCTTGTCTAGCTGTTATTGTAGTTCAGGGTCTTGACTTTCTGTTATTATAGGACAGGTCTAGCTGCTATTAAAGGACAGGGTCTAGCTGTTATTATAGGACAGGATCTTGTCTAGCTGTTATTATAGGACAGGGTCTTGTCTAGCTGTTATTAAAGGACAGGGTATTGTCTAGCTGTTATTATAAGACAGGGTCTTGTCTAGCTTTTATTATAGGACAGGGTCTTGTCTAGCTGTTATTATAGGACATTGTCTAGCTGTTATTATACGACAGGGTCTAGCTGTTATTATAGGACAGGGTCTAGCTGTTATTATAGGACAGGGTCTAGCTGTTATTGTAGGACAGGGTCTTGTCTAGCTGTTATTATAGGACAGGGTCTAGCTGTTAATATAGGACAGGGTCTTGTCTAGCTGTTATTATAGGACAGGATATTGCTGTTATTATAGGACAGAGTCTAGCTGTAATTATAGGACAGGGTCTATCTGTTATTATAGGACAGGGTCTAGCTATTATTATAGGACAGGGTCTTGTCTAGCTGTTATTATAGGATATTGTCTAGATGTTATTATAGGACAGGGACTAGCTGTTATTATAGGACAGGGTCTAGCTGTTATTATAGGACAGGGTCTTGTCTAGCTGTTATTATAGGACATGGTCTTGTCTAGATGTTATTATAGGACAGGGTCTAGCTGTTATTATAGGACAGGGTCTAGCTGTTATTATAGGACTGGGTCTAGCTGTTATGATAGGACAGAGTCTAGCTGTTATTATAGGACAGGGTCTAGCTGTTATTATAGGACAGGGTCTAGCTGTTATTATAGGACAGGGTCTTGTCTAGCTGTTATTATAGGACAGGGTCTTGTCTAGCTGTTATTAAAGGACAGGGTATTGTCTAGCTGTTATTATAAGACAGGGTCTTGTCTAGCTTTTATTATAGGACAGGTTCTTGTCTAGCTGTTATTATAGGACAGGGTCTTGCTGTTATTATAGGACAGGGTCTTGTCTAGCTGTTATTGTAGTTCAGGGTCTTGACTTTCTGTTATTATAGGACAGGTCTAGCTGCTATTAAAGGACAGGGTCTAGCTGTTATTATAGGACAGGGTCTTGTCTAGCTGTTATTATAGGACAGGGTCTAGTCTAGCTGTTATTAAAGGACAGGGTATTGTCTAGCTGTTATTATAAGACAGGGTCTTGTCTAGCTTTTATTATAGGACAGGGTCTTGTCTAGCTGTTATTATAGGACATTGTCTAGCTGTTATTATACGACAGGGTCTAGCTGTTATTATAGGACAGGGTCTAGCTGTTATTATAGGACAGGGTCTAGCTGTTATTGTAGGACAGGGTCTTGTCTAGCTGTTATTATAGGACAGGGTCTAGCTGTTATTATAGGACAGGGTCTTGTCTAGCTGTTATTATAGGACAGGGTCTTGTCTATCTGTTATTATAGGACAGGGTATTGCTGTTATTATAGGACAGAGTCTAGCTGTTATTATAGGACAGGGTCTAGCTGTTATTATAGGACAGGGTCTATCTATTATTATAGGACAGGGTCTTGTCTAGCTGTTAATATAGGACATTGTCTAGATGTTATTATAGGACAGGGACTAGCTGTTATTATAGGACAGGGTCTAGCTGTTATTATAGGACAGGGTCTTGTCTAGCTGTTATTATAGGGCAGGGTCTAGCTGTTATTATATGACAGGGTCTAGCTGTTATTATAGGACTGAGTCTAGCTGCTATGGTAGGACAGAGTCTAGCTGTTATTATAGGACAGGCTCTAGCTGTTATTATAGGACAGGGTCTAGCTGTTATTATAGGACAGGGTCTAGCTGTTATTATAGGACAGGGTTTAGCTGTTATTATAGGACAGGGTCTTGTCTAGCTGTTATTATAGGACAGGGTCTTGTCTAGATGTTATTATAGGACAGGGTCTAGCTGTTATTATAGGACAGGGTCTAGCTGTTATTATAGGACTGGGTCTAGCTGTTATGATAGGACAGAGTCTAGCTGTTATTATAGGACAGGGTCTAGCTGTTATTATAGGACAGGGTCTAGCTGTTATTATAGGACAGGGTCTTGTCTAGCTGTTATTAAAGGACAGGGTATTGTCTAGCTGTTATTATAAGACAGGGTCTTGTCTAGCTTTTATTATAGGACAGGTTCTTGTCTAGCTGTTATTATAGGACAGGGTCTTGCTGTTATTATAGGACAGGGTCTTGTCTAGCTGTTATTGTAGTTCAGGGTCTTGACTTTCTGTTATTATAGAACAGGTCTAGCTGCTATTAAAGGACAGGGTCTAGCTGTTATTATAGGACAGGGTCTTGTCTAGCTGTTATTATAGGACAGGGTCTTGTCTAGCTGTTATTAAAGGACAGGGTATTGTCTAGCTGTTATTATAAGACAGGGTCTTGTCTAGCTTTTATTATAGGACAGGGTCTTGTCTAACTGTTATTATAGGACATTGTCTAGCTGTTATTATACGACAGGGTCTAGCTGTTATTATAGGACAGGGTCTAGCTGTTATTATAGGACAGGGTCTAGCTGTTATTGTAGGACAGGGTCTTGTCTAGCTGTTATTATAGGACAGGGTCTAGCTGTTATTATAGGACAGGGTCTTGTCTAGCTGTTATTATAGGACAGGGTATTGCTGTTATTATAGGACAGAGTCTAGCTGTTATTATAGGACAGGGTCTAGCTGTTATTATAGGACAGGGTCTAGCTGTTATTATAGGACAGGGTCTTGTCTAGCTGTTAATATAGGACATTGTCTAGATGTTATTATAGGACAGGGACTAGCTGTTATTATAGGACAGGGTCTAGCTGTTATTATAGGACAGGGTCTTGTCTAGCTGTTATTATAGGACAGGGTCTTGTCTAGCTGTTATTATAGGACAGGGTCTAGCTGTTATTATATGACAGGGTCTAGCTGTTATTATAGGACTGAGTCTAGCTGCTATGATAGGACAGGGTCAAGCTGTTATTATATGACAGGGTCTTGTCTAGCTGTTATTATAGGAAAGGGTATTGTCTAGCTATTATTATAGGACAGGTTCTTGTCTAGCTGTTATTATAGGACAGGGTCTTGCTGTTATTATAGGACAGGGTCTTGTCTAGCTGTTATTGTAGTTCAGGGTCTTGTCTTTCTGTTATTATAGGACAGGTCTAGCTGCTATTATAGGACAGGGTCTAGCTGTTATTATAGGACAGGGTCTTGTCTAGCTGTTATTGTAGTTCAGGGTCTTGTCTTTCTGTTATTATAGGACAGAGTCTAGCTGTTATTATAGCACAGGGTCTAGCTTTTATTATAGGACAGGGTCTTGTCTAGCTGTTATTATAGGACAGGGTCTAGATGGTATTATAGAACAGGGTCTTGTCTAGCTGTTATTATAGGACATGGTCTTGTCTAGTTGTTATTATAGTACAGGGTCTAGCTGTTATTATAGGACATTGTCTAGCCGTTATTATAGCACAGCGTCTAGCTGTTATTATAGGACAGGGTCTTGTCTAGCTGTTATTATAGGACAGGGTCTTGTCTAGCTGTTATTATAGGACAGGATCTAGCTGTTATTACAGGACAGTGTCTTGTCTAGCTGTTATTATAGGACAGGGTCTTGTCTAGCTGTTATTATAGGACAGGGTATTGTCTAGCTGTTATTATAGGACAGGGTATTTTTAGCTGTTATTATAGGACAGGGTCTTGTCAAGCTGTTATTATAGGACAGCGTCTTGTCTAGCTGTTATTATAGGACAAGGTCTAGCCGTTACTATAAGACAGGGTCTAGCTGTTATTTAAGGACAGGGTCTAGCTTTTATTATAGGACAGGGTCTAGCTGTTATTATAGGACCGGGTCTAGCTGTTATTATAGGACAGAGTCTAGCTGTTATTATAAGACAGGGTCTTGTCTAGATGTTATTATAGGACAGGGTCTTGTCTAGCTGTTATTATAGGACAGGGTCTAGCTGTTATTATAGGACAGGGTCTAGCTGTTATTATAGGACAGGTTCTAGCTGTTATTATAGGACAGGGTCTAGCTGTTATTATAGGACAGGGTCTAGCTGTTATTATAGGACAGGGTCTAGCTGTTATTATAGGACAGGGTCTAGCTGTTATTATAGGACAGGGTCTTGTCTAGTTTTTATCATAGGACAGGGTATTGTCTAGCTGTTATTATAGGACAGGGTCTAGCTGTTATTTTAGGACATTGTCTAGCTGTTATTATAGGACCGGGTATTGTCAAGCTGTTATTATAGGACAGGGTCTAGCTGCTATTATAGGACAGGGTCTTGTCTAGCTGTTATTATATGACAGGGTCTTGTCTAGCTGTTATTATAGGACAGGGTATTGCTGTTATTACAAGACCGGGTCTTGTCTAGCTTTTATTATAGGACAGGGTCTTGTCTAGCTGTTATTATAGGACAGGGTTTTGTCTAGCTGTTATTATAGGACAGGGTCTTGTCTAGCTGTTATTATAGGACAGGGTATTGTCTAGCTGTTATTATAGGTAGGGTATAGCTGTTATTATAGGACAGGGTATAGCTGTTATTATAGGACAGGGTCTAGCTGTTATTATAGGACAGGTTCTTGTCTAGCTGTTATTATAGGACAGGGTCTTGCTGTTATTACAGGACAGGGTCTTGTCTAGCTGTTATTGTAGTTCAGGGTCTTGACTTTCTGTTATTATAGGACAGGTCTAGCTGTTATTGTAGGACAGGGTCTTGTCTAGCTGTTATTATAGGACAGGGTCTAGCTGTTATTATAGGACAGGGTCTTGTCTAGCTGTTATTATAGGACAGGGTATTGCTGTTATTATAGGACAGGGTCTAGCTGTTATTGTAGGACAGGGTCTTGTCTAGCTGTTATTATAGGACAGGGTCTAGCTGTTATTATAGGACAGGGTCTTGTCTAGCTGTTAATATAGGACAGGGTATTGCTGTTATTATAGGACAGGGTCTAGCTGTTATTATAGGACAGGGTCTAGCTGTCATTATAGGACAGGGTCTAGCTGTTATTATAGGACAGGGTCTTGTCTAGATGTTATTATAGGACATTGTCTAGATGTTATTATAGGACAGGGACTAGCTGTTATTATAGGACAGGGTCTAGCTGTTATTATAGGACAGGGTCTTGTCTAGCTGTTATTATAGGACAGGGTCTAGCTGTTATTATAGGACAGGGTCTAGCTGTTATTATAGGACTGGGTCTAGCTGTTATGATAGGACAGAGTCTAGCTGTTATTATAGGACAGGGTCTAGCTGTTATTATAGGACAGGGTCTAGCTGTTATTATATGACAGGTTCTTGTCTAGCTGTTATTATAGGACAGGGTCTTGCTGTTATTATAGGACATGGTCTTGTCTAGCTGTTATTGTAGTTCAGGGTCTTGACTTTCTGTTATTAAAGGACAGGTCTAGCTGCTATTAAAGGACAGGGTCTAGCTGTTATTATAGGACAGGGTCTTGTATAGCTCTTATTATAGGACAGAGTCTAGCTGTTATTATAGCACAGGGTCTAGCATTTATTATAGGACAGGGTCTTGTCTAGCTGTTATTATAGGACAGGGTCTAGATGGTATTATAGAACAGGGTCTTATCTAGCTGTTATTATAGGACATGGTCTTGTCTAGTTGTTATTATAGGACAGGGTCTAGCTTTTATTATAGGACAGGGTCTTGTCTAGCTGTTATTATAGGACATGGTCTTGTCTAGTTGTTATTATAGGACAGGGTCTAGCTGTTATTATAGGACATTGTCTGGCCGTTATTATAGGACAGGGTCTAGCTGTTATTATAGGACAGGGTCTTGTCTAGCTGTTATTATAGGAAAGGATCTAGCTGTTAATACAGGACAGTGTCTTGTCTAGGTGTTATTATAGGACAGGGTCTTGTCTAGCTGTTATTATAGGACAGGGTCTTGTCTAGCTGTTATTATAGGACAGGGTCTTGTCTAGCTGTTATTATAGGACAGGGTATTGTCTAGCTGTTATTATAGGACAGGGTATAGCTGTTATTATAGGACAGGGTATAGCTGTTATTATAGGACAGGGTCTAGCTGTTATTATAGGACAGGTTCTTGTCTAGCTGTTGTTATAGGACAGGGTCTTGCTGTTATTACAGGACAGGGTCTTGTCTAGCTGTTATTGTAGTTCAGGGTCTTGACTTTCTGTTATTATAGGACAGGTCTAGCTGCTATTAAAGGACAGGGTCTAGCTGTTATTATAGGACAGGGTCTTGTCTAGCTGTTATTATAGGACAGGGTCTTGTCTAGCTGTTAATATAGGACAGGGTATTGCTGTTATTATAGGACAGGGTCTAGCTGTTATTATAGGACAGGGTCTAGCTGTCATTATAGGACAGGGTCTAGCTGTTATTATAGGACAGGGTCTTGTCTAGATGTTATTATAGGACATTGTCTAGATGTTATTATAGGACAGGGACTAGCTGTTATTATAGGACAGGGTCTAGCTGTTATTATAGGACAGGGTCTTGTCTAGCTGTTATTATAGGACAGGGTCTAGCTGTTATTATAGGACAGGGTCTAGCTGTTATTATAGGACTGGGTCTAGCTGTTATGATAGGACAGAGTCTAGCTGTTATTATAGGACAGGGTCTAGCTGTTATTATAGGACAGGGTCTAGCTGTTATTATATGACAGGTTCTTGTCTAGCTGTTATTATAGGACAGGGTCTTGCTGTTATTATAGGACATGGTCTTGTCTAGCTGTTATTGTAGTTCAGGGTCTTGACTTTCTGTTATTAAAGGACAGGTCTAGCTGCTATTAAAGGACAGGGTCTAGCTGTTATTATAGGACAGGGTCTTGTATAGCTCTTATTATAGGACAGAGTCTAGCTGTTATTATAGCACAGGGTCTAGCATTTATTATAGGACAGGGTCTTGTCTAGCTGTTATTATAGGACAGGGTCTAGATGGTATTATAGAACAGGGTCTTATCTAGCTGTTATTATAGGACATGGTCTTGTCTAGTTGTTATTATAGGACAGGGTCTAGCTTTTATTATAGGACAGGGTCTTGTCTAGCTGTTATTATAGGACATGGTCTTGTCTAGTTGTTATTATAGGACAGGGTCTAGCTGTTATTATAGGACATTGTCTGGCCGTTATTATAGGACAGGGTCTAGCTGTTATTATAGGACAGGGTCTTGTCTAGCTGTTATTATAGGAAAGGATCTAGCTGTTAATACAGGACAGTGTCTTGTCTAGGTGTTATTATAGGACAGGGTCTTGTCTAGCTGTTATTATAGGACAGGGTCTTGTCTAGCTGTTATTATAGGACAGGGTCTTGTCTAGCTGTTATTATAGGACAGGGTATTGTCTAGCTGTTATTATAGGACAGGGTATAGCTGTTATTATAGGACAGGGTATAGCTGTTATTATAGGACAGGGTCTAGCTGTTATTATAGGACAGGTTCTTGTCTAGCTGTTATTGTAGTTCAGGGTCTTGACTTTCTGTTATTATAGGACAGGTCTAGCTGCTATTAAAGGACAGGGTCTAGCTGTTATTATAGGACAGGGTCTTGTCTAGCTGTTATTATAGGACTGGGTCTTGTCTAGCTGTTATTATAGGACATTGTCTAGCTGTTATTATACGACAGGGTCTAGCTGTTATTATAGGAGAGGGTCTAGCTGTTATTATAGGACAGGGTCTAGCTGTTATTGTAGGACAGGGTCTTGTCTAGCTGTTATTATAGGACAGGGTCTAGCTGTTATTATAGGACAGGGTCTTGTCTAGCTGTTATTATAGGACAGGGTATTGCTGTTATTATAGGACAGGGTCTAGCTGTTATTATAGGACAGGGTCTAGCTGTCATTATAGGACAGGGTCTAGCTGTTATTATAGGACAGGGTCTTGTCTAGCTGTTATTATAGGACATTGTCTAGATGTTATTATAGGACAGGGACTAGCTGTTATTATAGGACAGGGTCTAGCTGTTATTATAGGACAGGGTCTTGTCTAGCTGTTATTATAGGACAGGGTCTTGTCTAGCTGTTATTATAGGACAGGTTCTAGCTGTTATTATAGGACAGGGTCTAGCTGTTATTATAGGACTGGGTCTAGCTGTTATTATAGGACAGAGTCTAGCTGTTATTATAGGACAGGGTCTAGCTGTTATTATAGGACAGGGTCTAGCTGTTATTATATGACAGGTTCTTGTCTAGCTGTTATTATAGGACAGGGTTTTGCTGTTATTATAGGACATGGTCTTGTCTAGCTGTTATTGTAGTTCAGGGTCTTGACTTTCTGTTATTAAAGGAAAGGTCTAGCTGCTATTAAAGGACATGGTCTAGCTGTTATTATAGGACAGGGTTTTGTCTAGCTGTTATTATAGGACAGGGTCTAGATGGTATTATAGAACAGGGTCTTATCTAGCTGTTATTATAGGACATGGTCTTGTCTAGATGTTATTATAGGACAGGGTCTAGCTTATATTATAGGACAGGGTCTTGTCTAGCTGTTATTATAGGACAGGGTCTAGATGGTATTATAGAACAGGGTCTTGTCTAGCTGTTATTATAGGACATGGTCTTGTCTAGTTGTTATTATAGGACAGGGTCTAGCTGTTATTATAGGACATTGTCTGGCCGTTATTATAGGACAGAGTCTAGCTGTTATTATAGGACAGGGTCTTGTCTAGCTGTTATTATAGGAAAGGATCTAGCTGTTAATACAGGACAGTGTCTTGTCTAGGTGTTATTATAGGACAGGGTCTTCTCTAGCTGTTAATATAGGACAGGGTATTGTCTAGCTGTTATTATAGGACAGGGTCTTTTTAGCTGTTATTATAGGACAGGGTCTTGTCAAGCTGTTATTATAGGACAGCGTCTAGCTGTTATTATAGGACAGGGTCATGTCTAGCTGTTATTATAGGACAGGGTGTAGCTGTTATTATAGGACAGGGTCTTGTCTAGCTGTTATTATAGGACAGGGTCTTGTCTAGCTGTTATTATGGGACAGGGTCTTGTCTAGCTGTTATTATAGGACAGGGTCTAGCTGTTATTATAGGACAGGGTCTAGCTGTTATTATATGACAGGGTCTTGTCTAGCTGTTATTATAGGAAAGGGTATTGTCTAGCTATTATTATAGGACAGGTTCTTGTCTAGCTGTTATTATAGGACAGGGTCTTGCTGTTATTATAGGACAGGGTCTTGTCTAGCTGTTATTGTAGTTCAGGGTCTTGTCTTTCTGTTATTATAGGACAGGTCTAGCTGCTATTATAGGACAGTGTCTAGCTGTTATTATAGGACAGGGACTTGTCTAGCTCTTATTATAGGACAGAGTCTAGCTGTTATTATAGCACAGGGTCTAGCTTTTATTATAGGACAGGGTCTTGTCTAGCTGTTATTATAGGACAGGGTCTAGATGGTATTATAGAACAGGGTCTTGTCTAGCTTTTATTATAGGACATGGTCTTGTCTAGTTGTTATTATAGTACAGGGTTTAGCTGTTATTATAGGACATTGTCTAGCCGTTATTATAGCACAGTGTCTAGCTGTTATTATAGGACAGGGTCTTGTATAGCTGTTATTATAGGACAGGGTCTTGTCTAGCTGTTATTATAGGACAGGATCGAGCTGTTATTACAGGACAGTGTCTTGTCTAGCTGTTATTATATGACAGGGTCTTGTCTAGCTGTTATTATAGGACAGTGTATTGTCTAGCTGTTATTATAGGACAGGGTATTTTTAGCTTTTATTATAGGACAGGGTCTTGTCAAGCTGTTATTATAGGACAGCGTCTTGTCTAGCTGTTATTATAGGACAAGGTCTAGCTGTTACTATAAGACAGGGTCTAGCTGTTATTAAAGGACAGGGTCTAGCTTTTATTATAGGACAGGGTCTAGCTGTTATTATAGGACAGGGTCTAGCTGTTATTATAGGACAGAGTCTAGCTGTTATTATAAGACAGGGTCTTGTCTAGATGTTATTATAGGACAGGGTCTTGTCTAGCTGTTATTATAGGACAGGGTCTAGCTGTTATTATAGGACAGGGTCTAGCTGTTATTAGAGGACAGGTTCTAGCTGTTATTATAGGACAGAGTCTAGCTGTTATTATAAGACAGGGTCTTGTCTAGATGTTATTATAGGACAGGGTCTTGTCTAGCTGTTATTATAGGACAGGGTCTAGCTGTTATTATAGGACAGGGTCTAGCTGTTATTAGAGGACAGGTTCTAGCTGTTATTATAGGACAGGGTCTAGCTGTTATTATAGGACAGGGTCTAGCTGTTATTATAGGACAGGGTCTAGCTATTATTATAGGACAGGATCTTGTCTAGCTTTTATTATAGGACAGGGTATTGTCTAGCTGTTATTATAGGACAGGGTCTAGCTGTTATTATAGGACAGGGTCTAGCTGGTATTACAGGACAGGGTCTAGCTGTTATTTTAGGACATTGTCTAGCTGTTATTATAGGACCGGGTGTTGTCGTTATTATAGGACAGGGTCTTGTCTAGCTGTTATTAAAGGACAGGGTCTAGATGGTATTATAGAACAGGGTCTTGTCTAGCTGTTTTTATAGGACAGGGTCTTGTCTAGCTGTTATTTTAGGACAGGGTCTAGCTGTTATTATAGGACAGGGTATTGCTGTTATTACAAGACAGGGTCTTGTCTAGCTGTTATTATAGGACAGGGTATTGTCTAGCTGTTATTATAGGACAGGGTCTTGTCTAGCTGTTATTATAGGACAGGGTCTTGTCTAGCTGTTATTATAGGGCAGGGTCTTGTCTAGCTGTTATTATAGGACAGGGTCTTGTCTAGCTGTTATTATAGGACAGGGTCTTGTCTAGCTGTTATTATAGGGCAGGGTCTTGTCTAGCTGTTATTATAGGACAGGGTCTTGTCTAGCTGTTATTATAGGACAGGGTCTTGTCTAGCTGTTATTAAAGGACAGGGTCTAGATGGTATTATAGAACAGGGTCTTGTCTAGCTGTTTTTATAGGACAGGGTCTTGTCTAGCTGTTATTTTAGGACAGGGTCTAGCTGTTATTATAGGACAGGGTATTGCTGTTATTACAAGACAGGGTCTTGTCTAGCTGTTATTATAGGACAGGGTATTGTCTAGCTGTTATTATAGGACAGGGTCTTGTCTAGCTGTTATTATAGGACAGGGTCTTGTCTAGCTGTTATTATAGGGCAGGGTCTTGTCTAGCTGTTATTATAGGACAGGGTCTTGTCTAGCTGTTATTATAGGACAGGGTCTTGTCTAGCTGTTATTATAGGGCAGGGTCTTGTCTAGCTGTTATTATAGGACAGGGTCTTGTCTAGCTGTTATTATAGGACAGGGTCTTGTCTAGCTCTTATTATAGGACAGGGTCTAGCTGTTATTATAGGACAGGGTATAGCTATTATTATAGGACAGGGTCTAGCTGTTATTATAGGACAGGATCTTGTCTAGCTTTTATTATAGGACAGGGTATTGTCTAGCTGTTATTATAGGACAGGGTCTAGCTGTTATTATAGGACAGGGTCAAGCTGGTATTACAGGACAGGGTCTAGCTGTTATTTTAGGACATTGTCTAGCTGTTATTATAGGACCGGGTATTGTCGTTATTATAGGACAGGGTCTTGTCTAGCTGATATTGTAGTTCAGGGTCTTGTCTTTCTGTTATTATAGGACAGGTCTAGCTGCTATTATAGGACAGGGTCTAGCTGTTATTATAGGACAGGGACTTGTGTAGCTCTTATTATAGGACAGAGTCTAGCTGTTATTATAGCACAGGGTCTAGCTTTTATTATAGGACAGGGTCTAGCTGTTATTATAGGACAGGATCTTGTCTAGCTTTTATTATAGGACAGGGTCTTGTCTAGCTGTTATTATAGGACAGGGTCTTGTCTAGCTGTTATTATAGGACAGGGTCTTGTCTAGCTCTTATTATAGGACAGGGTCTAGCTGTTATTATAGGACAGGGTATAGCTATTATTATAGGACAGGGTCTAGCTGTTATTATAGGACAGGATCTTGTCTAGCTTTTATTATAGGACAGGGTATTGTCTAGCTGTTATTATAGGACAGGGTCTAGCTGTTATTATAGGACAGGGTCTAGCTGGTATTACAGGACAGGGTCTAGCTGTTATTTTAGGACATTGTCTAGCTGTTATTATAGGACCGGGTATTGTCGTTATTATAGGACAGGGTCTTGTCTAGCTGATATTGTAGTTCAGGGTCTTGTCTTTCTGTTATTATAGGACAGGTCTAGCTGCTATTATAGTACAGGGTCTAGCTGTTATTATAGGACAGGGACTTGTGTAGCTCTTATTATAGGACAGAGTCTAGCTGTTATTATAGCACAGGGTCTAGCTTTTATTATAGGACAGGGTCTTGTCTAGCTGTTATTAAAGGACAGGGTCTAGATGGTATTATAGAACAGGGTCTTATCTAGCTGTTATTATAGGACATGGTCTTGTCTAGTTGTTATTATAGGACAGGGTCTAGCTTTTATTATAGGACAGGGTCTTGTCTAGCTGTTATTATAGGACATGGTCTTGTCTAGTTGTTATTATAGGACAGGGTCTAGCTGTTATTATAGGACATTGTCTGGCCGTTATTATAGGACAGGGTCTAGCTGTTATTATAGGACAGGGTCTTGTCTAGCTGTTATTATAGGAAAGGATCTAGCTGTTAATACAGGACAGTGTCTTGTCTAGGTGTTATTATAGGACAGGGTCTTGTCTAGCTGTTATTATAGGACAGGGTCTTGTCTAGCTGTTATTATAGGACAGGGTCTTGTCTAGCTGTTATTATAGGACAGGGTATTGTCTAGCTGTTATTATAGGACAGGGTATAGCTGTTATTATAGGACAGGGTATAGCTGTTATTATAGGACAGGGTCTAGCTGTTATTATAGGACAGGTTCTTGTCTAGCTGTTATTATAGGACAGGGTCTTGCTGTTATTACAGGACAGGGTCTTGTCTAGCTGTTATTGTAGTTCAGGGTCTTGACTTTCTGTTATTATAGGACAGGTCTAGCTGCTATTAAAGGACAGGGTCTAGCTGTTATTATAGGACAGGGTCTTGTCTAGCTGTTATTATAGGACAGGGTCTTGTCTAGCTGTTATTAAAGGCCAGGGTATTGTCTAGCTGTTATTATAAGACAGGGTCTTGTCTAGCTTTTATTATAGGACTGGGTCTTGTCTAGCTGTTATTATAGGACATTGTCTAGCTGTTATTATACGACAGGGTCTAGCTGTTATTATAGGAGAGGGTCTAGCTGTTATTATAGGACAGGGTCTAGCTGTTATTGTAGGACAGGGTCTTGTCTAGCTGTTATTATAGGACAGGGTCTAGCTGTTATTATAGGACAGGGTCTTGTCTAGCTGTTATTATAGGACAGGGTATTGCTGTTATTATAGGACAGGGTCTAGCTGTTATTATAGGACAGGGTCTAGCTGTCATTATAGGACAGGGTCTAGCTGTTATTATAGGACAGGGTCTTGTCTAGCTGTTATTATAGGACATTGTCTAGATGTTATTATAGGACAGGGACTAGCTGTTATTATAGGACAGGGTCTAGCTGTTATTATAGGACAGGGTCTTGTCTAGCTGTTATTATAGGACAGGGTCTTGTCTAGCTGTTATTATAGGACAGGTTCTAGCTGTTATTATAGGACAGGGTCTAGCTGTTATTATAGGACTGGGTCTAGCTGTTATTATAGGACAGAGTCTAGCTGTTATTATAGGACAGGGTCTAGCTGTTATTATAGGACAGGGTCTAGCTGTTATTATATGACAGGTTCTTGTCTAGCTGTTATTATAGGACAGGGTCTTGCTGTTATTATAGGACATGGTCTTGTCTAGCTGTTATTGTAGTTCAGGGTCTTGACTTTCTGTTATTAAAGGAAAGGTCTAGCTGCTATTAAAGGACATGGTCTAGCTGTTATTATAGGACAGGGTTTTGTCTAGCTGTTATTATAGGACAGGGTCTAGATGGTATTATAGAACAGGGTCTTATCTAGCTGTTATTATAGGACATGGTCTTGTCTAGATGTTATTATAGGACAGGGTCTAGCTTATATTATAGGACAGGGTCTTGTCTAGCTGTTATTATAGGACAGGGTCTAGATGGTATTATAGAACAGGGTCTTGTCTAGCTGTTATTATAGGACATGGTCTTGTCTAGTTGTTATTATAGGACAGGGTCTAGCTGTTATTATAGGACATTGTCTGGCCGTTATTATAGGACAGAGTCTAGCTGTTATTATAGGACAGGGTCTTGTCTAGCTGTTATTATAGGAAAGGATCTAGCTGTTAATACAGGAGAGTGTCTTGTCTAGGTGTTATTATAGGACAGGGTCTTCTCTAGCTGTTAATATAGGACAGGGTATTGTCTAGCTGTTATTATAGGACAGGGTCTTTTTAGCTGTTATTATAGGACAGGGTCTTGTCAAGCTGTTATTATAGGACAGCGTCTAGCTGTTATTATAGGACAGGGTCATGTCTACCTGTTATTATAGGACAGGGTGTAGCTGTTATTATAGGACAGGGTCTTGTCTAGCTGTTATTATAGGACAGGGTCTTGTCTAGCTGTTATTATGGGACAGGGTCTTGTCTAGCTGTTATTATAGGACAGGGTCTAGCTGTTATTATAGGACAGGGTCTAGCTGTTATTATATGACAGGGTCTTGTCTAGCTGTTATTATAGGAAAGGGTATTGTCTAGCTATTATTATAGGACAGGTTCTTGTCTAGCTGTTATTATAGGACAGGGTCTTGCTGTTATTATAGGACAGGGTCTTGTCTAGCTGTTATTGTAGTTCAGGGTCTTGTCTTTCTGTTATTATAGGACAGGTCTAGCTGCTATTATAGGACAGTGTCTAGCTGTTATTATAGGACAGGGACTTGTCTAGCTCTTATTATAGGACAGAGTCTAGCTGTTATTATAGCACAGGGTCTAGCTTTTATTATAGGACAGGGTCTTGTCTAGCTGTTATTATAGGACATGGTCTTGTCTAGTTGTTATTATAGTACAGGGTTTAGCTGTTATTATAGGACATTGTCTAGCCGTTATTATAGCACAGTGTCTAGCTGTTATTATAGGACAGGGTCTTGTATAGCTGTTATTATAGGACAGGGTCTTGTCTAGCTGTTATTATATGACAGGGTCTTGTCTAGCTGTTATTATAGGACAGTGTATTGTCTAGCTGTTATTATAGGACAGGGTATTTTTAGCTTTTATTATAGGACAGGGTCTTGTCAAGCTGTTATTATAGGACAGCGTCTTGTCTAGCTGTTATTATAGGACAAGGTCTAGCTGTTACTATAAGACAGGGTCTAGCTGTTATTAAAGGACAGGGTCTAGCTTTTATTATAGGACAGGGTCTAGCTGTTATTATAGGACAGGGTATAGCTGTTATTATAGGACAGAGTCTAGCTGTTATTATAAGACAGGGTCTTGTCTAGATGTTAGTATAGGACAGGGTCTTGTCTAGCTGTTATTATAGGACAGGGTCTAGCTGTTATTATAGGACAGGGTCTAGCTGTTATTAGAGGACAGGTTCTAGCTGTTATTATAGGACAGGGTCTAGCTGTTATTATAGGACAGGGTCTAGCTGTTATTATAGGACAGGGTCTAGCTATTATTATAGGACAGGATCTTGTCTAGCTTTTATTATAGGACAGGGTATTGTCTAGCTGTTATTATAGGACAGGGTCTAGCTGTTATTATAGGACAGGGTCTAGCTGGTATTACAGGACAGGGTCTAGCTGTTATTTTAGGACATTGTCTAGCTGTTATTATAGGACCGGGTATTGTCGTTATTATAGGACAGGGTCTTGTCTAGCTGTTATTGTAGTTCAGGGTCTTGTCTTTCTGTTATTATAGGACAGGTCTAGCTGCTATTATAGGACAGGGTCTAGCTGTTATTATAGGACAGGGACTTGTGTAGCTCTTATTATAGGACAGAGTCTAGCTGTTATTATAGCACAGGGTCTAGCTTTTATTATAGGACAGGTTCTTGTCTAGCTGTTATTAAAGGACAGGGTCTAGATGGTATTATAGAACAGGGTCTTGTCTAGCTGTTTTTATAGGACAGGGTCTTGTCTAGCTGTTATTTTAGGACAGGGTCTAGCTGTTATTATAGGACAGGGTATTGCTGTTATTACAAGACAGGGTCTTGTCTAGCTGTTATTATAGGACAGGGTATTGTCTAGCTGTTATTATAGGACAGGGTCTTGTCTAGCTGTTATTATAGGACAGGGTCTTGTCTAGCTGTTATTATAGGGCAGGGTCTTGTCTAGCTGTTATTATAGGACAGGGTCTTGTCTAGCTGTTATTATAGGACAGGGTCTTGTCTAGCTGTTATTATAGGGCAGGGTCTTGTCTAGCTGTTATTATAGGACAGGGTCTTGTCTAGCTGTTATTATAGGACAGGGTCTTGTCTAGCTCTTATTATAGGACAGGGTCTAGCTGTTATTATAGGACAGGGTATAGCTATTATTATAGGACAGGGTCTAGCTGTTATTATAGGACAGGATCTTGTCTAGCTTTTATTATAGGACAGGGTATTGTCTAGCTGTTATTATAGGACAGTGTCTAGCTGTTATTATAGGACAGGGTCTAGCTGGTATTACAGGACAGGGTCTAGCTGTTATTTTAGGACATTGTCTAGCTGTTATTATAGGACCGGGTATTGTCGTTATTATAGGACAGGGTCTTGTCTAGCTGATATTGTAGTTCAGGGTCTTGTCTTTCTGTTATTATAGGACAGGTCTAGCTGCTATTATAGGACAGGGTCTAGCTGTTATTATAGGACAGGGACTTGTGTAGCTCTTATTATAGGACAGAGTCTAGCTGTTATTATAGCACAGGGTCTAGCTTTTATTATAGGACAGGGTCTTGTCTAGCTGTTATTAAAGGACAGGGTCTAGATGGTATTATAGAACAGGGTCTTGTCTAGCTGTTTTTATAGGACAGGGTCTTGTCTAGCTGTTATTTTAGGACAGGGTCTAGCTGTTATTATAGGACAGGGTATTGCTGTTATTACAAGACAGGGTCTTGTCTAGCTGTTTTTATAGGACAGGGTATTGTCTAGCTGTTATTATAGGACAGGGTCTTGTCTAGCTGTTATTATAGGACAGGGTCTTGTCTAGCTGTTATTATAGGGCAGGGTCTTGTCTAGCTGTTATTATAGGACAGGGTCTTGTCTAGCTGTTATTATAGGACAGGGTCTTGTCTAGCTTTTATTATAGGACAGGGTCTTGTCTAGCTTTTATTATAGGGCAGGGTCTTGTCTAGCTGTTATTATAGGGCAGGGTCTTGTCTAGCTGTTATTATAGGACATTGTCTAGCTGTTATTATAGGACAGGGTCTAGCTGATATTATAGGGCAGGGTCTTGTCTAGCTGTTATTATAGGACATTGTCTAGCTGTTATTATAGGACAGGGTCTAGCTGTTATTATAGGACAGGGTCTAGCTGTTATTATGGAACAGGGTCTAGCTGTTATTATAGGACAGGGTCTTGTCTAGCTGTTATTATAGGACAGGGTCTTGTCTAGCTGTTATTATAGGACAGGGTATAGCTGTTTTTATAGGACAGGGTCTAGCTGTTATTATAGGACAGGGTCTAGCTGTTATTATATGATTGGGTCTTGTCTAGCGGTTATTATAGGACAGGGTCTTGTCTAGCTGTTATTATAGGCATACTGGAAAACATTATCCCTGTGTTAAACACCTGCCAGAGTCTGATGAGACCCACACATATACTATTCCTAATGAGTCCATCAGATGAGACATACATATACTAACCCTAACCCTAGGGTCTAGCTCTTATTATAGGACAGGGTCTAGCTGTTATTATAGGACAGGGTCTAGCTGTTATTATAGGACAGGGTCTAGCTGGTATTACAGGACAGTGTCTAGCTGTTATTATAGGTCATTTTCTAGCTGTTATTATAGGACAGGGTATTGTCTATCTGTTATTATAGGACATTGTCTAGCTGTTATTATAGGACAGGGTCTAGCTGTTATTATAGGACAGGTTCTAGCTGGTATTACAGGACAGTGTCTAGCTGTTATTATAGGTCATTTTCTAGCTGTTATTATAGGACAGGGTATTGTCTATCTGTTATTATAGGACATTGTCTAGCTGTTATTATAGGACAGGGTCTAGCTGTTATTATAGGACAGGGTAAAGCTGTTATTACAAGACATGGCCTTGTCTAGCTGTTATTATAGGACAGGGTCTTGTCTAGCTGTTATTATGGGACAGGGTCTTGTCTAGCTCTTATTATAGGACAGGGTCTTGTCTAGCTGTTATTATAGGACATGGTCTTGTCTAGCTGTTATTATAGGACAGGGTCTTGTCTAGCTGTTATTATAGGACAGGGTCTTGTCTATATGTTATTATAGGACATTGTCTAGCTGTTATTATAGGACAGGGTCTAGCTGTTATTATAGGACAGGGTCTAGCTGTTATTATAGAACAGGGTCTAGCTGTTATTATAGGACAGCTTCTTGTCTAGCTGTTATTATAGGACAGGGTCTTGTCTAGCTGTTATTATAGGACAGGGTATAGCTGTTATTACAGGACAGGGTCTAGCTGTTATTATAGGACAGGGTCTAGCTGTTATTATAGAACAGGGTCTAGCTGTTATTATAGGACAGGGTCTTGTCTAGCTGTTATTATAGGACAGGGTCTTGTCTAGCTGTTATCATAGGACAGGGTATAGCTGTTATTATAGGACAGGGTCTAGCTGTTATTATAGGACAGGGTCTAGCTGTTATTATAGGACAGGGTCTAGCTGTTATTATATGATTGGGTCTTGTCTAGCTATTATTATAGGACAGGGTCTTGTCTAGCTGTTATTATAGGCATACTGGAAAACATTATCCCTGTGTTAAACACCTGCCAGAGTCTGATGAGACCCACACATATACTATTCCTAATGAGTCCATCTGATGAGACATACATATACTAACCCTAACCCTAGGGTCTAGCTCTTATTATAGGACAGGGTCTAGCTGTTATTATAGGACAGGGTCTTGTCTAGCTGTTATTATAGGACAGGGTCTTGTCTAGATGTTATTATAGGACAGGGTCTTGTCTAGCTTTTATTATAGGACAGGGTATTGTCTAGCTGTAATTATAGGACAGGGTCTAGCTGTTATTATAGGACAGGGTCTAGCTGTTATTATAGGACAGGGTTTAGCTGTTATTATAGGACAGGGTCTAGCTGTTATTATATGATTGGGTCTTGTCTAGCTATTATTATAGGACAGGGTCTTGTCTAGCTGTTATTATAGGCATACTGGAAAACATTATCCCTGTGTTAAACACCTGCCAGAGTCTGATGAGACCCACACATATACTATTCCTAATGAGTCCATCTGATGAGACATACATATACTAACCCTAACCCTAGGGTCTAGCTCTTATTATAGGACAGGGTCTAGCTGTTATTATAGGACAGGGTATAGCTATTATTATAGGACAGGGTCTAGCTGTTATTATAGGACAGGATCTTGTCTAGCTTTTATTATAGGACAGGGTATTGTCTAGCTGTTATTATAGGACAGGGTCTAGCTGTTATTATAGGACAGGGTCTAGCTGGTATTACAGGACAGGGTCTAGCTGTTATTTTAGGACATTGTCTAGATGTTATTATAGGACCGGGTATTGTCGTTATTATAGGACAGGGTCTTGTCTAGCTGTTATTGTAGTTCAGGGTCTTGTCTTTCTGTTATTATAGGACAGGTCTAGCTGCTATTATAGGACAGGGTCTAGCTGTTATTATAGGACAGGGACTTGTGTAGCTCTTATTATAGGACAGAGTCTAGCTGTTATTATAGCACAGGGTCTAGCTTTTATTATAGGACAGGGTCTTGTCTAGCTGTTATTAAAGGACAGGGTCTAGATGGTATTATAGAACAGGGTCTTGTCTAGCTGTTTTTATAGGACAGGGTCTTGTCTAGCTGTTATTTTAGGACAGGGTCTAGCTGTTATTATAGGACAGGGTATTGCTGTTATTACAAGACAGGGTCTTGTCTAGCTGTTATTATAGGACAGGGTATTGTCTAGCTGTTATTATAGGACAGGGTCTTGTCTAGCTGTTATTATAGGACAGGGTCTTGTCTAGCTGTTATTATAGGGCAGGGTCTTGTCTAGCTGTTATTATAGGACAGGGTCTTGTCTAGCTGTTATTATAGGACAGGGTCTTGTCTAGCTTTTATTATAGGACAGGGTCTTGTCTAGCTTTTATTATAGGGCAGGGTCTTGTCTAGCTGTTACTATAGGGCAGGGTCTTGTCTAGCTGTTATTATAGGACATTGTCTAGCTGTTATTATAGGACAGGGTCTAGCTGATATTATAGGGCAGGGTCTTGTCTAGCTGTTATTATAGGACATTGTCTAGCTGTTATTATAGGACAGGGTCTAGCTGTTATTATAGGACAGGGTCTAGCTGTTATTATAGAACAGGGTCTAGCTGTTATTATAAGACAGGGTCTTGTCTAGCTGTTATTATAGGACAGGGTCTTGTCTAGCTGTTATTATAGGACAGGGTATAGCTGTTTTTATAGGACAGGGTCTAGCTGTTATTATAGGACAGGGTCTAGCTGTTATTATATGATTGGGACTTGTCTAGCGGTTATTATAGGACAGGGTCTTGTCTAGCTGTTATTATAGGCATACTGGAAAACATTATCCCTGTGTTAAACACCTGCCAGAGTCTGATGAGACCCACACATATACTATTACTAATGAGTCCATCTGATGAGACATACATATACTAACCCTAACCCTAGGGTCTAGCTCTTATTATAGGACAGGGTATAGCTGTTAATATAGGACAGGGTCTAGCTGTTATTATAGGACAGGGTCTTGTCTAGCTGTTATTATAGGACAGGGTCTCGTCTAGCTGTTATTATAGGACAGGGTCTAGCTTTTATTATAGGACAGGTTCTAGCTGGTATTACAGGACAGTGTCTAGCTGTTATTATAGGTCATTTTCTAGCTGTTATTATAGGACAGGGTATTGTCTATCTGTTATTATAGGACATTGTCTAGCTGTTATTATAGGACAGGGTCTAGCTGTTATTATAGGACAGGGTAAAGCTGTTATTACAAGACATGGCCTTGTCTAGCTGTTATTATAGGACAGGGTCTTGTCTAGCTGTTATTATGGGACAGGGTCTTGTCTAGCTCTTATTATAGGACAGGGTCTTGTCTAGCTGTTATTATAGGACAGGGTCTTGTCTAGCTGTTATTATAGGACAGGGTCTTGTCTAGCTGTTATTATAGGACAGGGTCTTGTCTATATGTTATTATAGGACATTGTCTAGCTGTTATTATAGGACAGGGTCTAGCTGTTATTATAGGACAGGGTCTAGCTGTTATTATAGAACAGGGTCTAGCTGTTATTATAGGACAGCGTCTTGTCTAGCTGTTATTATAGGACAGGGTCTTGTCTAGCTGTTATTATAGGACAGGGTATAGCTGTTATTACAGGACAGGGTCTAGCTGTTATTATAGGACAGGGTCTAGCTGTTATTATAGAACAGGGTCTAGCTGTTGTTATAGGACAGGGTCTTGTCTAGCTGTTATTATAGGACAGGGTCTTGTCTAGCTGTTAACATAGGACAGGGTATAGCTGTTATTATAGGACAGGGTCTAGCTGTTATTATAGGACAGGGTCTAGCTGTTATTATAGGACAGGGTCTAGCTGTTATTATATGATTGGGTCTTGTCTAGCTATTATTATAGGACAGGGTCTTGTCTAGCTGTTATTATAGGCATACTGGAAAACATTATCCCTGTGTTAAACACCTGCCAGAGTCTGATGAGACCCACACATATACTATTCCTAATGAGTCCATCTGATGAGACATACATATACTAACCCTAACCCTAGGGTCTAGCTCTTATTATAGGACAGGGTCTAGCTGTTATTATAGGACAGGGTCTTGTCTAGCTGTTATTAT
Source organism: Coregonus lavaretus (assembly GCF_964263955.1). Taxonomy (NCBI): domain Eukaryota; kingdom Metazoa; phylum Chordata; class Actinopteri; order Salmoniformes; family Salmonidae; genus Coregonus; species Coregonus lavaretus. The sequence continues at coordinate 78,968,703 of NC_139990.1, forward strand.
AGGACAGGGTCTTGTCTAGATGTTATTATAGGACAGGGTCTTGTCTAGCTTTTATTATAGGACAGGGTATTGTCTAGCTGTAATTATAGGACAGGGTCTAGCTGTTATTATAGGACAGGGTCTAGCTGGTATTACAGGACAGGGTCTAGCTGTTATTATAGCTCATTGTCTAGCTGTTATTATAGGACATTGTCTAGCTCTTATTATAGGACAGGGACTAGCTGTTATTATAGGACAGGGTCTAGCTGTTATTATCGGACAGGGTAAAGCTGTTATTACAAGACATGGCCTTGTCTAGCTGTTATTATAGGACAGGGTCTTGTCTAGCTGTTATTATAGGACAGGGTCTTGTCTAGCTGTTATTATAGGACAGGGTCTTGTCTAGCTGTTATTATAGGACAGGGTCTTGTCTAGCTGTTATTATAGGACAGGGTCTTGTCTAGCTTTTATTATAGGACAGGGTCTTGTCTAGCTTTTATTATAGGACAGGGTCTTGTCTAGCTGTTATTATAGGGCAGGGTCTTGTCTAGCTGTTATTATAGGACAGGGTCTTGACTAGCTGTTATTATAGGACATTGTCTAGCTGTTATTATAGGACAGGGTCTAGCTGTTATTATAGGACAGGGTTTAGCTGTTATTATAGCCTCTTAAGGCCCAAGCTGTTTTTTTACATGCATTCTTTATTTCTCTTTGCTATTTGGGCTTATTGGAACCTAATTAGAATAAAAACTAAGTATCATCTTTTGATATGATGTACTTTTAGAGAAAAATGATGTCCACATATGTGGATTCATGGTCCGAATTGCATTTGGCTAACATTTTCAACACAACTAATTTAAGTATGTATGTATGTATTTAGTGATTTAATTGTTATTTATTTCATTGGGACCATGTACAGCTTTTTAGCTGCATCAGAGCTAGCTTTTTTCCCATTTTACGTGTGTGCATGTTTACAAGCATATTAGCTGTTTCGAGGAGCCTCAGTCCATAAGTACACTTACGTGTACTTCATGTTTAGCGACCTACAAAGTTGCTAGTTTTACACTTTTTTTTTCAAATTTGCATGTCATGACAAATATACAAGGCTTTTATAAATATCTAAATCAGAATAAGCCATGAAATATGACAGAACTTCTACACAATTGTGGACATAAGAGCTAAAAAGTGCTGTCCACGTATGTGACCACTAAGCCCTAGGAGGTTAAGACAGGGTCTAATGTAATTATAGGACAGTGTCTAGCTCTTATTATAGGACAGGGTCTAGCTGTTATTATAGGACAGGGTCTAGCTGTTATTATAGGACAGGGTCTTGTCTAGCTGTTATTATAGGACAGGGTCTTGTCTAGCTGTTATTATAGGACAGGGTCTTGTCTAGCTGTTATTATAGGACAGGGTCTTGTCTAGCTTTTATTATAGGACAGGGTCTTGTCTAGCTGTTATTATAGGGCAGGGTCTTGTCTAGCTGTTATTATAGGACAGGGTCTTGACTAGCTGTTATTATAGGACAGGGACTTGTCTAGCTTTTATTATAGGACAGGGTCTTGTCTAGCTGTTATTATAGGGCAGGGTCTTGTCTAGCTGTTATTATAGTACAGGGTCTTGACTAGCTGTTATTATAGGACATTGTCTAGCTGTTATTATAGGACAGGGTCTAGCTCTTATTATAGGACAGGGTCTAGCTGTTATTATAAGACAGGGTCTAGCTGTTATTATAGGACAGGGTCTTGTCTAGCTTTTATTATAGGACAGGGTCTAGCTGTTATTATAGGTCAAGGTCTAGCTGGTATTACAGGACAGGGTCTAGCTGTTATTATAGGACAGGGTCTTGTCTAGCTGTTATTATAGGACATTGTCTAGCTGTTAATATAGGACAGGGTTTTGTCAAGCTGTTATTATAGGACAGGGTCTAGCTGCTATTATAGGACAGGGTCTAGCTGTTATTATAGGACAGGGTCTTGTCTAGCTGTTATTATAGGACAGGGTCTAGCTGTTATTATAGAACAGGGTCTTGTCTAGCTGTTATTATAGGACAGGGTATGCTGTTATTACAAGACAGGGTCTTGTCTAGCTGTTATTGTAGGACAGGGTCTTGTCTAGCTGTTATTATAGGACAGGGTCTTGTCTAGCTGTTATTATAGGACAGGGTCTTGTCTAGCTGTTATTATAGGACAGGGTCTTGTCTAGCTGTTATTATAGGACATTGTCTTGTCTAGCTGTTATTATAGGACAGGGTCTTGTCTAGCTTTTATTATAGGACAGGGTCTTGTCTGGCTGTTATTATAGGGCAGGGTCTTGTCTAGCTGTTATTATAGGATATTGTCTAGCTGTTATTATAGGACAGGGTATAGCTGTTATTATAGGACAGGGTCTAGCAGTTATTATAGGACAGGGTCTAATGTAATTATAGGACAGGGTCTAGCTCTTATTATAGGACAGGGTCTAGCTGTTATTATAGGACAGGGTCTTGTCTAGCTGTTATTATAGGACAGGGTCTTGTCTAGCTTTTATTATAGGACAGGGTCTAGCTGTTATTATAGGTCAAGGTCTAGCTGGTATTACAGGACAGGGTCTAGCTGTTATTATAGGACAGGGTCTTGTCTAGCTGTTATTATAGGACATTGTCTAGCTGTTAATATAGCACAGGGTATTGTCAAGCTGTTATTATAGGACAGGGTCTAGCTGCTATTATAGGACAGGGTCTAGCTGTTATTATAGGACAGGGTCTTGTCTAGCTGTTATTATAGGACATGGTCTTACTGTTATTATAGAACAGGGTCTTGTCTAGCTGTTATTATAGGACAGGGTATTGCTGTTATTACAAGACAGGGTCTTGTCTAGCTGTTATTATAGGACAGGGTCTTGTCTAGCTGTTATTATAGGACAGGGTCTTGTCTAGCTGTTATTATAGGACAGGGTCTTGTCTAGCTGTTATTATAGGACAGGGTCTTGTCTAGCTTTTATTATAGGACAGGGTCTTGTCTAGCTGTTATTATAGGACAGGGTCTTGTCTAGCTTTTATTATAGGACAGGGTCTTGTCTAGCTGTTATTATAGGGCAGGTTCTTGTCTAGCTGTTATTATAGGACATTGTCTAGCTGTTATTATAGGACAGGGTCTAGCTGTTATTATAGGACAGGGTCTAACTGTTATTATAGAACAGGGTCTAGCTGTTATTATAGGACAGGGTCTTGTCTAGCTGTTATTACAGGACAGGGTCTTGACTAGCTGTTATTATAGGACAGGGAGTTGTCTAGCTTTTATTATAGGACAGGGTCTTGTCTAGCTGTTATTATAGGGCAGGGTCTTGTCTAGCTGTTATTATAGTACAGGGTCTTGACTAGCTGTTATTATAGGACATTGTCTAGCTGTTATTATAGGACAGGGTCTAGCTCTTATTATAGGACAGGGTCTAGCTGTTATTATAATACAGGGTCTAGCTGTTATTATAGGACAGGGTCTTGTCTAGCTTTTATTATAGGACAGGGTCTAGCTGTTATTATAGGTCAAGGTCTAGCTGGTATTACAGGACAGGGTCTAGCTGTTATTATAGGACAGGGTCTTGTCTAGCTGTTATTATAGGACATTGTCTAGCTGTTAATATAGGACAGGGTTTTGTCAAGCTGTTATTATAGGACAGGGTCTAGCTGCTATTATAGGACAGGGTCTAGCTGTTATTATAGGACAGGGTCTTGTCTAGCTGTTATTATAGGACAGGGTCTAGCTGTTATTATAGAACAGGGTCTTGTCTAGCTGTTATTATAGGACAGGGTATTGCTGTTATTACAAGACAGGGTCTTGTCTAGCTGTTATTATAGGACAGGGTCTTGTCTAGCTGTTATTATAGGACAGGGTCTTGTCTAGCTGTTATTATAGGACAGGGTCTTGTCTAGCTGTTATTATAGGACAGGGTCTTGTCTAGCTGTTATTATAGGACAGTGTCTTGTCTAGCTGTTATTATAGGACAGGGTCTTGTCTAGCTTTTATTATAGGACAGGGTCTTGTCTAGCTGTTATTATAGGGCAGGGTCTTGTCTAGCTGTTATTATAGGATATTGTCTAGCTGTTATTATAGGACAGGGTCTAGCTGTTATTATAGGACAGGGTCTAGCAGTTATTATAGGACAGGGTCTAATGTAATTATAGGACAGGGTCTAGCTCTTATTATAGGACATGGTCTAGCTGTTATTATAGGACAGGGTCTAGCTGTTATTATAGGACAGGGTCTTGTCTAGCTTTTATTATAGGACAGGGTCTAGCTGTTATTATAGGTCAAGGTCTAGCTGGTATTACAGGACAGGGTCTAGCTGTTATTATAGGACAGGGTCTTGTCTAGCTGTTATTATAGGACATTGTCTAGCTGTTAATATAGCACAGGGTATTGTCAAGCTGTTATTATAGGACAGGGTCTAGCTGCTATTATAGGACAGGGTCTAGCTGTTATTATAGGACATGGTCTTGTCTAGCTGTTATTATAGGACAGGGTCTAACTGTTATTATAGAACAGGGTCTTGTCTAGCTGTTATTATAGGACAGGGTATTGCTGTTATTACAAGACAGGGTCTAGTCTAGCTGTTATTATAGGACAGGGTCTTGTCTAGCTGTTATTATAGGACAGGGTCTTGTCTAGCTGTTATTATAGGACAGGGTCTTGTCTAGCTGTTATTATAGGACAGGGTCTTGTCTAGCTGTTATTATAGGACAGGGTCTTGTCTATCTGTTATTATAGGACAGGGTCTTGTCTAGCTTTTATTATAGGACAGGGTCTTGTCTAGCTGTTATTATAGGACAGGGTCTTGTCTAGCTTTTAGTATAGGACAGGGTCTTGTCTAGCTGTTATTATAGGGCAGGTTCTTGTCTAGCTGTTATTATAGGACATTGTCTAGCTGTTATTATAGGACAGGGTCTAGCTGTTATTATAGGACAGGGTCTAGCTGTTATTATAGAACAGGGTCTAGCTGTTATTATAGGACAGGGTCTTGTCTAGCTGTTATTATAGGACAGGGTCTTGTCTAGCTGTTATTATAGGACAGGGTATAGCTGTTATTATAGGACAGGGTTTAGCTGTTATTATAGGACAGGGTCTAGCTGTTATTATATGATTGGGTCTTGTCTAGCTGTTATTATAGGACAGGGTCTAGCTGTTATTATAGGACAGGGTCTAGCTGTTATTTTAGGACAGGGTCTAGCTGTTATTATATGAATGGGTCTTGTCTAGCTGTTATTATAGGACAGGGTCTTGTCTAGCTGTTATTATAGGCATACTGGAAAACATTATCCCTGTGTTAAACACCTGCCAGAGTCTGATGAGACCCACACATATACTATTCCTAATGAGTCCATCTGATGAGACATACATATACTAACCCTAACCCTAAGGAGTCCATCTGATGAGACCCATACATATACTAACCCTAAGGAGTCCATCTGATGAGACCCATATATATATACTAACCCTAAGGAGTCCATCTGATGAGACCCATACATATATTTATATTATTTATTTATTTATTTATATATACTAACCCTAAGGCATCCATCTGATGAGACCCATACATATTCTAATCCTAAGGAGTCCATATGATGAGACTCATACATATACTAACCCTAAGGAGTCCATCTGATGAAACCCATACATGCAGTGCATTCAGAAAGTGTTCACACCTGTTGATTTATTCCACATTTTGTTGTGTTACAGCCTGAATTCAACATTGATTAAATATATATTTTTTCTCACCCATCTACACTCAATACACCATAATGATCAAGTGAAAACATGTTTTTAGAAATTGTTGCATATTTATGGAAAGTTAAATACATTATTATCTCATTTACCTAAGTATTCACACCCCTGTGTGAATACTTTGTGGAAGCACCTTTGGCGGCGATTACAGTTTTGAGTCGTCTTGGGTATGCCTGAATCGGCTTTGCACATCCGGATTTGTGAATTTTCTCCCATTCTTCATTGCAGATTTTCTCAATATCTTAAATTAGATGAGGAGCGGCGGTGAAAAGCAGTCTTCTTTCCACATATTTTCAAATGGGATTTATGTCTGGGTATTGGCTGGGCCACTCAAGGACTTTCACATTCTTGTTCTGAAGCCATTACAGCATTACTTTGGCTGTATGCTTGGGGTCATGGTCCTGTTGGAACGTAACTATTCGACCCAGTCTAAGGTTGTTTGCACTCTGAAGCAGGTTCTCATCAAGGACTTGTCTGTATTTGGCTCTATTCATTGTTCCCTCTATCCTTACCAGTCTCCCAGTCCCTGCTGCTGGAAAGCATCCCCATAGCATGATGCTGCCACCCACCATGCTTCATGGTAGGGATGGTGTTAGATGGGTGATGAGCTGTGCCTGGTTTTCTCCAGACATAGCGCTTTGCATTCAGGCCAAAGAGTTACATTTTTGTCTCATCAGACCACAGAATATTTTGCCTTATGCTCTCAGAGTCTTTCACGTGGCTTTTGCAAACTCCAGGCGTGCTGTCATGTGCCTTTTTCTCAGGAGTGGCTTCCGTCTGGCCACTCACCCAAAATGCCCAGATTGGTGAAGTGCTGTAGAGACTGTTGTCCTTCTGGCAGGTTCTCCCATCTCAGCCAAGGAACTCTGTAGTTCTGTCAGAGTGGTCATTGGGTTCTTGGTCACCCCTCTGTCCAAGGTCCTACTTGCCTGGTTGCTTAGTTTGCTCGGACAGCCAGCTCTAAGCAGTCTGGGTAGTTCCATATTTAATTTTCTACCCTTCCCCAGATATACACTACCAGTCAAAAGTTTGAACACACCTACTCACCTACACACCGACCCTAACCCTGACCCTGACCCTAACCCTGACCCTGACCCTAACCCTGACCCTGACCCTAACCCTGACCCTGACCCTGACCCTAACCCTGACCCTAACCCTGACCCTAACCCTGACCCTGACCCTGACCCTGACCCTGACCTTGACCCTGACCCTGACCCTGACCCTAACCCTAACAGATGAGAAACATTCAGGGTCTTCTTTTATTCTTAGAACAGGAATAACATGCTGATGGATACAGGACTTACAGTGGCTTAACATGCTGATGGATACAGGACTCACCGTGGCTTAACATGCTGATGGATACAGGACTTACAGTGGCTTAACATGCTGATGGATACAGGACTTACAGTTTTTTAACATGCTGATGGATACAAGACTCACAGTGGCTTAACATGCTTATGGATACAGGACTTACAGTGGCTTAACATGCTGATGGACACAGGACTTACAGTGGCTTAACATGCTGATGGATACAGGACTTACAGTGGCTTAACATGCTGATGGATACAGGACTTACAGTGGCTTAACATGCTGATGGATACAGGACTTACAGAGGCTTAACATGCTGATGGATACAGGACTTACAGTGGCTTAACATGCTGATGGATACAGGACTTACAGTGGCTTAACATGCTGATGGATACAGGACTTACAGTGGCTTAACATGCTGAAGGATACAGGATTTACAGTGACTTGACATGCTGATGGATACAGGACTTACAGTGGCTTGCCAAAGTATTCACCCCCCTTGGCATTTTTTCCTATTTTGTTGCCTTACAACCTGGCATTAAAATTGATTTTTGGGGGGTTTGTATCATTTGATTTACACAACATGCCTATAACTTTGAAGATGCAAAATATTTTTTCTTGCAAAACAAACTAAAAATAAGACAAAAAAACAGAAAACTTGAGCGTGCATAACTATTCACCCCCCCAAAGTCAATACTTTGTCGAGCCACCTTTTGCAGTAATTACAGCTGCAAGTCTCTTGGGGTATGTCTCTATAAGCTTGGCACATCTAGCCACTGGAAGTTTTGCCCATTCTTCAAGGCAAAACTGCTCCAGCTCCTTCAAGTTGGATGGGTTCCGCTGGTGTACAGCAATCTTTAAGTCATACCACAGATTCTCAATTGGATTGAGGTCTGGGCTTTTAAATGTTTCCCCTTAAACCACTCGAGTGTTGCTTTAGCAGTATGCTTAGGGTCATTGTCCTGCTGGAAGGTGAACCTCCGTCCCAGTCTCAAATCTCTGGAAGACTGAAACAGGTTTCCCTCAAGAATTTCCCTGTATTTAGCGCCATCCATCATTCCTTCAATTCACCAGTTTTCCAGTCCCATCCGATGAAAAACATCCCCACAGCATGATGCTGCCACCACCATGCTTCACTGTGGGGATGGTGTCTCGGGGTGATGAGAGGTGTTGGGTTTGCGCAACTTTGTCCCTGGCCTGTTTGGAGAGCTCCTTGGTCTGCATGGTGCCGCTTGCTTGGTGGTGCCCCTTGCTTAGTGGTGTTGCAGACTCTGGGGCCTTTCAGAACAGGTGTATATATACTCAGATCATGTGACACTTAGATTGCACACAGGTGGACTTTATTTAACTAATTATGTGACTTCTGAAGGTAATTGGTTGCACCAGATCTTATTTAGGGGCTTCATAGCAAAGGGGGTAAATACATATGTACGCACCACTTTTCCGTTATTTATTTTGTAGAATTTTTTATTTATTATACATTTACATTTACGCTCTTATCCAAAGCGATTTACAGTTAGTGAGTGCATACATCATTTTTTAATTTTATTTTTCATACTGGCCCCCCGTGGGAAGCGAACCCACAACCCTGGCGTTGCAAACGCCATGCTCTACCAATTGAGCTACCTCCCTGCCGGCCATTCCATCCCCTACCCTGGACGACGCTGGGCCAATTGTGCGCCGCCCCATGGGTCTCCCAGTCGCGGCCGGCTACGACAGAGCCTGGATTCAAACCAGGATCTAGTGGCACAGCTAGCACTGCGATGCAGTGCCTTAGAACACTGCGCCACTCGCACTTATGTTTTTATTCCACTTCACCAATTTGGACTATTATGTGTATGTCCATTACATGAAATCCAAATAAAAATCCATTTATATTACAGGTTGTAATGTAACAAAATATGAAAAACGCCAAGGGTGATGAATACTTTTGCAAGGCACTGTACATGTATGTTCTTGTTTCACCGTGATCTTATTGATTTCATGATTTCGACCTCAATAACTGTTGAGCAAGCATATTGACGTTACTGTAACTATCAAAAACGTCATATTAGCCCACATTACTGTAATTAGCCCACATTACTGTAATTTATAATAAGCATGTGTTCATCTTATCACTGTAAACAGCACATTTATCGGGAACCTTCTGGAGTCATTGAGTATAGTTGATGTAAATAATGCTAGTCATGAGGATTAGATAAAGGAGCTCCACTGAGGAACTATTTGCCTAACTACTGCTGGAAGTGCAGCCTGTCATCCCAACTCAAAGTGAAAAAAATACATATTTTATTGTTTTTGGTTGATGGTAATTTCTGTCAGACCTGCCTTGCTTTCTCACTTGTCTGAAACGTCTTCATTGCTTTCAGTGCTTTGATGAGCAGCAGAGTCACTGTTGTCCTGGTTATACCTACACTGCATCAATATTCAGCCCAGGGGACAACAAGACATTTCAATTTGAAGAAAATACATTTCTGTTTCACAAAGCCTTAAAAACAAATATGTCATAGATACATTATGATGGTATTTCAATGTTCTTGGTCACTAAAGACTATGTGGAATATATCACTTCATAAAATGTATAAATTTATTATGGATGACAGGGAGTTGCATGAAATATGTATTAATTCTGAAGTTTCAGTTCTTTCTGCAGTTTTATCTCACTCTACATATTAATGTCCTTTTGAGGGAATGGCAGTAGCGTTGTTTAATGGAAACCTGTTTGAAAGCAGGGGGCATTGAAGACTTGTTAATATGTCTGCATTTGTAATGCTGTCTATTGTCACATGACTATTAAATATATCCATTCTATTAGCCTGTATACAGTGCCTTCGGAAAGTATTCAGACACCTTGACTTTTTCCACATTTTGTTATGTTACAGCCTTATTCTAAAATTGATTAAATAAAACAATTTCCTCAGCAATCTACACACAATACTCCATAACGATGAAGCGAAAACTGGTTTTTTGAAATTTTTGCAAATGTATTAAAACCAAAAACAGAAATATTTTATTTACATAAGTATTCAGACCCTTTGCTATGAGACTTGAAATTGAGCTTAGGTGCACCCTGTTTCCATTGATCATCCTCAAATGTTTCTACAACTTGATTGGACTCCACCTGTTGTAAATGAAATGTATTGGAAATGATTTGGAAAGGCACACACCTATCTATATAAGGTCCCACAGTTGACAGTGCATGTCAGAGCAAAATCCAAGCCATGAGGTTGAAGGAATTGTCCGTAAAGCTCAGAGACAGGATTGTGTTGAGGCACAGATCTGGGGAAGGGTACCAAAACACTTCTGCAGCATTGAAGGTCCCCAAGAACACAGTGGCCTCCATCATTCTTAAATGGAAGACGTTTGGAACCACCAAGACTCTTCCTAGAGCTGGCTGAGCAATCGGGGGAGAAGGGCCTTGGTCAGGGAGTTGACCAAGAACCTGATGGTCACTCTGACAGAGCTCTAGAGTTCCTCTGTGGGGATGGGAGAACCTTCCAGAAGACAACCATCTCTGCAGCACTCCACCAATTAGACCTTTATGGTAGAGTGGTCAGACGGAAGCCACTCCTCAGTAAAAGGCACATGACAGCCCGCTTGGAATTTGCCAAAATGCACCTAAAGACTCTCAGACCATGAGAAACAAGATTCTCTGGTATGATGAAACCAAGATTGAACTCTTTTGCCTGAATGCCAAGTGTCACGTCAAATTGGCTACAATTTCTAAAAATCAGTTTGTCATTATGGGGTATTGTGTGTAGATTGATGAGTAAAAAAACAACAATTTAATCAATTTTAGAATAAGGCTGTAACCTAACAAAATGTGGAAAAAGTAAAGGGTTCTGAATACTTTCTGAAGGCACTGTATACATTCATACTGTGCAAAAACCTCAATGACTATTCATATACTGATAATATTAATATACCACTAATATTCATATACTGCTAATATTCATATATTACTAATATTCCTATACTGCTAATATTCCTATGCTACTAATATTCCTATACTGCTAATATTCCTATACTGCTAATATTCCTATACTGCTAACATTCCAATTCTGCTAATATTCATATAATGCTACTATGCATATACTGCTAATATGAATACACTGTTAATATTAATATGCTGCTAATATACATATATTGCTAATATTCCTATACCGCTAATATTCCTATACTGCTAATATTCCTATACTGCTAATATTCAAATGCTGCTAAAATTCTTAAACTGCTAATATTCATATACTGCTAATATTCACATATTGCTAATATTCCTATGCTGCAAATATTCCTAAACTTCTAATATTCCTATACTGCTAATATTCCTATACTGCTAATATTCCTATACTGCTACAGAGTCCTATAATGCTACCCTAACCCTATGAATACAGATCGAAGAGGAGCAGAGCCCAGTCAGTGCACCAGAGAAGTGATAAAGGCCGTAGAGAATATGTCGACATTCATTCCTGTTCTAAATGATTAACAGGATGATTTCTCCTCCTACAAATGACTGTATTGTCAGCAAGGTGTTGATACAGGGAGCACATTAAGCCTTGGACAGGGAAGCTAATTTGCCTGTGATCAATTAACACAGACAAGGTGTAGCAGTTCTGTTTCAAGTTCAGCGGCAGCAGCCTTTTGTGCCTCCCCCATGAACACTAATCATTTCCTCCATGGGCTTCAGAGGGTTGCAGACGGCAGAAGGACTGCAAGGATGGATTTAGCCTCCAGACTCTCCTCAGGCCATACTCTGACTAGTCAAACTGTCCCAGCTAAACTAATCTAGCTCTGGGACACCAACTACACATGAAAGACGGCTACACATTACTATTGCTGCAAAAAGTGTCCTTTTAAATTCACCTCACGTCAATGGCTGAGGGGTTGAGGATCCCAATGAACTGCTCATTACGCTTTGTCTCACTACAGATAATACATATAATACTCCACTATGTGTAGAATCACTACAGATAATACTCCAATGCATAGAGAATCACTACAGATAATACTCCATTATTTATAGAATCACTACAGATAATACTCGACTGTGTAGAGCATTTATTTATTCTTTATTTATTCAGGGAAAACCTACTGAGACCAGGGTCTCATTCAAAAGGCTGCCATGATCACAGCAACACAACAATCAATGCAATAAAAAACAAAACAGCAACACAACAATCAATACAATATGAAGCAAAACAGCAACACAACAATCATTACAATATGAAACAAAACAGCAATAAATTCAATGTCAAATAACAAATCAAATGGGCCAGAAACCCAAAGGTCGCTGGTTCGAATACCCGAGAAGACAAGATGAAACATCGGTTGATGTGCCCTTGAACAAGGCACTTATCCCTAATTTGGTCCAGGGGCTCTGTACTAATATGACTGACCCTGTAAAACAACACATTACACTGCACCTATCATACTACTATGGCTGAAACTGTAAAACAACACATTACACTGCACCTATCATACTACTATGCCTGACCCTGTAAAACAACACGTTACACTACACCTATCATACTACTATGACTGACCCTGTAAAACAACACATTACCCTGCAGATATCATACTACTATGCCTGACCCTGTAAAACAACACATTACACTGCACCTATCATACTACTATGCCTGACCCTGTAAAACAACACGTTACACTACACCTATCATACTACTATGACTGACCCTGTAAAACAACACATTACACTCACTACACCTATCATACTACTATGACTGACCCTGTAAAACAACACATTACACTGCACCTATCATACTACTATGACTGACCCTGTAAAACAACACATTACACTGCACCTATCATACTACTATGACTGACCCTATAAAACAACACATTACACTGCACCTATCATACTACGATGACTGACCCTGTAAAACAACACATTACACTGCACCTATCATACTACTATGACTGACCCTGTAAAACAACACATTACACTGCACCTATCATTCTACTATGACTGACCCTGTAAAACAACACATTACACTGCACCTATCATACTACTATGACTGACCCTGTAAAACAACACATTACACTGCACCTATCATACTACTATGACTGACCCTGTAAAACAACACATTACACTGCACCTATCATACTACTATGCTTGACCCTGTAAAACAACACGTTACACTACACCTATCATACTACTATGACTGACCCTGTAAAACAACACATTACACTCACTACACCTATCATACTACTATGACTGACCCTGTAAAACAACACATTACACTGCACCTATCATACTACTATGACTGACCCTGTAAAACAACACATTACACTCACTACACCTATCATACTACTATGACTGACCCTGTAAAACAACACATTACACTGCACCTATCATACTACTATGACTGACCCTGTAAAACAACACATTACACTGCACCTATCATACTACTATGACTGACCCTGTAAAACAACACATTACACTGCACCTATCATACTACAATGGCTGACCCTGTAAAACAACACATTACACTGCTCCTATCATTCTACTATGACTGACCCTGTAAAACAACACATTACACTGCACCTATCATACTACTATGGCTGACCCTGTAAAACAACACATTACACTGCACCTATCATTCTACTATAACTGACCCTGTAAAACAACACATTACACTGCACCTATCATACTACTATGACTGACCCTGTAAAACAACACATTACACTGCACCTATCATACTACTATGACTGACCCTGTAAAACAACACATTACACTGCACCTATCATACTACTATGACTGACCCTGTAAAACAACACCTATCATACTACTATGACTGACCCTGTAAAACAACACATTACACTGCACCTATCATACTACTATGACTGACCCTGTAAAACAACACATTACACTGCACCTATCATACTACTATGACTGACCCTGTAAAACAACACCTATCATACTACTATGACTGACCCTGTAAAACAACACATTACACTGCACCTATCATACTACTATGACTGACCCTGTAAAACAACACATTACACTGCACCTATCATACTACTATGACTGACCCTGTAAAACAACACCTATCATACTACTATGACTGACTCTGTAAAACAACACATTACACTGCACCTATCATACTACTATGACTGACCCTGTAAAACAACACCTATCATACTACTATGACTGACCCTGTAAAACAACACATTACACTGCACCTATCATACTACTATGACTGACCCTGTAAAACAACACATTACACTGCACCTATCATACTACTATGACTGACCCTGTAAAACAACACCTATCATACTACTATGACTGACCCTGTAAAACAACACATTACACTGCACCTATCATACTACTATGACTGACCCTGTAAAACAACACATTACACTGCACCTATCATACTACTATGACTGACCCTGTAAAACAACACCTATCATACTACTATGACTGACCCTGTAAAACAACACATTACACTGCACCTATCATACTACTATGACTGACCCTGTAAAACAACACCTATCATACTACTATGACTGACCCTGTAAAACAACACATTACACTGCACCTATCTGGTGTATGTGACAATACAACATTTTATTATTATTATATTGTTTTCCAGCTACAGCATCAGTATGTGGTGAAAGGAGCGTTCATAGTGCATCAGTCTGGAATAACTTCTCATAAATGTGCTTCTCACCGCTGTTTGAGCCTTGAGGATTAATGTTGTGTTGGCTTCAGTCTTGTACCTTGGCAGTTATGCTTTAACTGTTACCAAACAGGGTCATACTAAATATGATGTATATAATCAGTTATAATGGACATGATACAGAGGTTTCCATAGGTTTTGTCATCTTACTGTCCCTATCTTTGAGTGGACATTCATCTGGTTTTAGACTGATGCACCTAATAATCCATGTGAAATGTTATTGATATGAAGTGCAGGGTATAGAGATAATATGGTGTACCTTACCGTGTAAAGCTCAGCTATGTGCATGCATCTTAATCCCTTTAAACCACTCTGGGTGTAAAGTTTCTATCCTGGGTCTGAGAGAGGAACTGCATGGGGTTGTCTTGCTGTTCTGGGTCTGAGAGGAGTAGTATGGCGCTGGGTCTCTGCGAGAGGATAGGGGCTGGGGATGGGTCTCTGTGAGAGGAGAGGGGCTGGGGATGGGTCTCTGTGAGATGAGAGGGGCTGGGGATGGGTCTCTGTGAGAGGAGAGGGGCTGGGGATGGGTCTCTCAGAGAGGAGAGGGGCTGGGGATGGGGTCTCTGTGAGAGGAGAGGGGCTGGGGATGGGTCTCTGTGAGAGGAGAGGGGCTGGGGATGGATCTCCGTGAGAGGAGAGGGGCTGGGAATAGGTCTCTGTGAGAGGAGAGGGGCTGGGGATGGGTCTCTGTGAGAGGAGAGGGGGATGGGTCTCTGTGAGAGGAGAGGGGCTGGGGATGGGTCTTTGTGAGAGGAGAGGGGCTGGGGATGGGTCTCTGTGAGAGGAGAGGGGCTGGAGATGGGTCTCTGTGAGATGAGAGGGGCTGGGGATGGGTCTCTCAGAGAGGAGAGGGGCTGGGGATGGGGTCTCTGTGAGAGGAGAGGGGCTGGGGATGGGTCTCTGTGAGAGGAGAGGTGCTGGGAATGGGTCTCTGTGAGAGGAGAGGGGCTGGGGATGGGTCTCTGTGAGAGGAGAGGGGCTGGGGATGGGTCTCTGTGAGAGGAGAGGGGCTGGGGATGGGTCTCTGTGAGAGGAGAGGGGCTGGGGATGGGTCTCTGTGAGAGGAGAGGGGCTGGGAATGGGTCTCTGTGAGAGGAGAGGGGCTGGGAATGGGTCTCTGTGAGAGGAGAGGGGTTGGGGATGGGTCTAAGCTGAAGTTGTTTTGCTGTGGATCCTCCTTATGGTTTCTCTTGGAGAGAGACATCAGCTCTGTTTTCTTTATGATAACAGTATGATGGATCGTCAAGCACATCATCATCCAGACCGCATGGATCACTGTCGATACAAATCACCCAACTATTAGTAGACACTTTGACCATGTTTCAAAACAATCTGAGGGAGGTCAAGTAAGGTTCAAAGTGTTTCCTTCAGCACACCCAGAACCGGACCATGATTTCATTGTTGAATTGGGTGATGTGAACTCCTGATACTGCGGTACTGTGTACTTGATATCTGTGTGGTGGGAGAATGGAAAGGAAATCTAATCCTGCCTGTAACCATGGTTGGAAGACCTACATCAAGATTTCAGTGCATGACACATGTTCCTATGATGTAAAATGTGGCGTTACTTTGGTTTTAATAACTTAGTAGGAGGAAACCAAACTAACGTTTTCCCCTTCTTTGATTTCTTGTGTTAAATTCAGGATAATTAGATTATTTGGCACCTACAGTGGGGAGAACAAGTATTTGATCACCTACCAACCAGTAAGAATTCCGGCTCTCACAGACCTGTTAGTTTTTCTTTAAGAAGCCCTCCTGTTCTCCACTCATTACCTGTATTAACTGCACCTGTTTGAACTCGTTACCTGTATAAAAGTCACCTGTCCACACACTCAATCAAACAGACCTCTCCACAATGGCCAAGACCAGAGAGCTGTGTAAGGACATCAGGGATAAAATTCTAGACCTGCACAAGGCTGGGATGGGCTACAGGACAATAGGCAAGCAGCTTGGTGAGAAGGCATCAACTGTTGGCGCAATTATTAGAAAATGGAAGAAGTTCAAGATTACGGTCAATCACCCTCAGTCTGGGGCTCCATGCAAGATCTCACCTCGTGGGTTATCAATGATCATGAGGAAGGTGAGGGATCAGCCCAGAACTACACGTCAGGACCTGGTCAATGACCTGAAGAGAGCTGGGACCACAGTCTCAAAGAAATCCATTAGTAACACACTACGCCGTCATGGATTAAAATCCTGCAGTGCACGCAAGGTCCCCCTGCTCAAGCCAGCGCATGTCCAGGCCCGTCTGAAGTTTGCCAATGACCATCTGGATGATCCAGAGGAGGAATGGGAGAAGGTCATGTGGTCTGATGAGACAAAAATATAATTTTTGGACTAAACTCCACTCACCGTGTTTGGAGGAAGAAGAAGGATGAGTACAACCCCAAGAACAGCATCCCAACCGTGAAGCATGGAAGTGGAAACATCATTCTTTGGGGATGCTTTTCTGCAAAGGGGACAGGACAACTGCACCGTATTGAGGGGAGGATGGATGGGGCCATGTATCGCGAGATCTTGGCCAACAACCTCCTTCCCTCAGTAAGAGCATTGAAGATGGGTCGTGGCTGGGTCTTCCAGCATGACAAAGACCTGAAACACACAGCCAGGGCAACTAAGGAGTGGCTCCGTAAGAAGCATCTCAAGGTCCTGGAGTGGCCTAGCCAGTCTCCAGACCTGAACCCAATAGAAAATCTTTGGAGGGAGTTGAAAGTCCGTATTGCCAGCGACAGCCCCGAAACCTGAAGGATCTGGAGAAGGTCTGCATGGAGGAGTGGGCCAAAATCACTGATGCAGTGTGTGCAAACCTCGTCCTACAGGAAACGTATGATCTCTGTAATTGCAAACAAAGGTTTCTGTACCAAATATTAAGTTCTGCTTTTCTGATGTATCAAATACTTATGTCATGCAATAAAATGCAAATTAATTACTTAAAAATCATACAATGTGATTCTCTGGATTTTTGTTTTAGATTCCGTCTCTCACAGTTGAAGTGTACCTATGATAAAAATTACAGACCTCTACATGCTTTGTAAGTAGGAAAACCTGCAAAATCGGCAGTGTATCAAATACTTGTTCTCCCCACTGTATATGGTTTGATTTGACCTATGGCCTCGATATAGAGACATTATATATAAGGCTTTGACTGTATCTGGCTGTGGAGTGTGGCCCTGTCTCCAGAGAACTACACACCACATTAGGTTGAATTACCAAATCCCAACTTTATGTACAGCCGTTCCACCCAGTAGGGCTTCAGCATGTTAGCCACTACTCTCCACGTCAGACCACCTCCTCATATGCTTCATAACCATTAAGATATTGACAAACCCTCCACGGATGTCACCTCAAGATGGATGTTGCTGTTCTCATGTGTGAGGAAAGGAATCTGAGCATGGCTGAAAGCTGATCGTCTGTCCGGGAACAGTCAGCTGTGAAAACAGTTGTGATGCCAGATAGGGCTTGTGTTCTGTCCACTCCTCCAAACCCGGCTGAGGACCTGGCAGGGTTGGGCTGCAAGCATCGCAATGTTTTAATGAAGATCTACCTAAGAGGCCTAGTACAGGCTTAGGACAGGGTTAGGTTAGGGCTGGACAGGGTTAGGGTAGGGTTAGGACAGGGTTAGGGTAGGGCTGGACAGGGTTAGGGTAGGGTTAGGGTAGGGCTGGACAGGGTTATGACAGGGTTAGGGTAGGGTTAAGGTAGGGCTGGACAGGGTTTGGACAGGGTTAGGGTAGGGTTAGGACAGGGTTAGGGTAGGGCAGGACAGGGTTAGAACAGGGTTAGGGTAGGGCTGGACAGGGTTAGGACAGGGTTAGGGTAGGGCTGGACAGGGTTGGGACAGGGTTAGGGTAGGGCTGGACAGGGTTAGGGTAGGGTTAGGACAGGGTTAGGGTAGGGCTGGACAAGGTTAGATTAGGGTTGGGGTAGTGTTAGGACAGGGTTAGGGTAGGGTTAGGACAGGGTTAGGGTAGGGTTAGGACAGGGTTAGGGTAGGGCTGGACAGGGTTAGGGTAGGGTTAAGACAGGGTTAGGGTAGGGTTAGGACAGGGTTAGGGTAGGGCTGGACAGGGATAGGGTAGGGCTAGGACAGGGTTGGGGTAGGGCTGGACAGGGTTAGAACAGGGTTAGGGTAGGGTTAGGACAGGGTTAGGGTAGGGTTAGTGTAGGGCTGGACAGGGTTAGGACAGGGTTGGGGTAGGGCTGGACAGGGTTAGGGTAGGGTTAGGACAGGGTTAGGGTAGGGCTGGACAGGGTTAGAACAGGGTTAGGGTAGGGTTAGGACAGGGTAGGGTAGGGTTAGTGTAGGGCTGGATAGGGCTGGACAGGGTTAAGACAGGGTTACGGTAGGGTTAGGACAGGGTTAGGGTAGGGTTAGGGTAGGGCTGGACAGGGTTAGGACAGGGTTAGGGTAGGGTTAGGGTAGGGCTGGACAGGGTTTGGACAGGGTTAGGGTAGGGCAGGACAGGGTTAGAACAGGGTTAGGGTAGGGCTGGACAGGGTTAGGACAGGGTTAGGGTAGGGCAGGACAGGGTTAGAACAGGGTTAGGGTAGGGCTGGACAGGGTTAGGACAGGGTTAGGGTAAGGCTGGACAGGGTTGGGACAGGGTTAGGGTAGGGCTGGACAGGGTTAGGGTAGGGTTAGGACAGGGTTAGGGTAGGGCTGGACAGGGTTAGGGTAGGGTTAGGACAGGGTTAGGGTTGGGCTGGACAGGGATAGGGTAGGGCTTGGACAGGGTTGGGGTAGGGCTGGACAGGGTTAGAACAGGGTTAGGGTAGGGTTAGGACAGGGTTAGGGTAGGGTTAGTGTAGGGCTGGACAGGGTTAGGATAGGGTTAGGACAGGGTTAGGGTAGGGCTGGACAGGGTTAGGGTAGGTTTAGGACAGCGTTAGGGTAGGGCTGGACAGGGTTAGAACAGGGTTAGGGTAGGGTTAGGACAGGGTAGGGTAGGGTTAGTGTAGGGCTGGATAGGGCTGGACAGGGTTAAGACAGGGTTAGGGTAGGGTTAGGACAGGGTTAGGGTAGGGCTGGACAGGGTTGGGACAGGGTTAGGGTAGGGCTGGACTGGGTTAGGGTAGGGCTGGACAGGGTTAGGACAGGGTTAGGGTAGGATTAGGACAGGGTTAGGGTAGGGCTGGACAGGGTGAGAACAGGGTTAGGGTAGGGTTAGGACAGGGTTAGGGTAGGGTTAGTGTAGGGCTGGACAGGGTTAGGACAGGGTTAGGACAGGGTTAGCGTAGGGCTGGACAGGGTTAGGGTAGGGTTAGGACAGGGTTAAGGTAGGGCTGGACAGGGTTAGAACAGGGTTAGGTTAGGGTTAGGACAGGGTAGGGTAGGGTTAGTGTAGGGCTGGACAGGGTTAAGACAGGGTTAGGGTAGGGTTAGGACAGGGTTAGGGTAGGGCTGGACAGGGTTAGAACAGGATTAGGGTAGGGTTAGGACTGGGTTAGGGTAGGGCTGGACAGGGTTAGGAGAGGGTTAGGGTAGGGTTAGGACAGGTTTAGGGTAGGGCTGTTCAGGGTTAGAACAGGGTTAGGGTAGGGTTAGGACAGGGTTAGGGTAGGGTTAGTGTAGGGCTGGACAGGGTTAGGACAGGATTATGACAGGGTTAGGGTAGGGCTGGACAGGGTTAGGGTAGGGTTAGGTAAGGGTTAGGGTAGGGCTGGACAGGGTTAGAACAGGGTTAGGGTAGGGTTAGGACAGGGTAGGGTAGGGTTAGTGTAGGGCTGGACAGGGCTGGACTGGGTTAGGACAGGGTTAGGGTAGGATTAGGACAGGATTAGGGTAGGGCTGGACAGGGTTAGGACAGGGTTAGGGTAGGGTTAGGACTGGGTTAGGGTAGGGCTGGACAGGGTTAGGACAGGGTTAGGGTAGGGTTAGGACAGGGTTAGGGTAGGGCTGGACAGGGTTAGGGTAGGCTTAGAACAGGGTTAGGGTAGGGCTGGACAGGGTTAGGACAGGGTTAGGGTAGGGTTAGGACAGGGTTAGGGTAGGGCTGGACAGGGTTAGGACTGGGTTAGGGTAGGGTTAGGACTGGGTTAGGGTAGGGCTGGACAGGGTTAGGACAGAGTGAGGGTAGGGTTAGGGTAGTGCTGGACAGGGTTAGGACAGGGTTAGGGTAGGGCTGGACAGGGTTAGGACAGGGTTAGGGTAGGTCTTGACAGGGTTAGGACAGGGTTAGGGTAGGGTTAGATCAGGGTTAGGACAGGTTTAGGGTAGGGTTAGGACAGGGTTGGGGTAGGGTTAGGACCGGGTTAGGGTAGGGTTAGGAGAGGGTTAGGACAGGGTTAGGGTAGGGCTGGACAGGGTTAGGAAAGGGTTAGAACAGGTTTAGGTTAGGGCTGGACAGGGTTGGGACAGGGTTAGGGTAGGGATGGACAGGGTTAGGACAGGGTTAGGGTAGGGCTGGACAGGGTTAGGACAGGGTTAGGGTAGGGCTGGACAGGGTTAGGACAGGGTTAGGGTAGGGTTAGGACAGGGTTAGTGTAGGGCTGGACAGGGTTAGGACAGGGTTAGGGTAGGGCTGGACAGGGTTAGGGTAGGGCTGGACAGGGTTAGGGTAGGGTTAGGACAGGGTTAGGACAGGGTTAGGGTAGGGCTGGACTGGGTTAGGACAAGGTTAGGTTATGGCTGGACAGGGTTAGGTTAGGGCTGGACAGGGTTAGGGTAGGGCTGGACAGGGTTAGGACAGGGTTAGGGTAGGGCTGGACAGGGTTAGGGTAGGGCTGGACAGGGTTAGGACAGGGTTAGGGTAGGGTTAGGACAGGGTTAGGGTAGGGATTGGACAGGGTTAGGGTAGGGCTGTACAGGGTTAGGACAGGGTTAGGGTAGGGCTGGACTGGGTTAGGACAGGTTTAGGGTAGGGATGGACAGGGTTAGGGTTAGGGTATGGCTGGACAGGGTTAGGACAGGGTTAGGGTAGGGATGGACAGGGTTAGGGTAGGGTTAGGGTAGGGCTGGACATGGTTAGGACAGGGTTAGGGTAGGGTTAGGGTAGGGCTGGACAGGGTTAGGACAGGGTTAGGGTAGGGATGGACAGGGTTAGGGTAGGGTTAGGGTTAGGGTAGGGCTGGACAGGGTTAAGACAGGGTTAGGGTAGGGATGGACAGGGTTAGGGTAGGGTTAGGACAGGGTTAGGGTAGGGATGGACAGGGTTAGGGTAGGGATAGGACAGGGTTAGGGTAGGGCTGGACAGGGTTAGGGTAGGGTTAGATTCCATCTGTGTTCCTGGAGATGTTTGTCTGCCTTCATGTCCAAGGACCAAGGAAACTGTTGGTTTCCTTCATACTCGGATCCCCAGGTTTGAGTCCCAACACCTTTAGCACCACTAATTCAAACGTCTTTTAACAGCGCTAACTAAAATGTCCTTTAGCACCACTAAAATGACTTGCCTCAGCTTCACTGGGACAGCAAACTGTTTACTTATCACTTCAATACAAGACGTCTACAGAGTGTTGGGAGGAGGCTGGGAGGAGGCTGTGGCAGGAGGGAGGAGGCTGGGAGGAGGCTGTGGCAAGAGGCAGGAGGCTGGGAGGAGGCTGGGAGGAGGCTGTGGCAGGAGGAAGGAGGCTGGGAGGAGGCTGTTGCAGGAGGGAGGAGGCTGGGAGGAGGCTGTGGCAGGAGAGAGGAGGCTGGGAGGACTAATGACTAATGAAAGTACCAGAAAATGGTTTTTGGGTGGAATTTTCCTTTAAGGACTAAAGCACTCTGAGCTAACATGCTTCAGTTTCCACTGCAGCCTGCACCAGCAGTTTCATCTAAATGTAAATATTAACATGCTTCAGTTTACCCTGCAGCCTGCATCAGTAGTTTCATCTAAATGTAAATATTAACATGCTTCAGTTTACCCTGCAGCCTGCATCAGCAGTTTCTGACTAAATGTAAATATTAACATGCTTCAGTTTACCCTGCAGCCTGCATCAGCAAATACTGACTAAATGTAAATATTAACATGCTTCAGTTTACCCTGCAGCCTGCATCAGTAGTTTCTGACTAAATGTAAATATTAACATGCTTCAGTTTACCCTGCAGCCTGCATCAGTAGTTTCTGACTAAATGTAAATATTAACATGCTTCAGTTTACCCTGCAGCCTGCATCAGTAGTTTCATCTAAATGTAAATATTAACATGCTTCAGTTTACCCTGCAGCCTGCATCAGTAGTTTCTGACTAAATGTAAATATTAACATGCTTCAGTTTACCCTGCAGCCTGCATCAGTAGTTTCATCTAAATGTAAATATTAACATGCTTCAGTTTACCCTGCAGCCTGCATCAGCAGTTTCTGACTAAATGTAAATATTAACATGCTTCAGTTAACCCTGCAGCCTGCATCAGCAGTTTCTGACTAAATGTAAATATTAACATGCTTCAGTTTACCCTGCAGCCTGCATCAGCAGTTTCTGACTAAATGTAAATATTAACATGCTTCAGTTTACCCTGCAGCCTGCATTAGCAGTTTCTGACTAAATGTAAATATTAACATGACCTTGCATTTAATACATCACAAACAAATAATACCCCAAATTATGCATTATTACTTTCTGTTGGTGTGGCCCGTGTTTGTGATGCGCTATTACTTTCTGTTGGTGTGGCCTGTGTTTGTTAAACATTATTACGTTCTGTTGGTGTGGCCTGTGTTTGTGATGCATTATTACTTTCTGTTGGTGTGGCCTGTGTTTGTGATGCATTATTACGTTCTGTTGGTGTGGCCTGTGTTTGTGATGCATTATTACTTTCTGTTGGTGTGGCCTGTATTTGTCATGCATTATTACTTTCTATTAGTGTGGCCCGTGTTTGTGATGCATTATTACTTTCTGTTGGTGTGGCCTGTGTTTGTGATGCATTATTACTTTCTGTTGGTGTGGCCTGTGTTTGTGATGCATTATTACTTTCTGTTGGTGTGGCCTGTGTTTGTGATGCATTATTACTTTCTGTTAGTGTGGCCTGTGTTTGTGATGCATTATTACTTTCTGTTGGTGTGGCCTGTGTTTGTGATGCATTATTACTTTCTGTTGGTGTGGCCTGTGTTTGTGATGCATTATTACTTTCTGTTGGTGTGGCCTGTGTTTGTGATGCATTATTACTTTCTGTTGGTGTGGCCTGTGTTTGTGATGCATTATTACTTTCTGTTGGTGTGGCCTGTGTTTGTGATGCATTATTACTTTCTGTTGGAGTGGCCCGTGTTTGTGTCCAGCTTATTATCAGATGTGTGTATGTTTCCAGTACACTCAGTGAAACAGCTATTCACTCGTGGTTTGTTTCTTCTCTCTGAGTTAGTGAGGCCTTGATGTTTGCTTTGCCAGTGGATCTCCAGCTGCCCACTGTCCTGCTTCTTTAACCACTGTTCCCTGATGTTATGACTGTCACTAAGCTGATCTGCCAACTCCCTGAGGAGGAGGCTCTCCTAAATGAGGGCATAGAGATACCCCAGGGCAGAGCACAGTGGGAATTATGGCTTCAAACCACATCTGTTTCTGTCGCTTGCTCCTCCAAAAGTGCCTTCAATGTAAATAGATGTTGATATGCTCTCTCCTCTCATGATCATTTACAAATCCATCCTCACATTATACACATACATTTTTGGCATGTTATCTAAATGATTAAAAGGTAAGTGGGAAGAGGAATTGTCAGTTGTGTTTTTGCTGAGTATCTCAGCAGCATGTATAGAGAGTCTGACAGGAGGAGAGGAGTGGGATGGATGCTTTGATGAAGCCCCCTGCTGAGAGGAAGTTGAGTTTGGAAACAACCAGTTTGGATGACTGCGATGGACCTACGTTAGGCTTTACTGAAGGATGCTCAAACACAACCCCTACTGCTGTACCTAGAGGAGAGACTTCATCTGAACACAACCCCTACTGCTGCTGTACCTGGAACACAAACCCTGCCTGCTACCATTTTCACATCACTGGCTCTCATGGATGGCTGTCCAGGTTATCACCCTGCCTGCTACCATCTTCACATCACTGGCTCTCATGGATGGCTGTCCTGGTTATCACCCTGCCTGCTACCATATGCTAGACTATTACCACAGAGCTCAGATACCTCACATCATAATAATACAATTATAATCAACTTCAACTGTTATCTGTAGCACGTTCTTATCATTATGTAATTATCAATGGGCCACTTTAACCAATTAATCAATGATTTAGTCAATTAATAATTAGCAATTTGTTACCGCTTCTCGTACTATCAAAATATGTACAAAGGAAAAACAAACGTAAGACATAGCTAATATTATTCTGAAAATCTATTAGATAAATCTAGGAGAAAGTGCATAGTAGCCTGGTCTGCATGTAGGATTCCTGGCTATATGTAATAACTCCATTAAAAATGAAATAAAAAAGTCCTGATTAAAGGGTGAGGAAGTGGAAACCAACATGTCTCCTGGTTGAAGGTGTTGAAAGAACACCTCTGAGCTCTGTGCATCATGGTCTAATTCCAGACAGCAGAACAAGCCGTGTGATGTGGCCATGTGTGTTGAGTCCTGGAGGTCAAACAGGTTAAATGGGATTTGATTCAAATCAGTAGATGGCCAACTCTCTACTCACAGTCTCCTCTGGCCTGTAGGGAATAGAGCAGGAACATAGCCTCTCCTCTCCTCTCCTCTCCTCTCGTCTGATGGGCCTTTCTCTTCATGGAGGGGGATGTGTGTTTGGCTTACTGGCAGAAAGTCTTGCCACTGTTTATCAAGCAGCCACAATCCCATTAGGCAGTGGTCTGCCTCCAGACGCCATTAACCTGCTCAGCTGGGAGAACACTCAGCATCCTGCCAATAGCTCATTTCTCTGCTCTGATAAGATCGGCTCAAGATATTCAATGGGCTTCTCTTCAACTCTACCACAGAGAACTGAGGCTGAACCAACCAGTCCCGATCTCTCTTCTCTCTCTGTAGTTACACACAATAACAACAGTTCTTCTTTCTGTAGTTACACACAATAACAACAGTTGTTCTCTCTGTAGTTACACACAATAACAACAGGTATCTGTGTAGTGACACACAATAACAACAGTTCTCTGTGTAGTTACACACAATAACAACAGTTATTATCTATGTAGTGACACACAATAACAACAGTTCTCTATGTAGTGACACACAATAACAACAGTTCTCTGTGTAGTGACACACAATAACAACAGTTATTCTCTATGTAGTTACACACAATAACAACAGTTCTCTATGTAGTGACACACAATAACAACAGTTCTCTCTGTAGTTACACACAATAACAACAGTTCTCTATGTAGTGACACACAATAACAACAGTTCTCTCTGTAGTTACACACAATAACAACAGGTATCTGTGTAGTGACACACAATAACAACAGTTCTCTCTGTAGTTACACACAATAACAACAGTTCTCTATGTAGTGACACAAAATAACAACAGTTCTCTCTGTAGTTACACACAATAACAACAGGTATCTGTGTAGTGACACACAATAACAACAGTTCTCTCTGTAGTTACACACAATAACAACAGTTCTCTGTGTAGTGACACACAATAACAACAGTTCTCTGTGTAGTGACACACAATAACAACAGTTCTCTGTGTAGTGACACACAATAACAACAGTTCTCTGTGTAGTGACACACAATAACAACAGTTATTCTCTATGTAGTGACACACAATAACAACAGTTCTCTCTGTAGTTACACACAATAACAACAGTTCTCTGTGTAGTGACACACAATAACAACAGTTCTCTGTGTAGTGACACACAATAACAACAGTTCTCTGTGTAGTGACACACAATAACAACAGTTCTCTGTGTAGTGACACACAATAACAACAGTTCTCTGTGTAGTGACACACAATAACAACAGTTCTCTGTGTAGTGACACACAATAACAACAGTTCTCTGTGTAGTGACACACAATAACAACAGTTCTCTGTGTAGTGACACACAATAACAACAGTTCTTCTCTATGTAGTGACACACAATAACAACAGTTCTCTGTGTAGTGACACACAATAACAACAGTTCTCTGTGTAGTGACACACAATAACAACAGTTCTCTGTGTAGTGACACACAATAACAACAGTTCTCTGTGTAGTGACACACAATAACAACAGTTCTCTGTGTAGTGACACACAATAACAACAGTTCTCTGTGTAGTGACACACAATAACAACAGTTCTCTGTGTAGTGACACACAATAACAACAGTTATTCTCTATGTAGTGACACACAATAACAACAGTTCTCTGTGTAGTGACACACAATAACAACAGTTCTCTGTGTAGTGACACACAATAACAACAGTTCTCTGTGTAGTGACACACAATAACAACAGTTATTCTCTATGTAGTGACACACAATAACAACAGTTCTCTGTGTAGTGACACACAATAACAACAGTTCTCTGTGTAGTGACACACAATAACAACAGTTCTCTATGTAGTGACACACAATAACAACAGTTCTCTGTGTAGTGACACACAATAACAACATTTCTCTGTGTAGTGACACACAATAACAACAGTCATCTGTGTAGTTACACACAATAACAACAGTTGTTCTCTCTGTAGTTACACACAATAACAACAGGTATCTGTGTAGTGACACACAATAACAACAGTTATTCTCTATGTAGTGACACACAATAACAACAGTTCTTCTCTATGTAGTGACACACAATAACAACAGTTCTCTGTGTAGTGACACACAATAACAACAGTTCTCTGTGTAGTGACACACAATAACAACAGTTCTTCTCTATGTCGTGACACACAATAACAAAAGTAGTAGGACAGGAAGGGAAGCTCCATCCATAAGCCTGGTTTCCTCCAGACTCAGATCAGTCCTGCCTCTCTCTGCAAAGGGGAGCAACTCTCTCTCTTTCTCTCTCTCTCTCTCTCTCTCTCTCTCTCTCTCTCTCTCTCTCTCTCTCTCTCTCTCTCTCTCTCTCTCTCTCTCTCTCTCTCTCTCTCTCTCTCTCTCTCTCTCTCTCTCTCTCTATCTCTCTCTCTCACTCCTCTCTCTCTCCTCTGTCTCTCTCTCCTCTCTCTCTCTCTCTCTCTCTCTCTCTCTCTCTCTCTCTCTCTCTCTCTCTCGCTCTCTCTCTCTCTCACTCCTCTCGCTCTCCTCTGTCTCTCTCTCTTCCCCTCCCCTCTATCTCTGTCTCTCTCTCTCTCTTCCCCCGCTCTCTCTCTCTCTCTCTCTCTCTCTCTCTCTCTCTCTCTCTCTCTCTCTCTCTCTCTCTCTCTCGCTCTCTCTCTCTCTCTCTCTCTCTCTCTCTCTCTCTCTCTCCTCCCTCCCCTCTCTCTCCTCTCTCTCTCTCGTCTGACAGGAGGGAAACTGATTTCTCTTATCACGGGTGGCCCACAAAGGCCCAGGCCAGCCTGGATGATTAGCATTGGCTGGTGGAGATGTGTCAGGCCCATTTCTATCACCCAGACAGATTGAGCCTTTCACTCTGCCCAGCCAGTGAGTGACACATGGCCTGACTGCGAGGACAACATTGTTATTGGAGTTAAGAAATCAATTTGTATCAAATGTACACTGTAATTTATTTGTTGGCTTTGAAGGGAAACCTGGCTAAGATAAATGGGAATGGACTTCTCTTCCCGCGCTGAGCCGATAAAGTTCTTGTGAAGCCCATGATAGTTCCCGTCAGAGAGAAAGTGACAAACATGTTGAAAGTTGTGCAGTGATCTTTAAATCTCAAAAAGAACACCTTGTTGGACATGATAGAACGTTTCTACCTTTCCCCCCCATCTGTCAGACAGCCATGCTGACATATGGCTTTAGTATTTTTGCTGACATTTGCTTTATCACATACATCTAGCGGCACAGAGGAGAGATGTTAGTTCCTTTTTAATATTTTAACTGGATTCACAGTAAGCGTCCATGCGCTCATATCAAGATGGTCTTTCAGGATTAAAAATATTAATTTCTGCTTCTTATATTTCAAGCCTCTGAAACAATATTGATGTTCAGCGATATGGATCCTATAGTGAGGATGAAATGGAAAGAGCTCCGTTGTTTTGAAACAGGTTAGAGTAACACTTCTTCAGTCATCATCTGAGAGCACCGTTGTGTTGAAACAGGTTAGAATAACACTTCTTTAGTCATCATCTGAGAGCACCGTTGTTTTGAAACAGGTTAGAGTAACACTTTTTCAGTCATCATATGAAAGCTTCAACACATACTGTTTGTCTGTACCAGTTAAGGTGCTTTTTACCAAAGTCAAATAAACCTGTGATACAATTTTAGTATTTTAATTCATTCATTTGAATCCTACAATATGACTTTTTAGATATGTTGAGCTAGACATTTTTTCAAAATAATGTCATACAGGCTCTGATGAAGGAGATTCATGCTGAAACATAAAATAATACAATACAGGCTCTGATGAAGGAGATTCATGCTGAAACATAAAATAATACAATACAGGCTCTGATGAAGGAGATTCATGCTGAAACATAAAATAATACAATACAGGCTCTGATGAAGGAGATTCATGCTGAAACATAAAATAATACAATACAGGCTCTGATGAAGGAGATTCATGCTGAAACATAAAATAATGTAATACAGGCTCTGATGAAGGAGATTCATGCTGAAACATAAAATAATACAATACAGGCTCTGATGAAGGAGATTCATGCTGAAACATAAAATAATGTAATACAGGCTCTGATAAATGAGATTCATGCTGAAACATAAAATAATATAATACAGGCTCTGATAAAGGAGATTCATGCTGAAACATAAAATAATATAATACAGGCTCTGATAAAGGAGATTCATGCTGAAACATAAAATAATGTAATACAGGCTCTGATGAAGGAGATTCATGCTGAAACATAAAATAAGGTAATACAGGCTCTGATGAAGGAGATTCATGCTGAAACATAAAATAATGTAATACAGGCTCTGATGAAGGAGATTCATGCTGAAACATAAAATAATATAATAGAGGCTCTGATAATGGAGATTCATGCTGAAACATAAAATAATATAATACAGGCTCTGATAAAGGAGATTCATGCTGAAACATAAAATAATGTAATACAGGCTCTGATGAAGGAGATTCATGCTAAAACATAAAATTATATAATATAGGCTCTGATGAAGGAGATTCATGCTGAAACATAAAATAATATAATACAGGCTCTGATAAAGGAGATTCATGCTGAAACATAAAATAATATAATACAGGCTCTGATAAAGGAGATTCATGCTGAAACATTAAATAATGTAATACAGGCTCTGATGAAGGAGATTCATGCTGAAACATAAAATAATATAATACAGGCTCTGATAAAGGAGATTCATGCTGAAACATAAAATACTATAATACAGGCTCTGATGACGGAGATTCATGCTGAAACATAAAATAATGTAATACAGGCTCTGATGGAGATTCATGCTGAAACATTAAATAATGTAATACAGACTCTGATTAAGGAGATTCATGCTGAAACGTAAAATATTGTAATACAGGCTCTGATGAAGGAGATTCATGCTGAAACGTAAAATAATGTAATACAGGATCTGATGAAGGAGATTCATGCTGAAACATAAAATAAGGTAATACAGGCTCTGATGAAGGAGATTCATGCTGAAACATAAAATAATGTAATACAGGCTCTGATGAAGGAGATTCATGCTGAAACATAAAATAATATAATAGAGGCTCTGATAATGGAGATTCATGCTGAAACATAAAATAATATACTACAGGCTCTGATAAAGGAGATTCATGCTGAAACAAAAAATAATGTAATACAGGCTCTGATGAAGGAGATTCATGCTAAAACATAAAATAATATAATATAGGCTCTGATGAAGGAGATTCATGCTGAAACATAAAATAATATAATACAGGCTCTGATAAAGGAGATTCATGCTGAAACATAAAATAATATAATACAGGCTCTGATATAGGAGATTCATGCTGAAACATTAAATAATGTAATACAGGCTCTGATGAAGGAGATTCATGCTGAAACATAAAATAATATAATACAGGCTCTGATGACGGAGATTCATGCTGAAACATAAAATAATGTAATACAGGCTCTGATGAAGGAGATTCATGCTGAAACATTAAATAATGTAATACAGACTCTGATTAAGGAGATTCATGCTGAAACGTAAAATATTGTAATACAGGCTCTGATGAAGGAGATTCATGCTGAAACATAAAATAATGTAATACAGGCTCTGATGAAGGAGATTCAAGCTGAAATATAAACCTGTTGTTTCTTTGTCCCTACAATAAATCTATCAGACTGATTTAGAAACAGAGTGCTCCTTTTCCCAGTTGATTTATCCTGGGGTAAAGAAGGTTTTTTACATTTTAGACATATTTGACCTATATAAATCACTAATGCCTTAACTATATGCCAACATTTTCCTGGCATATTTAAAATGAATAGGGCTTATTTTTCTGTGGTAACAGTGTGTACCCACCTCTTAGAACTGTTTAGCCCCAGCTCAATCTGAGTAGGCAACACTCTAAACATCATGCTCAATCTGAGTAGAAAACACTCTAAACATCATGCTTAATCTCAGTAGGCAACACTCTAAACATCATGCTCAATCTGAGTGGACAACACTCTAAACATCGTGCTCAATCTGAGTAGACAACACTTTAAACATCATGCTCATTCTGAGTAGACAACTCTGTAAACGTCATGCTCAAAACTCTAAACATCACCCTCTATTTCAGTAGGCAACAGTCTTAACATCATGCTAAATTTGAGTAGGCCACACTCTAAACATCATGCACAATCTGAGTAGACAACATTCTAAACATCATGCTCAATCTGAGTAGACAACCCTCTAAACATCATGCTTAATCTCGGTAAGCAACTCTCTAAACGTCATGCTCAATCTGAGTAGACAACTCTGTAAACGTCATGCTCAATCTGAGTAGACAACTCTCTAAACATCATGCTCAATCTGAGTAGACAAAACTCTAAACATCATGCTCAATCTAACTAGGCAACACTGAACATCATGCTCAATCTGAGCAGTCAAAACTCTAAACATCATGCTCAATCTGAGTAGGCAACACTCTGAACATCATGCTTAATCTCAGTTGTCGTCGGGTGAGGTTTTGTCTCTCTCTGGCGGGAGGTAAACTTGGCTTATATGGCTTATATACATAGTTTAAGCTTTGTCGAGTAAAGCTTAAACTATGTATTTAGTTTGTAGTTAGGTATTGTAGGTAGTTATCGTGGGTTGTTGTATGTGATTATTGTGTGTAAGTATTGTATTCAGCAGAGCCCGGTGAAGCACAAAGCTAGCTAACCCACTACCTGGACTAGCTGGCGGGTAGCTACTGGTAACGATTAGCAACTGTGGATAGTTGTTTCACGCCTGAGAGTACCTGTAATTACGCCAGCTAGCTGCCTACAATAATTACATACAATAATGCCTACCATTCAGCTGTTTTTCTAACCTCATTGTCTGAAGCGTTAACGTTAGGTAGTAAGTAGCTACTGTGCTCGAAATGTAGCTAGCTTGTTGCTACCTGGATAGCTACTAAACAATAGCTGGAACGACCTAGCGAACAGACGCGAACTGGCTGAGTCAATTCAGTGGCTAGCTTTGCACTTGGCTAGCTAACAGTAGCTGCTAGGGGTAAGTTATAACCTATATTTGTGTTTTGTTTTTACATACTGGTAGCCAGAGTCGTTCAAGGGAATTCGGGACATGGGTGACTAGTTAACGTCAGCATGGCTCTCTCTGTGTGTTCGTGCCGTGGGAGGACGGGTTTCTTCGTTGGCAGAAAGCAATGGCTAGCTAGTATGCTAACTATTCTAGCTAACTAACTGGCTGAATAAGTTGACGACGGACTCGCTCAAGCTGTCGGGACTAACCCACAACGTTAGACACGGACAAGAATGATCTGCTTGGCGTGTTGACACACTGGTGGTTTGTTGTTGTTGGATTCTGGCATGCTAGTTGGCTGTGGCGTCATATGACTAGGTGCCCTGGACGGTTTTCACGGAAGAATACTGTACCAAGTTAGCTAGCTGAATAAACTAAGTTAGTCTATTCCTAGAAAACATTGAACTGCTGTAGTTTACAACAATTATAGTTTCTGAGGTGGAAGTTGGGAGAGTTATATTTGGGTGTTTCAGTGAAACGTAAGTGAGGGAGGCCCCGCTTTCCTAGATGTTTAGTTTATTTCATTCCGATCTCCTTTGCATTATTGTAGCCATTTTCTGTAGCCTGTCAACTATGCCTCTGTCTATCCCTGTTCTCTCCTCTCCGCACAGGCTATACAAACGCCTCACACCGCGTGGCTGCTGCCTTTCTAACCTGGTGGTCCCTGCACGCACGATCCACGTGGAGTTCCAGGTCTCCGGCAGCCTCTGGAACTGCCGTTCTGCGGCCAACAAGGCAGAGTTAATCTCAGCCTATGCTACCCTCCAGTCCCTCGACTTCTTGGCGCTGACGGAAACATGGATTACCACTGAAAACACTGCTACTCCTACTGCTCTCTCCTCGTCTGACCATGTGTTCTCGCATACCCCGAGAGCATCTGGTCAGCGGGGTGGTGGCACAGGAATCCTCATCTCTCCCAAGTGGACATTCTCTCTTTTTCCCCTGACCCATCTGTCTATCTCCTCATTTGAATTCCATGCTGTCACAGTCACTAGCCCATTCAAGCTTAACATCCTTGTCATTTATCGCCCTCCAGGTTCCCTTGGAGAGTTCATCAATGAGCTTGACGCCTTGATAAGTTCCTTTCCTGAGGATGGCTCACCCCTCACAGTTCTGGGTGACTTCAACCTCCCTACGTCTACCTTTGACTCATTTCTCTCTGCCTCCTTCTTTTCACTCCTCCCCTCTTTTGACCTCACCTTCTCACCGTCCCCCCCTACTCACAAGGCAGGCAATACGCT
Source organism: Coregonus lavaretus (assembly GCF_964263955.1). Classification (NCBI taxonomy): domain Eukaryota; kingdom Metazoa; phylum Chordata; class Actinopteri; order Salmoniformes; family Salmonidae; genus Coregonus; species Coregonus lavaretus. The sequence continues at coordinate 79,002,313 of NC_139990.1, forward strand.
TGACCTCATCTTTACTAGATGCTGTTCTTCTACTAATCTCACTGCAACTCCCCTCCATGTCTCCGACCACTACTTTGTATCCTTTTCTCTCTCGCTCTCCTCCAACACTACTCACTCTGCCCCTACTCAGATGGTAATGCGCCGTCGCAACCTTCGCTCTCTCTCTCCCGCTACTCTCTCCTCTTCCATCCTATCATCTCTTCCCTCTGCTCAATCCTTCTCCCTCCAATCTCCTGATTCTGCCTCCTCAACCCTCCTCTCCTCCCTTTCTGCATCATTTTACTCTCTATGTCCCCTATCCTCCAGGCCGGCTCGGTCCTCCCCTCCTGCTCCGTGGCTTGACGACTCATTGCGAGCTCACAGAACAGGGCTCCGGGCAGGCGAGCGGAAATGGAGGAAAACTAGACTCCCTGCGGACCTGGCATCTTTTCACTCCCTCCATCTGTTTCTGCTGCTAAAGCCACTTCCTACCACTCTGAATTCCAAGCATCTGCCTCTAACCCTAGGAAGCTCTTTGCCACCTTCTCCTCCCTGCTGAATCCCCCCCCCCCCCCTCCCTCTCTGTGGATGACTTTGTCAACCATTTTGAAAAGAAGGTTGACGACATCCGATCCTCGTTTGTTAAGTCAAATGACACTGCTGGTCCTGCTCACACTGCCCTACCCTATGCTTTGACTTCTTTCTCCCCTCTCTCTCCAGATGAAATCATGCGACTTGTGACAGCCGGCCTCCCAACAACCTGCCTGCTTGACCCTATCCCCTCCTCTCTTCTCCAGAACATCTCCGGTGACCTTCTCCCTTACCTCACCTCGGTCATCAACTCATCCTTGACCGCTGGCTATGTCCCTTCCGTCTTCAAGAGAGCGAGAGTTGCACCCCTTCTCAAAAAACCAACACTCGATCCCTCCGATGTCAACAACTACAGACCAGTATCCCTTCTTTCTTTTCTCTCCAAAACTCTTGAGCGTGCCGTCTTTAGCCAACTCTCTTGCTATCTCTCTCAGAATGACCTTCTTGATCCAAACCAGTCAGGTTTCAAGACTGGTCATTCAACTGAGACTGCTCTTCTCTGTGTCACAGAGGCTCTCCGCACTGCTAAAGCTAACTCTCTCTCCTCTGCTCTTATCCTTCTAGACATGTCTGCTGCCTTTGATACTGTGAACCATCAGATCCTCCTCTCCACCCTCTCCGAGTTGGGCATCTCCGGCGCGGCTCACTCTTGGATTGCGTCCTACCTGACCGGTCGCTCCTACCAAGTGGCATGGCGAGAATCTGTCTCCGCACAACGTGCTCTCACCACTGGTGTCCCCCAGGGCTCAGTTCTAGGCCCTCTCCTATTCTCGCTATACCCCAAGTCACCTGGCTCTGTCATATCCTCACATGGCCTCTCCTATCATTGCTACGCAGATGACACACAACTAATCTTCTCCTTTCCCCCTTCTGATAACCAGGTGGCGAATCGCATCTCTGCATGTCTGGCAGACATACCAGTGTGGATGACGGATCACCACCTCAAGCTGAACCTCAGCAAGACGGAGCTGCTCTTCCTCCCGGGGAAGGACTGCCTGTTCCATGATCTCGCCATCACGGTTGACAACTCCGTTGTGTCCTCCTCCCAGAGTGCGAAGAGCCTTGGCGTGACCCTGGACAACACCCTGTCGTTCTCCGCTAACATCAAGGCGGTGACCCGATCCTGTAGGTTCATGCTCTACAACATTCGGAGAGTACAACCCTGCCTTACACAGGAAGCGGCACAGGTCCTAATCCAGGCAATTGTCATCTCCCGTCTGGATTACTGCAACTCGCTGTTGGCTGGGCTCCCTGCCTGTGCCATTAAACCCCTACAACTCATCCAGAATGCTGCAGCCCGTCTGGTGTTCAACCTTCCCAAGTTCTCTCACGTCACCCCGCTCCTCCGCATACTCCACTGGCTTCCAGTTGAAGCTCACATCTGCTACAAGACCATGGTGCTTGCCTACGGAGCTGTGAGGGGAACGGCACCTCCGTACCTTCAGGCTCTGATCAGTCCCTACACCCAAACGAGGACATTGCGTTCATCCACCTCTGGCCTGCTGGCCCCCCTACCTCTGCGGAAGCACAGTTCCCGCTCAGTCCAGTCAAAACTGTTCGGTGCTCTGGCACCCCAATGGTGGAACAAGCTCCCTCACGACGCCAGGACAGCGGAGTCACTCACCACCTTCCGGAGACACTTGAAACCCCAACTCATTAAGGAATACCTGGGATAGGATAAAGTCATACTTCTACCCCCCCTTTCCCCACCCTAAAGAAAGAAAAAAGAAAAAACATATTGTAAAGTGGTTATCCCACATAAGGTGAATGCACCAATTTGTAAGTCGCTCTGGATAAGAGCGTCTGCTAAATGACGTAAATGTAAATGCAACACTCTAAAGATCATGCTCAATCTGAGTAGTCAAAACTCTAAACATCATGCTCAATCTGAGTAGGCAACACTCTAAACATCATGCTTAATCTCAGTATGCATCACTCTAAACATCATGCTTAATATCTGTAGGCAACACTCTAAACATCATGCTCAATCTCGGTAAGCAACTCTCTAAACGTCATGTTCAATTTGAGTAGGCAACTCTCTAAACGTCATGCTCAATCTGAGGAGTCAAAACTCTAAACATCATGCTCAATCTGAGTAGGCATCACTCTAAACATCATGCTTAATCTCAGTAGGCAACACTCTAAACATAATGCTCAATCTGAGTAGTCAAAACTCTAAACATCATGCTCAATCTGAGTAGTCAAAACTCTAAACATCATGCTCAATCTGAGTAGTCAAAACTCTAAACATCATGCTCAATCTGAGTAGGCATCACTCTAAACATCATGCTTAATCTCAGTAGGCAACACTCTAAACATAATGCTCAATCTGAGTAGTCAAAACTCTAAACATCATGCTCAATCTGAGTAGTCAAAACTCTAAACATCATGCTCAATCTGAGTAGTCAAAACTCTAAACATCATGCTCAATCTGAGTAGTCAAAACTCTAAACATCATGCTCAATCTGAGTAGGCAACACTAAATATTACGCTCAATCTGAGTAGGCAACACTCTAAACATCATGCTCAATCTAAGTAGGCAATACTCTAAACTTCACACTATGCAGACTGTTAACACTTCAGCCACTAGGGGCCACTTAGAAGGAAAATCTCTCTTAGCACTCTGAAATTCCTTCTCACATCACTGCACATTAAATGTTGCAGCTAATTGTCCTCTTGGCGTCTGTGAGTAGTATGATTACATCCAGATGTCTTTGACTACAAAGGTCTCTATCAGATTGAAGAAAGCTCAAACTATAACTAAAGGTCCTAAAAAGCAATGTTAAATGCTAAACAAGGATGCTATATTACCACCAAAAGCATACATATTGGACTATTTTCCTGAAAAAAAGGCTGGTCTAAATCATTCAACAGGAAGACATGAACTCACTGTCCTGTCTCTAGCTCTGAGGATGGGAGTAGCATTCTATCCTATTAAGATCAAGAGGCAGTTTAGCATTTTTCTTGGCCGGTAGAAAACAGGTGGTTATCTGGACACATCAAACATATATTAAGCCTGCAGGTTGACCCGGGGAAGTTACTCAGTCTGGTTTTATATAGGTCGAAGCAGAGCCTGTCCTGAATTGCTGCTAAAATATAGATATGCAAATGTCTCAAAGGAAGCAGAATTGAAAAAGGCTGTGGCGATGCCTCAAAGCCACATACTCTACAGCTAAACAAGATTATGAAAATTGAATCATTTCAAAAGCTGTGGGCAGAATGTAAACTTGTTAGCATGTTAATCCCTAGGCAAGCAGGTAAGCACCGCTGTGTTTATCAACACAGTGGAGAGGACTGCCGCTATACGTTGGTTTACTGGAATGAAATAATAGTGTCTGAGAATGGAACCTTTATATCACATTGTTTAATAGTGTTCTGGTCATAATACTGTCTGAGAATGGAACCTTTATATCACGTTGTTTAATAGTGTTCTGGTCATAATACTGTCTGAGAATGGAACCTTTATTTCACATTGTTTAATAGTGTTCTGGTCATAATACTGTCTGAGAACGGAAATTTATATCACATTGTTTAATAGTGTTCTGGTCCTAATACTGTCTGAGAATGTAACGTTTATATCACATTGTTTAATAGTGTTCTGGTCATAATACTGTCTGAGAACGGAACCTTTATATCACATTGTTTAATAGTGTTCTGGTCATAATACTGTCTGAGAATGGAACCTTTATATCACATTGTTTAATAGTGTTCTGGTCATAATACTGTCTGAGAATGGAACCTTTATTTCACATTGTTTAATAGTGTTCTGGTCATAATACTGTCTGAGAACGGAAACTTTATATCACAGTTGTTTAAGCCTTGGCCTACAATGGTCACTTCCCCGCTGAAATCTAATTAACATAATAAAAACATCCCCATCAAAATACGTCTGTTTAAGCTAGAGATATATATTTTTTTGCATTGGATGCGTCTCAATCTACTGCATCCGCCGATATTGCCCTTTTACATCTGCGGTGAAAGGTGGAAGAGCTAGAGCGGTGTTTGTCAGACCATGAGACATCCCGGTGAAAGGTGGCAGAGCTAGAGTGGTGTTTGTCAGACCATGAGACATCCCGGTGAAAGGTGGAAGAGCTAGAGCGGTGTTTGTCAGACCATGAGACATCCCGGTCTTCTCACGAAAACGTCTGTAGCGTCAGAAGCTTCACAAGACTCGTCTGAAGTTGGTAAAGCCTCTTCTGCCAACTTCTGTCTGTAGCGTCCCATTGGTTTGGGCTACACACTAATATGACCCCATCGGTGGAAAGCTGAGACTATCACGAACACGATCGTGTTCTCCGTTTTGACCTAGGACGCCCACAAGACTCGTTTGAAGGTCCCCGGTACCGGTACAAAAAATAATTGAAGCATACATGGAGATAGTTTAGTGCCTAAAATAAGGGGATAAATACATATAAAAAATACGTATATCTCTCAGATATAAGACACACACTTCAGAACAAACTTCCTTTTGATATTTATTTTTTTACTATCTGTTGTTCAATGTAGTGAATCTGTTATTCAATGTGTTTCTATTGACTAATAGCAGTAATGCCAAAATTCTTAATCAAATAGCTAAATGATCCTTGGTATGACCATCTTAAAACAATTCCATATGTTATCTTAGAACCTTAACTTTGCTCCAGCACCTGACTTGCAGTCCGCGTTCCAATTAATCCCAAAGGTGTACGAAGGGGTTCAGGTCAGGGCTCTGTGCAGGCCAGTCAAGTTCTTCCACACCGATCTCGACAAACCATTTCTTCACGGACCTCGCTTTGTGCATGGCACAGGAGGTTGGTGGCAAATTAATTAGGGAGGATGGGCTCATGGTAATGGCTGGAGCGGAATTGGTGGAATGTTATCAAATACATCAAACAAATGGTTTCCATGTGTTTATGCCATTCCATTCACTCCCTTGCGGCCATTATTATGAGCCGTCCTCCCCTCAGCAGCCTCCATTGGTGCACAGGGGCATTTTCATGCTGAAACAGGAAAGGGCCTTCCCCAAACTGTTGCCACAAAGGTGGAAGCACAGAATCGTCTAGAATGTCATAGTATGCTGTAGCGTTAAGATTTCCCTTTACTGGAACTAAGGGACCTAGCCCGAACCATGAAAAACAGCCCCAGACCATTATTCCTCCTCCACCAATCTTTACAGTTGGCACTATGCATTGGGGCATCCGCCAAACCCAGATTTGTCCGTCGGACTGCCAGATGGTAAAGCGTGATTCATCACTCCAGAGAACGCGTTTCCACTGCTCCAGAGTCCAATGGAGGCGAGCTTTACACCACTCCAGCCGACGATTGGCATTGCGCATTGGGGTTCTTAGGCTTGTATGCGGCTGCTCGGCCATGGAAACCCATTTCATGAAGCTCCTGACGAAGAGTTATTCTGATGACGTTGCTTCCAGAGGCAGTTTGGAACTCGGTAGTGAGTGTTGCAACCGAGGACAGACGATTTTTACGCGCTACGCGCTTCAGCACTCAGCGGTCCCGTTCTGTGAACTTGTGAGTCCTACCACTTCCCGGCTGAGCCTAGACATTTCCACTTCACAGTATACAGTAATTGTTGCCTATCAACAATGACAAGCCACCGGGGTCTGACAACTTGGATGGAAAATTACTAAGGACAGTAGCGGATGATATTGCCACTCCTATTTGCCATATCTTCAATTTAAGCCTACTAGAAAGTGTGTGCCCTCAGGCCTGGAGGGAAGCTAAATTCATTCCGCTACCTAAGAATAGTAAAGCCCCCTTTACTGGCTCAAAGAGCTGACCAATCAGCCTGTCACCAACCCTTCGTAAACTTTTTGAAAAAATTGTGTTTGACCAGATACAATGCTATTATACAGTAAACAAATTGACAACAGACTTTCAGCACGCTTATAGGGAAGGACATTCAACAATCACAGCACTTACACAAATGACGGATGATTGGCTGAGAGAAATTGATGATAAAAATATTGTGGGGGCTGTTTTGTTATTATCGATCATATTCTGTTGCTGGAAAAACGTATGTGTTATGGCTTTACACCCCCTGCTATATTGTGGATAAAGAGTTACCTGTCTAACAGAACACAGTGGGTGTTCTTTAATGGAAGCCTCTCCAACATAATCCAGGTAGAATCAGGAATTCCCCAGGGCAGCTGTCTAGGCCCCTTACTTTTTTCCATCTCAATTAACAACATGCCACTGGCTTTGAGTAAAGCCAGTGTGTCTATGTACTCTACCGTTCAAAAGTTTGGGGTCACTTAGAAATGTCCTTGTTTTCGAAAGAAAAGCAATTTTTTTGTCCATTAAAATAACATCAAATTGATCAGAAATACAGTGTAGACATTGTTAATGTTGTAAATTGCTATTGTAGCTGGAAACGGCTGATTTTTTATGGAATATCTACATAGGCGTACGGAGGCCCATTATCAGCAACCATCAGTCCTGTGTTCCAATGGCACGTTGTGTTTGCTAATCCAAGTTTATCATTTTAAAAGACTAATTGATCATTAGAAAACCCTTTTTCAATTATGTTAGCACAGCTGAAAACTGTTGTGCTGATTAAAGAAGCAATACAACTGGCCTTCTTGAGACTAGTTGAGTATCTGGAGTATCAGCAATTGTGGGTTCAATTACAGGCTCAAAATGGCCAGAAACAAATACATTTATTCTGAAACTCGTCAGTCTATTCTTGTTCTGAGAAATAAAGGCTATTCCATGCGAGAAATTGTCAAGAAACTGAAAATCTCGTACAACGCTGTGTTCTACTCCCTTCATAGAACAGCGCAAACTGTCTCTAACCAGAATAGAAAGAGGAGTGGGAAGCCCCGGTGCACAACTGAGCAAGAGGACAAATACATTAGAGTGTCTAGTTTGAGAAATAGACGCCTCACATGTCCTCAACTGGCAGCTTCATTAAAGTGTACCCGCAAAACACCAGTCTCAACATCAACAGTGAAGAGGCGACTAAGGGATGCTGACCTAGGCAGAGTTGCAAAGAAAAAGTCCAGTGTGTGTGTTCTTTTGCCCATCTTAATCTTTTATTTTTATTGGCCAGTCTGAGATATGGCTTTTTCGTTGCAACTCTGTCTAGAAGGTCAGCATCCTGGAGTCGCCTCTTCACTGTTGACGTTGTGTCACACCCTGGCTCTGGGACTCTATATGTTGAGCCAGGGTGTGTTCATTCTATGTGTTATATTTCTATGTTGGGGGTTCTAGTTCTTCTGTTTCTTTGTTGGCCTGAGTGACTCCCAATCAGAGGCAACGAGTGTCAGCTGTGGCTGGTTGTCTCTGATTGGGAGCCATATTTAAACTGTCTGTTTTCCCTTGGTGTTTGTGGGTTTTTGTTCCAGTTGGTCATTGTTACCTAGGACGTTACGAGTCGTTTTGTATCGTGTTTGCACTTTAACTAATTAAAGTATGTTCGCTCAACACGCTGCGCCTTGGTCCTCCTCTATTAACGACGATCGTGACAGAAAAACCCACCATACAAGGACCAAGCAGCGTGTCCAGGAGCAGGCAGCCTGGACATGGAAGGAGATACAGGCCGGGATGGATCGGCGTCCGTGGGAAGAGACGGTGGAGGCACGCCGGAGAGAGGAGCAGCGGCGCCAAACGGGTCAACGTCGGACAGGCGAGAGGCAACCCCAGAAAATTTTTAGGGGGGGGCACACGGCATGGACGACGGGGCTGACGGAGGCAGACAAGGGGGGTATTCAGAGGGCCACCAGGTTACGGGGGTCACTGGTAAAGGAAGGGAAGGAAGAGAGGTACTGGGGTGTGTTACCAGTACGGTCCAGCCCGTTCCAGATCCCGGTATAGAGCCAGTGGTGTGTGTCCCCAGTACGGTCCGGCCTGTCCCTGCTCCACGCACTAAGCCTACGGTGTGCGTCGCCAGCCCAGTCCGGCCTGTCCCTGCTCCACGCACCAAGCCTACGGTGTGCGTCGCCAGCCCGGTCCGGCCTGTCCCTGCTCCACGCACCAAGCCTACGGTGTGCGTCGCCAGCCCGGTCCGGCCTGTCCCTGCTCCTCGCACCAAGCCTACGGTGTGCGTCGCCAGCCCGGTCCGGCCTGTCCCTGCTCCTCGCACCAAGCCTACGGTGTGCGTCGCCAGCCCGGTCCGGCCTGTCCCTGCTCCACGCACCAAGCCTACGGTGTGCGTCGCCAGCCCGGTCCGGCCTGTTCCTGCTCCACGCACCAAGCCTACGGTGTGCGTCGCCAGCCCGGTGTGGCCTGTCCCTGCTCCACGCACCAAGCCTACGGTGTGCGTCGCCAGCCCGGTCCGGCCTGTTCCTACTCCACGCACCAAGCCAGGGGTGCGCATCGTCAGCCCGGCCCGGCCTGTTCCTGCCACTCGCACCTAGTCTACGGTGTGCGTCGCCAGCCCGGTCCGGCCTGTCCCTGCTCCACGCACCAAGCCTACGGTGTGCGTCGCCAGCCCGGTCCGGCCTGTTCCTACTCCACGCACCAAGCCAGGGGTGCGCATCGTCAGCCCGGCCCGGCCTGTTCCTGCCACTCGCACCAAGCCAGGGGTGCGAGTCGTCAGCCTGGTCCGGCCCGTTCCTACTCCACGCACCAAGCCAGGGGTGCGAGTCGTCAGCCTGGTTCGGCCCGTTCCTACTCCACGCACCAAGCCAGGGGTGCGAGTCGTCAGCCCGGTCCGGCCCGTTCCGGCTCCACGCACCAAGCCAGGGGTGCGCTTCGTCAGTCCAGCACAACCCGTGCCTGGGTCACCGGTGCCTGGTAAGGTACCGGTCAACTGCTCCACTACGGAGCTGAAGCTAACCGCTCCTGCTATGTCCAGTTCAGCTCCAGCCAGCGGGGCCAGACCGGACCAGGGGCGCTATGGGGGGTTTATTGGAGGGTGGTGGGCAAGGCCGGAGCCAGAACCGCCGCCGAGGAGGAATGCCCACCCAGCCCTCCCCTGTTTTGTTCTAGTGGAGGCGCGGTCGCAGTCCGCGCCTTTAGGGGGGGGTACTGTCACACCCTGGCTCTGGGACTCTATATGTTGAGCCAGGGTGTGTTCATTCTATGTGTTATATTTCTATGTTGGGGGTTCTAGTTCTTCTGTTTCTTTGTTGGCCTGAGTGACTCCCAATCAGAGGCAACGAGTGTCAGCTGTGGCTGGTTGTCTCTGATTGGGAGCCATATTTAAACTGTCTGTTTTCCCTTGGTGTTTGTGGGTTTTTGTTCCAGTTGGTCATTGTTACCTAGGACGTTACGAGTCGTTTTGTATCGTGTTTGCACTTTAACTAATTAATGTATGTTCGCTCAACACGCTGCGCCTTGGTCCTCCTCTATTAACGACGATCGTGACACGTTGAGACTGGTGTTTTGTGGGTACTATTTAATGAAGCTGCCAGTTGAGGATCGGTGAGTTCCACAGTCATGTGACTAACAGAAATTGAATAATGTGTCCCAGAACAAGGGGGGGGGGGGTCAAAAGTAACAGTCAGTATGTGGTGTGGCCACCGGCTGCATTAAGTACTGCAGTGCATATCTTCCTCATGGACTGCACCAGATTTGCCAGTTCTTGCTGTGAGATGTTACCCCACTCTTCCACCAAGGCACCTGCAAGTTCCCGGACATTTCTGGGGGAATGACCCTAGCGCTCACCCTCCGATCCATCAGGTCCCAGACGTGCTCAATGGGATTGAGATCCGGGCTCTTCGCTGGCCATGGCAGAACACTGACATTCCTGTCTTGCAAGAAATCACGCACAGAACGAGCAGTATAGCTGGTGGCATTGTCATGCTGGAGGGTCATGTCAGGATGAGCCTGCAGGAAGGGTACCACATGAGGGAGGAGGATGTCTTCTCTGTAACGCACAGCATTGAGATTGCCTGCAATGACAACAAACTCAGTCCGAGGATGCAGTGACACACCGCCCCAGACCATGACGGACCCTCCACCTTCAAATCAATCCCGCTCCAGAGTACAGGACTCGGTGTAATGCTCATTCCTTCGACGATAAACGTGAATCCGACCATCACCCCTGGTGAGACAAAACTGCGACTCGTCAGTGAAGAGCACTTTTTGCCAGTCCTGTCTGGTCCAGCGACGGTGGGTTTGTGTCCATAGGCGACGTTGTTGCCGGTGATGTCTGGTGATGACCTGCCTTACAACAGGCCTATAAGCCCTCAGTCCAGCCTCTCTCAGCCTAAGGCACGTTCACGCAGATGAGCAGGGAGACTGGGCATCTTTCTTTTGGTGTTTTTCAGAGTCAGTAGAAAGGCTTATTTAGTGTCCTAAGTTTTCGTAACTGTAACCTTAACTGCCTACCGTCTGTAAGCTGTTAGTGTCTTAATGACCGTTCCACAGGTGCATGTTCATTAATTGTTTATGGTTAATTGAATAAGCATGGGAAACAGTGTTTAAACCCTTTACAATGAAGATCTGTGAAGTTATATGGATTTTTACTAATTATCTTTGAAAGACAGGTCCTGAAAAGGGGACGTTTCTTTTTTTGCTGAGTTTAGATGGGACCAGTCTGCTGTCCTATGTATTGATATAGATGGGTCCAGTCTGCTGCCCTACATAGTGATATAGATGGGACCAGTCTGCTGCCCTACATAGTGATATAGATGGGACCAGTCTGCTGTCCTACATAGTGATATAGATGGGACCAGTCTGCTGTCCTACATAGTGATATAGATGGGACCAGTCTGCTGCCCTACATAGTGATAGAGGTGGGACCAGTCTGCTGCCCTACGTATTGATATAGATGAGACCCATTTGAGATGTGTTGGGATGAGTCGGACTGCAGAGTGAAGGAAAAGCAGCCAAGAATTGCTCAGCATATATGGGGACTCCTGGAAAAGCGTTCATGGTGAAGCTGGTTGAGAGAACGCCAAGAATGTGCAAAGCTGTCATCAAGGCAAAGGGTGGCTATTGGAAGAATATCAAATATAAAATATATTTTGATTTGTTTAACACTTTTTCGTTACTACATGATTCCATATGTGTTATTTCATAGTTCTGATGTCTTCACTATTATTCTTCAATATAAAAAATAGTACAAATAAAGAAAAACCCTTGAATGAGTAGGTGTGTCCAAACTTTTGACTGGTAGTGGACATGTGGAAGTATTAAAGGTATTTGAAAAAAATAAACTGAGGAAGGAGAGTGGACTGTTGCAGAAGATGCCATTCTCTGAATATTATACTATGGTATAGCTCCTGATTTCTGAACTGTTTGACATGGTCAACTGCAGTATATACCTCCTTCCCTCACCTTCCTGACCATAACTCTATCCTTCTGATTCCTATGATACAGTGCCTTCGGAAAGTATTCAGACTCCTTAACTTTTTCCACATTTTGTTACATTAGAGCCTTATTCTAAAATTGATTAAATTATTATTTTTCCTCATCAATCTAAACACAATACCCCATAATGTCAAAGTGAAAACAGGTTTTTAGAAATGTATGCAAATGTTCTGCAAATAAAATACAGAAATACCTTATTTACATAAGTATTCAGACCATTTGCTATGAGACTCGAAATTGAGGGCCTTTGGTCAGGGAGGTGACCAAGAACCCGATGGTCACTCTGATAGAGCTCCAGTGTTCCTCTGTGGAGATGAGAGAACCTTCCAGAAGGACAACCATCTCTGCAGCACTCCACCAATCAGGCCTTTATGGTAGAGTGGCCAGACGGAAGCCACTCCTCAGTAAAAGGCACATGACAGCACGCTTGGAGTTTGCCGAAAGTCACCTAAAGACTCTCAGACCATGAGAAACAAGATTCTCTGGTCTGATGAAACCAAGATTGATCTCTTTGGCCTGAATACCAAGTGTCATGTCTGGAGGAAACCTGGTACCATCTCTACATCTCTACTGTGAAGCACGGTGGTGGCAGCATCATGCTGTGGGGATGTTTTTCAGCAGCTGGGACTGGGAGACTAGTCAGGATCGAGGGAAAGATGAACGGAGCAAAGTACAGAGAGATCCTTGATGAAAACCTGCTCCAGAGTGCTCAGGACCTCAGACTGGGACAAATGTTCACCTTCCAACAGGACAACAACCCTAAGCACACAGTGACTTCGGGACAAGTCTCTGAATGTCCTTGAGTGGCCCAGCCAGAGCCCGGACTTGAATCCATTCGAACATCTCTGGAGAGACCAGAGAAAGCTGTGCAGTGATGCTCCCCATCCATCCTGACAGAGCTTGAGAGGATCTGCAGAGAATAATGGGAGAAATTTGATTTGATTTGATTTGATGAAGAGGCAAACCCCTCCCCCTCTCGATTTTCCCTGACTCTACTGTCCTGTCCGCTCTGTGAATGGAGAATCCATCGAGTTAGATAGCCATGGGGGTATCTTATCTGAAAGCCATGTTGCAGAACAGCAGAGAATATTGCAGTTACGTGAGTCCCGTTGGTAGTAAATCCTTGATCGGAGGTCATCCATCTTATTATCAAGTGACTGTACGTAGAATGGAGGGAAGACATGGCTGCCTTAATCTCACCAGGTTCCCCCTCTCCTGCCTTCACTCCCCCTCTCCTGCCTTCACACCCCCTCTCCAGCCTTCACTCCCCCTCTCCTGCTTTCACTCCCCCTCTCCTGCCTTCACTCCCCCTCTCCTGCCTTCACTCCCCCTCTCCTGCCTTCACTCCCCCTCTCCTTCCTTCACTCCCCCTCTCCTGCGTTCACTCCCCCTCTCCTGCGTTCACTCCCCCTCTCCTGCCTTCACTCCCCCTCTCCTGCCTTCACCCCCTCTCCTGCCTTCACTCCCCCTCTCCTGCCTTCACTCCCCCTCTCCTTCCTTCACTCCCCCTCTCCTGCCTTCACTCCCCCTCTCCTGTCTTCACTCCCCCTCTCCTGCTTTCACTCCCCCTCTCCTGCTTTCACTCCCCCTCTCCTGCCTTCACTATCCCTCTCCTGCCTTCACTCCCCCTCTCCTGCCTTCACTCCCCCTCTCCTGCCTTCACTCCCCCTCTCCTGCCTTCACTCCCCCTCTCCTGCCTTCACTCCCCCTCTCCTGCCTTTACTCCCCCTATCCTACCTTCACTCCCTTTCTCCTGCTTTCACTCCTCCTCTCCTGTAACACCGGCGTTTCCTCTTGTATACCCTGAACGTTGATATCAGCAAACTGCTCTCCCACACGGCGCCATACACGTGGTCTGCGGTTATGAGGCCATTTGGACGTACTACCAAATTCTCTAAAACGACGTTGGAGGCGGCTTATGATAGAGAAATTAACATTAAATTCTCTGGCAACAGCTCTGGTGGACAACTTGAGACATCTGTGGAATTGTGTTGTGTGACAAAACTGCACATTTTAGAGTGGCCATTTTAATGTCCCCAGCAGAAGGTGCACCTGTGTAATGATCATGCTGTTTAATCCGTTTCTGGATGGATTATCTTGGCAAAGGAGAAATGCTCACTAACAGGGATGTAAATAGATTTTTGCACAAAATTTGAGAGAAATAAGCTTTTTGTGTGTGTAACATTTCTGGGATCTTGAATTTCAGCTCATTAAACATCGGACTTTACATGTTGAGTTTATATTTTTGTTCAGAGTACATATCACAAGCAGAAGCCATGGATTACAGGCAACATCCACACTGAGTTAAAGGCTAGAGCTGCAGCTTTCAAGGAGTGGGACATTAACCCGGACGCTTATGAGAAATCCCGCTACGACCTCCGATGGGTCATCAAACAGGATAAGGGTCAATACAGGACTAAGATTGAATCTTACTACGCCGGCTCTGACAGTCGTCGAATGTGGTAGGGCTTGCAAACTATCACGGACTACAAAGGGAAACCCGACACGAGCTGCACAGTGACGAGAGCCTTCCAGACGAGCCTTCTGTGCTCACTTTGATGCAAGCAACACTGAACCATGCATGAGAGCACCAGCAGTTCGAGACGACTGTGTGATCTCAGTCTCCGTAGCCGATGTGAGTAAGACCTTTAAACAGGTTAACATTTACAAGGCCGCAGGGCCAGATGGATTACCAGGTCGCATACTCAGAGCATGCGCTGACCAGCTGGCAAGTGTCTTCACTGACATTTTCAACCTCTCAATAACCCTGTCTGTAATACCTGCTCATGACTCCAACACTATCATTAACGTTGCTGAAGACACGACGGTGGTAGGCCTGATCACCGACGACGATGAGAGGTCAGTGACCTGGCAGTGTCGGGACAGCGACCTCTCCCTCAACGTCAGCAAGACAAAGGAGCTGATTGTAGACTACAGGAAAGGGAGGGCCGAGCGCACCGTGGTTTAAAGTAAATAAGTAAAAATACTTTCAAGTACTACTTAAGTCATTTTTTGGGGTATCTGTACTTTACGTTACTATTTATATTTTTGACAACTTTTAATTTTACTTCACTACATTCCTAAAGAAAATAATGTACTTTTTACTCCATACATTTTCCCTGACACCCAAAAGCACTTACATTTCGAATGCTTAACAGGCCAGAACATTTTTCCAATTCACGCACTTATCAAGAGAACACGTGGTCATCCCTACTGCCTCTGATCTGGCAGACTCACTGTTGGAGTCTGACCCTGGCTATCCGTAAATTAAAAAAATAAGAACTTTGTGCTGTCTGGTTTGCTTAATATAAGAAAAATATTTATAGCATTATTTTACTTGTGATACTTAAGTATATTTAAAACCAAATACTTTTAGACTTTTACTCAAGTAGTATTTTACTGTGTGACTTTCACTTTTACTTGAGTCATTTTCTATTGTCTCTTTACTTTTATTCAAGTATGACAATTGGGGACTTTTTCCACCACTGTGACCACGCCCCCATACACATCAACAGGCTGTAGTGGAGTGGGTCGAGAGCTTCAAGTTCCTTAGTGTCCTCAAGTGGTACCGATCCACCAAGTCTGGAACCAACAGGACCCTGACCAGCTTCCACACCCAAGCCATAAGACTGCTGAATAGTAAGTTAAATAGTTAACCAAATCTATCTGCATTGACCCTTTTTGCGCTAACTCTTTTGACTTATCACATATGCCGCTGTTATTGTTTATTATCTATCCTGTTGCCTTGTCACTTTACTCTATATGTACACATCTACCTCAATTACCTCATACCCCTGCACATTGACTCAGTTCTGGTACCCCGTGTATATAGCCAAGTTGTTACCTGGTACCCCATGTACAGTGCATTGGAAAAGTATTCGGATCACTTGACTTTTTCCACATTTTGTTACGTTACAGCCTTATTCCACAATGGATTAAATTGTATTTTTCGCTCATCAATCTACACACAATACCCCATAATGACAAAGCAAAAACAGGTTTCTAGAAATGTTATAACATTTATTACCTCAAATATTACATTTACATAAGTATTCAGACCCTTTACTCAGTACTTTGTTGAAGCACCATCGGCAGCCATTACTGCCTTGAGTCTTCTTGGGTATGACGCTACAAGCTTGGCACACCTGTATTTGGGGAGTTTCTCCCATTCTTCTCTGCAGATCCTCTCAAGCTCTGTCAGGTTGGATGGGGAGCGTCACTGCACAGCTATTTTCAGGTCTCTCTAGAGATGTTCGATCGGGTTCAGGCTCTGGCTGGGCCACTCAAGGACATTCAGAAACTTGTCCCGAAGCCACTCCTGCATTGTCTTGGCTGTGTGCCTAGGGTCGTTGTCCTGTTGGAAGGTGAATCTTCGCCCCAGTCTGAGGTCCTTAGCGCTCTGGAGCAGGTTTTCATCAAGGATCTCTCTGTACTTTGCTCTGTTCATCTTTCCCTCAATCCTGACTAGTCTCCCAGTCCTGCCGCTGAAAAACGCCCCCACAGCATGAGGCTGCCACCACCATGCTTCACCGTAGGGATGGTGCCAGGTTTCCTCCAGACGTGACGCTTGGCATTCAGGCCAAATAGTTTAATCTTGGTTTCATCAGACCAGAGAATCTTGTTTCTCATGGTATGAGAGTCCTTTAGGTGCCTTTTGGCGAACTCCAAGCGTGCTGTCATGTGCCTTTTACTGAGGAGTGGCTTCCGTCTGGCCACTCTACCATAAAAGCCTGATTGGTGGAGTGCTGCAGAGATGGTTGTCCTTCTGGAAGGTTCTCCCATCTCCACAGAGGAGCTCTGTAGCGCTGTCAGAGTGACCGTCGGGTTCTTGGTCACCTCCATGACCAAGGCCCCTCTCCCCATTTGATCAGTTTGGCCAGGCGGCCAGCTCTAGGAAGTGTCTTGATGGAGGCCACTGTGTTCTTGGGGACCTTCAATACTGCAGAATATTTTTGGTACCCTTCCCCAGATCTGTGCCTCGACACAATCCTGTCTCGGAGCTCTACAGACAATTCCTTCGACCTAATGGCTTGGTTTTTGCTCTGACATGCACTGTCAACTGTGGGACATTATATAGACAGGTGTGTGCCTTTCCAAATCATGTCCAATCAATTTAATTTACCACAGGTGGACTCCAATCAAGTTGTAGCAACATCTCAAGGATGATCAATGGAAACAGGATGCACTTGAGCTCAATTTCGAATCAAAGCAAAGGGTCTGAATACTTATGTAAATAAGGTATTTCTGTTTTTTATTTGTAAGAAATTTGCAAAAAATATAAAAACCTGTTTTCACTTTGTCATTATGGGGTACTGTGTGTAGATTGATGAGGAAAAAATGTATTTAATCCATTCTAAAATAAGGCTATAACGTAACAAAATGTGGAAAAAGTCAAGGGGTCTGAATACTTTCCGAATGCGCTGTAGTTATCTCATTGTGTATTTAATGTGTTATTATTTTTATATTATTTTCTATTGTTCTCTCTGGAAGGTTCCGTCAGGAAGCATTTCACTGTTAGTCTACACCTGTTGTTTACCAAGCATGTGACCAATACAATTGTATTTTATTTCATTCAAATTTAGGGTCGATAGTCAAACTTTATTCATTTTGCTCTTTAGAAACCTGTAAGCTATAAAAAATAAATATAGAGTCACAATCTCTGTATATAAACTACCAGTAATGTATTGGGTAAAACACCAACGTTTCGGAGTCACTGCCTTCTTCAGGGTCTCTCTAGAATCCTAAAACGTGTTGTATAGTGTCCAAGCTTCTGACCAGTATGGCAGCACATCTAGCCTGTGTATTTATGGCCTATCATCATAGATCTGCTGTGAGCTGTTGAGGTCAGCTAGCTGTAATCCCACCTGTCACCCCAGTGCTGTCGGATCTCTGGCTGGAACACTCACTGATGAGCTACATCACTATTTTACATTAATGCTGGAGTGGACAAGGTTGTGGTTATAATGTCATACCATTGGTTACTATTAAGGTTAGGAACACTTGTAGTTGTAGGAACCATACATTACATCAGATTTGGTCAAATATATCAAATGTTTGTTACAAATTGTTTTAAATGTTCGATTTTGAGGTGACTTTCACACAAACAGCCCCTCTGTAGCTTTCCTTGTCAATCCGTAACGTTGAACCACTTACACTGCTACTGCTTGTCTAATCCATCTCCATGTGTCCAGACAGAGTCCCTCCAGACAGTAGAACGTGGTGTTAAGGGTGTGGTAATAATAGAGGTGGCCATGCGTCACTATGTGTTACTGATGTCTGAACTGAACTGAACATTTCAACGGCCAGGGAGTCCCTGTAAGACGGACATAAACATTTTAATACCAGTGGCTAAAAATACTCAGTAGCTGCATAACAACAGGGGAATCTGATCAGGCCATATCCTGTTCCCAAACTGTCTCGTCCCATGCTGTATTGAACGCCCTCTGCCCCTTTAATATAATGTACTTTAACTGGAAAGCCATAACCCATAACCTAGAGTAGAGAGACGAGGAGATTTACTTTGGCTGTGATGAGAGGCTTCAAATACCAGCCTGCTGACCATTAATCCCAAAAAAGATTTACTACTTGTGAGATATTTAGAAACTACAGCGTAAGTGAAAGCAGGACACGTTGATGGGTCTGGATGTCACTGGAGCTCACCAGAGCGCTGGGAAGGATGTCTGGTGGTGGGTCTGGTTGTCACTGGAGCTCACCAGAGCGCTGGGACGGATATGTGGTGAAAGTTGGATGCAGTATATTATGATCGAGGTGGAGGAGGGTGTAGCAGTATGTTATGATCGAGGTGGAGGAGGGTGTAGCAGTATGTTATGATCGAGGTGGAGGAGGGTGTAGCAGTATGTTATGATCGAGGTGGAGGAGGGTGTAGCAGTATGTTATGATAGAGGTGGAGGAGGGTGTAGCAGTATGTTATGATCGAGGTGGAGGAGGGTGTAGCAGTGTATTATGATAGAGGTGGAGGAGGGTGTAGCAGTATGTTATGATCGAGGTGGAGGAGGGTGTAGCAGTATGTTATGATCGAGGTGGAGGAGGGTGTAGCAGTATGTTATGATCGAGGTGGAGGAGGGTGTAGCAGTATGTTATGATCGAGGTGGAGGAGGGTGTAGCAGTATGTTATGATCGAGGTGGAGGAGGGTGTAGCAGTATATTATGATCAAGGTGGAGGAGGGTGTAGCAGTATGTTATGATCGAGGTGGAGGAGGGTGTAGCAGTATATTATGATCGAGGTGGAGGAGGGTGTAGCAGTATGTTATGATCGAGGTGGAGGAGGGTGTAGCAGTATGTTATGATCGAGGTGGAGGAGGGTGTAGCAGTATGTTATGATCTTGGTGGAGGAGGGTGTAGCAGTATATTATGATCGAGGTGGAGGAGGGTGTAGCAGTATGTTATGATCGAGGTGGAGGAGGGTGTAGCAGTATGTTATGATCGAGGTGGAGGAGGGTGTAGCAGTATGTTATGATCGAGGTGGAGGAGGGTGTAGCAGTATGTTATGATCGAGGTGGAGGAGGGTGTAGCAGTATATTATGATCGAGGTGGAGGAGGGTGTAGCAGTATGTTATGATCGAGGTGGAGGAGGGTGTAGCAGTATGTTATGATAGAGGTGGAGGAGGGTGTAGCAGTATGTTATGATCGAGGTGGAGGAGGGTGTAGCAGTATGTTATGATCGAGGTGGAGGAGGGTGTAGCAGTATATTATGATCGAGGTGGAGGAGGGTGTAGCAGTATGTTATGATAGAGGTGGAGGAGGGTGTAGCAGTATATTATGATAGAGGTGGAGGAGGGTGTAGCAGTATGTTATGATCGAGGTGGAGGAGGGTGTAGCAGTATATTATGATCGAGGTGGAGGAGGGTGTAGCAGTATATTATGATAGAGGTGGAGGAGGGTGTAGCAGTATATTATGATAGAGGTGGAGGAGGGTGTAGCAGTATATTATGATAGAGGAGGAGGAGGGTGTAGCAGTATGTTATGATCGAGGTGGAGGAGGGTGTAGCAGTATATTATGATAGAGGTGGAGGAGGGTGAAGCAGTATATTATGATAGAGGTGGAGGAGGGTGTAGCAGTATGTTATGATCGAGGTGGAGGAGGGTGTAGCAGTATGTTATGATCTTGGTGGAGGAGGGTGTAGCAGTATGTTATGATCTAGGTAGAGGAGGGTGTAGCAGTATATTATGATCGAGGTGGAGGAGGGTGTAGCAATATGTTATGATCGAGGTGGAGGAGGGTGTAGCAGTATATTATGATTGAGGTGGAGGAGGGTGTAGCAGTATGTTATGATCTTGGTGGAGGAGGGTGTAGCAGTATGTTATGATAGAGGTGGAGGAGGGTGTAGCAGTATGTTATGATCGAGGTGGAGGAGGGTGTAGCAGTATATTATGATCGAGGTGGAGGAGGGTGTAGCAGTATGTTATGATCGAGGTGGAGGAGGGTGTAGCAGTATGTTATGATCGAGGTGGAGGAGGGTGTAGCAGTATGTTATGATCAAGGTGGAGGAGGGTGTAGCAGTATGTTATGATCTTGGTGGAGGAGGGTGTAGCAGTATGTTATGATCTAGGTGGAGGAGGGTGTAGCGTATGTTATGATCTTGGTGGAGGAGGGTGTAGCAGTATGTTATGATCGAGGTGGAGGAGGGTGTAGCAGTATATTATGATCAAGGTGGAGGAGGGTGTAGCAGTATGTTATGATAGAGGTGGATGAGGGTGTAGCAGTATGTTATGATAGAGGTGGAGGAGGGTGTAGCAGTGTATTATGATAGAGGTGGAGGAGGGTGTAGCAGTATATTATGATAGAGGTGGAGGAGGGTGTAGCAGTATGTTATGATAGAGGTGGAGGAGGGTGTAGCAGTGTATTATGATAGAGGTGGAGGAGGGTGTAGCAGTATGTTATGATCGAGGTGGAGGAGGGTGTAGCAGTATGTTATGATCGAGGTGGAGGAGGGTGTAGCAGTATATTATGATAGAGGTGGAGGAGGGTGTAGCAGTATATTATGATCGAGGTGGAGGAGGGTTTAGCAGTATATTATGATAGAGGTGGAGGAGGGTGTAGCAGTATATTATGATAGAGGTGGAGGAGGGTGTAGCAGTATATTATGATTGAGGTGGAGGAGGGTGTAGCAGTATGTTATGATAGAGGTGGAGGAGGGTGTAGCAGTATATTATGATAGAGGTGGAGGAGGGTGTAGCAGTATGTTATGATAGAGGTGGAGGAGGGTGTAGCAGTGTATTATGATCGAGGTGGAGGAGGGTGTAGCAGTATGTTATGATCGAGGTGGAGGAGGGTGTAGCAGTATGTTATGATCGAGGTGGAGGAGGGTGTAGCAGTATATTATGATAGAGGTGGAGGAGGGTGTAGCAGTATATTATGATCGAGGTGGAGGAGGGTTTAGCAGTATATTATGATAGAGGTGGAGGAGGGTGTAGCAGTATATTATGATAGAGGTGGAGGAGGGTGTAGCAGTATATTATGATTGAGGTGGAGGAGGGTGTAGCAGTATATTATGATAGAGGTGGAGGAGGGTGTAGCAGTATATTATGATTGAGGTGGAGGAGGGTGTAGCAGTATGTTATTATCGAGGTGGAGGAGGGTGTACTATGTTACTAAGGGGATCACCGGGGATAAATCTTGCTCAACCCGGTGCTACGCGCCACATTGTGTTTATGGCCTGCAGATGCCATGTGGCTCGACTAACAGGTTTGGCCTGGAGAGGAGAGAGGTTGAGTTGGGCTGGGGAGAGAGGCTGGGCGGCTGGGGTAGAGAGTTGGGGTAGAGGGCTGGGGTAGAGGGCTGGGGTAGAGGGCTGGGGTAGATAGTTGGGGTAGAGGGCTGGGTTAGAGGGCTGGGGTAGAGAGTTGGGGTAGAGGGCTGGGGTAGAGGGATGGGTTAGAAGGCTGGGTTAGAGGGCTGGGTTAGAGGACTGGGAGCATGGGTCTCTGAGCATGGGGCTGGTGTTGTGTGATATAGAGTATGATATGGATTGAGGCGGTCAAGATTAAGGGATTGTCTGAGGACTTCTGTGTTTAAATCAATCGTCAAAGTGCTGCTGGTACACATCTAGGAACAGGACATGATTAATTGGCCTCACATAATTTCTTCAGTATGTATCTGTACACTTCTCTGTCTATATCTGAGCATATCAGTTTTCATTCGGTGTTCAGTTTATTTTTTGTTAAAAGTTATTTAAAGGTGTCATCATATTTCAAAAAGACAACAGGACCTTTCTGTTGTTCGATGTAGAGCACTTTGAAGCTCTCCCACTCACTGTTCGCTGTAAATCTGAAGAATTCAACTTAATAAACTGTCTCTTCAGAGAGATTAAAGATGCTGTGTAATTTGATTAAGTCAACGGGGTTGAGGGAACCACAGATGGGAGAATAATGTCTTCCAGCTACTCATTAGAGAGAGAATCCAACCCTCTCTATCTCCAGGGTGGCATCAGTATGAAGAGGCTTCTCTATGTATTAAGACATCCCCAGGCTCCCTGTGCTGCTGAAAAGAGGGCAGAGACACATTCTGGAATCATTTACATGTTCAATCAGGAGGATGTTTGTTCTCCTCGTGGCCTTATGAAGGGAACTATCAGCTCCTCCTTCACCACCAATTTAGAGATGACAGAGAGATCAAGATTAACAAACTAACTACAGAATGAAAACCAACTGAGCTCACCTGCTCACCTTGATATTAGTCCGAATATTACGTCTCATTCCAAATTCAGACATTTCCCTCGAAGATGTCACATTCTGTCTGTAGGCAGTGTGCATCACACAGCCCCCATCCTACCTGGGCTCAAACCATGATGTCGTAGTTATGGAGGCAGAAATCCCTGAGACGGACATTCAGAGAGAATCCCTCTCTCTGGCGACTGGCGACAAGGTGAGGTTCATTTATATTTCCAAGCCAGTTCTCTTTTAAAAATGGATTCCGATTCCGGGGAGGTGATGAAGCTAGATAGTTATCGGCCTGCTATCATTCAGCAGGGACCAGCCAGCCAGCACAAATGGCCAGCTTGGAGGAATAAAATATATGAATTAAACTTCATAATCTTATCTGGTCTTTGATATGTAGAAAGCCAGAGGTTTATTTCCACATGAAACCCTCTTCTATTGCCTCTTTGAGTCATGGAGGTTTTAAAGCAGGAGTCCACCACGTATAGAGCGTTATGCTTAGTTTAACCCATGCTGCAGCTTACAGACCTTATTTTGCCCAGGTTCTGAAGAATTTCATTATAAAAGGCGGCCATATGCATTGAAATACTGTCGGCAAGCAGGGGTCATGTAGCCCGATACTGAATTTCCCTCTCCTTTGTGCAATCTTAATTGTCTGTCATTTCTGTCTGCAGTGCCGTCTGTGGGTGCTCCAAATAAAACCTATGGAAACATGAAAGGTGGAGCACGGCCCCCCTCACTTTCATCAAGGGATCTCTTTCCAGCCCTAATGCTGCTGACTACCCAGGGTTTGTGTTACGCTGTTCATAAAGCTAGCTCTTGTTTCAGCCATGCAACACTCCGTCTGGGCAGAGGACTAATCTGTCAAGCCCAGCTCCCAGGCAAATACCTCAGCACTGAAACTGTTACCAACTCTAGCTCCTTCTCTGTGCCGTCTCCTTCACTCTGTTTCCCCTCATTCTTCTGGAGATTCACAAGACCCTGAGATGTTCTTGACAGATGGGCTGAGCTGGATGTCATGAATAATTTGATTGTATTGCATCTGTCATTGTTCTCCTACAACATTGACCTCTGTGTGTCCTTCCTAACAGCTCCTTCTCTGCTCTGCTCTCCACAACAATACCTTTGTTGTTCATCACAGTCTCACCACAGAACCCTGTGTTTTTAGACTTGATCTAAAACTGTGAAAGGCAGTGAGAGTCCCGGGGGAATAAGGTCATGGAGGAATAGGAAGAGAAGTGACGTCAGCTCACTCAGGTCTGCCTCTGCTCTGTACTTGACTGTTGGTTACTGGGGAATCAGAACCAATGTACTGTCCTTCAAACTTTCCCCCTGACATCCTTTTGATCCAGCATTACTTTGAACTCATTGTCAACCTTGCTGCCATTCCTCCTGCCACAACTCCCCTTCTCAAACATCTATACATAAACATCTACTGTTCTGTAATGTGCTGTAGTGTATTCTCACACAGAGGTGAACTCTATGGGCCATTGCGGTAGTGAAACCAACTGTTAACAGGAAATAAACTCAGGTGGAGTTTGCTATGTTTCCAGACTGTAACTCAGTGAAGATAAGGCGGGTCAGATGACCAGTGAGACTCATTTATGGTTGTTGATAGCTGCTTAGACCAGTGTATTATACTGCTTGTTGTTGATAGCTGCTTAGACCAGTGTAATATACTGGTTGATGAAAGCTGCTTAGACCAGTGTAATATACTGGTTGTTGACAGCTGCTTAGACCAAGGTATTATACTGGTTGTTGTTGATAGCTGCTTAGTCCAATGTATTATACTGGTTGTTGATAGCTGCTTAGACCAGTGTAATATACTGGTTGTTGATAGCTGCTTAGACCAATGTATTATACTGGTTGTTGATAGCTGCTTAGACCAGTGTAATATACTGGTTGATGAAAGCTGCTTAGACCAGTGAATTATACTGGTTGTTGAAAGCTGCTTAGACCAGTCTAATATACTGGTTGTTGATAGCTGCTTAGATAAGTGTATTATACTGGTTGTTGATAGCTGATTAGACCAGTGCATTAGCAATGAGACTCATTTATCAAGTAAATTCTGGTTGTTGATATCTGCTTAGACCACTGTATTAGCAATAAGACTCATTTATCAAGTCAATACTGGTTATTGTTAGCTGCTTAGACCAGTGTATTATACTGGTTGTTGATAGCTGCTTAGACCAGTGTATTATACTGGTTGTTGATAGCTGCTTTGACCAGTGTATTATACTGGTTGTTGATAGGTGCTTAGACCAGTGTATTATAATGGTTGTTGATAGCTGCTTAGACCAGTGCATTATACTGGTTGTTGTTGATAGCTGCTTAGACCTGTGTATTATTTTGGTTGTTGTTGACAGATGTTTAGACCAGTGTATTATGCTGGTTTTAGTTGATAGCTGCTTAGTCCAATGTATTATACTGGTTATTGATACCTGCTTAGACCAAGGTATTATACTGGTTCTTGATAACTGCTTAGAACAGTTTATTATTGTGGTTGTTGTTGATAGCTGCTTAGACCAGTGTATTATACTAGTTGCTGTTGATAGCTGCTTAGACCAGTGTATTATACTGGTTATTGTTGATACAGTGCCTTGCAAATGTATTCATCCCCCTTGGCGTTTTTCCTATTTTGTTGCATTACAACCTGTAATTTAAATTGATTTTTATTTGGATTTCATGTAATGGACATACACAAAATAGTCAAAATTGGTGAAGTGAAATGAAAAAAAGAACTTGTTTAAAATAATTCTAAAAAAATAAATAAAGGAAAAGTGGTGCGTGCATATGTATTCACCCCTTTTGCTATGAAGCCCTTAAATAAGATCTGGTGCAACCAATTACCTTCAGAAGTCACATACTTAGTTAAATAAAGTCCACCTATGTGCAATCTAAGTCTCACATCATCTGTCACATGATCTCAGTATATATACACCTGTTCTGAAAGGCCCCAGAGTCTGCAACACCACTAAGCAAGGGGCACCACCAAGCAAGCTGCACCATGAAGACCAAGGAGCTCTCCAAACAGGTCAGGGACAAAGTTGTGGAGAAGTACAGATCAGGGTTGGGTTATAAAAAAAAATCTAAAACTTTGAACATCCCACGGAGCACCATTAAATCCATTATTTAAAAAATTGAAAGAATATGGCACCACAACAAACCTGCCAAGAGAGGGCCGCCCACCAAAACTCATGGACCAGGCAAGGAGGGCCTTAACCAGAGAGGCAACAAAGAGACCAAAGATAACCCTGAAGGAGCTGCAAAGCTCCACAGCGGAGATTGGAGTATCTGTCCATAGGACCACTTTAAGCCGTACACTCCACAGAGCTGGGCTTTACGGAAGAGTGGCCAGAAAAAAGCCATTGCTTAAAGATAAAAATTTCAAACACATTTGGTGTTCGCCAAAAGGCATGTGGGAGACTCCCCAAACATATGGAAGAAGGTACTCTGGTCAGATGAGACTAAAATTGAGCTTTTAGGCCATCAAGGAAAACGCTATGTCTGGCACAAACCCAACACCTCTCATCACCCCGAGACACCATCCCCACAGTGAAGCATGGTGGTGGCAGCATCATGCTGTGGGGATGTTTTTCATCGGCAAGGACTGGGAAACTGGTTACAATTGAAGGAATGATGGATGGCGCTAAATACAGGGAAATTCTTGAGGGAAACCAGAGACTTCCAGAGATTTGAGACTGGGACGGAGGTTCACCTTCCAGCAGGACAATGACCCTAAGCATACTGTTAAATGTCTTGGAATGGCCTGGTCAAAACCCAGACCTCAATCCAATTGAGAATATGTGGTATGACTTAAAGATTGCTGTACACCAGCGGAACCCATCCAACTTGAAGGAGCTGGAGCAGTTTTGCCTTGAAGAATGGGCAAATATCCCAGTGGCTAGATGTGCCAAGCTTATAGAGACATACCCCAAGAGACTTGCAGCTGTAATTGCTGCTAAAGGTGGCTCTACAAAGTATTGACTTTGGGGGGGATGAGCAGTTATGCACGCTCAAGTTTTCTTTTTTTTGGTCTTATTTCTTGTTTTTTTTTACAATAAATTTTTTTTTCCATCTTCAAAGTGGTAGGCATGTTGTGTAAATCAAATGATACAAACTCCCAAAAATTCAATTTTAATTCCAGGTTGTGAGGCAACAAAATAGGAAAAATAGAAAAAAGGGGGGTGAATACTTTCGCAAGCCACTGTATGTGTATGTATGTATATGTGTGTATATATATATATATATATATATATATATATATATATATATATATATATATATATATATATATATATATATATATATATATGCAATGAAATAAATGCAATGAAATAAATGGGGGCTTGGAATTGATGCAGACAATTACATTGATGGAAGTTACAAACTATCTGCAATATTAAAGCTGATCCATTATGGGGTATTATGTGTAGATTGATGAGGGAATTTATTTTTTTATCCATTTTATAATAAGGCTTTAACGTAACAACATGTGGAAAAAGTGAAGGGCTCTGAATACTTTCCGAATGCATTGTATATGATACTGAATGATTGAAACTTGCCAATTAATTACACATTTCGGGGGAAATATTTACAGATAATGTTTTCATTTGGTCTCCCAGCTCTTACAGTAACATGTGGTAGTTTAGGTCAGGTCTCCCATCTCTTACATTAACATGTGGTAGTTTAGGTCTGGTCTCCCAGCTCTTACAGTAACATGTGGTAGTTTAGGTCTGGTCTCCCAGCTCTTACAGTAACATGTGGTAGTTTAGGTCTGGTATCCCAGCTCTTACAGTAACATGTGGTAGTTTAGGTCTGGTCTCCCAGCTCTTACAGTAACATGTGGTAGTTTAGGTCTGGTCTCCCAGCTCTTACAGTAACATGTGGTAGTTTAGGTCTGGTCTCCCAGCTCTTACAGTAACATGTGGTAGTTTAGGTCGGGTCTCCCAGCTCTTACAGTAACATGTGGTGGTTTAGGTCTGGTCTCCCAGCACTTACAGTAACATGTGGTGGTTTAGCTCTGGTCTCCCAGCTCTTACAGTAACATGTGGTAGTTTAGGTCTGGTCTCCCAGCTCTTACAGTAACATGTGGTAGTTTAGGTATGGTCTCCCAGCTCTTACAGTAACATGTGGTAGTTTTAGGTCTGGTCCCAGCTCTTACAGTAACATGTGGTAGTTTAGGTCTGGTCTCCCAGCTCGTACAGTAACATGTGGTAGTTTAGGTCTGGTCTCCCAGCTCTTACAGTAACATGTGGTAGTTTAGGTCTGGTATCCCAGCTCTTACAGTAACATGTGGTAGTTTAGGTCTGGTCTCCCAGCTCTTACAGTAACATGTGGTAGTTTAGGTCTTGTCTCCCAGCTCTTACTGTAACATGTGGTAGTTTAGGTCTGGTCTCCCAGCTCTTACAGTAACATGTGGAAGTTTAGGTCTGGTCTCCCAGCTCTTACAGTAACATGTGGTAGTTTTAGGTCTGGTTTCCCAGCTCTTACAGTAACATGTGGTAGTTTAGGTCTGGTCTCCCAGCTCGTACAGTAACATGTGATAGTTTAGGTCTGGTCTCCCAGCTCTTACAGTAACATGTGGTAGTTTAGGTCTGGTATCCCAGCTCTTACAGTAACATGTGGTATTTTAGGTCTGGTCTCCCAGCTCTTACAGTAACATGTGGTAGTTTAGGTCTGGTCTCCCAGCTCTTACAGTAACATGTGGTAGTTTAGGTCTGGTCTCCCAGCTCTTACAGTAACATGTGGTAGTTTAGGTCTTGTCTCCCAGCTCTTACTGTAACATGTGGTAGTTTAGGTCTGGTCTCCCAGCTCTTACAGTAACATGTGGAAGTTTAGGTCTGGTCTCCCAGCTCTTACAGTAACATGTGGTAGTTTTAGGTCTGGTTTCCCAGCTCTTACAGTAACATGTGGTAGTTTAGGTCTGGTCTCCCAGCTCGTACAGTAACATGTGATAGTTTAGGTCTGGTCTCCCAGCTCTTACAGTAACATGTGGTAGTTTAGGTCTGGTATCCCAGCTCTTACAGTAACATGTGGTATTTTAGGTCTGGTCTCCCAGCTCTTACAGTAACATGTGGTAGTTTAGGTCTGGTCTCCCAGCTCTTACAGTAACATGTGGTAGTTTAGGTCTGGTCTCCCAGCTCTTACAGTAACATGTGGTAGTTTAGGTCTGGTCTCCCAGCTCTTACAGTAACATGTGGTAGTTTAGGTCTGGTCTCCCAGCTCTTACAGTAACATGTGGTAGCTTAGGTCTGGTCTCCCAGCTCTTACAGTAACATGTGGTAGTTTAGGTCTGGTCTCCCAGCTCTTACAGTAACATGTGGTAGTTTAGGTATGGTCTCTCAGCTCTTACAGTAACATGTGGTAGTTTAGGTCTGGTATCCCAGCTCTTACAGTAACATGTGGTAGTTTAGGTCTGGTCTCCCAGCTCTTACAGTAACATGTGGTAGTTTAGGTCTGGTCTCCCAGCTCTTACAGTAACATGTGGTAGTTTAGGTCTGGTCTCCCAGCTCTTACAGTAACACGTGGTAGTTTAGGTCTGGTCTCCCAGCTCTTACAGTAACATGTGGTAGTTTAGGTCTGGTCTCCCAGCTTTTACAGTAACATTTGGTAGTTTAGGTCTGCTCTACAGTCAGTAATGTACAGTCGTGGTCAAAAGTTTTGAGAATTACACAAATACTAATTTCCACAAAGTCTGCTGCCTCAGTTTTGATGATGGCAATTAGCATATACTCCAGAATGTCATGAAGAGTGATCAGATGAATTGCAATTAATTGCCATGAAAATGAACTTAATCCCCAAAAAACATTTACACTGCATTTCAGTCCTGCCACAAAAGGACCAGCTGCCATCATGTCAGTGATTCTCTCATTAACACAGGTTAGAGTGTTGACGAGGTCAAGGCTGGAGATCACTCTGTCATACTGATTGAGTTAGAATAACAGACATTGTTCTTCCTCTGTTAACCATGGTTACCTGCAAGGAAACACGTGCTGTCATCATTGCTTTGCACAAAAAGGGCTTCACAGGCAAGGATATTGCTGCTAGTAAGATTGCACCTAAATCAACCATTTATCGGATCATTAATAACTTTAAGGAGAGAGGTTCAATTGTTGTGAAGAAGGCGTCAGGGCGCCCAAGAAAGTCCAGCAAGCGCCAGGACCGTCTCCTAAAGGGCACCACCAGTGCAGAGCTTGCTCAGGAATGGCAGCAGGCAGGTGTGAGTGCATCTGCACGCACAGTGAGGCGAAGGCTTTTGTAGGATGGCCTGGTGTAAAGAAGGTTAGAAAAGAAGCCACTTCTCTCCAGGAAAAACATCAGGGACAGACTGATATTCTGCAAAAGGTACAGGGATTGGACTGCTGAGGACTGGGGTAAAGTCATTTTCTCTGATGAATCCCCTTTCCGATTGTTTGGGGCATTCGGAAAACACCTTGTCCGGAGAAGACAAGGTGAGCGCTACCATCAGTCCTGTGTCATGCCAACAATAAAGCATCCTGAGACCATTCATGTGTGGGGATGCTTCTCAGCCAAGGGACTGGACTCACTCACAATTTTGCCTAAGAACACAGCCATGAATAAAGAATGGTTCCAACACATCCTCCGAGAGCAACTTCTCCCAACCATCCAAGAACAGTTTGGTGACGACCAATGCCTTTTCCAGCATGATGGAGCACCTTGCCATAAGGCAAAAGTGATAACTAAGTGGCTCGGGGAACAACAAATCAACATTTTGGGTCCATGGCCAGGAAACTCCCCAGACCTTAATCACAAACTCCAAGCATTGATTATGCAAGAATGGGCTGCCATCAGTCAGGATGTGGCCCAGAAGTTAATTGACAGCATGCCAGGGCGGATTGCAGAGGTCTTGAAAAAGAAGGGTCAACACTGCAAATATTGACTCTTTGCATAAACTTAATGTAATTGTCAATAAAAGCCTTTGACACTTATGGAACGCTTGTAATTATACTTCAGTATACCATAGTAACATCTGACAGACATATCTCATAACACTGAAGCAGCAAACTTTTTGACTGTAACTGTGCTCAATTTATTACCATTAAAGCAACAAGCACAGCACTTACACAAATGACTGATGATTGGCTGAGAGAAATTGATGATAAAAAGATTGTGGGGGCTGTTTTGTTAGACTTCAGTGCGTCTTTTGACATTATCGATCATAGTCTGTTGCTGGTAAAACATGTTATGGCTTTACATCCCCTGCTATATTGTGGATAAAGAGTTACCTGTCTAACAGAACACAGAGGGTGTTCTTTAATGGAAGCCTCTCCGACATAATCCAGGTAGATTTGAGTAAAGCCAGTGTGTCTATGTATGCGGATGACTCAACACTATACACGTCAGCTACTTCAATGACTGAAACGACTGCAACACTTAACAAAGAGCTGCAGTTAGTTTCAGAATGGGTGGCAAGGACTAAATATTTCTAAAACTAAAAGCATTGTATTTGGGACAAATCATTCACTAAACCCTAAACCTCAACTAAATATTGTAATAAATAATGTGGAAATTGAGCAGGTTGAGGTGACTAAACTGCTTGGTGTAACCCTGGATTGTAAACTGTCATGGTCAAAACATATGGATCAAATCAAATCAATTATTGGTCACATACACGTGTTTAGCAGATGTTATTGCGGGTGTAGCAAAATGCTTGTGTTTCTAGCTCCGACATGCAGTAATATCTAACAAGTAATATCTACCAATTTCACAACGTATACCCAATACACATAAATCTAAGTAAAGCAATGGAATTAAGAATATATAAATATATGGACAAGCAATGTCAGAGCGGCATAGACCAAGATACAGTAGAATAGTATAGAATACAGAATATACATATGAGATGAGTAATGCAGATATGTAAACATGATTAAAGTGACTAGTGTTCCATTTCTTAAAGTGGCCAGTGATTTCTAATCTATGTAGTCAGCATTTTCTAATGTGCTAGTAAAGGCTATTTAACAGTCTGATGGCCTTGAGATAGAAGCTGTTTTTCAGTCACTCGGTCCCAGCTTTGATGCACCTGTACTGACCTCGCCTTCTGGATGATAGCGGGGTGAACAGGCAGTGGCTCGGGTGGTTGTGTGTTTTTTCGCATTGTTTGTAACTTATTTTGTACATAATGTTGCTGCTACCGTCTCTTATGACCGAAAAAAGCTTCTGGACATCAGAACAGCGATTACTCACCTTGAACTGGACAAATCATTTTTCTTTAATGATGAGAGGGATTTGCTCCAGACACCCGACAGGGCCCTCATCCCCATCATTCACAATAGAAAGAAAAGGAGATATCGCGGAAGGAGATCGGGATGCCTGGTAAGGAGGCGGCAATGAGTGGCTTATCTGCCTTTGCCATCGATACTATTGGCCAACTTACAATCGCTTGATAATAAAGTGGAGGAACTACAAGCACGTATAGTGGGGAATTTTTTTTATTTAGTCAGCCACCAATTGTGCAAGTTCTCCCACTTAAAAAGATGAGAGAGGCCTGTAATTTTCATCATAGGGACACGTCAACTATGACAGACAAATTTAGGAAAAAAAATCCAGAAAATCACATTGTAGGATTTTTAATGAATTTATTTGCAAATTATGGTGGAAAATAAGTATTTGGTCACCTACAAACAAGCAAGATTTCTGGCTCTCACAGACCTGTAACTTCTTCTTTAAGAGGCTCCTCTGTCCTCCACTCGTTACCTGTATTAATGGCACCTGTTTGAATTTGTTATCAGTATAAAAGACACCTGTCCACTACCTCAAACAGTCACACTCCAAACTCCACTATGGCCAAGACCAAAGAGCTGTCAAAGGACACCAGAAACAAATTTGTAGACCTGCACCAGGCTGGGAAGACTGAATCTGCAATAGGTAAGCAGCTTGGTTTGAATAAATCAACTGTGGGAGCAATTATTAGGAAATGGAAGACATACGATAATCTCCCTCGATCTGGGGCTCCACGGTGAGCAAAAATCCCAGAACCACACGGGGGTTCTAGTGAATGACCTGCAGAGAGCTGGGACCAAAGTAACAAAGCCTACCATCAGTAACACACTACGCCGCCAGGGACCCAAATCCTGCAGTGCCAGACGTGTCCCTCTGCTTAAGCCAGTACATGTCCAGGCCCGTCTGAAGTTTGCTAGAGTGCATTTGGATGATCCAGAAGAGGATTGGGAGAATGTCATATGGTCAGATGAAACCAAAATAGAACTTTTCGGTAAAAACTCAACTCATCGTGTTTGGAGGACAAAGAATGCTGAGCTGCATCCAAAGAACACCATACCTACTGTGAAGCATGGGGGTGGAAACAACATGCTTTGGGGCTGTTTTTCTGCAAAGGGACCAGGACGACTGATCCGTGTAAAGAAAAGAATGAATGGGGCCATGTATCGTGAGATTTTGAGTGAAAACCTCTTTCCATCAGCAAGGGCATTGAAGATGAAACGTGGCTGGGTCTTTCAGCATGACATTGATCCCAAACACACCGTCCGGGCAACGAAGAAGTGGCTTCGTAAGAAGCATTTCAAGGTCCTGGAGTGGCCTAGCCAGTCTCCAGATCTCAACCCCATAGAAAATCTTTGGAGGGAGTTGAAAGTCTGTGTTGCCCAGCGACAGCCCCAAAACATCACTGCTCTAGAGGAGATCTGCATGGAGGAATGGGCCAAAATACCAGCAACAGTGTGTGAAAACCTTGTGAAGACTTACAGAAAACGTTTGACCTGTGTCATTGCCAATAAAGGGTATATAACAAAGTATTGAGAAACTTTTGTTATTGACCAAATACTTATTATCCACCATAATTTGCAAATAAATTCATTAAAAATCCTACAATGTGATTTTCTGGATTATTTTTTCTCATTTTGTCTGTCATAGTTGATGTGTACCTATTATGAAAATTACAGGCCTCTCTCATCTTTTTAAGTGGGAGAACTTGCACAATTGGTGGCTGACTAAATACATTTTTTCCCCACTGTATATCCTACCAACGGGACCTAAAAAACTGTAATATCTTATGTTTCACCGAGTTGTGGCTGAACGAAGACATGAATAACATACAGCTCGCGGGTTATACACTGTATCGGCAGGATAGAACAGCAGCCTCTGTTAAGACAAGGGCTGGCGGTCTATGTATATTTGTAAACAACAGCTGGTGCATGATATCTAAGGAAGTCTTAAGGTTTTGCTCCCCTGAGGTAGAATATCTCATGATAAGCTGTAGACCACACTATCTATATTCTTCATAACTGTCTATTTACCACCACAAACCGATGCTGGCACTAAGACTCTACTCAATGAACTATATACGGCCATAAGCAAACAGGAAAACTCTCATCCAGAGGCGGCGCTCCTAGTGGCTGGCGACTTTAATGCAGGGAAACTTACATCCGTTTTACCTAATTTCTACCAGCATGTTAAATGTGCAACCAGAAGGGAAAAAACTCTAGACCACCTTTACTCCACACACAGAGACGAATATAAAGATCTCCCTCGCTCTCCATTTGGCTAATCTGACCATAATTATATCCTCCTGATTCCTGATTACAAGTACAAACTAAAGCAGGAAGTACCAGTGACTCGGTCAATAAGAAAGTGGTCAGATGAAGCAGATGCTAAGCTACATGACTGTTTTGCTAGCACAGACTGGAATATGTTCCGGGATTCTTCCGATAGCATTGAAGAGTACACCACATCAGTCACTGGCTTCATCAATAAGTGCATCGATGACGTCCTCCCCACAGTGACAGTACGTACATACCCCAACCTGAAACCATGGATTACAGGCAACATCCGCACTGAGTTAAAGGGTAGAGCTGCTGCTTCAAGGAGCGGGACTCTAAGCCGGAAGATTATAAGAAATCCCACTATGCCCTCTGACGAAGCATCAAACAGGCAAAGGGTCAATACAGGACTAAGATTGAATCGTAACACTGAAACATGCATGAGAGCATCAGCTGTTCCGGATGACTGTGTGATCACGCTCTCTGTAGCCGATGTGAGTAAGACCTTTAACCAGGTCAACATTCACAAGGCCGCAGGGCCAGACGGATTACCAGGACATGTATTCCGAGCATGCGTGACCAACTGGCAAGTGTCTTCACTGATATTTTCAACCTCTCCCTGTCTGAGTCTGAAATAGCAACATTTTTCAAGCAGACTACCATAGTCCCTTTTCCCAAGAACTCTAAGGTAACCTGCCTAAATGACTACCGACCCATGACACTCACGTCTGTAGCCATGAAGTGCTTTGAAAGGCTGGTCATGGCTCACATCAACACCATCATCCCAGAAACCCTAGACCCCACTCCAATTTGCATACCGCCCCAACAGTACCACAGATTATGCAATCTATATTGCGCTCCACACTGCCCTTCACAGCTGGACAAAAGTAACACCTATGTGAGAATGCTATTCATTGACTACAGCTCAGCGTTCAACACCATAGTGCCCTCAAAGCTCATCACTAAGGTAAGGACCCTGGGACTAAACACCTCCCTCTGCAACTGGATCCTGGACTTCCTGACGGGCCGCCCGCAGGTGGTAAGGGTAGGTAACAACACATCCGCCACGCTGACCCCTCAGGGGTGCTTTCTCAATCCCCTCCTGTACTCCCTGTTCACTCATGACTGCATGGCCAGGCACGACTCCAACACCATCATTAAGTTTGCAGATGACACAACAGTGGTAGGCTTGATCACCGACAACGACGAGACAGCCTATAGGGAGGAGGTCAGAGACCTGGCCGTGTGGTGCCACGACAACAACCTCTCCCTCAACGTGATCAAGACAAAGGAGATGATTGTGGACTACAGGAAAAAGAAGAGGACCGAGCACTCCCCCATTCTCATCGACGGGGCTGTAGTGGAGCAGGTTGAGAGCTTCAAGTTCCTTGGTGTCAACATCACCAACAAACTAACATGGTCTAAGCACACCAAGACAGTCGTGAAGAGGGCACGACAAAACCTATTCCCCCTAAGGAGACTGAAAAGATTTGGTATGGGTCCTCAGATCCTTAAAAGGTTCTACAGCTGCACCATCGAGAGCATCCGACTGGTTGCATCACTGCCTTTCATGGCAACTGCTCAGAGTGCAAGGCACTCCAGCCACCCTAGTCATAGACTGTTCTCTCTGCTACCTCATGGCAAGTGGTACCGGAGCACCAAGTCTAGGTCCAAGAGGCTTCTAAACAACTTCTACCCCCAAGCCATAAGACTCCTGAACATCTAATCAAATGGCTACCGCCCCCTCTTTTACGCTGCTGCTACTCTCTGTTTATTATCTGTGCATAGTCACTTTAATAACTCTACCTACATGTACACATTACCTCAATTACCTCGACTAACCAGTGCCCCCGCACATTGACTCGGTACCGGTAACCCCTGTATGTAGCCTCGCTATTGTTATTTTTACTGCTGCTCTTTAATTATTTGTTACTTTTATTTCATATTTCACATGCATTTTGTGTTGTAGATATGTGGTAGTGGTGGAGTAGGGGCCTGAGGGCACACAGTGTGTTGTGAAATCTGTGAATGTATTGTAATGTTTTTTAAATGTATAACTGCCTTAATTTTGCTGGACCCCAGGAAGAGTTAATGGGGATCCATAATAAATACAAACACAAATACAAATCATTTAAGCAAACAGTTACTATATGGAATGTATTAGTCAACCATTAAAGCAGCCGCTGGTGATCAAATTCTCCATTAGACACATCCAGTCATGGTATTTTAAGCAGATTTCCTCCTTAAGGGGCGGGGAGTTCCTCCTTTAGAAGCCTTATCACTGGTCCTGCCGTCTAGTGGAGAGGCTGACAGAGACGGCCAGACGTAAAATGGCCTCCTCCCCTCGGTCAAGCGGAACTACGCATAGCAACGTTCCATTCTCCTCTCTGTAACTTAAAGTGACATAAACCTTTTACTCTTTATGGATTTCTTGCCCCTTTGTCTGAGAAAATATAGTGAAATAACTTTGTTATGTTCATGAAAAGTATAAGTAGAAAAATATATTAGTCTGAATAAAAGCTGACTAAGATATCTATTCTTCTCTCTTCAGTCTTCCTAATTGAAAATCAAAACCACATCCCTCCATTGTGTCAAATCAAAACCACATCCCTCCATTGTGTCAAATCAAAACCACATCCCTCCATTATGTCAAATCAAAACCACATCCCTCCATTATGTCAAATCAAAACCACATACCTCCATTGTGTCAAATCAAAACCACATCCCTCTATTATGTCAAATCAAAACCACATCCCTCCATTATGTCAAACCAAAACCACATACCTCCATTGTGTCAAATCAAAACCACATCCCTCCATTATGTCAAATCAAAACCACATCCCTCCATTGTGTCAAATCAAAACCACATCCCTCTATTATGTCAAATCAAAACCACATCCCTCCATTATGTCAAATCAAAACCACATCCCTCCATTATGTCAAATCAAAACCACATCCTTCCATTATGTCAAATCAAAACCACATCCCTCCATTATGTCAAATCAAAACCACATCCCTCCATTATGGCAAATTAAAACCACATCCCTCAATTGTGTCAAATCAAAACCACAAACCTGAACACCTTCAGATGTGACTTCACATTCAGATTAATTTAGACCGTTTAAACACCCCATTATTTAAACATAAGTGAATGTTCTTGTCTCACTGAGAGGTCACATTGCAGTTAAGGCCCTGACCATATGGAGCAGTGTAAACTAATGTCAACACAGACCCTGGTGTGTATATAAGAGGTCAGTAACGTTCTGTGTATACGAAAGGAGAGAGAGTCTGTCATATTCATTTTATCTGGAAGGATACATGGGGCAGTAGAATGTTCATCTGCCCTCACATTCCTCCAGAGGTATTAGTCAGTGTTGTATTTATTTGTCTAAAGGCAGATAAACCAGAATGCTGTCAGCCTCTACCGCGTACAGCTACACTGCTGGTTTGTATAATTAAGGGAAGTGCTTTCTTATGACAAATAGACCAATAACAGATGAGAATGCTTCCATGTTTAAATCCCAGTCCAGATAGTGCCACTGCATCAATACACGGGTATAGATTTAAAATATGAAATACAGTTCAATGTTTTAGGTACATTTAGGTTCCATTAATAATTCATTACTAATGTGTATTTTCTCCTACAGTACTAAGGAGAACACAACAGGATTAGTGAACCTTGGCCAAGAGGGCAGCACATCAGCGTTTTGCCCCATGCAATACAGTATATTGGACCATGTCCTCCCTGGATACGTCTTCAGTTTAAAAATGCATCAAGAAACGTGGCAAGAAAATAAAGATGGGTTAAGCCTTACATTAACAAAAACCTATCATAACTAACAGTACCATTGAGATGTTTTGTATGATGTGGTACAACTCTTCTGTGTGATCTAAATGGAGCATGTCTATTTTCCAAACCACATGTTTTAAAGCCTCGCACCCACCCACAACCACCCATACCCACCCAAAACCACCCATACTCACCCATACCCACCCATAACCACCCAAACCCATCCATACCTACCCACACCCACCCATAACCACCCAAACCCACCCATACCATCCATAACCACCCAAACTCACCCATAACCACCCATATCAACCCATACCCACCCATAACCACCCATACCCACCCAAAACCACCCATACCCACCCATAACCACCCAAACCCACCCATACCCATCCATAACCACACAAACTCACCCATAACCAACCAAACCCACCCATACCCACCCATAGCCACCCATACCCACACAAAACCACCCAAACCCACCCATACCCACCCATAACCACCCAAACTCACCCATACCCACCCATAGCCACCCATACCCACCCATACCCATCCCTACCTACCCACTTGTTGGGTTTGGTTAATACAGCAGTTTCACAAATGTTCTCTTCAACCATGAGAATACTGTTATACCTAGAATACTTATCCAGGCCAACCACAACCATATTAGAGACATATTACATCAGCGGGACAAATCTGTCCCAAAGAAG
This sequence comes from Coregonus lavaretus, assembly GCF_964263955.1. Lineage (NCBI taxonomy): Eukaryota > Metazoa > Chordata > Actinopteri > Salmoniformes > Salmonidae > Coregonus > Coregonus lavaretus. Next base: position 79,040,832 of record NC_139990.1, read on the forward strand.
TTAAAACCGTAAAACCATTTCCTCCTAATCACATGATATATCTGGTTCAACAACCCAATCATCTGTGGTTTGGGTATGATTCCATGTTGTTATGAGAATGTTAAATGTTTTCAATTAGTGGGGAGCTAGAATGTTCTCTGTGACTGCTTACTGGCTACCCATCACTGCCCCATTGCCTCATCCTATCATCATCACCGCCCAATACTGACATTTCCTACACATGAACTTTAGAAAACAGGAATGTAAACTGCATCTTCTTAACCAAACCCAGAACCAGCCCAGAGTAGAGCAGACTGCCTGGGCTTCAGAGACTAACACATCCCGTTACAATCCCCCTCCCTTCTACTCTAACTGGCTCAACCCTCTCCCAAAGAGAAGTTGCTGACATGAGAAATTTGCCATTAAGGATGGCATTAGAGCATGTTTAGGACTGAGGCTGGTTGAAGCTTGGTTGAACAGTAATGTATGGGTCCCAATGGGGGAGCAAATAGCAGAAAATCGTTCCAACTCCTTTTGAAGTGGTTGCTCTAAATGAAACTGTTAGTCACTGTCGTGTCAAAAGGCTGTGATTGTTACCAGTTCCTACTCTACTCGACTCTGATCATCGTGGTATCAAAAAGCTGTGGTTTTTAGCATTTAAAGATGATTTTATCCAGAGCGACCGCATACATTTTCATGCTGGTCCCCAGTAGGAATCAAAGCCAAACACCATGCCCTACCAACTGAGCTAAACGGGACCCATTTGTTAGCAGTTGCATTCTACTCTGATCACTGTGGTATCAAAAGGCTGTGGTTGTTAGCAGATCCTACTCTACTCTGATCACCATGGTATCAAAAGGCTGTGGTTGTTAGCAGTTCCTACTCTACTCTGATCACAGTGGTATCAAAAGGCTGTGGTTGTTAGCAGATCCTACTCTACTCTGATCACCGTGGTATCAAAAGGCTGTGGTTGTTAGCAGATCCTACTCTACTCTGATCACCGTGGTATCAAAAGGCTGTGGTTGTTAGCAGATCCTACTCTACTCTGATCACCGTGGTATCAAAAGGCTGTGGTTGTTAGCAGATCCTACTCTACTCTGATCACCGTGGTATCAAAAGGCTGTGGTTGTTAGCAGATCCTACTCTACTCTGATCATCATGGTATCAAAAGGCTGTGGTTGTTAGCAGATCCTACTCTACTCTGATCACCGTGGTATCAAAAGGCTGTGGTTGTTAGCAGATCCTACTCTACTCTGATCACAGCACCCTGCTGTCCTGGTTCTGGTTACCATGGGATCTCTGATTGTTGATTGACATCCTGTCGGAGGGCAAACACAAACATACTTGTAGTTGTGAAAATTACTTTTGATATGACACAACTAAGAGAAAAGGATTAGAACATTATCCTTTAACATTAATTTATCAAGAATTCAAAATAAAAGAAGTGGAATTTGGTACCTTAAAGTCACTTCCTGTTGAATGCGGAACGAGGGAGAGCTCAGTTAGTTGATTCTGTGATGTGGTTGGCATCAGAACTGGGACCGCTACTATCAGTCCAGTGATCCTGCTGACCAAGGCCGGGTCTGAGGAGCTGCTTGGCGTAGCAGATAGCTCATCTGCTAGCTAGCTGCCTATCAAGTTAGTGGGGTTTTCTTGAGGGCTTGAACGCAGCCCACAACGCGGTTAGCCATTGTGGCTGGAACCGAGGATTGTCCCGGGCTTGTGGCTGTCTAGATCCCTGCTGTTTGTTGTTGTTTCCAGTCTTCCCTGTGACCTGCCCTGTCTGGAACTGAGAGGAGTAACAGCGTAACCTACGTTGCTACCATGACAAAGACCAAAGCCGGCGGGAGTGCCGTTGAGGACAGTGGTGTCTCTCTATCACAGGTGAAGGAACTTTTAAACGAACAAAAATAGTTATACAAGCAGTTGTTACAACAACAAGAAAACAGCTTCAAGTGCTGTGTCCAAATACTGGTGGAGTCAATAATGGACGACCTGACCAGAGAGGTCCAGGACCTGAAGAACAGTTTGCAGTTCTCCCAGGGTCAGCTCGATGAGTTTCAACAGGAGAAAGGCAAGATGACAACAATCTGTAAGTCATTGAGAGAGGACATCAGTTCTGTATGTGAATCCATGATAACAATGACGGAGAAATCAGATTGTCTTGAGAGACTATCAAGGCAGAACAACATTGTTGTGGACGGAATTGCAGAATCTCCACATGAGACCTGGACGGAGTCTGAAGATAAAGTGAGGGAAAGGATCTAGGAGAAACTGAAGATGGACCACAGGAAGATTGAGGTGGAGCGCTCCAACAGGACTGGAAAACTCACCACCGGCCCAGGTGACAGGCCCAGGCCGATAGTGGTCATGTTCCTGAGTTTCAATGACAAAGTAGCTGTTCTGGAAAGAGCCAAGAACTTAAGAGGAACCTATATCTTTCTCAGCGAGGACTATCCTGAAGCTGTCCGCCAGAAGAGGAAAGAACTTATCCCAGCCATGAAAGCTGCCAGAGCGCGTGGGGACATTACTTACATTCACTATGACAGGTTCATTGTCCACTCTCCCTCCCAGAAGCCTGGAAGGGATGAGAGAGCCAAGCCTATGGGTTCGTAGCTTCAACCCCACAGCACACACACACACACACTTACACACACCAACTGGTTAATGGACTGCTGAATGTATATTTTTTCTCTTGTTTTGTTTAATCTTTTCCATATTATGTTTATCTCTGATAAGCTACCCAGGAAAGGGCTGAAAATAGCCAATATTAATATATATAACCTTAAAAATAAGGTTAATGAAATCAATAACTTGCTAACATCAGATAACATTCATATATTAGCCATTTCTGAGACTCACTTAGATAATTCATTTGATGATACAGCAGTAGCAATACAAGGATATAACATCTATAGAAGAGACAGAAATGCTTATGGGGGAGGTGTTGCTGTATATATTCAGAGCCATATCCCTGTAATAATTAGAGAAGATCTTATGTCAAGTGTTATTGAAGTGTTGTGGTTGCAGGTTTCATTGGCACATCTAAAGCCTTTTATTTTGATGTAAACAGAGGTGTCTACTTTCTTGGGGACCTGAATATTGACTGGTTTTCATCAAGCTGTCCACTCAAGAGGAAGCTTCTCACTGTAACCAGTGCCTGTAATCTGGTTCAGGTTATTAATCAACCTACCAGGGTGTTTACAAACACTACAGGAACAAGTATTGATACATTTTTCATTAATACTGTAGAAAGTTGTTCCAAAGCTGTATCCGTACCGATTGGATGCAGTGATCACAATATAGTGGCTATATCCAGGAAAGCCAAAGTTCCAAAAGCTGGGCCTAAAATAGTGTGTAAGGTGGATGATGTTAAAAGTATTTGTTGGTCTGATGTGATAAATAAGGAGCATCCAGACGCTGCACTTGATGTATTCATACAATTGTTTCTTCCAATTATTGATTAACATGTACCTTTTAACACTTAGTCTACATTTTCTGAGGAAATCTAATGAACATAATACAAAAATCCCCATCAAAATCCATCTGTTTAAGAAACTGACTGTTAGAACTGTTAAGGCTCCATGGATTGATGAGGAATTAAACTGTATGGTTAAAAGAGATGGGACAAAAGGACTGGCTAATAAATCTGATTGCACATCTGACTGGCTGACTTCCTGCAAGTTGAGAAATTATGTGACAAAACTCAACAGAAAGAAGAAGAAACTGTATTATGAAGCTAAGATCAGTGATATAAAGAAATATGGATATTCTTTTTTGGAGTACTTCAGATGAAATGATGGGCAGAAAAACAAAATTCAACTCCATCTTTTATTGAATCAGATGGCTTATTCGTCACAAAAACATTTGATGTTGCCAATTATTTTAATGATTACTTCATTGGCAAAGTGAGCAAACTTAGGCAGGAAATGCCAACAACAAACTGTGAGCCATCATACTCATTAATAAAAAAAACGAATAATGAAAGAAAAGCATTGTAAGTTTGAATTTTGTTAGTGTGGGAGAAGTGGATTTTTTTATTTTTATCGATCAATAATGACAAACCTCCTGGCATTGACAACTTAGATGGAAAGCTACTGAGGATGGTAGCTGACTCTATAGCCACTCCTATCTGTCATATCTTTAATCTGAGCCTAGAGGAAAGTCTTTGTCCAAATACAATGCTATTTCTCTGTAAACAAATTAAAAACAGACTTTCAGCATGCTAATAGAGAAGGGCACTGACACAAATAACTGATGATTGGTTGAAAGAAATTGATAATAAGAAGATTGTGGGAGCTGTACTGTTAGATTTCAGTGCAACCTTTGATCTTATTAACCATAACCTCTGGTTGAGAAAACATATATGTGATGGCTTTTCAATCTCTGCCATATCGTGGATTCAGAGCTATCTATCTAATAGAACTCAATGGGTTTTCTTTAATGGAAGCTTCTCAAATGTCAAACATATAAAGTGTGGTGTACCGCAGGGCAGCTCTCTAGGCCCTCTACTCTTTTTTCCAATTACCTGTCACTGGCATTAAACAAAGCATATGTGTCCATGTATGCTGATGATTCAACCATATACGCATCAGCAACCACAGCTAATTAAGTCACTGAAAACCTTAACAAAGAGTTGCAGTCTGTTTTGGAATGGGTGGCCAGTGATAAACCAGTCCTGAACATCTCTAAAACTAAGAGCATTATAGTTGGTACAAATATTTCCCTAAGTTCTAGACCTCAGCTGAATCTGGTAATGAATGGTGTGGCTGTTGAAGAACTCGAGGAGACTAAATTACTTGGTGTTACCTTAGATTGTAAACTGTCATGGTCAAAACATATAGATTCAATGTTTGTAAAGATGGGGAGAGGTCTGTCAGTAATTATGAGATACTCAGATGTTTTGACACCACACTCCACAAAGCAAGTCATGCAGGCTCTAGTTTTATCTTATCTTGATTATTGTCCAGTCATATGGTCAAGTGCTGCAAAGAAAGACCTAGCTAAGCTGCAGCTGGCCCAGACCAGAGCAGCACATCTTGCTCTTCATTGTAATGTTAACACTATGCATGCCAGTCTCTCTTGGCTAAGAGTTGAGGAAAGACTGACTGAGTCACTTCATATTTCTATAAGAAACACTAATGATTTGGAAATTACAAAATGTTTGCATAGTCAACTTACACACAGCACTGATGCACACACTTACCCCACCACATGCCACCAGGGGTCTTTTCACATTCCCCAGGTTCAGAACAAATTCAAGGAAACGTACAGTATATACAGAGCCATGAGTGCATGGAACTCCCTTCCATCTTATAAACTCAAATCAAATCAAATTGTATTTGTCACATGCACCGAATACAACAGAACCTTACATTTAACCTTACAGTCAAATGCTTGCTTACAAGCCCTTAACCAAAAATGCAATTTTAAGAAAGAATACCTAAAAAAATAAGAAATAAAAGTAACAAATAATTAAAGCGCAGCAGTAAAATAACAATAGCGAGGCTATATACAGGGGGTACCGGTACCGAGTCAATGTGCGGGGGCACCGGTTAGTCGAGGTAATTGAGGTAATATGTACACTACCAGTCAAAAGTTTGGACACACCTACTCTTTCAAGGGTTTTTCATAATTTTAAAAATGTTTTACGGAGTTCAAGTAACAGACACATCTCAACATCAACTGTTCAGAGGAGACTGTGTGAATCAGGACTTCATGGTCCAATTGCTGCAAAAAAAAACACTACTAAAGGACACCAAAAAGAAGAAAAGACTTGCTTGGGCCAAAAAACATGAGCAATGGACATTAGACCGGTGGAAATGTGTCCTTTGGTCTGGAGTCCAAATTGGAGATTTTTGGTTCCAACCGCTGTGTCTTTGTGAGACACTGTGTGGGTGAACGGATGATCTCCGCATGTGTATTTCCCAACGTAAAGCATGGAGGAGGAGGTATTAGGGTGCTTTTCTGGTGACACTGTCTGTGATTTATTTAGAATTCAAGGCACACTTAACCAGCATGGCTACCACAGCATTCTGCAGTGATACACTGTGGCGGCAGGTAGCTTAGTGGTTAAGAGCGTTGTGCCAGTAACCGAAAGGTTGCTGGTTCTAATCGCCGACTAGATGAAAAATCTGTTGATGTGCCCTTGAGCAAGGCACTTAACCCTAATTGCTCATGTAAGTCGCTCTGGATAAGAGCGTCTGCTAAATGACGTAAATGTAATACACCATTTGGTTTCAAAAAACAAATAATGCAACGCCTCTCCCCCATGTGACCTACTTGTTGTGTGTCTGTATTGACATTTATGTATAAATGATAGATGCACACACACACACACTACATGTTAATGTTTTTAAATGTATGTCAATTGTAAAGTATTTTGTCTGTAATGTCTTTTTTGTTATGTGTTGGATCCCAGTAAGACTAGCTTTGGCCATTGGCGTTGGCTAATAGGGATCCTAATAAATCAAATTAAATCAAGTTGATGTTTTTTTACCGCAAAGTAGAGTTGATGTTTTCTTTACCCTAAAGTAGAATTGTTTAATTACCCTAAAGTAGAGTTGTTGTTTTTTTACCCTAAAGTAGAGTGCTTTTTTTACCCTAAATTAGAGTTGTTGTTTATTTACCATAAATTAGAGTTGTTGTTTTTTTACCCTAAAGTTGCGTTGTTGTTTTTTACCCTAAAGTAGAGTTGTTGTTTTTTTTACCATAAAGTAGAGTTTATGTATTTTTTTACCCTAAGGTAGAGTTGTTGTTTTTTACCCTAAAGTAGAGTTGTTTTTCTGTACCCAAAAGTAAAGTTGTTGTTGTTTTTACCATAAAGTAGAGTTGTTTTTTACCCTAAAGTAGAGTTTATGTTTTTTTACCCTAAAGTAGAGTTGTTGTTTTTTACCCTAAAGTAGAGTTTTTGTTTTTTTACCCTAAAGTAGAGTTGTTGTTTATTTACCCTAAAGTAGAGTTTTTGTTTTTTTACCCTAAAGTAGAGTTGTTTTTTTACCCTAAAGTAGAGTTGTTGTTTATTTACACTAAAGTGAAGTGTTTCCTGATACTATTAATCATCACTTAGGACATTATCACAATTTGTTGTTAATCTTTCTCCTGTGATGAAGCTGCCACAACAAAAAGTTATTTTGTTAAATACATTTCATGGATTTCTATCAATCTGTTTATTTAATGGCATACACACCCAGTGGCCAGTTTATTAGGTACACCACCCCGTTCACAAAAATGGTTTGCTCCTAAAGACAGTGAGTAACTTGGCCGTGGCTTGCTATATAAAGCAGGCAAACAGGCATCGAGGCATTCAGTTACTGTTCGTATGAACGCGTTAGAATGGGAAAAACGAGTGACCTAAGCAACTTTGAGCGTGGTGTGATCGTCGGTGCCAGGCGCGCCGGTTCCAGTATCTCAGAAACGGCCGGCCTCTTGGGCTTTTCACGCAGGACAGTGTCTGGGGTTTATCGAGAATAGTGCGACAAACAAGAAAACATCCAGTCAGCGGCAGCCCTGTGGACAAAAAACACTTGTTGATGAGAGGTCAAAGGAAAATGGCAAGAATCGTTCAAGCTAACAGGCGGGCCACAAACAGGCAAATAACAGCGCAAGTACAACAGTAGTGTGCAGAATGGCATCTCCGAATGCACAACTCATCAGTCCTTTTCACGGATGGGCTATTGCAGCAGACGACCACACTGGGTTCCACTCCTATCAGCTAAAAACAAGAAGAAGCAGTTCCAGTGGGCACACGGTCACTAGCACTAGACAAGTGGAAAAACATAGTCTGACCGATGAATCGCGGTTCCTGTTGCGTCATGCTGATGGCAGAGTCAGGATTTGGCGTAAGCAGCATGAGTCCATGGCCCCATCCTGCCTGGTGTCAACGGTACAGGCTGGTGGAGGTGGTGTAATGGTGTGGGGAATGTTTTCCTGGTACACGTTAGATCCCTTGATACCAATTGAGCAACATTTCCATGACCTGTTCTAAAGGCAAAGGGGGGTTCGACCCGGTACTAGATGGGTGTACCTAATAAACTGGGAACGGATGAAATATCAGTACAATAACAATATTTATGAGTAATGATACTTTTCCCTGATGAAATATGATAAACACTGATGGCTAATTCAACGAAGGAAGCTCTCTACAATTACCATTATTTTAGTATTTTATTTTTTTACCCCCTTTTTCTCCCAATTTCAATTACAATCTTGTCTCATCGCTGCAACTCCCCAACAGGATCAGGAGAGGCGAAGGTCGAGTCATGTGTCCTCCGAAACATGACCCGCCAAACCGTGCTCCTTAACACCCGCCCACTTAAACCCGGAAACTAGCTGCACCAATGTGTCGGAGGAAACACCGTTCAACTGACGACCGAAGTCAGCCTGCAGGCACCTGGCCCGCCACAAGGAGTCGCTAGAGCGCGATGAGCCCTCCCCTAACCCAAACGATGCTGGACCAATTGTGCGCCGCCCTATGGGACTCCCGGTTACAGCCGGTTGTGACACAGCCTGGGATCGAACCCGGGTCTTAGTACCTTAGACCGCTGCACCACTCAGGAGGCCTACAATTAGCATTTGAAATGATAATTGAAGGAGATGCTAGCTGTGTTTGTGGTGATTTTGGGGACGATGTGGAAGAAGAGAGATGGGTATTTAAAGTGAGTCAGGTCAGGTCTCCTGTTTGGCAACAGAGGGAACATTTTTGAAACTAGTAGTCATTAATATGCTGGTGACAATTTCACCCTGGCTTCACAGAGGGGAGGGTGAGTGTGGAATGTCTAAGACCGGACCTTTTCTGTTCACTGTGTTATTCTAACAAACAGTGTCAATGAGATGACACCCAGCAATTTGCATGGTTGTCAGTGCAGTGAAAGCAAGTTTAAAGGTACACCCTTTACGTGGCAGAGAAAGGATTAAACCAGAACCACAAAGAGGCTTTGATTTCTTGCAAATATGAAGTTTGGCTGAGAATGAGAGTTAAAGCTACAACTCTCCAAGCTTCTAATGTTGGTTTTTCTTCCAGTTTTAAATACTGAGAAAAAAAGGTTTTTCTCTAAAGAAAGAGGCTGTATTTCAGGTGAAGATTTAATTGCTCAGAGACTGCTGTTTCTTCAACAGCTATATTGTTAGAATAAACATCAACATATACTATAATAAACTCAGCAAAAAAATAAACGTCCCTTTTTCAGGACCCTGTCTTTCAAAGATAATTCGTAAAAATCCAAATGACTTCACAGATCTTCATTGTAAAGGGTTTAAACACTGTTTCCCATGCTTGTTCAAATGAACCAAAAACAATTAATGAACATGCACCTGTGGAACGTTATGGTCACAGTTATGAAAACTTAGGACACTAAAGAGGCCTTTCTACTGACTGAAAAACACCAAAAGAAAGATGCCCAGGGTCCCTGCTCATCTGCGTGAACGTGCCTTAGGCATGCTGCAAGGAGGCATGAGGACTGCAGATGTGGCCAGGGCAATAAATTGCAATGTCCGTACTGTGAGACGCCTAAGACAGCGCTACAGGGAGACAGGACGGACAGCTGATCTTTCTTGCAGTTGCAGACCACGCACAGGATTGGTACATCCGAACATCACACCTGCGGGACAGGTACAGGATGTCAACAACAACTGACCGAGTTATACCTGGAACGCACAATCCATCCATCAGTGCTCAGACTGTCCGCAATAGGCTGAGAGAGGCTGGACTGAGGGCTTGTAGGCCTGTTGTAAGGCAGGTCCTCACCAGACATCACCGGCAACAACGTCGCCTATGGGCACAAACCCACCGTCGCTGGATCAGACAGGACTGGGAAAAAGTGCTCTTCACTGACGAGTCGCGGTTTTGTCTTAACAGGGGTGATGGTCGGATTCGCGTTTATCGTCGAAGGAATGACGTTACACCGAGGCCTGTACTCCGGAGTGGGATCGATTTGAAGGTGGAGGGTCCGTCATGGTCTGGGGCGGTGTGTCACTGCATCATCGGACTGAGCTTGTTGTCATTGCAGGCAATCTCAACGCTGTGTGTTACAGGGAAGACATCCTCCTCCCTCATGTGGTACCCTTCCTGCAGGCTCATCCTGACATGACCCTCCAGCATGACAATGCCACCAGCCATACTGCTCATTCTGTGCGTGATTTCCTGCAAGACAGGAATGTCAGTTTTCTGCATGGCCAGCGAAGAGCCCGGATCTCAATCCCATTGAGCACATCTGGGACCTGTTGGATCGGAGGGTGAGGGCTAGGGCTAGAGCCATTCCCCCCAGAAATGTCCGGGAAATTGCAGGTGCCTTGGTGGAAGAGTGGGGTAACATCTCACATCAATAACTGGCAAATCAAAACTGGCAGATACTGACTGTTACTTTTGATTTTGACCCCCCCCCCCCCCCCCCCCTTTGTTCAGGGACACATTATTCAATTTCTTTTAGTCACATGTCTGTGGGACTTGTTCAGGTTATGTCTCAGTTGTTAAATCATGTTCATACAAATATTTACACATGTTAAGTTTGCTGAAATAAACTCAGTTGACAGTGAGAGGCCATTTCTTTCTTGCTGAGTTTATATACAACCAACATCAGGATATTATGACAACATATACTATAATATATAGAACCAACATCAGGATATTATGACATCAACATATACTATAATATATAGAACCAACATCAGGATATTATGACATCAACATATACCATAATATATAGAACCAACATCAGGATATTATGACATCAACATATACCATAATATATACAACCAACATCAGGATATTATGACATCAACATATACCATAATATATAGAACCAACATCAGGATATTATGACATCAACATATACCATAATATATAGAACCAACATCAGGATATTATGACATCAACATATACCATAATATATAGAACCAACATCAGGATATTATGACATCAACATATACCATAATATATAGAACCAACATCAGGATATTATGACATCAACATATACCATAATATATAGAACCAACATCAGGATATTATGACATCAACATATACTATAATATATAGAACCAACATCAGGATATTATCACATTAACATATACTATAATACATAGAACCAACATCAGGATATTATGACATCACCACGACAGGAGGGATCGCTATATTGAATTAGAATATCAAGTAAGTGTTATTTACTGAAGACATGTTGCAATCAGACGTTTCATTTGGTTGGAGATGAGGTTATAGAATTGTTGAATTTGATCATTATCAAGGTAAAAGACGGCTCTACAGATTGCGTGTATTGTTAAACATTATGATAGTTAACTGTTGTGTGTTATGGCTCATTGATCAACCTGGTTGTTGTCAAATGTTTTAGTTTGTTCCACCTATGCTTAATATGGTGCACATCTGCCAGTTAGACTCAGGAAAACACTTCCACAGAAACAGACAACAATTAGCCAGTAAAAAACGTATCACTGGGAAATGTTTTCCTCAAGGTCATAAACATGTGGGTGAGCATTTGATGAGCTCTGTAAAAGGATAGTACACCAATGTTACGAAAGTACTTCATTTTATGACTAACTAGCAAGTAATGTGTGTGCGTGCGTGTGTGTTTGTGTGCCTGCTTGAGTGTGTGGATGCCAGATATACAGTATGTAGCTGTAGGGTTTAGAGAGTGTGTCTCATTCACATGTGGAACTCCTGGTGTCAAGGGGTACCTTTCACCTTCAACAAAGTTCTTCTGAATAGTGCTGAGACAAAGAGTTCGTTTTTACACCTTGTGATCAATGGTCCTAAACAGTATATTATTTTATGCCGTGAATCGTAAATCACATTTAGGTTCAAGTTATACACATTTATCTCAAGTTCTGTTTCAGCCCTTGGTGCCTTATTTTCTTATGATGTGGTAGAACTTTACATGGAGCTTTACAGGTCTGTACTGCTGGTAGGAGGATGGATCATGTCTGCTGGTAGACGGTTGATTAATGTCTGTACTGCTGGTAGGAGGATGGATCATGTCTGCTGGTAGGAGGATGGATTATGTCTGCTGGTAGAAGGATGATTCATGTCTGTGCTGCTGGTAGGAGGATGGATCATGTCTGCTGGTAGTAGGATGGATCATGTCTGTACTGCTGGTAGGAGGATGGATCATGTCTGCCGGTGGAACATGGATCAGTGCATTACTAAAGGAGGATGGATCAGTGCATTACTAAAGGAGGATAGATCAGTGCATTACTAAAGTCCTCAACATCCTCCAGATTAAGGCCAGGCACCACAGGTTGAAAATACATTTAGGTATTTACCTATCAATTTAGAGATTTGTTGGTATATTATTATTAATGGACGAAACATGTAAATGTCAAAAACTTGATAAATGTATATTTTCTTTAGTTTATCATAGTACCGTCATCAACATTTTAATTAATGTTAACCACTTTAAAATGGACATACATCAATCATTTCAAAGCTCACTACATTAAATTACACATAATCTGAAAGCCCATTTCATAGGGTGTTAAACACCGGACTATATGTAGTAACTTCAAAGAGTTGGGGATTGGGTCTAAACAGGCGTTTGTTGTTAGGTGGTCTAAATTCAGTGTACTTGCCTTTAACTGCCATTTCCCAAAAGTCAGATTCTTCCCGCATGCCAGCTCATTCTTCTCAGCTTCAGAAGCATCTGCATTCACCACATTGTGTGTGGTTATCCTTAAATATATTCTCCAGATTTGCCCAGAGGGAATTGTTGATATTTTGTTTTTAAAAAACTACAAAACATCTAGATAACATTTTCTTTGGAAAAAGTCGCCAAAAATGCATTTTACGTATATGTATTTAGTATTTTACAGATAGAAAGATGAAAAAAAACATTTATCCGCAATCTGCTTTGGAAAAGTCCTGTCCTGGATTGTCTTCACAAAATGAAACCAACATATTTAGGCTGACCTCATCCAGTGTCCTGAAAAATGTATTTGCGTGATATGCAAATATGTGCATATTTAATTAAAACCCTTTCCTGCAGTCAAATGACAAAATCTCCCTCGAATGGAATGTTATTAATTTTTTTCATAATTTCATAATTAATAAATATAAATATATAAAATAAGAACGCCGAAAATCCAGTGTTTCTATGTCAAATGGTTTTGTTATATTTCTGTCAGCCTAAATATTGTGTTTAATTTTGTTAAGATAATCCAGGACAGGACTTTTCTAGAGCAGATTGCGGATAAATGCTTTTTTTCATGCCAAGAGTGTGCAAAGCTGTCATCAAGGCAAAGGGTGGCTATTTGAAGAATCTCAAATATAACATATATTTTGATTTGTTTAACACTTTTTTGGTTACTACATGATTCCATATGTGTTATTTCATAGTTTTGATGTCTTCACTATTATTCTACAATGCAAAAAAATAGTAGAAATAAAGAAAAACCCTTGAATGAGTAGGTGTGTCCAAACTTTTGACCGGTAGTGTACATAAAGTCCACTAATCACAGGAAGTGTGATGTAAAAAAGAAGCAGACTTATTATACCTCAGTTGATGGGGCACGTGTGGAAATCCTTTAGCATAGCAAGATCTGGTTCCTTCTTGTGGCTGTGTTATCTAGTGGGATTCCTTTAGCATAGCAGGCTCTTGTTCCTTCTTGTGGCTGTGTTATCTAGTGGGATTCCTTTAGCATAGCAGGCTCTGGTTCCTTCTTGTGGCTGTGTTATCTAGTGGGAACCCCTTTAGCATAGCAGGTTCCTTCTTGTGGCTGTATTATCTAGTGGGAACCCTTTAGCATAGCAGGCTCTGGTTCCTTCTTGTGGCTGTGTTATCTAGTGGGAACGCTTTAGCATAGCAGGCTCTGGTTCCTTCTTGTGGCTGTGTTATCTAGTGGGAAACCTTTAGCATGGCAGGCTCCGTTCCTTCTTGCCATGGGCTCCAAACTAAAAATAATCTAATCAAAACCTGCTTGCTCTAATTGTGTAGTACCTTGTCTGTTCTGAATGGTTTTATGTAATAACTCATCAAATAGAAAAGTGAGGTGTAGCTTTGCATTGGGACTTTTGATGTGTATTCTAATGCAAATCTATATGTTACTTGTGGTTACGCTTATGCTAGAAGATGATCACAAGTCAGACCCTTCCCTTCGGCGGCACTACGATGTGTTCCAGTTAACTTCGATCATGTTGGACCAGAGGAACATGCTGTAGCTTTCAGGCCAGCCCTGTGGGAGCCCAGACTCCTATTCTCTGGCAGCAGCGCTGATATGTCAGAGTGTAGCTGTTGTATGTGTCCCCAGATCAGTGAGTTTAGCTGTTGTATGTGTCCCCAAATCAGTGATTTTAGCTGTTGTGTCCCCAGATCAGTGAGTTTAGCTGTTGTATGTGTCCCCAGATCAGTGAGTGTAGCTGTTGTATGTGTCCCCAGATCAGTGAGTGTAGCTGTTGTATGTTTCCCCAGATCAGTGAGTTTAGCTGTTGTATGTGTCCCCAGATCAGTGAGTTTAGCTGTTGTATGTGTCCCCAGATCAGTGAGTTTAGCTGCTGTATCCCCAGATCAGTGAGTTTAGCTGTTGTGTCCCCAGATCAGTGAGTTTAGCTGTTGTATGTGTCCCCAGATCAGTGAGTGTAGCTGTTGTATGTGTCCCCAGATCAGTGTTTAGCTGTTGTATTTGTATGTGTCCCCAGATCAGTGAGTTTAGCTGTTGTATCCCCAGATCAGTGAGTTTAGCTGTTGTGTCCCCAGATCAGTGAGTGTAGCTGTTGTATGTGTCCCCAGATCAGTGAGTGTAGCTGTTGTATGTTTCCCCAGATCAGTGAGTTTAGCTGTTGTATGTGTCCCCAGATCAGTGAGTTTAAATGTTGTGTCCCCAGATAAGTGAGTTTAGCTGTTGTGTCCCAAGATCAGTGAGTGTAGCTGATGTATGAGTCCCCATATCAGTGAGTTTAGCTGTTGTATGTCCCCAGATCAGTGAGTTTAGCTGTTGTATGTGTCTCCAGATAAGTGAGTTTAGCTGTTGTATGTGTCCCCAGATCAGTGAGTTTAGCTGTTGTATGTGTCCCCAGATCAGTAAGTTTAG
The DNA here is from genome assembly GCF_964263955.1 of Coregonus lavaretus. Taxonomy (NCBI): domain Eukaryota; kingdom Metazoa; phylum Chordata; class Actinopteri; order Salmoniformes; family Salmonidae; genus Coregonus; species Coregonus lavaretus. The sequence goes on from NC_139990.1 coordinate 79,055,841, forward strand.
CTGTTGTATGTTCCCAGATCAGTGAGTTTAGCTGTTGTATGTTCCCAGATCAGTGAGTGTAGCTGTTGTATGTGTCCCCAGATCAGTGAGTTTAGCTGTTGTATGTGTCCCCAGATCAGTGAGTTTAGCTGTTGTATGTCCCCAGATCAGTGAGTTTAGCTGTTGTATGTGTCCCCAGATCAGAGAGTGTAGCTGTTGTGTCCCCAGATCAGTGAGTTTAGCTGTTGTCCACAGATCAGTGAGTTTAGCTGTTGTGTCCCCAGATTAGTGAGTGTAGCTGTTGTATGTGTCCCCAGATCAGTGAGTTTAGCTGTTGTGTCCCCAGATCAGTGAGTGTAGCTGTTGTATCCCCAGATCAGTGAGTTTAGCTGTTGTGTCCCCAGATCAGTGAGTGTAGCTGTTGTATGTGTCCACAGATCAGTGAGTTTAGCTGTTGTATGTGTCCCCAGATCAGTGAGTTTAGTTGTTGTATGTGTCCCCAGATCAGTGAGTTTAGCTGTTGTGTACCCAGATCAGTGAGTTTAGCTGTTGTATGTGTCCCCAGATCATTGAGTGTAGCTGTTGAATGTGTCCCCAGATCAGTGAGTTTAGCTGTTGTGTCCCCATATCAGTGAGTTTAGCTGTTGTGTCCCCAGATCAGTGAGTTTAGCAGTTGTATGTCCCCAGATCATTGAGTTTAGCTGTTGTATGTGTCCCCAGATCAGTGAGTTTAGCTGTTGTGTCCCCAGATCAGTGAGTGTAGCTGTTGTATGTGTCCCCAGATCAGTGTTTAGCTGTTGTATGTGTCCCCAGATCAGTGAGTTTAGCTGTTGTATGTCCCCAGATCAGTGAGTTTAGCTGTTGTATGTGTCCCCAAATCAGAGAGTGTAGCTGCTGTGTCCCCAGATCAGTGAGTTTAGCTGTTGTATGTGTTCCCAGATCAGTGAGTTTAGCTGTTGTATGTCCCCAGATCAGTGAGTTTAGCTGTTGTTTGTGTCCCCAGATCAGTGAGTTTAGCTGTTGTATGTCCCCAGATCAGTGAGTTTAGCTGTTGTGTCCCCAGATCAGTGAGTTTAGCTGTTGTATGTGTCCCCAGATCAGTGAGTGTAGCTGTTGTGTCCCCAGATCAGTGAGTGTAGCTTTTGTATGTGTCCCCGGATCAGTGAGTTTAGCTGTTGTATGTGTCCCCAGATCAGTGAGTTTAGCTGTTGTGTCCCCAGATCAGTGAGTTTAGCTGTTGTATGTCCCCAGATCAGTGAGTTTAGCTGTTGTATGTCCCCAGATCAGTGAGTTTAGCTGTTGTATGTGTCCCCAGATCAGTGTGTGTAGCTGTTGTATGTGTCCCCAGATCAGTGAGTTTAGCTGTTGTATGTGTCCCCAGATCAGTGAGTTTAAATGTTGTGTCCCCAGATAAGTGAGTTTAGCTGTTGTGTCCCAAGATCAGTGAGTGTAGCTGATGTATGAGTCCCCATATCAGTGAGTTTAGCTGTTGTATGTCCCCAGATCAGTGAGTTTAGCTGTTGTATGTGTCTCCAGATAAGTGAGTTTAGCTGTTGTATGTGTCCCCAGATCAGTGAGTTTAGCTGTTGTATGTGTCCCCAGATCAGTAAGTTTAGCTGTTGTATGTTCCCAGATCAGTGAGTTTAGCTGTTGTATGTTCCCAGATCAGTGAGTGTAGCTGTTGTATGTGTCCCCAGATCAGTGAGTTTAGCTGTTGTATGTGTCCCCAGATCAGTGAGTTTAGCTGTTGTATGTCCCCAGATCAGTGAGTTTAGCTGTTGTATGTGTCCCCAGATCAGAGAGTGTAGCTGTTGTGTCCCCAGATCAGTGAGTTTAGCTGTTGTCCACAGATCAGTGAGTTTAGCTGTTGTGTCCCCAGATTAGTGAGTGTAGCTGTTGTATGTGTCCCCAGATCAGTGAGTTTAGCTGTTGTATGTGTCCCCAGATCAGTGAGTGTAGCTGTTGTATGTGTCCACAGATCAGTGAGTTTAGCTGTTGTATGTGTCCCCAGATCAGTGAGTTTAGTTGTTGTATGTGTCCCCAGATCAGTGAGTTTAGCTGTTGTGTCCCCAGATCAGTGAGTTTAGCTGTTGTATGTGTCCCCAGATCAGTAAGTTTAGCTGTTGTATGTTCCCAGATCAGTGAGTTTAGCTGTTGTATGTTCCCAGATCAGTGAGTGTAGCTGTTGTATGTGTCCCCAGATCAGTGAGTTTAGCTGTTGTATGTGTCCCCAGATCAGTGAGTTTAGCTGTTGTATGTCCCCAGATCAGTGAGTTTAGCTGTTGTATGTGTCCCCAGATCAGAGAGTGTAGCTGTTGTGTCCCCAGATCAGTGAGTTTAGCTGTTGTCCACAGATCAGTGAGTTTAGCTGTTGTGTCCCCAGATTAGTGAGTGTAGCTGTTGTATGTGTCCCCAGATCAGTGAGTTTAGCTGTTGTGTCCCCAGATCAGTGAGTGTAGCTGTTGTATCCCCAGATCAGTGAGTTTAGCTGTTGTGTCCCCAGATCAGTGAGTGTAGCTGTTGTATGTGTCCACAGATCAGTGAGTTTAGCTGTTGTATGTGTCCCCAGATCAGTGAGTTTAGTTGTTGTATGTGTCCCCAGATCAGTGAGTTTAGCTGTTGTGTACCCAGATCAGTGAGTTTAGCTGTTGTATGTGTCCCCAGATCATTGAGTGTAGCTGTTGAATGTGTCCCCAGATCAGTGAGTTTAGCTGTTGTGTCCCCATATCAGTGAGTTTAGCTGTTGTGTCCCCAGATCAGTGAGTTTAGCAGTTGTATGTCCCCAGATCAGTGAGTTTAGCTGTTGTATGTGTCCCCAGATCAGTGAGTTTAGCTGTTGTGTCCCCAGATCAGTGAGTGTAGCTGTTGTATGTGTCCCCAGATCAGTGTTTAGCTGTTGTATGTGTCCCCAGATCAGTGAGTTTAGCTGTTGTATGTCCCCAGATCAGTGAGTTTAGCTGTTGTATGTGTCCCCAAATCAGAGAGTGTAGCTGCTGTGTCCCCAGATCAGTGAGTTTAGCTGTTGTATGTGTTCCCAGATCAGTGAGTTTAGCTGTTGTATGTCCCCAGATCAGTGAGTTTAGCTGTTGTTTGTGTCCCCAGATCAGTGAGTTTAGCTGTTGTATGTCCCCAGATCAGTGAGTTTAGCTGTTGTGTCCCCAGATCAGTGAGTTTAGCTGTTGTATGTGTCCCCAGATCAGTGAGTGTAGCTGTTGTGTCCCCAGATCAGTGAGTGTAGCTTTTGTATGTGTCCCCGGATCAGTGAGTTTAGCTGTTGTATGTGTCCCCAGATCAGTGAGTTTAGCTGTTGTGTCCCCAGATCACTGAGTTTAGCTGTTGTATGTCCCCAGATCAGTGAGTTTAGCTGTTGTATGTCCCCAGATCAGTGAGTTTAGCTGTTGTATGTCCCCAGATCAGTGAGTTTAGCTGTTGTATGTGTCCCCAGATCAGTGTGTGTAGCTGTTGTATGTGTCCCCAGATCAGTGAGTTTAGCTGTTGTATGTGTCCCCAGATCAGTGAGTTTAAATGTTGTGTCCCCAGATAAGTGAGTTTAGCTGTTGTGTCCCAAGATCAGTGAGTGTAGCTGATGTATGAGACCCCATATCAGTGAGTTTAGCTGTTGTATGTCCCCAGATCAGTGAGTTTAGCTGTTGTATGTGTCTCCAGATAAGTGAGTTTAGCTGTTGTATGTGTCCCCAGATCAGTGAGTTTAGCTGTTGTATGTGTCCCCAGATCAGTAAGTTTAGCTGTTGTATGTTCCCAGATCAGTGAGTTTAGCTGTTGTATGTTCCCAGATCAGTGAGTGTAGCTGTTGCATGTGTCCCCAGATCAGTGAGTTTAGCTGTTGTATGTGTCCCCAGATCAGTGAGTTTAGCTGTTGTATGTCCCCAGATCAGTGAGTTTAGCTGTTGTATGTGTCCCCAGATCAGAGAGTGTAGCTGTTGTGTCCCCAGATCAGTGAGTTTAGCTGTTGTCCACAGATCAGTGAGTTTAGCTGTTGTGTCCCCAGATTAGTGAGTGTAGCTGTTGTATGTGTCCCCAGATCAGTGAGTTTAGCTGTTGTATGTGTCCCCAGATCAGTGAGTGTAGCTGTTGTATGTGTCCACAGATCAGTGAGTTTAGCTGTTGTATGTGTCCCCAGATCAGTGAGTTTAGTTGTTGTATGTGTCCCCAGATCAGTGAGTTTAGCTGTTGTGTACCCAGATCAGTGAGTTTAGCTGTTGTATGTGTCCCCAGATCATTGAGTGTAGCTGTTGAATGTGTCCCCAGATCAGTGAGTTTAGCTGTTGTGTCCCCATATCAGTGAGTTTAGCTGTTGTGTCCCCAGATCAGTGAGTTTAGCAGTTGTATGTCCCCAGATCAGTGAGTTTAGCTGTTGTATGTGTCCCCAGATCAGTGAGTTTAGCTGTTGTGTCCCCAGATCAGTGAGTGTAGCTGTTGTATGTGTCCCCAGATCAGTGTTTAGCTGTTGTATGTGTCCCCAGATCAGTGAGTTTAGCTGTTGTATGTCCCCAGATCAGTGAGTTTAGCTGTTGTATGTGTCCCCAAATCAGAGAGTGTAGCTGCTGTGTCCCCAGATCAGTGAGTTTAGCTGTTGTATGTGTTCCCAGATCAGTGAGTTTAGCTGTTGTATGTCCCCAGATCAGTGAGTTTAGCTGTTGTTTGTGTCCCCAGATCAGTGAGTTTAGCTGTTGTATGTCCCCAGATCAGTGAGTTTAGCTGTTGTGTCCCCAGATCAGTGAGTTTAGCTGTTGTATGTGTCCCCAGATCAGTGAGTGTAGCTGTTGTGTCCCCAGATCAGTGAGTGTAGCTTTTGTATGTGTCCCCGGATCAGTGAGTTTAGCTGTTGTATGTGTCCCCAGATCAGTGAGTTTAGCTGTTTTGTCCCCAGATCAGTGAGTTTAGCTGTTGTATGTCCCCAGATCAGTGAGTTTAGCTGTTGTATGTCCCCAGATCAGTGAGTTTAGCTGTTGTATGTGTCCCCAGATCAGTGTGTGTAGCTGTTGTATGTGTCCCCAGATCAGTGAGTTTAGCTGTTGTATATGTCCCCAGATAAGTGAGTTTAGCTGTTGTGTCCCCAGATCAGTGAGTTTAGCTGTTGTGTCCCCAGATCAGTGAGTTTAGCTGTTGTATGTGTCCCCAGATCAGTGAGTGTAGCTGTTGTATGTGTCCCCAGATCAGTAAGTTTAGCTGTTGTATGTTCCCAGATCAGTGAGTTTAGCTGTTGTATGTTCCCAGATCAGTGAGTTTAGCTGTTGTATGTGTCTCCAGATCAGAGATTGGCCAGGCCAGCTCTCTCTGTGGCATGCTTGGATGAACGCTGCCTGAATGTCACTGACGCAACCTAAAGCATGGATCTGACTAGACTGCAAAGGGGGGCAACTCTCTCTTCCCCCGCTCTCTCTCTCTCTCTCTCTCTCTCTCTCTCTCTCTCTCTCTCTCTCTCTCTCTCTCTCTCTCTCCTCTCTATCTATCTCTCTATCGCTCCCCTCTCTCTCTCTTTCTCTCTCTTTCCCTATCCCTCTCCCTCTCGATCTCTCTCTCTTTCTGTCTCTTTCTCTCTCTGAGGGGAAACAAAGCATGTGACTGCAGAACCCGTCCTCCCCCATCCTCCTCCCCCTTCCTCCTAGAGGACAGCCTTTGGCAGGCCATGCCTCTAGCGTCAGTAGAACCAACCTCTGGGACGTCGTGGAGGAAATCTGCTCTTTTGTTTGTGTTTGTGAGACAGCTGTAAAATTAGATCGTCTTTTTAATAAGGTTCATTGTTTTGTTTACAACAACTTAACCAGTGTGACATCCTGTGCGGAGGAACTGCTCGGTTTCTGTCCTCTGCTAGTCAACGAGCAGATTATTTCTGGCTAATTGTTTGCGTATAGTGGCGGGTCACTGAAAAATGTAATCATTATTTTATGGAGACTTATACATATTTTTTTCCCAAAGAAATGTGGAGCAACAGCTGTCTGGGATATAATATGGTCTTCAACAACTAGTGTCAACAGGTTTATGAAAATAACAATGTCCTCATTGTTTAGTTAGCAGGCTGTTCCAGACTGAGTGAACTTTAATTGTTGACATACTTGAAAACTTATGATATTAGTTCTTTCTCCTGTGGTGACTTAACACGACCTAATAACAAGTGCCCATATTTCTGTAAATACACGTGACAAATTCCACCATTAAACCTGATCCCTTCCTCCACACACATTAATATAACATAATAAACCAGAGCAGTAAATAATATAACATGATAGTAAGAATCTGACCCTGTTCAGCAGAGGACATTAAGAAACAACAGTCATCTAATCAAAAGCCCTGTCATCAGAGGACATTAAGAAACAACAGTCATCTAATCAAAAGCTCTGTTCAGCAGAGGACATTAAGAAACAACAGTCATCTAATCAAAAGCCCTGTTCAGCAGAGGACATTAAGAAACAACAGTCATCTAATCAAAAGCTCTGTTCAGCAGAGGACATTAAGAAACAACAGTCATCTAATCAAAAGCTCTGTTCAGCAGAGGACATTAAGAAACAACAGTCATCTAATCAAAAGCTCTGTTCAGCAGAGGACATTAAGAAACAACAGTCATCTAATCAAAGGCATGTTTAATACAAGTATGTTTCCTTTAGTCTCTCAGAGAGTACGTCTACATTTTCATCACCAAAGAGTAGGTTACGTTTTCATCACCAAAGAGTAGGTTACATTTTCATCACCAAAGACTAGGTTACGTTTTCATCACCAAAGAGTAGGTCTATGTTTTCATCACCAAAGAGTAGGTCTATGTTTTCATCACCAAAGACTAGGTCTATGTTTTCATCACCAAAGAGTAGGTCTATGTTTTCATCACCAAAGAGTAGGTATATGTTTTCATCACCAAAGAGTAGGTCTATGTTTTCATCACCAAAGAGTAGGTTACGTTTTCATCACCAAAGAGTAGGTCTATGTTTTCATCACCAAAGAGTAGGTCTATGTTTTCATCACCAAAGAGTAGGTTACGTTTTCATCACCAAAGAGTAGGTCTATGTTTTCATCACCAAAGACTAGGTCTATGTTTTCATCACCAAAGAGTTAGCTCTACGTTTTCATTACCAAAGAGTAGGTCTATGTTTTCATCACCAAAGAGTAGGTTACGTTTTCATCACCAAAGAGTAGGTTACGTTTTCATTACCAAAGAGTAGGTCTATGTTTTCATCACCAAAGAGTAGGTTACATTTTCATTACCAAAGAGTAGGTCTATGTTTTCATCACCAAAGAGTAGGTTACGTTTTCATCAACAAAGAGTAGGTCTATGTTTTCATCACCAAAGACTAGGTCTATGTTTTCATCACCAAAGAGTTAGCTCTATGTTTTCATCACCAAAGAGTAGGTCTATGTTTTCATCTCCAAAGTGTAGGTCTATGTTTTCATCACCAAAGAGTAGGTTTATGTTTTCATCACCAAAGAGTAGGTTACGTTTTCATCACCAAAGAGTAGGTCTATGTTTTCATCACCAAAGACTAGGTCTATGTTTTCATCACCAAAGAGTTAGCTCTACGTTTTCATTACCAAACAGTAGGTCTATGTTTTCATCACCAACAAGTAGGTCTATATTTTCATCACCAAAGAGTAGGTCTATGTTTTCATCACCAGAGAAGTCACACTGTCCACAACATCTAAAATTAAATGTCTCTTCTTGCCATTGAAAAGGGTCTCCACAGCAACATAAATATGACCTAAAATCAATGACCTGCATGACAATCACGTGTTCATAATTATAGCTCATCGTCATGAAAGATACAATGAGTAAAATTCCCATACAGACAGCCAACCGTTTTATTTCAACCATCCGTGAAATAAGGTTGCTATGAAACATCCATTCATCCGTTTCCCTCTGTGAAAGATAAACATTTGACAACAAGCCACTTTGTACTGCAAGTCTTTTAGCATGTGTTTAGTATATGACTGTTGTCAGCTCTCAGAAAGTGTTTCAACAGCAGAAGACAAGTGATTAGCTGTGATTCACCAGTTAATAACACAGTTAATATAAGACTTAATAACAAGTTAGTAACATAGTTAATAACAGAGTTAATAACAGACTTAATAACAAGTTAGTAACATAGTTAATAATAGAGTTAGTAACAGAGTTAATAACAGAGTTAATAACAGAGTTAGTAACAGAGTTAGTAACAGAGTTAGTAACAGAGTTAGTAACAGTGTTAATAACAGAGTTAATAGCAGAGTTAGTAACATAGTTAGTAACAGAGTTAATAACAAGTTAGTAACATAGTTAATAACAGAGTTAGTAACATAGTTAATAACCGAGTTAGTAACAGAGTTAGTAACAGAGTTAGTAACAGAGTTAATAACAGAGTTAATAGCAGAGTTAGTAACAGAGTTAGTAATAGAGTTAATAACTAGTTAGTAACATAGTTAATAGCAGAGTTAGTAACAGGTTTAATAACAGAGTTAGTAACAGAGTTAATAAAAGAGTTAGTAAGAGGGTTAGTAACATAGTTAGTAACAGAGTTAATAGCAGAGTTAATAGCAGGGTTAATAACAGAGTTAATAACAGAGTTAGTAACAGAGTTAGTAACAAAGTTAGTAACAGAGTTAATAGCAGAGTTAGTAACAGGTTTAATAACAGAGTTAGTGACAGAGTTAATAGCAGGGTTAATTACAGAGTTAGTAACAGAGTTAGTAACAGAGTTAATAGCAGAGATAGCAACAGAGTTAATAACATAGTTAGTAAGATAGTTAATAGCAGAGTTAAGAGCAGAGTTAGTAACAGAGTTAATAACAGAGTTAATTTCAGATGCGGGAAAGGTTCCAAACCACCAGAGAACCACAGAACAAATGCATTCACTTTCATTTTCCTGACACTACCGGAGGTAGAACGTGAGAGAGTTTAGAACAAATGCATCTCTCAAAAGGCTTGTATTTTTCCTTAGCATTTTCAGTCCTATTCCTCTGGGAGTGCTATGGGGGTAACAATGTTTCCTTAGCATTTTCAGTCCTATTCCTCTGGGAGTGCTATGGGGGTAACAATGTTTCCTTAGCATTTTCAGTCCTATTCCTCTGGGAGTGCTATGGGGGTAACAATGTTTCCTTAGCATTTTCAGTCCTATTCCTCTGGGAATGCTATGGGGGTAACAATGTTTCTTTAGCATTTTCAGTCCTATTCCTCTGGGAATGCTATGGGGGTAATTTGTAAGTCTCTCTGGATAATAAATGATGTAAATGTAAATGTAACAATGTTTAGGAATACCTTCCTTTGTTGCTCAAGTCACGGAACTCGCCCAACACGTCTGTGGAAAACCAACATTGTCCAGCGGTGTTTGTAAGAAAGGCCTAATCAATTGTGAAACTGATATGCAGGTAAAATAAACGAGACTTCAAACACAGTAAAGCAGTGGTTGAAGGATAGAAACGAGAGGAGCTCTTCGTGTGACAGAGTCCATGTTTCATCCTGAGCAGTCAGAGCAGAAAGGCCTGTTCAGTGTCAACTAGGACAGCACAGATTTGTTTGGTGTCAAATACAGTAAATAATTAGCTGTTTGGAGCATTGTGGATTTCCTCATCACCGTAACGTCAGGGCCACAATAACACACTGCAATAAACACTTCTGCTATTGTCTGAGGGTTGAGAGAATGGTGTAAAACGACTTATCAGTTCTTTGCTTCAGAGGTTTCAGCTGTTTTCCCAACACAGCCATGGGTTCACCACGGCTCCTAACGGTGTCACAGATATCCCCTTAAATGTAGGCTGATGTCATCATATCATTTAGGAAATACAAATGCATTATCACTACTGTAGAGTTGAACCCAGTCCAAGTCAACCCAGTCATACCCTTCCAGCAGCAGTCCTACCCCTCCAGCAGCAGTCACACCTATCCGGCAAGGTCATAACCTTCCAGCAGCAGTCAGCAGCAGTCAAATCCCTCCAGAAGCAGTCATCTCCCTCCAGCAGCAGTCAAACTCCATCCAGCAGCAGTAATAACCCTCCAGCAGCAGTCATATCCCTCCAGCAGAAATACTCCTCCAGCAGCAGTCAGACACCTCCAGCAGAAAACATCAACCTCCAGCAGTAGTCAGCAGCAGTCAATCCCTCCAGCAGCAGTCATAACTCTCCAGCAGCTGTAATATTCCTCCAGCAGCAGTCAGCAGCAGTCAATTCCCTCCAGCAGCAGTCATACCCCTCCAGCAGCAGTCAAACTCCATCCAGCAGCAGTACTCCTCCTCCAGCAGCAGTCATACCCCTCCAGCAGAAATACTCCTCCAGCAGCAGTCATACACCTTCAGCAGAAAACATCAACCTCCAGCAGCAGTCAGCAGCAGTCATACCCCTCCAGCAGCAGTCATACCCCTCCAGCAGCAGTAATATCCCTCCAGCAGCAGTCATACTCCTCCAGCAGCAGTAATAATCCTCCAGCAGCATTCAAACCTCCCCAGCAGCAGTCAGCAGCAGTCATACCCCTCCAGCAGCAGTAATAATCCTCCAGCACCATTCAAACCTCCCAAGCAGCAGTCAGCAGCAGTCATACCCCTCCAGCAGCAGGCATCCCATTCCAGCAGCAGCCAGTGGTCAGCAGCAGTCATTACACTCCAGCAGCAGACAGCAGAAGATATACATGGGCCCTGTGTAGCTCAGTTGGTAGAGCATGGCGCTTGCAGCGCCAGGGTTGTGGGTTCGATTCCCAGTATGAAAAAATATATATATGTATGCGCTCACTAACTGTAAGTCGCTCTGGATAAGAGCGTCTGCTAAATGACTAAAATGTAAATTGTAAATATACCCACTCAGCAGCAGCCATAAACCTCCAGCAGCAGTCACACCCATCCAGCAGAAGTCATTCCCCTTCAGCAGAAACCCTCTCCAGCAGCAGTAATCGCCCTCCAGCAGCAGTCAGCAGCAGTCATACCCCTCCAGCAGCAGTAAATCCCCCCAGCAGCAGTCATACCCACCCAGAAGCAGTTGTCACCCTCCAGCAGCAGCCAGCAGCAGTCATACCCCTCCAGCAGCAGTCAGCATCAGTCATATCCCTCCAGCAGCGGTCATACCCCTTCAGCAGCAGTCAGCAGCAGTGTTCGTCACAGAATTGAAATGACAGTGTTGTGTGACCGACCAGTACCAAGCTAGTTCTGACCCTGTTCATGAGCAGGAATGAAATCAGTGGTCAGAACTGCTAACCAAACACTATCCTGTAGTGATTACTGAGCACCCCCACCACTCCTTCTTCTCCTTCGGTGGGGATCCAATAAACAGGAAAGGGCCTCCAGGGTCTCTGTAGAAATCTAATATTTACAATGATGTTGTGACGACCAAGGGAGGCATGCAGGGGACAGGGCTTTGTGTTGGTCTCCTCTCTGCTCAGTGTGGTTAGCTGACTCTCATCTGGTAGCTGTATGCTGGTCAGCTCCCTGGTCTCTCCTGGTCTCTCCTCTCTGCTCAGTGTGGTTAGCTGACTCTCATCTGGTAGCTGTATGCTGGTCAGCTCCCTGGTCTCTCCTGGTCTCTCCTCTCTGCTCAGTGTGGTTAGCTGACTCTCATCTGGTAGCTGTATGCTGGTCAGCTCCCTGGTCTCTCCTGGTCTCTCCTCTCTGCTCAGTGTGGTTAGCTGACTCTCATCTGGTAGCTGTATGCTGGTCAGCTCCCTGGTCTCTCCTGGTCTCTCCTCTCTGCTCAGTGTGGTTAGCTGACTCTCATCTGGTAGCTGTATGCTGGTCAGCTCCCTGGTCTCTCCTGGTCTCTCCTCTCTGCTCAGTGTGGTTAGCTGACTCTCATCTGGTAGCTGTATGCTAGTCAGCTCCCTGGTCTCTCCTCTCTGCTCAGTGTGGTTAGCTGACTCTCATCTGGTAGCTGTATGCTAGTCAGCTCCCTGGTCTCTCCTCTCTGCTCAGTGTGGTTAGCTGACTCTCATCTGGTAGCTGTATGCTAGTCAGCTCCCTGGTCTCTCCTCTCTGCTCAGTGTGGTTAGCTGACTCTCATCTGGTAGCTGTATGCTGGTCCAAACTCAGCTCCCTGGTCTCTCCTGATCTCTCCTCTCTGTATCTCTACATTCCTCCTCAGCTGTCTCGAACGCTACTTGTCATCTTGCTACGTGCTGAGGGTTAGTTTTAATCCCACTTTCATGTGTGCATTGTGTGCAGTAATTGTTGGATGGGATGTACTTATAGTATATCAATCTGTGGTATGAGTAGAATCTACTGAGTTCTGGGTTCAGGGACAGGTTTCTGGCCTGGTTCTCTTCTGCTTCATCTCAGATTGGTCCAAACAACCCAGAGGATCTCACTTCTGTAACGTAGCAGTTATTGGAGTATTCTGCAGCATAAGGTTGTGTGTGGTAAAACTTGAATTGACCCAACCGTCATGAGGCCTACGTAACTCTTCATAAGGCTTATGTAACCTTGTCATAAGACTGACATAACATATGTCATTGGAACTACTACTACTAGGAGGAGGCTGAAGAAATTCAGCTTGGCCCCTAAGACCCTCAGAAACTTTTACAGATGCACAATTGAGAGCATCCTGTCGGGCTGTATCACCGCCTGGTATGGCAACTGCACCGCCCGCAGCCGCAGGGCTCTCCAGAGGGTGGTACGGTCTGCACAACGCATCACCGGGGGCACACTGACTGCCCTCCAGGACACCTACAGCACCCATTGTCACAGGAAGGCAAAAAAGATCATCAAGGACATCAACCACACGAGCCAAGGCCTGTTCACCCCGCTATCATCCAGAAGGCGATGTCAGTACAGGTGCATCAAAGCTGGGACCGAGAGACTGAAAACCAGCTTCTATCTCAAAGCCATCAGACTGTTCAATAGCCATCACTAGCCGGGTACCACCCGGCTACTCAACCCTGCACCTTAGAGGCTGATGCCCTATATACATAGACATAGAATCACTGGCCACTTGAATAATGGAACACTAGTCACTTTAATAATGTTTACATATTTTAATAATAATGTTTACATACAGTTTTGCTTTACTCATCTCATATGTAGATACTGTATTCTGTATTATATTCTACCGTAATTAGTCAATGCCACTCCGACATTGCTCGTCCTAATATTTATATTGATATATTTCTCAATTCCATTCTTTTACTTTTAGATTAGTGTGTATTGTTGTGAATTGTTAGATACTACTGCACTGTTGGAGCTAGGAACACAAGCATTTCGCTACACCCGCAATAACATCTGCTAAATATGTGTATGTGACCAATATAATTTGATCTGATTTGATTTGAATTGCTAGTACTACTGCCAGTCTTTACCCAGCATCTCCTAACAGTCCTCTGTGACACAGTAGGAAAAACACAACTGAAAGGAGGAAGTAGTGTCCAGGGGTTTCAACTGGTGTTTATTTTCCTTCCATGGTGCAGCATGGCCCGAGCTGCTACAAGGCTGGCCTGGGACCTGGGCTCTGACTAAACGGCAGACCTGGGACCTGTGCTCTGACTAAACGGCAGACCTGGGACCTGGGCTCTGACTAAACGGCAGACCTGGGACCTGGGCTCTGACTAAACGGCAGACCTGGGACCTGGGCTCTGACTAAACGGCAGACCTGGGACCTGGGCTCTGACTAAACGGCAGACCTGGGACCTGGGCTCTTACTAAACGGCAGACCTGGGACCTGGGCTCTTACTAAACGGCAGACCTGGGACCTGGGCTCTTACTAAACGGCAGACCTAGGAGGCCCATGACGTTGTTTGAGACAGGTCAGGCGGAGACAGGTCAGGGGGTTGAGTGAGAGCGTTGGCGCGGTGTTGGATAAACGTTTGGTTTTCCCCGCTGCCGCCTGTGTGAGGATTATGAAGGCAGGTCTACGGCACTACGGAGTCCTGCCAATTAACACCCCAACAGCCACCTCTGACTGCTACACAAGAGCCCTCATAAAGACTGTGGTGTAAGACTCACCCTATGGTGTGAGAGTCACCCTATGGTGTAAGACTCACCCTATGGTGTAAGACTCACCCTATGGTGTAAGCTACAGTATATCATCTCCAGGGTTAGCTCCAGTATATACTCTCCAGTGTTAATATCACTCTATGGTGTTAGCTCCAGTATATACTCTCCAGTGTTAATATCACTCTATGGAGTTAGCTCCAGTATATACTCTCCAGTGTTAATATCACTCTATGGTGTTAGCTCCAGTATATACTCTCCAGTGTTAATATCACTCTATGGAGTTAGCTCCAGTATATACTCTCCAGTGTTAATATCACTCTATGGTGTTAGCTCCAGTATATACTCTCCAGTGTTAATATCACTCTATGGTGTTAGCTCCAGTATATACTCTCCAGTGTTAATATCACTCTATGGTGTTAGCTCCAGTATATACTCTCATTTTTACATTTACATTTTAGTCATTTAGCAGACGCTCTTAACCAGAGCGACTTACAGGAGCAATTAGGGTTAAGTGCCTTGCTCAAGGGCACATTAACGTCATTTAGCAGACGCTCTTAGCCAGAGCGACTCACAAATTGGTGCGTTCACCCTATAGCCAGTGGGATAACCACTTTACAATTTGGGGGGGGGGGGTGTTAATATCACTCTATGGTGTTAGCTCCAGTATATACTCTCCAGTGTTAATATCACTCTATGGTGTTAGCTCCAGTATATACTCTCCAGTGTTAATATCACTCTATGGTGTTAGCTCCAGTATATACTCTCCAGTGTTAATATCACTCTATGGTGTTAGCTCCAGTATATACTCTCCAGTGTTAATATCACTCTATGGTGTAAGCTTTACACTACAAGCCCTTCATCCCGGCATAGCTCCACACAGCTGTTAAACTGTCAGGGTTTGAAGCAGCGCCTGAAGCAGACGGGCCCAGGAGTTCATAAAGATACTCTCAGCAGTGCTTCCTGAGGAGAGATGGAGAGGCACAATTCAATGTGCCAGATCTTCCTGCACTGAGACGGTAGATAGCAGCAGATTACCCCACCCTCCTCCCCCTTCTGCCTTTCTGGCTGTGTCCCAAATGGCCAAAACCTACAGGCCTCTGATCAAGGCAGTGCACTATACAGGGAATAGTGTGCCATTCGGCCCACAGTCTCTGTGTGAAGCCACTGATTGGGACGGTGGATCTGACAGTGTGTCTGGGAACAACAGGCTGGAAGACCCTGCTGAGGACTTGGAAGTGGGGATAACTTCATGGTCCAATCCTGCGCTACCCTGCCTGCCTCGCTCCAACTTCTGGCATTTCAGCAGCTTTGATCCATATTTTAAAGGCTGCGTTGCATCACAACTGTACTAATCTTAGTTAAAAGGAAAGGCACTGTACACAGATGTCAGTACGGTGGCCTAGTGACTTCTGGCTTGGCATCGCTGGATAGGAGGGACACGCAACCTGTGCCAGGATTGACAACTTCATTACATTTTAAATGTGAAGAAATACTGTACGTAGATTGTCTTCAGTCTTCAGTTTACTGGCTTATCTTAAGGTGAACTTTCACCCGTGTTTGAACAGGCACATGGAATCAGATGTTTTTAGATTTTAATGCAAAAATACATATCTGTCAGATATCTGTCATATTGTAACCCAGATAGATAAACCCATATCTCTCCCTGTATTTATTATTGTCCGTATTCTGAGATCATAAATCACTGACATTTAAAATGGCTTCTCTAGCTCTCCTTTCTAACAGTCTGAACCCTCAGCATTGTGGAGTGTAGTTCTGTTACTGATACAGAGATAGAGCTTAGAACCCTGAGTGTAGTTCTGTTATTGGTGCAGAGATCGAGTCTAGAACCCTGTGTGTAGTTCTGTTATTGGTGCAGAGATAGAGCCTAGAACCCTGAGTGTAGTTCTGTTACTGGTACAGAGATCGAGCCTAGAACCCTGAGTGTAGTTCTGTTATTGTTGCAGAGATAGAGCCTAGAACCCTGAGTGTAGTTCTGTTAGTGGTACAGAGATAGAGCCTAGAACCCTGAGTGTAGTTATGTTACTGGTACAGAGATAGAGCCTAGAACCCTGAGTGTAGTTATGTTATTGGTGCAGAGATCGAGCCTAGAACCCTGAGTGTAGTTATGTTACTGGTACAGAGATAGAGCCTAGAACCCTGAGTGTAGTTATGTTATTGGTGCAGAGATCGAGCCTAGAACCCTGAGTGTAGTTATGTTATTGGTGCAGAGATCGAACCTAGAACCCTGAGTGTATTTCTGTTATTGGTGCAGAGATCGAGCCTAGAACCCTGAGTGTAGTTCTGTTACTGGTACAGAGATAGATCCTAGAACCCTGAGTGTAGTTATGTTATTGGTGCAGAGATCGAGCCTAGAACCCTGAGTGTAGATATGTTATTGGTGCAGATATCGAGCCTAGAACCCTGAGTGTAGTTCTGTTATTGGTGCAGAGATCGAGTCTAGAACCCTGTGTGTAGTTCTGTTATTGTTGCAGAGATAGAGCCTAGAACCCTGAGATCGAGCCTAGAACCCTAAGTGTAGTTTTGTTACTGGTACAGAGATAGAGCCTAGAACCCTGAGTGTAGTTCTGTTATTGGTGCAGAGATTGAGCCTAGAACCCTGAGTGTAGTTCTGTTATTGGTGCAGAGATTGAGCCTAGAACCCTGAGTGTAGTTATGTTACTGGTAAAGAGATAGAGCCTAGAACCCTGAGTGTAGGGACGGTGGATCTGTAGTTCTGTTATTGGTGCAGAGATCGAGTCTAGAACCCTGTGTGTAGTTCTGTTATTATTGCAGAGATAGAGCCTAGAACCCTGAGTGTAGTTCTGTTACTGGTACAGAGATAGAGCCTAGAACCCTGAGCGTAGTTCTGTTACTGGTACAGAGATAGAGCCTAGAACCCTGAGTGTAGTTCTGTTATTGGTGTAGAGATTGAGCCTAGAACCCTGAGTGTAGTTCTGTTATTGGTGCAGAGATCGAGCCTAGAACCCTGAGTGTAGTTTTGTTACTGGTACAGAGATAGAGCCTAGAACCCTGAGTGTAGTTATGTTATTGGTGCAGAGATTGAGCCTAGAACCCTGAGTGTAGTTCTGTTATTGGTGCAGAGATCGAGCCTAGAACCCTGAGTGTAGTTATGTTACTGGTACAGAGATAGAGCCTAGAACCCTGAGTGTAGTTCTGTTATTGGTGCAGAGATAGAGCCCATAACCCTGAGTGTAGCTATGTTACTGGTACAGAGATAGAGCCTAGAACCCTGAGTGTAGTTCTGTTATTGGTGCAGAGATCTAGCCTAGAACCCTGAGTCAACAACATGCTGGACAGTATTGGTGGCAGATGTGTCTAGCAGTTCACAATGAAATGGGATGGCATTTCCTGAAGATGGGGATATGTATTTTTAAACTTTGATGTGAACATGATTTGCTTTGATCATATACTGTAATTCGCATGGTCTCGATAAGGCGACTCTTACATACGGTAAACCCACAACCTTTGACTCAAGGTTACTTCCAATCAGGACTTTAGCTCGTCAGCTAAACTCAAGTTGAGAGGTTTGGTACTAAAACGTGTGTTTGGTCAATTATATTGACTGGAAACATCTCTAGAATTGGAGCTGTGTTTGTGAACAAGACTCGTGGCGTGGCAGTCAGAATAAGACAGACTCATATTATAACATGTGGTGATATTGGAATCCATAGTCTTCAATGGGGTTGAGGCTAAAGGGTTTTAGTAGTGGTAGAGGTTGGACTGAAGACAAAGCCAGGCAGGATGTACAGTATGTCCACTGGTTAAAAATGGACCAAACTGGTGTTGATACCTCCTCCGTTCTACAGCATGTGCTGAGGTACCCTTACAAAAAAAGTTTGCAGTTTTTAAACTGCACTTAAAGTGCAGTAACTGCAGTCGACTGTGGTATTTTGGACGCAGTAATTGCAGAATAACTGCAGTTACACTGCAAAATTACTGCAGTAAAAAGAACGGTGTTATTTTGAACGCAGTATTTGCAGCATACTGCAGTTATACTGCACTCTGACTGCAATCTTTTCTTATGAAGGTAGTGTTACATCGTGTTCTGAGGTAGTTACATCGTGTTCTGAGGTAGTGTTACATCGTGTTCTGAGGTAGTGTTACATCGTGTGCTGAGGTAGTGTTACATCGTGTGCTGAGGTAGTGTTACATCGTGTTCTGAGGTAGTGTTACATCGTGTTCTGAGGTAGTGTTACATCATGTGCTGAGGTAGTGTTACATCGTGTTCTGAGGTAGTGTTACATCGTGTTCTGAGGTAGTGTTACATCGTGTTCTGAGGTAGTGTTACATCGTGTGCTGAGGTAGTGTTACATCGTGTGCTGAGGTAGTGTTACATCGTGTTCTGAGGTAGTGTTACATCGTGTTCTGAGGTAGTGTTACATCATGTGCTGAGGTAGTGTTACATCGTGTTCTGAGGTAGTGTTACACAGGCCAAGCAGACAGAGGACAGGGCCACAGGGTCAAACCTAGCCTTGTCTCTGTTGGGTCAGGGGGGAAGTATTACTGCTAGCTAGCCATGTTTCTATTGGGTCAGGGGGAAGGTATTACTGCTAGCTAGCCTTGTCTCTACTGGGTCAGGGGGAAGGTATTACTGCTAGCTAGCCTTATCTCTATTGGATCGGGGGAAGGTATTACTGCTAGCTAGCCATGTCTTTATTGGGTCAGGGTGAAGGTATTACTGCTAGCTAGCCTTGTCTCTATTGGGTCAGGGGGAAGGTATTACTGCTAGCTAGCCATGTCTCTATTGGATCAGGGGGAAGGCAGTCTGCATGCTGAAAAATACAGACATCCAGAGAGAATGAATGAATAATTACAGTCAGCCGTATAGAGGAATTATAAATACAGTCAAATCAAATTAAATGAAATTTTATTTGTCAAATGCGCCGAATATAACAGGTGTAGGCCTTACCGTGAAATGTTTACTTACAAGCCCTTAACCAACAATGCAGTTCAAGAAATAGAGTTAAGGAAATATTTACTAAATAAGTAAAAAAAAAAAAAAAAAGTAATACAATAAAATATCAATAACAAGGCTATATACAGGGTGTACCGGTACCAAGTCAATGTGCGGGGATACAGGTTAGTTAGTAAATAGTCCGGGTGGCCATTTGATTAATTGTTCAGCAGTCTTATAGCTTGGAGGTAGAAGCTGTTAAGGAGCCTTTTGGACCTAAACTTGGCGCTCCGGTACCGCTTGCCGTGCGGTAGCAGAGAGAACAGTCTATGACTTGGGGGATTGGAGTCTTTGACAAATGTTGGGGGCCTTCCTCTGACACCACCTAGTATATAGGTCCTGGATGGCAGAAAGCTTGGCCCCATCTGTAGCGCCTTACGGTCGGATGCCGAGCAGTTTCCATACCAGGTGGTGGTGCAACCAGTCAGGATGCTCTCGATGGTGCAGCTGTATAACTTTTTGAAGGGGAAAAGGTATTGTCGTGCCGTCTTCATGACTGTCTTGGTGTGTTTGGACCATGATTGTTTTTTGGTGATGTGGACACCAAGGAACTTGAAACTCTCAACCTGCTCCACTATAGCCCCATCGATGTTAATGGGGGCCTGTTCGGCCCTCCTTTTCCTGTAGTCCACGATCAGCTCCTTTGTCTTGCTCACATTGAGGGAGAGGTTGTTGTCCTGGCACCACACTGCCAGGTCTCTTTCCTCCTCCCTATAGGCTGTCTCATTGTTGTCGGTGATCAGGCCTACCACTGTTGTGTCGTCAGCGAACTTAATGATGGTGTTTCACCACGCAGTTGTGGGTGAACAGGGAGTACAGGAGGGGACTAAGCACTCACCCCTGAGGGGCCCCAGTGTTGAGGATCATCATTGCAGATGTGTTGTTGCCTACCCTTACCACCCTGGGGCGGCCCGTCAGGAAGTCCAGGATCCAGTTGCAGAGGGAGGTGTTCAGTCCCAGGGTCCTAAGCTTAGGAATGAGCTTTGTGGGCACTATTGTGTTGAACGCTGAGCTGTAGTCAATGAACAGCATTCTCACATAGGTGTTCCTTTTGTCCAGGTGGGATAGGGCAGTCTGGAGTGCGATTGAGATTGCGTCATCTGTGGATCTGTTGGAGCGGTATGCAAATTCTAGTGGGTCTAGGGTTTCCGGGATGATGTTGTTGATGTGAGCGATGACCAGCCTTTCAAAGCACTTCATGGCTACAGACGTGAGTGCTACGGGGCGGTAGTCATTTAGGCAGGGTACCTTCGCTTTCTTGGGCACAGGGACTATTGTGGTCTGCTTGAAACATGTAGTTATCACACACTCGGTCAGGGAGTGGTTGAAAATGTCAGTGAAGACACTTGCCAGTTGGTCAGCACATGCTCTGAGCACACGTCCTGGTAATCCATCTGGCCCTGCAGCCTTGTGAATATTGACCTGTTTAAAGGTCTTGCTCATATCGGCTACAGAGAGCGGGATCACACAGTCGTTCGGAACAGCTGGTGTTCTCGAACAACGTGGAGCCGACGAAGATGGCGGCCTCGCTACTAGCTCTTACGAAACTTTGCGGTATTTTGATTTTTAAGTATTATTTTTTACATTTTTAGCTCAGAAAGCAGATCCTTTGTTTACTCTCATATCTGGGAAATTGAACTGATTCCAGCGGCTGACCCAAAACATCGCCGGCGGAGGATAGGCACTCGGGGTGGCCAGCTGGTTCGACTTATGAGGCACGCACACCACCCACCGCTTCCAAGTATATTACTCGCTAATGTTCAGTCTTTGGATAACAAAGTCGACGAGCTCAGGGCAAGGATTTCTTTCCAGAGAGACATCAGGCCCTGTAACATACTTTGTTTAAGGGAAACATGGCTCTCTCTGGATATTCTGTCGAAATCGGTCCAGTCAGATGGGTTCTCAGTGCATTGCTCAGACAGAAATAAATATCTCTCCGGGAAGCAGAAGGGTGGAGGTGTGTGTTTCATGATTAACCACTCATGATGTAATTGTAGTAACATACAGGAAGTCAAGTCCTTTTGTTCACCCGACCTATAATACCTCACAATCAAATGCAGATTGTATTATCTCCCATGAGAATTTTCTTTGCTTATAGTCACGGCCGTGTATATCCCCCCTCAAGCCAATACCACGACAGCCTTCAAAGAACTTCACTGGACTTTATGCAAACTGGAAACCACATATCCTGAGGCTGCATTTATTGTAGCTGGGGAATTTAACAAAGCACATTTGACTGTTGTTTTCGTGCTGCTAAAAATGCTCGACCATTGCTATTCGAACTTCCGGGATGGTTATAAGGCCCTCCCCCGCCCTCCTTTCGACAAATCTGACCACGACTCCATTTTGCTCCTCCCTTCCTATATACAGAAACTCAAACAGGAAGTACCCGTGCTAAGCACTATTCAACGCTGGTCTGACCAATCGGAATCAACGCTTCAAGATTATTTTGATCACGCGGACTGAGATATGTCCCGGGTAGCTTGCGAAAATAATTTAGACTAATAAACTGAAATGGTGACTGAGTTTATCAGGAAGTGTATAGGAGATGTTGTGCCCTCCGTGACTATTAAAACCTACCCTAACCAGAAACCATGGATAGATGGCAGCATTCGCGCAAAACTGAAAGCGCGAACCATCGCATTTAACCATGGCAAGGTGACTGGGAATATGGCAGAATACAAACAGTGTAGCTACTCACTCCGCAAGGCAATTAAACTGGCAAAACATCAGTATAGAGACAAAGTGGAGTCGCAATTCAATGGCTCAGACACGAGACGTATGTGGCAGGGTCTACAGACAATCACGGACTACAAAAGGAAAACCAGGCACGTCGCCGACATCGACTTCTTGCTTCCGGACAAGCTAAACACCTTCTTCTCCCACTTTGAGGATAACACAGTGCCACCAACGCGGAACACTACCAAGGACTGTTGGCTCTCCTTCTCCGTGGCCTACGTGGCTGCAGGCCCAGACGGTATCCCAAGCCGCGACCTCAGAGCATGCGCAGACCAGCTGGCTGGTGTGTTTACGGACATAATCAATCTCTCCCTATCCCAGTCTACTGTCCCCACATGCTTCAAGATGGCCACCATTATTCCTGTACCCAATAAAGCAAAGGTAACTGAACTAAACGACTATCGCCCCATAGCACTCACCTCTGTCATCATGAAGTGCTTTGAGAGACTAGTCAAGGACCATATCACCTCTATCTTACCTGTCACCCTAGACCCACTTCAATTTGCTTACCGCCCCAATAGATCCACAGATGATGCAATCGCCATCACACTGCACACTGCCCTATCCCACCTGGACAAGAGGAATACCTATGTAAGAATGCTGTTAATTGACTATAGCTCAGCATTCAACACCATAGTACCCTCCAAGCTCATCATTAAGCTCGAGGCCCTGGGTCTGAACCCCGCCCTGTGCAACTGGGTCCTGGACTTCCTGATGGGCAGCTCCCAGGTGGTGAAGGTAGGAAACAACACCTTCCTTCGCTGATCCCCACAAGGGTGTGTGGTCAGCCCCCTCCTGTACTCCCTGTTCACTCATGACTGTGTGGCCAAGCACGCCTCCAACTCAATCATCAAGTTTGCAGACGACACAACAGTAGTAGGCTTGATTACCAACAATGACAAGACAGCCTACAGGGAGGATGTGAGGGCTCTGGGAGTGTGGTGCCAGGAAAATAACCTCTCACTCAACGTCAACAAAACAAAGGAGATTATCGTGGACTTCAGGAAACAGCAGAGGGTGCACCCCCCTATCCACATCGACGGGACCGCAGTGGAGAAGGTGGAAAACTTCAAGTTCCTTGACGTACACATCACTGACAAACTGAAATGGTCCTCCCACACAGACAGTGTGGTGATGAAGGCACAACAGAGCCTCTTCAACCTCAGGAGGCTGAAGAAATGTGGCTTGGCACCTAAAACCCTCACAAACGTTTACAGATGCACAATTGAGAGCAGCCTGTCGGGCTGTATCACCGCCTGGTACGGCAACTGCACCGCCTCCAGAGGGTGTTGAGGTCTGCCGAACGCATTACTGGGGGCAAACTACCCTCCCTCCAGGACACCTACAGCACCTGATGACACAGGAAGGCCAAAAAGATCATCAAGGACATAAACCACTCGAGCCACTGCCTGTTCACCCCGCTATCATCCAGAAGGCGAGTTCAGTACAGGTGCATCAAAGCTGGGACCGAGAGACTGAAAAACAGCTTCTATCTCAAGGCCATCAGACTGTTAAATAGCCATCACTAGCATATTAGAGCCTGTTGCTGCTGCCTATAGAAATCACTGGCCACTTAAAGAAATGGGAACACTAGTGTCTTTTGACCCTAATGAGCCCCCAGTATATCTGGCCGTTTGTTTTGACCATACTGAGCCACAAGCATATCTGGGGCATGTTTTGACCCTAATCAGCCCTCAGTATATCTGGGGTGTGTTTTGACCCTTATGAGCCCCCAGTATAACTGAGGTGTGTTTTGACCCTAATGAGCCCCCAGTATATCTGGGGTGTGTTTTCACCCTGATGAGCCCTCAGTATATCTGGCAGTGTGTTTTGACCATACTGAGCCACAAGCATATCTGGGTTATGTTTTACCCTAATCAGCCCTCAGTATATCTGTCTGTGTGTTTTGACACAAATGAGCCCCCAATATATCTGGGGTGTGTTTTGACCCTAATGAGCCCCCAATATATTTGGGGGGTGTTTTGACCCTAATGAGCCCTCAGTATAGCTAGGGTGTGTTTTGACCCTAATGAGCCCTCAGTATATTTGGCTGTGTGTTTTGACCATACTGAGCCACAAGCATATCTGGGGTATGTTTTGACCCTAATCAGCACTCAGTATATCTGGGGCATGTTTTGACCCTAATGAGCCCCCAGTATATCTGGG
This sequence comes from Coregonus lavaretus, assembly GCF_964263955.1. Lineage (NCBI taxonomy): Eukaryota > Metazoa > Chordata > Actinopteri > Salmoniformes > Salmonidae > Coregonus > Coregonus lavaretus. The sequence continues at coordinate 79,079,586 of NC_139990.1, forward strand.
GGGTGTTTTGACCCTAATGAGCCCTTAGTATATCTGGCCGTGTGTTTTGACCTTAATGAGCCCCCAGTATATCTGGGGTGTGTGTTGACCCTAATGAGCCCTCAGTATATCTGGCCGTGTGTTTTGACCGTAATGAGCCCCCAGTATATCTGGGGTGTGTTTTGACCCTAATGAGCCCTCAGTATACCTGGGGTGTGTTTTGACCCTAATTAACCCCTAGTATATCTGGGGTGTGTTTTGACCCTAATGAGCTCTCAGTATACCTGGGGTGTTTTTTGACCATAATATGCCCCCAGTATATCTGGGGTGTGTTTTGACCCTAATGAGAACCCAATATATTTGGCCGTGTGTTTTGACCCTAATGATCCCTCATTATATCTGGGGTGTTTTGGCCCTAATGAGGCCTCAGTATATCTGGCAGTGTGTTTTGACCCTAATGAGCCCTCAGTATTTCTGGGGTGTGTTTTGACCCTAATGAGGTTCCAGCATATCTGGGGTGTGTTTTGACCATAATGAGCCCTCAGTATATCTGGGGTATGTTTTGACCTTAATGAGCCATCAGTATATCTGGGTTGTGTTTTGACCCTAATGAAGCCTCAGTATATCTGGGGGGTGTTTTGACCCAAATGAACCCTCAGTATATCTGGCAGTGAGTTTGACCCTAATGAGGCCTCAGTATGTCTGGGGGGTGTTTTGACCCTAATGAGGCCTCAGTATATCTGGGGCGTGTTTTGACCCAGGTCCAGATTAACATATTGTCCACATGGCTCTAGTGGTGTTCACGTGCTTCTCTGGTCCGCTGCCTCTGAGGATCTCTGGTCTGCTCTCAGACACACAGGAATCTTTCCTCCTATTAAGCTGTATCTCTCCTCATCAAAACACAGAGCCATGCGAGTCTCAGGCTCCAACCCGTTCTCAGCACTCTTCAACCCAGCTAGCCAGTCCCCCCTCCACAAGAACCATGCTGCCCGCTCCAACCAACCAAACAATGTAGCCCCTCCAAGCCAGCTATCCAGACCCTACCAACCCAGTCTCATCCAGCCCCAACCAACCTCTTCCTGTGGCATGTGTGATACTGACCCGTCTCTCTTGGAAAGAAAGGGCTGTGACCAAGCCATCCGTCCCATTCAACCCATTGTGTTCCTGAAACAAGGAGCAGCAGAGTAGTCAGCTGAACACGGTGTTGGGACATTGTGGTGGTGTGACTACTGGACTCCTGACTTGTAGCTCCCAGTTGCGCCAAACTGCAGGAGGTATTCAGCCAGCTCTCTCTCTCACCATGGAGATGATTGGATTAAAGGCATCTTCAGAAAGACAACAGACATCTCTGGATGAAAGAGGCAGAGACAATTGTGTTGTAAAGCAGAGGGCTGGGTGAATAGGCTGCGCCTGCCAAAAGACAAAACAGTGATAAACTTTCCCTCCACAGTGGCACCTCTCTGCTCAAGCATACTCACACACAGGGCACAAGTCAACAGCAAAGTAAATGGATCACTGCATTGTGTCAGGTTGCAGGCAGCATAGGGAAACTGAAGGTGTTCAGCAACAAAAGGCATTGTATGGTAGTGGGACCACGGCCCAAGACTAAATGGAGAATAATATGAGGGTCAACAACATATTGTGTTAGCATGTTGTACACTTTCTGCTTTCCCATATGTCCAATGTTCTTCCTCAAAATAGCAGCAGTTTAGTGCCAATTTGCATTGGCATCTAATGTTTATGCATTTATAAAAATTTAAGGAACTTTTATTTTGTTAATAGGAATTATTAAAAGTCCAATTAATTTAAAATCTCAAAACAATATGTCATATTTTTCTAGTTTTCTGTGTTTTATCACATGAGCAACCATTAAATCAATGATGTATTAAATTATATTTGACTTTAATTAATTGGAAAAGGTAATTGCCCATCCTGCTAGTTATTATAATAATGGATGTCATTAAACGAATAATAATTGTTGTATTATACCAGGGGCTGTTGTGTTTGTGTTGTTGTTTACACTTGTTGGTCATTAAATAAAAGGCAGTGAATATTAGATAACTTACCTTAGCATTAACAACGAACCACCTCTACAGTTTATCTCTATACTGTCTTTAATTGATTTGTTTGGAGTGTTAATGCAGTCCCTCTCCGCGGTGTTCCCGGCCCTATGGCCCGGGGCGCTGGGAGGACCAGCTCACAGTGACAGCCTAATTACAGGCGCCTAACCGCTTTATTACTCATTAAACAATCAACTGTATGTCCACCGCTAAATGATTTGTGTTGTTGTAGATATTAGGGAAACATAATATAATGGCAGGCTGCAGCTAGCGGCGCTGCTAACCTCACCGTGCTTCGCTACAAAACCCAGAAACCAAACACCGGGGGGTTATTTCATTTCAACCACAAAAGGCTCGTGAGAAGATGTGATGTGCACATGTAGAGTAAAAGATGACATTCAGCGCACCTGCCTTGACTTCCTGGAAGGGCTGTCTTTTGTCCCTCTGAATATATCAGCGCATTTAAACACTGAGGCATGTTGTTTATTCAGCCATTATTTGTTTAATTATATTATAAGTACTTTATATTTCTGCGTTTCATGTTGTGCCATGACTGGGTTGGTTTGCCTTTTATCCCTAATAGTCATTTACAAGGGCGATTGAAACTTCATAGCGTGCGATCTTACAGCCGTCATCAGCATCTCCAAATCCATACATGAATTAACCTACCGATGGAGATGTGAGAGATGGCTGAGCTCTGTGTCTAGCTAAATAAAGTTGTTGATAATATAATTCATCGTGTTTTTGACAGCAGGCACAACAAACACATCTGACCCTGTCCTGCCTTTACCACCCTCTGACCTGGTTAATTTTCTAACAGGCCTTTAACGGCGTAACTGTTTAGCAAACTGCCATCAAAATGTCACAAATTTATGCGCATAAATGTTCCTCTCCTTGAAAGAAGTCAACGTTTACTAAAAAATAAAGCCACTTTGACCCCGGAATTAACACAGACATAGTATTATTCCATTACAAGGTGGAGACTGCTGGAGTGCACAGTGAGGTGGCCTAGATCTTTTATTTGATGAATTTAATTATGTTAGACCTCCATTACTCTGCCTTGCTCTCTGGCAAAAATACACAAATATGTTTTCATTGCGAAATAATCTCTCAAGTTTACTAATATAGGACAACACCAATCTTTAGACTTTGTAAAATGATTAGAAAACAAGTATTTTAAATAACCTTTGTTAACATTGAATTTAAATGATTTGGCCCTCACAAGCAATGGGGCAGGGGAAGACTGTTTTTCTAAATATGGTTTATATAGAACATATGTTTTCAATTTTCTTAGCGCAATTATATTCTAAACTTTATCTGACCACACGCACACACGCACACACACACACACACACACACACAAATACTGCATATTGTGTGTGTTCTATCTGACTGTGAGATAACAATGTGATAACATCTCATCTTTTGACTCATATTCTAGGATAACTTTGGTTGCTTATTCCAAGTGTTTCTAGAGTTAAAGTGAAGCTCCATTGAATAGGTATATATTATGTCTCTGTAAATGTACTGAAGCCTATAGAGGTCGCTGTGACACAACCAATAGAGAGGCACCCCGCCAGCCTACACGTTCAGCCTGCCATACCTCCAAATAGCGTGTTCAAAATATATTAGTCTATTGTAAATACTGCAACAAAAATTTTCTATTTAAACATTTTGAATAAGCATGTTGACATTGCGCTATACTCACTAAATATTTCACATGAAATGTAATTCTTACAAAACCAGTTTAAGAAGGCTAATATTTGTTTAAATTTTATGGGTTTTATAGTTGTTTTAAATGGAATGAAACCTGTCAATATTATCGTCTTTAATGTAGGCCTAGGATATCTTTCTTATTCTGTATTGAAGCCTGATCATTGTGAATCCACATTACCACCGTTAATTCCAATAACAAAAACAATGTTACACTTCAACTGGCATCACAATAATACTTGCAATTGTTCCTCATCATGAACCTATTATCAAACTGATTCAATACAATTAGCTTGGTCTCTGATGGGTTACTTCCGTCCCAATAGTCATCCCTATAACCTTACCGATCACATGTAGCTGGCCGGACCCCGACACAGTTAGTAACCCTGCTAACAACGTCACCTGACCGCTAACCTCTCACTATTAATAATATATTACCGAATCGACTTCTCTTTCTGAAAGATTAGATTTTAACCATTTGATTTTGTTTGGGCAGGGCGTTCCCACATTATTACTTAATGATGCTCCCAGCTGCTTCTGTCCATTTCCAGGCACCAGCAACCATCTGGCCGGTTATTAGCACCTCAATGCGTCGACGCTCCCTCCCCATTTAGAAAGTGGAATAACATTAGATGTGAGGAGGGTCGGTATTATCCCCTGCTTTACCCGCTCTGCCCTTTCTCTAACAGGGGACGAGGTACAGGGCGGTTTCCTCTCAGCTCGTAATAATTACATTGGAATGGAACATCTTTGACAGCATTAGTTATGATAAGCAATTTATCCTGACTGATGTGTGTAGTAATAATAATAATAATAATAATAATAATAACCATAATAATAATAATAATCATAATCATTATTATTATTATTATTATTATTATTATTATTATTATTATAACAATAATAATAATTATTATTATAATAACAACAACAGTAATAATAATAATAATTTTTATTATTATTATTATTATTATTATTATAACATTAATTATTATTAAAATGATAATGATAATCGTCTGGGTTGAACCAAATCAAACTTCTGGTATTGTTTAATAATATTGTGCAACAGAGACCGTCCCCTTTTCTCTCAAAACGTGCTATTAAATATTTGATTTAGAAAACACAACAACAAAATATGTATATTCTTTGATTTTCTCTATAATTTCATTTAGTTTATTAGACAAAATATACGATCTGGACAAATGTCGTCAACGCGCTATTTACAGATGTAAATCACTGTATGTACAGAACAGAAGACCCCAACACAAGAAAAGCCTACCAAAGGTCCCAGGGTAAAGAGCAGGGAATAACAGGCGCCGTTATTTACAACAATAGAGGAAATCCTGCCACAGGAGTTTATATCAAATTAGCTATTTGCTCTGAATGCTACGGTGAATGAAGTTATTTCTCATTGTCCTTTTCTTAGTGCGTCAAGTCTTTTTTTTCCAGGGCAGAATGTCTTGATCAAGCCGAGGAGAGGGCAGTTAGAACCCGCTGCGTGGCTTCTTGCTGAGTCCTGGGGCTGAAAGAACAGAAAGGAGGATGAGCAGCAGAATAATAAGATAGAAGCGTGTTTCTATAGAATATAATATTATTTTCAAGTAGCCTATCAACTGGGTCAACACACACAACATGTCATCTAGGATGCTATATGCTATTTTCATGTGAAAACTTCCGGGCGGCGCACAATTGGCCCAGCGTCGTCCAGGGTAGGGAGGGAATGGCCGGCAGGGATGTAGCTCAGTTGGTAGAGCATGGCGTTTTTAACGCCAGGGTTGTGGGTTCGATTCCCACGGGGGGCCAGTATGAAAAATGTATGCACTCACTAACTTTAGGTCGCTCTGGATAAGAGCGTCTGCTAAAAAGTAAAATTCTGTCGACGCATTTAGCCTATATCAGGGACTGGTATTTAAAGCGTATATTTTATGACACTAATGATTCCATGTGTATATAATAAATCACAAACAGGCCGTCATATTAGGATAGCACCGCCGGCAGCGACCTGGCGCTAATAGCGGGAAGAAAGAAAGAGGTTGTGTGTAAATGTGAGCACTTCAGACTGGGAGAAGTTTTCTGCTAGAACGCTCCCCAGGGCCGGGTTGCTCCCCGGGGTCTTTAGGGAAGCCGAGCCCCAGACAGGTCCCGTTTTACGGGGGACTTGATAAGTAGTCAGCCTCCAGAGGGAGGGAATTAGGGGAGGGGGGCTGGAGCCGAAACCCCGTGTCACCAGGAGAAGAACAACTATTTTTTTTTAGAAGCCAGACCAATCTCTCACATCTGTCCACCAAGAAAACAGTCCCTGTACCCTCTAAGAGTCTAACCACCACAGACCACGCAATGACACCATTTTGGAGGAAACCATTTGATATTACAATATTCTAATATCAATCTTACTGCTATTCTTTTATCCCAACTGCATTTGCACAATAAATAAAACGCGACTTACCCATCATGAAGGGGTCTAAATGAAGACTTCAGAGGTTGTGTTGGAGGAGAGTCACTTCTTACAACGTTATCACGGTCTGAAATAAAATGATAAAACTCATTACAAAATAAACAAAATATATATTTTAATGAAATACTTGAGTAATAACATAATGTTTCTGTCATTGTTATTATTATTATAATAATTATTATAACAAATTCTAGTTGTGTGTGTGTGGTGTGTGTGTGTGTGTGTGTTTGTGTGTGTGTGTGACCTATTGGTGCATGTGTATAAGTGATTGAATAGATATTTTAGTAGTTTTTAAAAACACTTTTATTTGGACAAAGTACAATTGATAGGCTATGTATTTTGCATGAACTATAATTGCTCTGATTTTTGCTTACCAAATATAATAGTAAAGTAGTGTGCATACGGTTATGACTGGTGCATACCTATGTTTTTGGGACTGAGTTGTGGCGAGGCCTTGTCGTTGAGCGCTGCTCCAGCCGACACCAACACCGAGGTCTGCTGCTGCAGCTGCTGCTGGGTCTGTAAGTGGTGGTTATGATGATGGTGCTGATTAACTCCTAGAAACGACCGGACATTGAGCAGAGAGTTCTGCCCCAGGAATGCTCCGTTGGTCCAGTTATGGAACTTGCCTATCTGACAGGTGTATAGTCCGTGGGAGGGCAGGAAGGCCGGGTGCTGCATCTGAGGCGGTGTGTGACCGGCAGGGCCGGAGGGAGAGGTGGGCTTCACAGAACTATCAGGACTGGTAGCCGTCTCAGCTAACGACCAGATTTTAGGCTTATTGTTCACTGGGAGCTGAAAACTTCCCTGTCTGTCCGGGGACAGAACTCTGGTGTTGTTGTTGCTATCAGAAAGTTCCTTCCCGGAGGAAATTGAGTTCTTAGATTTGTCGAAGGCCTCGTGCTGCAGAGCGAAGGGCCGCCGTTTCTCCAGACTGTCAAATTCTCGGTCTCGCTCTCTGCCCTCCGGTTTATCATCGTCATCATCGTTGCTCTGATCTCCATCGTTGTCGTCTATCTTGTCTATATCGATGCTCTCTAGATCTATCTCCTCCTCGTCATCGTTCTTCTCCGTGTCTCCCTCGTTGTCGGAGCCGAAGATGTTTCCATCCTCGTCCTCTTTACTCCTGGCCCCCCACGTCACCTTGTTCTCCTTCTTCAGCCTCCTCCTGGCGTTGGCGAACCAGGTGGACACCTGCGTCAGGGTCATCTTAGTAATGATGGCCAACATGATCTTCTCTCCCTTGGTGGGGTAGGGGTTCTTCCTGTGCTCATTGAGCCAGGCCTTCAGCGTGCTGGTACTCTCCCGGGTGGCGTTCTTGGGCCTGGCCGGGTCCCCGTACTGGAACTGGCCGTATGGGTAGAAGGCTGGCGAGGTGTGGGCCGCGAAGCTGCCGGGGTGGACGCCAGGACTGTCCTTCAGCTCGTACTGGGAGCCCTGGACGGGTGAACAACGCCACACTATTGGTTAATATGCAGCTTAGAAACACGTGCATTTCTATATATGCCTAATACCACGCATACATTTCGACATGAATAGCATTTAAAAATGGGCCGACTCGCTTGGAAATCCCTGTAACTAATTTATGCCGCTCTTCTATGTTAATGACAGTTTGGGATAACTGTAGACAGTGTCCTTCGATAACGTTCAAAAGTCCAGAAAACGATAATACACACAACCTATGTATTATATTTAAACCTATATATTTAGGAGTATGGCTATACACACATATATACATTCTATGTTTTCGCGTTTTAATTACTGAGAACTACTTTTAATGCATTTGACCGAAATGATATGAGTTTACACTGCGGCCTATATGTCCAGCCTATAACTGTTTTCTATTGATATTTAAGTATCAAATGCAGATGGAAGTAAGTATTGGAATTCTTAAATTAAGTGTATTTTGTAGGACAGTATGAAATGTCAATGTCATCATGGAACTAAATTATTTATTTTATGCAAAATGGGCAACTTTAATGTCTGTCAGAGAAGGCCTATTCAAGCTGCAATCTTGTGCTATAGTCATGAACTGCATTATTTTGTAAAGTGTCTGTAAATGGTTATTTTTCAATGTCAGTTTTAAAACTTCAAAAGCAAAATATTTCACAAATACGTATGTATTATCCTCAAATATTTTTCCTCAAAATGAATACAAAACAGTAGAACAATGTTGCGAGACAAAATTATAATGTAATGTCTAGGTCATTGTGGGCCTGGAATTTGTTTTCACGTAATGGTTTTGTTTATATAGCTACTATTTTATCCTAGCAGTTAAATGATTGGTGTACGTGCCAGCTTCATGCAAATACCTTTGTTGTTTCGATTCACCAACAGGAATAGCTGTCTTTAGTGATATTTCAGAAGCCGACGACCAATCATATAATAATTAAAGTCAACCAAACTATATCATTTGGGTCACATGCACCATTATCTAGACTAAACACTCTTTTATACATCTTACAACATTTCTTTGAATGAGGCTGAAACAAACTCCCACTTAAAATGACAAGTACACTTCCAAAGTAGGTTACGGATAATATTCTTACTCCAATAATTAAGACGTGTAAATAAAAGTTATAGATGCATTGTTATTCCTTATCAACAAACTTTCGGAGGGCGCGAGGACGTGCAATTTACAAAGAAATGTCAGATTGAATGGTTCTCAGCCGTATTTTCACGTGCCTTTTCCAGGTCAAATAATTGAAACACTTGACTTAAAGCAACCATACATACCACTACAATACAACACCAGAAGCATAGAAATAGCCCTTACCATTTGAGAGAAAAGAGCCAGGTCTGCACTGCTGTAAGGCAGGAATGCGCTGTAGTTGTGTGCAGTGTAGGGGTTTGCGTACATGCCCAACACCGAGGTGACTGCAGCGGCAGCAGCCGACTGGTTTCCCGCGATCTCAGAGCTCCCTCCCCGGGACGACGGAGTCAGGACCCCCGGCCGATCCCCGCCGTACACCACTTGGGAGGCACTTAAGTACTGAGGGTAGCCCAACTGGGGGAAAGACATCCTCTCCGCCGAGTCGTCTGCCAAAACACTGCGGAAAACGAGACCGAAGAATAAATAAGTCAAAGAGAAAGTGGTCAGGAAGCACACCAGCAATAGGTCAGAATGATTCTTCTGCTCTTTAAAAAAAAAATCTCAGCTTCTCTCTTCCGCTGCAAGACCGTTGGATGTGATCACATCAACAATTGAGCTCCAACTGATGTGCCTGCCCCCAGGTCTCTGCCTGATCTCTCAGATACAATTTGAAGTTGATGCTTTGATTGGCATCCCACTTGAGCTGCAAGCTCCTCCTCACCCGATCATGTGGCTAGAGCATTGGCTGGGCCGCTCTCCCAATGTTGGGAGTATTGTATGTTAAATGTTTAGCATTACAGTCCATTCACTGAAGCTTTGATTGTTGTATGACAACCTGTCTACACGATTTTACAGCTGTCCAACATAGTGGGATAAAGCACAAGGAGCAGGGAACTTCCTGAATACATTCAACTGTCATGAACAGAGAACAATACAGCAGGGAAATGGTGGAAATGTTCTATAGGACTTATCAGGACATTTACTCTCTCATATAGACATTTTAGAAATGATTTCTATAGGCTATTTGTGAGTATGCAATTTTATTAAGTTGTTTGTATTTTCTATTTTCTATTTTTTATTTATAATATTTTATTATTCTGTGCAATCTTCGAACACGTGGCAAATGAAATTAGGTATGAAACTGTGATGTTTTAGATCATTTAGAACAAAACCTAAAATCATAAGTCATTTGAAATATTGGTCCATTGGCCACAGTCACTACGACCTAAGGTATTATTGTATATATTTGGAATTGATTAATAACATAAACTTTGTTAGGCTATAGAAAAGTGTATTGACAAATAGTGTCATCTTAACGCAAGCTTGTAAATTGTGTCACTAATTGAAAATCCGCTCTGCTGGTGCTTATTGAAAATGCTTTACCTTCATTCTGTTTTTAGCACCACCCCTTTCCCTTTCTTTGTGTGTGTGTGATGGGGGATTAGTGTTTTGCTATCAGACCAATTTAAAGCAGATAGTTGTTTCTAACATATATGTAGTTGGTTGTAACAAGAGGCAGCCCACTTCAGTGTTTCCGCCTGTTAGTTATTTAGTTGGAACCCAAAGACCGGAAGACAACCGAGAGAAACCATATCACTACTTGAGGTCTAACAGTTAACGTTGGGCATTTTATATGGCATTAGTTTCACTAGGCTACTAAGACAATGCATGCATATACATGTTATAACCTTAAAAAATTCTGTAAACAAAGTTTTAACAAAGTTTGTAATGCACTTGGACACCCCTTTAGAGTAAACTATCAACACAAACTGCACTTTGAGTACCTGTCACTAGTTATGTTTCCATTAACTTGTCCAGTGAATTGTTTCGATATTTAGAAAGTTCGCAAAGACAATTGATGCGACAATTGCCTGCTAGGGTGCGTTTCCATTGAACTATCTTGTGTCGATTACAACCGCTGTCCATAATGACGTCAATCATTGTCCTGCAAATAAACATTTTTTTTTGTAGTTGAACAAAAAATATTGTGGAGCGTTATAGTTTTGCGGTGACATCACGTGCCCCGCTTACCTTCAAAATGATTAGGCAATCATTTCCGTCATAATTTGTCCCAATAAGGAAAGTTCGACAAAATAAAAATCCACCCCTGTCGAACTGATACAAATGTTGCCGATTTTTAGAAAATGTGTCCTATATCTTCTGTTTCCATTACAAATTTTTTTGTTGCGACATTTCTTTTGTCGAATAAACCTGGGTCAATGGAAACCTGCCAACTGATCAATAGGGTCAATAATAGAACTAAAGAGAAAGCCGAATTGTCACTCATATCACTAACCTCGTTTTTTTGTGTACACAGATAAATCATAGTATTGTAAAGCTACAAAAATAGGCCTAAATAAGTGTTAGAAGAAGTAACCTACGCTAGGCTGTTTAAATCTAAACACTCAAATGCAAACAATACTACGTTTTCAGTCTCGGATTCCCATAAATATATGTTGGCCTACTGATATCGCTATTAGGGCCATCCGTTGTTGTTATTTAATTCCACCTGAAAAGGATGACCCTTCTGTCGCCCGACCCGACCACTTTCAGAACACCAGGTGGACTCACCTATGTGGGGTCGCTGTTACTCGGTTTGAAACCAACCAACTCGTCTTCGTGGTGGTTGAAAGGGTTGTGTAGATTGAATACTTGGGGACTGAGCCGGAGTCAGCGATATGATCTGCTCCAGATGGCTCAGAGTGGATATTGCAGCGCGACGATCAGTCTGGGATATCTGAGGGCACTGATGGTAATCAGCGGAACACATCAGAAAGAGGACGGACGGTGATTGTGATAACCTGCTGGAAATTGAACCTTTCAGAATAACTGTATATATGTATTTGATACTTGATAAATCATGGCATCCTAAAGCACCGCAACACATAGTTCTAATACATACAGGTGTAGCGGTAAACTCCGCGAGTCGCCGCTGTCAGGGGAACCAGTAGGCTGCACTGATGGCAGTCTTTCAGCACACTGTCAACTTGAACCATCCAACAGGATGAACATGAAAGAGAAGAGTGGGAGTCTCTTCTCTTTAGGTTAGAGCTCTATGGTCTCCACTCCTAATGCTATTAAATACACCAGGACACATCACACACTCTCTCAGTGGATGGAATCTAGACTGTGCTCTCCAGTCAGTGGTAGAGACAGATTCATTCCATGCACCTGGTTAACATCATACTCACTGATTTGGCATTATCAATATTACTATGAGGGAGATTTCCCAGTTATTCATTCATGCCATAGCTCAGTACAACCAAGACAACAGACAGGTAAACACCTGCTTTGGCATTATCAATATTACTATGAGGGAGATTTCCCAGTTATTCATTCATGCCATAGCTCAGTACAACCAAGACAACAGACAGGTAAACACCTGCTTTTCATCTTCCAACTAGAAGCATAAATCCTCCAATCCCATTGTAAACTATATTGCCTGAATCAGTGATCAGAGATACAGCTCCAGTACCTCTCTAGTGACATTTATTTCAATGGATTCTGTTTGACTTGATCATGTTCAACTTTATTATACCACAATTGTTGATGAGGTGATCTAAAAGGTACTAAATGAAATATACTCATTATGTTGATGAGGTGATCTAAAAGGTACTAAATGAAATATACTAATTCTGTTGATGTGGTGATCTAAACTATACTAAATGAAATATACTAATTCTGTTGATGAGGTGATCTAAACTATACTAAATGAAATATACTAATTATGTTGATGAGGTGATCTTAAAGGTACTAAATGAAATATACTAATTATGTTGATGAGGTGATCTAAAAAGTACTAAATGAAATATACTAATTCTGTTGATGAGGTGATCTAAAAGGTACTAAATGAAATATACTAATTCTGTTGATGAGGTGATCTAAACTATACTAAATGAAATATACTAATTCTGTTGATGAGGTGATCTAAACTATACTAAATGAAATATACTAATTATGTTGATGAGGTGATCTAAAAAGTACTAAATGAAATATACTAATTCTGTTGATGAGGTGATCTAAAAGGTACTAAATGAAATATACTAATTCTGTTGAGGTGATCTAAAAGATACTAAATGAAATATACTAATTCTGTTGATGAGGTGATCTTAAAGGTACTAAATTAAATATAGTCATTTGTGATGTTGCATAACATCTATCCACCTGCACATATAATTTCAGGATCCTTAATTATTGGTTATGTTGAAAGAAGCACTGGTGCAGAATCTAGAATAATAATCTTACCTTTTTAAGAGTCTTGCAGTTGAACTACGGTTAAACGTCTGTGGGATGTCATTTTTTTTACTTAATGCAGATTAACTAATGATGTGTTAAAATATAACCCCAGAGAGCAAAATGGAGTTTATATCTCTGTAGTATGCACCATCACAGCCCACTGTTCTCTCTCACATGACCTCTGTCCTGTTCATATACTGTATCTTCCTAACCACAGCACAACCCCTGACTGGGAATGTGTGGTTAGTTTTGAATATGAGACGTCTGATAGGAACCACACCTAGCTCTGCAGGCCAGGCATTTCCATGGTAATAAACCAGGTTGATTCTAGATGTCAAAAGGGCAAAATGTTCTGTACTTGAAAGCTAAACTCATGACCAGTTTTTTCATTGTGAGAGCATTTGAAGGGAATGGCATTTCACGGCCACTACAGTTCTACTCTGTGTTCACATCTGGATTAATCCTGCCCTCTGCTTTCACTTTGTTAACCATTTCTATGTTGTACAATAAGAAAACATTTGTAAATTAAGAATTTTGTGAAGCTTCACATTTTGAAGCTATGTTCCATCCAACTTCTGTGCATTTTGCCTACATTACCCAAGGTGCACAGCAACGTTTTCATCTGAACTGAAGGAATGCTAGCAAAAATGCCTTCTGGGTTATGTAGGACTTTTCCAACAGGGACATGATTCTGGATTGTTCTGAAGTCTTTGCTTTGTAGACATTTGTGATAATCAAAAAAATCAACTTTGGTCCAAAATTGATGTCTGTTTTGATGTAACACAGGTAAATACGTTGCAAATTTGAATGTGTTCTTCTGCTACAAAGTTAGAGAGTTTTTTTGTTGGAATCTACAATCCATCTAAATGGACAGTAAACAAGATTAGTGACTGTTTTGATTGATGATTATCTCATTGGATGTATCCTGAGAAGGAATATCAAGGCAGAGTGCTGGAGGTACTCTGGTCTGTCAGGGGATGGCTACTGGAGGTACTCTGGTCTGTCAGGGGATGGCTACTGGAGGTCCTCTGGTCTGTCAGGGGATGGCTACTGGAGGTCCTCTGGTCTGTCAGGGGATGGCTACTGGAGGTCCTCTGGTCTGTCAGGAGCTGGCTACTGGAGGTCCTCTGGTCTGTCAGGAGCTGGCTACTGGAGGTACTCTGATCTGTCAGGGGATGGCTACTGGAGGTCCTCTGGTCTGTCAGGAGCTGGCTACTGGAGGTCCTCTGGTCTGTCAGGAGCTGGCTACTGGACGATTGATTAAATAAGCCAGTGACTGGATACTGGAGGAATGTTGAAATAAGCCAGTGACTGGTTACTGGAGGAGTGTTGAAATAAGCCAGTGACTGGTTACTGGAGGAGTGTTGAAATAAGCCAGTGACTGGTTACTGGAGGAGTGTTGAAATAAGCCAGTGACTGGTTACTGGAGGAATGATGAAATAAGCCAGTGACTGGTTACTGGAGGAATGATGAAATAAGCCAGTGACTGGTTACTGGAGGAGTGTTGAAATAAGCCAGTGACTGGTTACTGGAGGAGTGTTGAAATAAGCCAGTGACTGGTTACTGGAGGAATGATGAAATAAGCCAGTGACTGGTTACTGGAGGAATGATGAAATAAGCCAGTGACTGGTTACTGGAGGAATGATGAAATAAGCCAGTGACTGGTTACTGGAGGAATGATGAAATAAGCCAGTGACTGGTTACTGGAGGAATGATGAAATAAGCCAGTGACTGGTTACTGGAGGAATGATGAAATAAGCCAGTGACTGGTTACTGGAGGAATGTTGAAATAAGCCGGTGACTGGTTACTGGAGGAATGTTGAAATAAGCCAGTGAATGGTTACTGGAGGAATGTTGAAATAAGCTGGTGACTGGTTACTGGAGAAATGATGAAATAAGCCAGTGATTTACAGGATTAATACTTAAAGCTCATTAGATTCCTTTCATATGAAATCAATGTTAGGTTGAGAGATCCATGATCACCTGTACTGTGTATTACTATGATCAGACCAGTAATATGTATTACTATGATCAGACCTGTAATGTGTATTACTATGATCAGACCAGTAATATGTATTACTATGATCAGACCTGTAATGTGTATTACTATGATCAGACCTGTACTGTGTATTACTATGATCAGACCTGTACTGTATATTACTATGATCAGACCAGTAATATGTATTACTATGATCAGACCTGTAATGTGTATTACTATGATCAGACCTGTACTGTGTATTACTATGATCAGACCTGTACTGTGTATTACTATGATCAGACCAGTAATATGTATTACTATGATCAGACCTGTAATGTGTATTACTATGATCAGACCTGTACTGTGTATTACTATGATCTGTAATGTGTATTACTATGATCAGACCTGTACTGTGTATTACTATGATCAGACCTGTACTGTGTATTACTATGATCAGACCTGTACTGTGTATTACTATGATCAGACCTGTAATGTGTATTACTATGATCAGACCTGTAATGTGTATTACTATGATCAGACCTGTAATATGTATTACTATGATCAGACCTGTAATGTGTATTACTATGATCAGACCTGTAATGTGTATTACTATGATCAGACCTGTAATGTGTATTACTATGATCAGACCTGTAATGTGTATTACTATGATCAGACCAGTAATGTGTATTACTATGATCAGACCTGTAATGTGTATTATTATGATATAGTATGTGTGGAACTGTGCAGACGTATGCATGATGTACAGTATATGGGGAACTGGCATAAAGGACTGCATGCAAAGACAACACCAATATCAAATAGTTATTTCTGGTTCCACCTATAATTTGATGCCAGTTCTGAATGAGACAGACAGATGCAGATGTCATTCTGAACAGTGGATTGGAATCTGCCTATAAGGAAGTATCCTGTTTCAGATGTTTATTCACCCCCAAACAGCAGAAAGCAGAGCGTGGAAATCTGCTTTCAGATGATATCATTCACACTTTCATTTATAAACACAGTTAATTGAATTTTAAGGAAGCGCTTTCTCACAGAAGATTTTAGTACACATAAATATTTCTTTGAAATGTCACCCTTTGATAGTGGTGTCAGGATATACATAGAGATAAAATCATAAACAGACACCAAGACAAATGGCCTTTTAATGAGCCACATGCTTTAATCTCTTATCATGTTGTGATTCCAGTTCTGCTGTTTATGTGGGCTATTGATGTGTTTATATGGACTATTGATGTGTTTATATGGACTGTTGATCTGTTTATATGGGCTATTGATGTGTTTATATGGGCTATTGATTGTGGTTGAAACCTGCTGTTTTCATGTTGTTACATACACTCTCCCCAGGCTTTCTTCAGTCTCATTCCAAACAGTGATATTACCTCGATCAGATTGACTCTATTTGAATTGCCTTTAGCTGGGGCTCCCTGGAGCTCTTAATTGGTTATAGACATTGAAAGATAAGAAAGCAAACCTTTTCATCAAAAAGAGAAAATCGAACTTCAGAAACTTGCCCTTGTTGGAGGCATTAGTCCATGGACCTGACAGAGAAATGTGAATGTGTATTACTATGATCAGACCTGTACTGTGTATTACCATGATCAGACCTGTAATGTGTATTACTATGATCAGACCTGTAATGTGTATTACTATGATCAGACCTGTACTGTGTATTACCATGATCAGACCTGTACTGTGTATTACTATGATCAGACCTGTACTGTGTATTCCAGGACCTCAATACCAGGCGGTGTCAGAGGAAGGCCCTAAAAATTGTCAGACTCCAGCCACCCTAGTCACAGACTGTTCTCTCTGCTACCACATGTCAAGCTGTACCGGAACGCCAAGTCTAGGTCCAAAAGGCATCTTAACAGCTTCTACCCCCAAACCATAAGACTCATGAACAGCTAATCATGGCTACCTGGACTATTTGCATTGTCCCCCCACCCCACCCCACCCCACCCCAACCCCCTCTTTTACGCTGCTGCTACTCTCTGTGTATTATCTATGAATAGTCACTTTAACTCTACCTACATGTACATATTACCTCAACTACATCGACTAACCGGTGCCCCCGCACATTGACTCTGTACCGGTACCCCCTATATATAGCCTCGCTATTGTTATTTTATTGCTGCTCTTTAATTAGTTTATATTTTTATGTTTCACTTATCTATTTTTTACTTAACACTTTTTTTTTCTTCTTAAAACTGCATTGTTGGTTAAGGGCTTGTAAGTAAGCATTTCACTGTAAGGTCTGCACCTGTTGTATTCAGCACATGTGACAAATAAAATTTGATTTGATTTGAAGAAGATTTGGCTGGAATGTTATGTAGGGAGTTGAAGACACTCATGGTCCTTTACATTTAGAAACATCTACTTTGTGTTTTGGGAGGAAAAGGGTAAGAAAATCCCAGAAAATACATGGGATTCAACATGATACAATCATGATAATGCGATTCAACATGATAAAATCATGATAATGGGATTCAACATGAAAAAATCATGATAATGGGATTCAACATGATCAAATCATGATTATGGGATTCAACATGATAAAATCATGATCATGGGATTCAACATGATAAGATCATGATTATGGGATTCAACACAATAAAATCATGATAATGGGTTTCAACGTGATACAATCATGATAATGGTATTCAACATGATAAAATCATGATAATGAAATTGAACATGATAAAATCATGATAATGGGATTCAACATGGTAAAATCTCAATTATGGGATTCAACATGATCAAATCATGATTATGGGATTCAACATGATAAAATCATGATCATGGGATTCAACATGATAAGATCATGATTATGGGATTCAACACAATAAAATCATGATAATGGGTTTCAACGTGATACAATCATGATAATGGTATTCAACATGATAAAATCATGATAATGAAATTGAACATGATAAAATCATGATAATGGGATTCAACATGGTAAAATCTCAATTATGGGATTCAACATGATCAAATCATGATTATGGGATTCAACATGATCAAATCATGAATATGGGATTGAATGTTGTAAATATTAATTTTGGGATTCAACATGATCAAATCATGATTATGGGATTCAACATTATAAATCATGATTATAAGATTGAACATGATTAAATCATGATTATGGGATTGAACATTGTAAATCATGATTATAGGATTCAACATGATCAAATCATGATTATGGGATTAAACATGATCAAATCATGATAATGGGATTCAACATTATAAATTATGACTATAGGATTCAATATGATCAAATCATGATTATGGGATTCAACAATATAAATATTGATTATGGGATTCAAGATGATCAAATCATGATTATGGAATTCAACATAAAAAATCATGATTATGTGATTCAACATTATAAATCATGATTATGGTATTCAACATTATTAATCATGATTATGGGATTCAACATTATAAATCATGATTATGGGATTCAACATTATAAATCATGATGATGGGATTCAACATTATAAATAATAAATGGTCAGCTGTGAATTGGGTAAACAAATATTACTCAATATAGGTTATTGTCAATAAAACTTCACAGTACAGTGCAGAGTGTTCGATTTGGCTGCTCCTGGGCAAGGATACCCCAAGCTCCACTATAACCATTGACAACTACGTGCCGTTTTCAATAACAATTTGGTTGTAATATCATTACCTCTTGAAGAGCATAGTCAAAACTACACATTTCAGATTATTCCACATTTAGCGCTATCATGAGAGTTATACAGCAAGCTTTTCATGATCAGTACACATCAATTGATCATGTATTTTCAGATACATGAGGGTATCCTGTCCATTTGACATGTGGCTAGCTAGCTAGCTAAGCACATAACGTGAGGGTATCCTGTCCATTTGACATGTGGCTAGCTAGCTAGCTAAGCACATAACGTGAGGGTATCCTGTCCATTTGACATGTGGCTAGCTAGCTAGCTAAGCACATAACGTGAGGGTATCCTGTCCATTTGACATGTGGCTAGCTAGCTAGCTAAGCACATAACGTGAGGGTATCCTGTCCATTTGACATGTGGCTAGCTAGCTAGTTAAGCACATAACGTGTCATTCAGCTTCATCAGAGTCTCTTGGAAAGAGCATGACATCAGCAAGTCCTCATCCTGGTCAAGTTAGCCATCTAGTTTATCCCCTGATAGATATCTTGTTAACCAGCTATATTGACCTGTTATTAACAAGCCTCATCCTGGTAAAGTTAGCCATCTAGTTTATCCCCTGATAGATATCTTGTTAACCAGCTATAATGACCTGTTATTAACGAGCCTCATCCTGGTAAAGTTAGCCATCTAGTTTATCCCCTGATAGTTATCTTGGTAACCAGCTATATTGACGTGATCTGTTATTAACTAGCTAGCAATTTAACATGGTCCTTCAATCAATGTAGCGTATCATGTCTGTCAGCAGCAGTAGTGATTAAACACTTTAAAACAATGTTGAAAAGGGGATAGTGTTAGCTAACTTCACTAGGTAAGCCTATGCTGGTTGGAGAAAAAAGTACATTAGGTCTACTTACCACTATGTTTAGCCAACTGTACAAAGTTTTTACCGGTAGCTTACAAAGTAAACGTAATAAGCTAACAGTACATCTACAAATGCGCCATTATGCGGGATAATGTGAATTAGGTAAAACAAATATGACTGAAAATGAAGCATTTCATGCTTGCTGCAACAATGAGTGTTACAGTGGAAGGTATGACAAGACCCAGATCAGGATCTGATGGATTTCCTGAATGGAGGACAGTCAGGTTATCAACACATCAGACAAGCGTTCTGAACAAATTATATACTAATAAATGAATTAGAGACATATTTCTCCATCTGAACAGAGAAAACAACAACAGCTCTACCCACCAGCACTAGGGTCTGTCCTAGTCGTACTCATGCTCAATGGACTTAAAAGTGCCCCGACTACAAACGTTTCTCAATTTGTTGCCAGGTCCTGATTCCTCTATGATGTGTGGAGCTATAACTACCATTGAGTGCAGTTTGTATTCACATTATGGATGTTGGGCCTGAGAGCAGCTTGTCTCCCTTCTGGACGGTCTGGTTATGGGGCCCAGATGAGAACACAGTACCTCATATTCAGTGAGGATTTAATGAGTTATACAGCAAGGAGACTGAAGGGGTTGTGGAGGTACTACTCTAGGGGTGGGAGGTTATACAGCATGGAGACTGAGTGGGGTTGTGGAGGTACTGCTGTGGGGGTGGGAGGTTATACAGCATGGAGACTGAGTGGGGTTGTGGAGGTACTGCTGTAGGGGTGGGAGGTTATACAGCATGGAGACTGACTGGGGTTGGACTGGGGTTGTGGAGGTACTGCTGTAGGGGTGGGAGATTATACAGCATGGAGACTGACTGGGGTTGTGGAGGTACTACTGTAGGGGTGGGAGGTTATACAGCATGGAGACTGACTGGGGTTGGACTGGGGTTGTGGAGGTACTGCTGTAGGGGTGGGAGGTTATACAGCATGGAGACTGACTGGGGTTGTACTGGGGTTGTGGAGGTACTGCTGTAGGGGTGGGAGGTTATACAGCATGGCGACTGACTGGGGTTGGACTGGGGTTGTGGAGGTACTGCTGTAGGGGTGGGAGGTTATACAGCATGGAGACTGACTGGGGTTGGACTGGGGTTGTGGAGGTACTGCTGTAGGTTTGGGAGGTTATACAGCATGGAGACTGACTGGGGTTGGACTGGGGTTGTGGAGGTACTGCTGTAGGGGTGGGAGGTTATACAGCATGGAGATTGACTGGGGTTGGACTGGGGTTGTGGAGGTACAGCTCTAGGGGTGGGAGGTTATACAGCATGGGGATTGACTGGGGTTGTGGAGGTACTACTGTAGGGGTGGGAGGTTATACAGCATGGTGACTGACTGGGGTTAGACTGGGGTTGTGAAGGTACTGCTGTAGGGGTGGGAGGTTATACAGCATGGAGACTGACTGGTCTTGGACTGGGGTTGTGGAGGTACTACTCTAGGGGTGGGAGGTTTTACAGCATGGAGACTGACTGGGGATGGACTGGGGTTTTGGAAGTACTGCTGTAGGTGTGGGAGGTTATACAGCATGGACTCTTACTGGGGTTGGACTGGGGTTGTGGAGGTACTGCTGTAGGGGTGGGAGGTTATACAAGATGGAGACTGACTGGGGTTGTGGAGGTACTACTGTAGGGGTGGGAGGTTAAACAGCTTGGGGACTGACTGGGGCTGTGGAGGTACTGCTGTAGGGATGGGAGGTTATACAGCATGGAGACTGACTGGTGTTGGACTGGGGTTGTGGAGGTACTGCTGTAGGGGGGGGAGGTTATACAGCATGGAGACTGACTGGGGTTGGACTGGGGTTGTGGAGGTATTGCTGTAGGGGTGGGAGGTTATACAGCATGGAGAGTGACTAACGTTGGACTGGGGTTTTGGAGGTACTGCTTTAGGGGTGGGAGGTTATACAGCATGGAGACTGACTGGGGTTGGACTGGGGTTGTGGAGGTACTGCTGTAGGGTTGGGAGATTATACAGCATGGAGATTGACTGGGGTTGTGGAGGTACTACTCTAGAGGTGGGAGATTATACAGCATGGAGTCTGACTGGGGTTGGACTGGGGTTGTGGAGGTACTACTTAGGGGTGGGAGGTTATACAGCATGGGGACTGACTGGGGTTGTGGAGGTACTACTGTAGGGGTGGAGGTTATGCAGCATGGGGACTGACTGGGGTTTCGGAGGTACTGCTGTAGGGGTGGGAGGTTATACAGCATGGAGACTGACTGGGGTTGGAATGGGGTTGTGGAGGTACTGCTGTAGGGGTGGGACGTTATACAGTATGGAAACTGACTAGGGTTGGACTGGGGTTGTGGAGGTACTACTCTAGGGGTGGGAGGTTATACAGCATGGAGACTGACTGGGGTTTTGGAGGTACTACTGTAGGGGTGGGAGGTTATACAGCATGGAGACTGACTGGGGTTGTGGAGGTACTGCTCTAGGGGTGGGAGGTTATAAAGCATGGAGACTGACTGGGGTTGGACTGGGGTTGTGGAGGTACTACTGTAGGGGTGGGAGGTTATACAGCATGAAGTTGACTGGGGTTGGAATGGGGTTGTGGAGGTACGGCTGTAGGGGTGGGAGGTTATACAGCATGGAGACTGACTACGGTTGAACTGGGGTTGTGGAGGTACTACTCTAGGGGTAGGAGGTTATACAGCATGTGGACTGACTGGGGTTGTGGAGGTACTACTGTAGTGGTGGGAGGTTATACATCATGGGGACTGACTGGGGTTTTGGAGGTAGTGCTGTAGGGGTGGGAGGTTGTACAGCATGGAGACTGACTGGGGTTGGACTGGGGTTGTGGAGGTACTGCTGTAGGGGTGCGAGGTTATACAGCATGGAGACTGACTGGGGTTGTGGCGGTACATTCTAGGGCTGGGAGGTTATACAGCATGGAGACTGACTGGGGTTGGACTGGGGTTGTGGAGGTACAACTCTAGGGGTGGAAGGTTATATAGCATGAGGACTGACTGGGGTTGTGAAGGTACTACTCTAGGGGTGGGATGTTATACAGCATGGGGACTGACTGGGGATTTGGAGGTACTGCTCTAGGTGTGGGAGGTTATACAGAACGGAGACTGACTGGGGTTGTAGAGGTACACCTCTAGGGGTGGGAGGTTATACAGTATGGAGACTGACTGGGGTTGGACTGGAGTTGTGGAGGTACTGCTGTAGGTGTGGGAGGTTATACAGCATGGAGACTGACTAGGGTTGGACTGGGGTTGTGGAGGTACTGCTGTAGGGGTGGGAGGTTATACAGTATGGAGACTGACTGGGTTGGACTGGGGTTGTGGAGGTACTGCTGTAGGGGTGGGAGGTTATACAGCATGGAGACTGACTGGGGTTGTGGAGGTACCACTGTAGGGATGGGAGGTTATACAGCATGGAGACTGACTGGGGTTGTGGAGGTACTACTCTAGGGGTGGGAGGTTATACAGCATGGAGACTGACTGGGGTTGGACTGGGGTTGTGGAGGTACTACTGTAGGGGGGGGGGAGGTTATACAGCATGAAGACTGACTGGGGTTGTGGCGGTACTACTCTAGGAGTGGGAGGTTATACAGCATGGAGACTGACTGGGGTTGGACTGGGGTTGTGGAGGTACTACTGTAGGGGTGGGAGGTTATACAGCATGAAGGTGACTGGGGTTGGACTGGGGTTGTGGAGGTACTGCTGTAGGGGTGGGAGGTTATACAGCATGGGGACTGACTGGGGTTGTGGAGGTACTTCTGTAGGGGTGGAGGTTATACAGCATGGAGACTGACTGGGGTTGTGGAGGTACTACTCTAGGGGTGGGAGGTTATACAGCATGGAGACTGACTGGGGTTGGACTGGGGTTGTGGAGGTACTGCGCTAGAAGTGGGAGGTTATACAGCATGGAGACTGACTGGGGTTGGACTGGGGTTGTGGAGGTACTGCTGTAGGGGTGGGAGGTTATACAGTATGGAGACTGACTGGGGTTGGACTGGGGTTGTGGAGGTACTGCAGTAGGGGTGGGAGGTTATACAGCATGGAGACTGACTGGGGATGCTGAGGTACTACTGTAGGGGTGGGAGGTTATACAGCATGGAGACTGACTTGGGTTGTGGAGGTACTGCTCTAGGTGTGGGAGGTCATACAGCATGGAGACTGATTGGGTTGGACTGGGTTTGTGGAGGTATTACTGTAGGGGTGGGAGGTTATACAGCATGGAGACTGACTGGGGTTGGACTGGGGTTGTGGAGGTACTACTGTAGGGGTGGGAAGTTATACAGCATGGAGACTGACTGGGGTTGGACAGGTTGTGGAGGTACAACTGTAGGGGTGGGAGGTTATACAGCATAGAGACTGACTGGGGTTGTGGAGGTACTACTGTAGGGGTGGGAGGTTATACAGCATGGAGACTGACTGGGTTTGGACTGGGGTTGTGGAGGTACTGCTGTAGGGGTGGGAGGTTATACAGCATGGAGACTGACTGGGTCTGGACTGGGGTAGTGGAGGTAATGCTCTAGGGGTGGGAGGTTATACAGCATGGAGACTGACTGGGGTTGTGGAGGTACTACTGTAGGGGTGGGAGGTTATACAGCATGGGGACTGACTGGGGTTGTGGAGGTACTACGCTAGAAGTGGGAGATAATACAGCATGGGGACTGACTGGGGTTGGACTGTGGTTGTGGAGGTACTGCTGTAGGGGTGGGAGATTATAAAGCATGGAGACTGACTGGGGTTGGACAGGGAATGTGGAGGTACTGCTGTAGGGTTGGGAGGTTATACAGCATGGAGACTGACTGGGGTTGTGGAGGTACTACTGTAGGGGTGGGAAGTTATACAGCATGGAGACTGACTGGGGTTGGACAGGTTTTGGAGGTACAACTGTAGGGGTGGGAGGTTATACAGCATGGAGACTGACTGGGTCTGGACTGGGGTAGTGGAGGTAATGCTCTAGGGGTGGGAGGTTATACAGCATGGAGACTGACTGGGGTTGTGGAGGTACTACTGTAGGGGTGGGAGGTTATACAGCATGGGGACTGACTGGGGTTGTGGAGGTACTACGCTAGAAGTGGGAGATAATACAGCATGGGGACTGACTGGGGTTGGACTGTGGTTGTGGAGGTACTGCTGTAGGGGTGGGAGATTATAAAGCATGGAGACTGACTGGGGTTGGACAGGGGCTGTGGAGGTACTGCTGTAGGGTTGGGAGGTTATACAGCATGGAGACTGACTGGGGTTGTGGAGGTACTACTGTAGGGGTGGGAGGTTATACAGCATGGAGACTGACTGGGGTTGTGGAGGTACTGCTCTAGGGGTGGGAGGTTATATAGCATGAAGACTGACTGGGGTTGGACTGGGGTTGTGGAGGTACTACTGTAGGGTTGGGAGGTTATACAGCATGAAGGTGACTGGGGTTGGAATGGGGTTGTGGAGGTACGGCTGTAGGGGTGGGAGGTTATACAGCATGGATACTGACTACGGTTGGACTGGGGTTGTGGAGGTACTTCTGTAGGGGTGGGAGGTTATACAGCATGGAGACTGACTGGGGTTGGACTGGGGTTGTGGAGGTACTACTCTAGTGGTAGGAGGTTATACAGCATGGGGACTGACTGGGGTTTTGGAGGTACTGCTGTAGGGGTGGGAGGTTGTACAGCATGGAGACTGACTGGGGTTGGACTGGGGTTGTGGAGGTACTGCTGTAGGGGTGGGAGGTTATACAGCATGGAGACTGACTGGGGTTGTGGCGGTACACTCTAGGGGTGGGAGGTTATACAGCATGGAGACTGACTGGGGTTGGACTGGGGTGGTAGAGGTACAACTCTAGGGGTGGAAGGTTATATAGCATGAGGACTGACTGGGGTTGTGGAGGTACTACTCTAAGGGTGGGAGGTTATACAGCATGGAGACTGACTGGGGTTGTGGAGGTACTACTCTAGGGGTGGGAGGTTATACAGTATGGAGACTGACTGGGGTTGGACTGGAGTTGTGGAGGTACTGCTGTAGGTGTGGGAGGTTATACAGCATGGAGACTGACTAGGGTTGGACTGGAGTTGTGGAGGTACTGCTGTAGGGGTGGGAGGTTATACAGCATGGAGACTGACTGGGGTTGGACTGGGGTTATGGAGGTACTGCTGTAGGGGTGGGAGGTTATACAGCATGGAGACTGACTGGGGTTGTGGAGGTACTACTCTAGGTGTGGGAGGTTATACAGCATGGAGACTGACTGGGGTTGGACTGGGGTTGTGGAGGTGCTACTGTAGGGGTGGGAGGTTATACAGCATGGAGACTGACTGTGGTTGTGGCGGTACTATTCTAGGGGTGGGAGGTTATACAGCATGGAGGCTGACTGGGGTTGGACTGGGGTTGTAAAGGTACTACTCTAGGGGTAGGAGGTTATACAGCATGGGGACTGACTGGGGTTTTGGTTGTACTGCTGTAGGGGTGGGAGGTTGTACAGCATGGTGACTGACTGGGGTTGGACTGGCGTTGTGGAGGCACTGCTGTAGGGGAGGGAGGTTATACAGCATGGAGACTGACTGGGGTTTTGGAGGTACTGCTCTAGGTGTGGGAGGATATACAGCATGGAGACTGACTGGGGTTGGACTGGGGTTGTGGAGGTACTACTGTAGGTGTGGGAGGTTATACAGCATGGAGGTGACTGGGGTTGGACTGGGGTTGTGGAGGTACTGCTGTAGGGGTGGGAGGTTATACAGCATGGAGATGACTAGGGTTGGACTGGGGTTGTGGAGGTACTACTCTAGGGGTGGGAGGTTATACAGCATGGAGACTGACTGGGGTTTTGGAGGTACTACTGTAGGGGTGGGAGATTATACAGCATGGAGACTGACTGGGGTTGGACTGGGGTTGTGGAGGTACTGCTGTAGGGGTGGGAGGTTATACAGCATGGAGATTGACTGGGGTTGGACTGGGGTTGTGGAGGTACTACTCTAGGGGTGGGAGGTTTTACAGCATGGAGACTGAATGGGGTTGGACTGGGGTTGTGGAGGTGCTACTGTAGGGGTGGGAGGTTATACAGCATGGAGACTGACTGTGGTTGTGGCGGTACTATTCTAGGGGTGGGAGGTTATACAGCATGGAGGCTGACTGGGGTTGGACTGGGGTTGTAAAGGTACTACTCTAGGGGTAGGAGGTTATACAGCATGGGGACTAACTGGGGTTTTGGAGGTACTGCTGTAGGGGTGGGAGGTTGTACAGCATGGAGACTGACTGGGGTTGGACTGGGGTTGTGGAGGTACTGCTGTAGGGGTGGGAGGTTATACAGCATGGAGACTGACTGGGGTTGTGGCGGTACACTCTAGGGGTGGGAGGTTATACAGCATGGAGACTGACTGGGGTTGGACTGGGGTTGTAGAGGTACAACTCTAGGGGTGGAAGGTTATATAGCATGAGGACTGACTGGGGTTGTTGAGATACTACTCTAGGGGTGGGATGTTATACAGCATGGGGACTGACTGGGGTTTTGGAGGTACTGCTCTAGGTGTGGGAGGTTATACAGCATGGAGACTGACTGGGGTTGTGGAGGTACTTCTGTAGGGGTGGAGGTTATACAGCATGGAGACTGACTGGGGTTGTGGAGGTACTACTCTAGGGGTGGGAGGTTAAACAGCATGGAGACTGACTGGGGTTGGCCTGGGGTTGTGGAGTTACTGCTTTAGGGGTGGGAGGTTATACAGCATGGAGACTGACTGGGGTTGGACTGGGGTTGTGGAGGTACTACTCTAGGGGTAGGAGGTTATACAGCATGGAGACTGACTGGGGTTGGACTGGGGTTGTGGAGGTACTGCTGTAGGGGTGGGAGGTTATACAGCATGGAGACTGACTGGGGTTGGACTGGGGTTGTGGAGGTTCTGCTGTAGGGTTGGGAGGTTATACAGTATGGAGACTGACTGGGGTTGGACTGGGGTTGTGGAGGTACTGCTGTAGGGGTTGGGAGGTTATACAGCATGGAGACTGACTGGGGTTGTGGCGGTACACTCTAGGGGTGGGAGATTATACAGCATGGAGACTGACTGGGGTTGGACTGGGGTTGTGGAGGTACTGCTGTAGGGGTGGGAGGTTATACAGCATGGAGATTGACTGGGGTTGGACTGGGGTTGTGGAGGTACTGCTCTAGGGGTGGGAGGTTATACAGCATGGGGATTGACTGGGGTTGTGGAGGTACTACTGTAGGGGTGGGAGGTTATACAGCATGGTGACTGACTGGGGTTAGACTGGGGTTGTGAAGGTACTGCTGTAGGGGTGGGAGATTATACAGCATGGAGACTGACTGGTCTTGGACTGGGGTTGTTGAGGTACTACTCTAGGGGTGGGAGGTTTTACAGCATGGAGACTGACTGGGGATGGACTGGGGTTTTGGAAGTACTGCTGTAGGTGTGGGAGGTTATACAGCATGGACTCTTATTGGGTTTGGACTGGGGTTGTGGAGGTACTGCTGTAGGGGTGGGAGGTTATACAAGATGGAGACTGACTGGGGTTGTGGAGGTACTACTGTAGGGGTGGGAGGTTAAACAGCTTGGGGACTGACTGGGGCTGTGGAGGTACTGCTGTAGGGATGGGAGGTTATACAGCATGGAGACTGACTGGTGTTGGACTGGGGTTGTGGAGGTACTGCTGTAGGGGGGGGGAGGTTATACAGCATGGAGACTGACTGGGGTTGGACTGGGGTTGTGGAGGTATTGCTGTAGGGGTGGGAGGTTATACAGCATGGAGAGTGACTAACGTTGGACTGGGGTTGTGGAGGTACTGCTTTAGGGGTGGGAGGTTATACAGCATGGAGACTGACTGGGGTTGGACTGGGGTTGTGGAGGTACTGCTGTAGGGTTGGGAGATTATACAGCATGGAGATTGACTGGGGTTGTGGAGGTACTACTCTAGAGGTGGGAGATTATACAGCATGGAGTCTGACTGGGGTTGGACTGGGGTTGTGGAGGTACTACTTAGGGGTGGGAGGTTATACAGCATGGGGACTGACTGGGGTTGTGGAGGTACTACTGTAGGGGTGGAGGTTATGCAGCATGGGGACTGACTGGGGTTTCGGAGGTACTGCTGTAGGGGTGGGAGGTTATACAGCATGGAGACTGACTGGGGTTGGAATGGGGTTGTGGAGGTACTGCTGTAGGGGTGGGACGTTATACAGTATGGAAACTGACTAGGGTTGGACTGGGGTTGTGGAGGTACTACTCTAGGGGTGGGAGGTTATACAGCATGGAGACTGACTGGGGTTTTGGAGGTACTACTGTAGGGGTGGGAGGTTATACAGCATGGAGACTGACTGGGGTTGTGGAGGTACTGCTCTATGGGTGGGAGGTTATAAAGCATGGAGACTGACTGGGGTTGGACTGGGGTTGTGGAGGTACTACTGTAGGGGTGGGAGGTTATACAGCATGAAGTTGACTGGGGTTGGAATGGGGTTGTGGAGGTACGGCTGTAGGGGTGGGAGGTTATACAGCATGGAGACTGACTACGGTTGAACTGGGGTTGTGGAGGTACTACTCTAGGGGTAGGAGGTTATACAGCATGGGGACTGACTGGGGTTGTGGAGGTACTACTGTAGTGGTGGGAGGTTATACATCATGGGGACTGACTGGGGTTTTGGAGGTACTGCTGTAGGGGTGGGAGGTTGTACAGCATGGAGACTGACTGGGGTTGGACTGGGGTTGTGGAGGTACTGCTGTAGGGGTGCGAGGTTATACAGCATGGAGACTGACTGGGATTGTGGCGGTACACTCTAGGGCTGGGAGATTATACAGCATGGAGACTGAATGGGGTTGGACTGGGGTTGTGGAGGTACAACTCTAGGGGTGGAAGGTTATATAGCATGAGGACTGACTGGGGTTGTGAAGGTACTACTCTAGGGGTGGGATGTAATACAGCATGGGGACTGACTGGGGTTTTGGAGGTACTGCTCTAGGTGTGGGAGGTTATACAGAATGGAGACTGACTGGGGTTTTAGAGGTACACCTCTAGGGGTGGGAGGTTATACAGTATGGAGACTGACTGGGGTTGGACTGGAGTTGTGGAGGTACTGCTGTATGTGTGGGAGGTTATACAGCATGGAGACTGACTAGGGTTGGACTGGGGTTGTGGAGGTACTGCTGTAGGGGTGGGAGGTTATACAGTATGGAGACTGACTGGGTTGGACTGGGGTTGTGGAGGTACTGCTGTATGGGTGGGAGGTTATACAGCATGGAGACTGACTGGGGTTGTGGAGGTACCACTGTAGGGATGGGAGGTTATACAGCATGGAGACTGACTGGGGTTGTGGGGGTACTACTCTAGGGGTGGGAGGTTATACATTATGGAGACTGACTGGGGTTGGACTGGGGTTGTGGCGGTACTACTGTAGGGGGGGGGAGGTTATACAGCATGAAGACTGACTGTGGTTGTGGCGGTACTACTCTAGGAGTGGGAGGTTATACAGCATGGAGACTGACTGGGGTTGGACTGGGGTTGTGGATGTACTACTGTGGGGGTGGGAGGTTATACAGCATGAAGGTGACTGGGGTTGGACTGGGGTTGTGGAGGTACTGCTGTAGGGGTGGGAGGTTATACAGCATGGGGACTGACTGGGGTTTTGGAGGTACTTCTGTAGGGGTGGAGGTTATACAGCATGGAGACTGACTGGGGTTGTGGAGGTACTACTCTAGGGGTGGGAGGTTATACAGCATGGAGACTGACTGGGGTTGGACTGGGGTTGTGGAGGTACTGCTTTAGAAGTGGGAGGTTATACAGCATGGAGACTGACTGGGGTTGGACTGGGGTTGTGGAGGTACTACTCTAGGGGTAGGAGGTTATACAGCATGGAGACTGACTGGGGTTGGACTGGGGTTGTGGAGGTACTGCTGTAGAGGTGGGAGGTTATACAGCATGGAGACTGACTGGGGTTGGACTGGGGTTGTGGAGGTACTGCTGTAGGGGTGGGAGGTTATACAGTATGGAGACTGACTGGGGTTGGACTGGGGTTGTGGAGGTACTGCAGTAGGGGTGGGAGGTTATACAGCATGGAGACTGACTGGGGATGTGGAGGTACTACTGTAGGGGTGGGAGGTTATACAGCATGGAGACTGACTTGGGTTGTGGAGGTACTGCTCTAGGTGTGGGAGGTCATACAGCATGGAGACTGACTGGGGTTGGACTGGGGTTGTGGAGGTACTACTGTAGGGGTGGGAAGTTATACAGCATGGAGACTGACTGGGGTTGGACAGGTTGTGGAGGTACAACTGTAGGGGTGGGAGGTTATACAGAATAGAGACTGACTGGGGTTGGACTGGGGTTGTGGAGGTACTACTGTAGGGGTGGGAAGTTATACAGCATGGAGACTGACTGGGGTTGGACAGGTTGTGGAGGTACAACTGTAGGGGTGGGAGGTTATACAGCATAGAGACTGACTGGGGTTGTGGAGGTACTACTGTAGGGGTGGGAGGTTATACAGCATGGAGACTGACTGGGTTTGGACTGGGGTTGTGGAGGTACTGCTGTAGGGGTGGGAGGTTATACAGCATGGAGACTGACTGGGTCTGGACTGGGGTAGTGGAGGTAATGCTCTAGGGGTGGGAGGTTATACAGCATGGAGACTGACTGGGGTTGTGGAGGTACTACTGTAGGGGTGGGAGGTTATACAGCATGGGGACTGACTGGGGTTGTGGAGGTACTACGCTAGAAGTGGGAGATAATACAGCATGGGGACTGACTGGGGTTGGACTGTGGTTGTGGAGGTACTGCTGTAGGGGTGGGAGATTATAAAGCATGGAGACTGACTGGGGTTGGACAGGGAATGTGGAGGTACTGCTGTAGGGTTGGGAGGTTATACAGCATGGAGACTGACTGGGGTTGTGGAGGTACTACTGTAGGGGTGGGAGGTTATACAGCATGGAGACTGACTGGGGTTGTGGAGGTACTGCTCTAGGGGTGGGAGGTTATATAGCATGAAGACTGACTGGGGTTGGACTGGGGTTGTGGAGGTACTACTGTAGGGGTGGGAGGTTATACAGCATGAAGGTGACTGGGGTTGGAATGGGGTTGTGGAGGTACGGCTGTAGGGGTGGGAGGTTATACAGCATGGATACTGACTACGGTTGGACTGGGGTTGTGGAAGTACTTCTGTAGGGGTGGGAGGTTATACAGCATGGAGACTGACTGGGGTTGGACTGGGGTTGTGGAGGTAATACTCTAGGGGTAGGAGGTTATACAGCATGGGGACTGACTGGGGTTTTGGAGGTACTGCTGTAGGGGTGGGGGGTTGTACAGCATGGAGACTGACTGGGGTTGGACTGGGGTTGTGGAGGTACTGCTGTAGGGGTGGGAGATTATACAGCATGGAGACTCACTGGGGTTGTGGCGGTACACTCTAGGGGTGGGAGGTTATACAGCATGGAGACTGACTGGGGTTGGACTGGGGTTGTAGAGGTACAACTCTAAGGGTGGAAGGTTATATAGCATGAGAACTGACTGGGGTTGTGGAGGTACTACTCTAGGGGTGGGATGTTATACAGCATGGGGACTGACTGGGGTTTTGGAGGTACTGCTCTAGGTGTGGGAGGTTATACAGAATGGAGACTGACTGGGGTTGTAGAGGTACACCTCTAGGGGTGGGAGGTTATACAGCATGGAGACTGACTGGGGTTGGACTGGAGTTGTGGAGGTACTGCTGTAGGTGTGGGAGGTTATACAGCATGGAGACTGACTAGGGTTGGACTCGGGTTGTGGAGGTACTTCTTTAGGGGTGGGAGATTATACAGCATGGAGACTGACTGGGGTTTTGGAGGTACTGCTCTAGGTGTGGGAGGTCATACAGCATGGAGACTGACTGGGGTTGGACTGGGGTTGTAGAGGTACTACTGTAGGTGTGGGAGGTTATACAGCATGGAGACTGACTGGGGTTGGACTGGGGTTGTGGAGGTACTGCTGTAGGGGTGGGAGGTTATACAGCATGGAGACTGACTGGGGTTGGACTGGGGTTGTGGAGGTACTGCTGTAGGGGTGGGAGGTTTACAGTATGGAGACTGACTGGGGTTGGACTGGGGTTGTGGAGGTACTGCTGTAGGGGTGGGAGGTTATACAGCATGGAGACTGACTGGGGATGTGGAGGTACTACTGTAGGGGTGGGAGGTTATACAG
The DNA here is from genome assembly GCF_964263955.1 of Coregonus lavaretus. Taxonomy (NCBI): domain Eukaryota; kingdom Metazoa; phylum Chordata; class Actinopteri; order Salmoniformes; family Salmonidae; genus Coregonus; species Coregonus lavaretus. The sequence continues at coordinate 79,112,300 of NC_139990.1, forward strand.
CATGGAGACTGACTGGGGTTGTGGCGGTACACTCTAGGGGTGGGAGGTTATGCATCATGGAGACTGACTGGGGTTGGACTGGGGTTGTGGAGGTATTACTGTAGGGTTGGGAGGTTATATAGCATGGGGACTGACTGGGGTTGGACTGAGGTTTTTTGGAAGTACTGAAGTAGGGGTGGGAGGTTATACAGCATGGAGACTGACTGGCGTTGAATTGGGGTTGTGGAGGTACTACTCTAGGGGTGGGAGGTTATACAGCATGGAGACTGACTGGGGTTGGACTGGGGTTGTGGAGGTACTACTCTAAGGGTGGGAGGTTATACAGCTTGGAGACTTTTTGGGGTTGGACTGGGGTTGTGGAGGTACTACTGTAGGGGTGGGAGGTTATACAGCATGGAGACTGACTTGGGTTGTGGAGGTACTGCTCTAGGTGTGTGAGGTCATACAGCATGGAGACTGATTGGGTTGGACTGGGTTTGTGGAGGTACTACTGTAGGGGTGGGAGGTTATACAGCATGGAGACTGACTGGGGTTGGACTGGGGTTGTGGAGGTACTACTCTAGGGGTGGGAAGTTATACAGCATGGAGACTGACTGGGGTTGGACAGGTTGTGGAGGTACAACTGTAGGGGTGGGAGGTTATACAGCATGGAGACTGACTGGGTCTGGACTGGGGTAGTGGAGGTAATGCTCTAGGGGTGGGAGGTTATACAGCATGGAGACTGACTGGGGTTGTGGAGGTACTACTGTAGGGGTGGGAGGTTATACAGCATGGGGACTGACTGGGGTTGTGGAGGTACTACGCTAGAAGTGGGAGATAATACAGCATGGGGACTGACTGGGGTTGGACTGTGGTTGTGGAGGTACTGCTGTAGGGGTGGGAGATTATAAAGCATGGAGACTGACTGGGGTTGGACAGGGAATGTGGAGGTACTGCTGTAGGGTTGGGAGGTTATACAGCATGGAGACTGACTGGGGTTGTGGAGGTACTACTGTAGGGGTGGGAGGTTATACAGCATGGAGACTGACTGGGGTTGTGGAGGTACTGCTCTAGGGGTGGGAGGTTATATAGCATGAAGACTGACTGGGGTTGGACTGGGGTTGTGGAGGTACTACTGTAGGGGTGGGAGGTTATACAGCATGAAGGTGACTGGGGTTGGAATGGGGTTGTGGAGGTACGGCTGTAGGGGTGGGAGGTTATACAGCATGGATACTGACTACGGTTGGACTGGGGTTGTGGAAGTACTTCTGTAGGGGTGGGAGGTTATACAGCATGGAGACTGACTGGGGTTGGACTGGGGTTGTGGAGGTAATACTCTAGGGGTAGGAGGTTATACAGCATGGGGACTGACTGGGGTTTTGGAGGTACTGCTGTAGGGGTGGGGGGTTGTACAGCATGGAGACTGACTGGGGTTGGACTGGGGTTGTGGAGGTACTGCTGTAGGGGTGGGAGATTATACAGCATGGAGACTCACTGGGGTTGTGGCGGTACACTCTAGGGGTGGGAGGGTATACAGCATGGAGACTGACTGGGGTTGGACTGGGGTTGTAGAGGTACAACTCTAAGGGTGGAAGGTTATATAGCATGAGAACTGACTGGGGTTGTGGAGGTACTACTCTAGGGGTGGGATGTTATACAGCATGGGGACTGACTGGGGTTTTGGAGGTACTGCTCTAGGTGTGGGAGGTTATACAGAATGGAGACTGACTGGGGTTGTAGAGGTACACCTCTAGGGGTGGGAGGTTATACAGCATGGAGACTGACTGGGGTTGGACTGGAGTTGTGGAGGTACTGCTGTAGGTGTGGGAGGTTATACAGCATGGAGACTGACTAGGGTTGGACTCGGGTTGTGGAGGTACTTCTTTAGGGGTGGGAGATTATACAGCATGGAGACTGACTGGGGTTTTGGAGGTACTGCTCTAGGTGTGGGAGGTCATACAGCATGGAGACTGACTGGGGTTGGACTGGGGTTGTAGAGGTACTACTGTAGGTGTGGGAGGTTATACAGCATGGAGACTGACTGGGGTTGGACTGGGGTTGTGGAGGTACTGCTGTAGGGGTGGGAGGTTATACAGCATGGAGACTGACTGGGGTTGGACTGGGGTTGTGGAGGTACTGCTGTAGGGGTGGGAGGTTTACAGTATGGAGACTGACTGGGGTTGGACTGGGGTTGTGGAGGTACTGCTGTAGGGGTGGGAGGTTATACAGCATGGAGACTGACTGGGGATGTGGAGGTACTACTGTAGGGGTGGGAGGTTATACAGCATGGAGACTGACTGGGGTTGTGGCGGTACACTCTAGGGGTGGGAGGTTATGCATCATGGAGACTGACTGGGGTTGGACTGGGGTTGTGGAGGTATTACTGTAGGGTTGGGAGGTTATATAGCATGGGGACTGACTGGGGTTGGACTGAGGTTTTTTGGAAGTACTGAAGTAGGGGTGGGAGGTTATACAGCATGGAGACTGACTGGCGTTGAATTGGGGTTGTGGAGGTACTACTCTAGGGGTGGGAGGTTATACAGCATGGAGACTGACTGGGGTTGGACTGGGGTTGTGGAGGTACTACTCTAAGGGTGGGAGGTTATACAGCTTGGAGACTTTTTGGGGTTGGACTGGGGTTGTGGAGGTACTACTGTAGGGGTGGGAGGTTATACAGCATGGAGACTGACTTGGGTTGTGGAGGTACTGCTCTAGGTGTGTGAGGTCATACAGCATGGAGACTGATTGGGTTGGAAGGGGTTTGTGGAGGTACTACTGTAGGGGTGGGAGGTTATACAGCATGGAGACTGACTGGGGTTGGACTGGGGTTGTGGAGGTACTACTCTAGGGGTGGGAAGTTATACAGCATGGAGACTGACTGGGGTTGGACAGGTTGTGGAGGTACAACTGTAGGGGTGGGAGGTTATACAGCATGGAGACTGACTGGGTCTGGACTGGGGTAGTGGAGGTAATGCTCTAGGGGTGGGAGGTTATACAGCATGGAGACTGACTGGGGTTGTGGAGGTACTACTGTAGGGGTGGGAGGTTATATAGCATGGGGACTGACTGGGGTTGTGGAGGTACTACGCTAGAAGTGGGAGATGATACAGCATGGGGACTGACTGGGGTTGGACTGTGGTTGTGGAGGTACTGCTGTAGGGGTGGGAGATTATAAAGCATGGAGACTGACTGGGGTTGGACAGGGGCTGTGGAGGTACTGCTGTAGGGTTGGGAGGTTATACAGCATGGAGACTGACTGGGGTTGTGGAGGTACTACTGTAGGGGTGGGAGGTTATACAGCATGGAGACTGACTGGGGTTGTGGAGGTACTGCTCTAGGGGTGGGAGGTTATATAGCATGAAGACTGACTGGGGTTGGACTGGGGTTGTGGAGGTACTACTGTAGGGGTGGGAGGTTATACAGCATGAAGGTGACTGGGGTTGGAATGGGGTTGTGGAGGTACGGCTGTAGGGGTGGGAGGTTATACAGCATGGATACTGACTACGGTTGGACTGGGGTTGTGGAGGTACTTCTGTAGGGGTGGGAGGTTATACAGCATGGAGACTGACTGGGGTTGGACTGGGGTTGTGGAGGTACTACTCTAGTGGTAGGAGGTTATACAGCATGGGGACTGACTGGGGTTTTGGAGGTACTGCTGTAGGGGTGGGAGGTTGTACAGCATGGAGACTGACTGGGGTTGGACTGGGGTTGTGGAGGTACTGCTGTAGGGGTGGGAGGTTATACAGCATGGAGACTGACTGGGGTTGTGGCGGTACACTCTAGGGGTGGGAGGTTATACAGCATGGAGACTGACTGGGGTTGGACTGGGGTTGTAGAGGTACAACTCTAGGGGTGGAAGGTTATATAGCATGAGGACTGACTGGGGTTGTGGAGGTACTACTCTAAGGGTGGGATGTTATACAGCATGGGGACTGACTGGGGTTTTGGAGGTACTGCTCTAGGTGTGGGAGGTTATACAGCATGGAGACTGACTGGGGTTGTGGAGGTACTACTCTAGGGGTGGGAGGTTATACAGTATGGAGACTGACTGGGGTTGGACTGGAGTTGTGGAGGTACTGCTGTAGGTGTGGGAGGTTATACAGCATTGAGACTGACTAGTGTTGGACTGGAGTTGTGGAGGTACTGCTGTAGGGGTGGGAGGTTATACAGCATGGAGACTGACTGGGGTTGGACTGGGGTTATGGAGGTACTGCTGTAGGGGTGGAAGGTTATACAGCATGGAGACTGACTGGGGTTGTGGAGGTACTACTCTAGGTGTGGGAGGTTATACAGCATGGAGACTGACTGGGGTTGGACTGGGTTTGTGGAGGTGCTACTTTAGGGGTGGGAGGTTATACAGCATGGAGACTGACTGTGGTTGTGGCGGTACTATTCTAGGGGTGGGAGGTTATACAGCATGGAGACTGACTGGGGTTGGACTGGGGTTGTGGAGGTACTGCTGTAGGGGTGGGAGGTTATACAGCATGGAGACTGACTGGGGTTGTGGCGGTACACTCTAGGGGTGGGAGGTTATACAGCATGGAGACTGACTGGGGTTGGACTGGGGTTGTAGAGGTACAACTCTAGGGGTGGAAGGTTATATAGCATGAGGACTGACTGGGGTTGTTGAGATACTACTCTAGGGGTGGGATGTTATACAGCATGGGGACTGACTGGGGTTTTGGAGGTACTGCTCTAGGTGTGGGAGGTTATACAGCATGGAGACTGACTGGGGTTGTGGAGGTACTACTCTAGGGGTGGGAGGTTATACAGTATGGAGACTGACTGGGGTTGGACTCGGGTTGTGGAGGTACTGCTGTAGGGGTGGGAGGTTATACAGCATGGAGACTGACTGGGGTTTTGGAGGTACTGCTCTAGGTGTGGGAGGATATACAGCATGGAGACTGACTGGGGTTGGACTGGGGTTGTGGAGGTACTACTGTAGGTGTGGGAGGTTATACAGCATGGAGGTGACTGGGGTTGGACTGGGGTTGTGGAGGTACTGCTGTAGGGGTGGGAGGTTATACAGCATGGAGACTGACTGGGGTTGGACTGGGGTTATGGAGGTACTGCTGTAGGGGTGGGAGGTTATACAGCATGGAGACTGACTGGGGTTGTGGAGGTACTACTCTAGGAGTGGGAGGTTATACAGCATGGAGACTGACTGGGGTTGGACTGTGGTTGTGGCGGTACTACTCTAGGGGTGGGAGGTTATACAGCATGGAGACTGACTGGGGTTGGACTGGGGTTGTGGAGGTACTACTGTAGGGTTGGGAGGTTATACAGCATGAAGGTGACTGGGGTTGGAATGGGGTTGTGGAGGTACTGCAGTAGGGATGGAAGGTTATACAGCATGGAGACTGACTACGGTTGGACTGGGGTTGTGGAGGTACTGCTGTAGGGGTGGGAGGTTATACAGCATGGGGACTGACTGGGGTTGTGGAGGTACCACTGTAGGGGTTGGAGGTTATACAGCATGGAGACTGACTGGGGTTGTGGAGGTACTGCTCTAGGGGTGGGAGGTTATATAGCATGAAGACTGACTGGGGTTGGACTGGGGTTGTGGAGGTACTACTGTAGGGGTGGGAGGTTATACAGCATGGATACTGACTACGGTTGGACTGGGGTTGTGGAGGTACTTCTGTAGGGGTGGGAGGTTATACAGCATGGAGACTGACTGGGGTTGAACTGGGGTTGTGGAGGTACTACTCTAGGGGTAGGAGGTTATACAGCATGGGGACTGACTGGGGTTTTGGAGGTACTGCTGTAGGGGTGGGAGGTTGTACAGCATGGAGACTGACTGGGGTTGGACTGGGGTTGTGGATGTACTGCTGTAGGGGTGGGAGGTTATAAAGCATGGAGACTGACTGGGGTTGGACAGGGGCTGTGGAGGTACTGCTGTAGGGTTGGGAGGTTATACAGCATGGAGACTGACTGGGGTTGTGGAGGTACTACTGTAGGGGTGGGAGGTTATACAGCATGGAGACTGACTGGGGTTGTGGAGGTACTGCTCTAGGGGTGGGAGGTTATACAGCATGGAGACTGACTGGGGTTGTGGAGGTACTACTGTAGGGGTGGGAGGTTATACAGCATGGGGACTGACTGGGGTTGTGGAGGTACTACGCTAGAAGTGGGAGATGATACAGCATGGGGACTGACTGGGGTTGGACTGTGGTTGTGGAGGTACTGCTGCAGGGGTGGGAGATTATAAAGCATGGAGACTGACTGGGGTTGGACAGGGGCTGTGGAGGTACTGCTGTAGGGTTGGGAGGTTATACAGCATGGAGACTGACTGGGGTTGTGGAGGTACTACTGTAGGGGTGGGAGGTTATACAGCATGGAGACTGACTGGGGTTGTGGAGGTACTGCTCTAGGGGTGGGAGGTTATATAGCATGAAGACTGACTGGGGTTGGACTGGGGTTGTGGAGGTACTACTGTAGGGGTGGGAGGTTATACAGCATGAAGGTGACTGGGGTTGGAATGGGGTTGTGGAGGTACGGCTGTAGGGGTGGGAGGTTATACAGCATGGATACTGACTACGGTTGGACTGGGGTTGTGGAGGTACTTCTGTAGGGGTGGGAGGTTATACAGCATGGAGACTGACTGGGGTTGGACTGGGGTTGTGGAGGTACTACTCTAGTGGTAGGAGGTTATACAGCATGGGGACTGACTGGGGTTTTGGAGGTACTGCTGTAGGGGTGGGAGGTTGTACAGCATGGAGACTGACTGGGGTTGGACTGGGGTTGTGGAGGTACTGCTGTAGGGGTGGGAGGTTATACAGCATGGAGACTGACTGGGGTTGTGGCGGTACACTCTAGGGGTGGGAGGTTATACAGCATGGAGACTGACTGGGGTTGGACTGGGGTTGTAGAGGTACAACTCTAGGGGTGGAAGGTTATATAGCATGAGGACTGACTGGGGTTGTGGAGGTACTACTCTAAGGGTGGGATGTTATACAGCATGGGGACTGACTGGGGTTTTGGAGGTACTGCTCTAGGTGTGGGAGGTTATACAGCATGGAGACTGACTGGGGTTGTGGAGGTACTACTCTAGGGGTGGGAGGTTATACAGTATGGAGACTGACTGGGGTTGGACTGGAGTTGTGGAGGTACTGCTGTAGGTGTGGGAGGTTATACAGCATGGAGACTGACTAGTGTTGGACTGGAGTTGTGGAGGTACTGCTGTAGGGGTGGGAGGTTATACAGCATGGAGACTGACTGGGGTTGGACTGGGGTTATGGAGGTACTGCTGTAGGGGTGGGAGGTTATACAGTATGGAGACTGACTGGGGTTGTGGAGGTACTACTCTAGGTGTGGGAGGTTATACAGCATGGAGACTGACTGGGGTTGGACTGGGGTTGTGGAGGTGCTACTGTAGGGGTGGGAGGTTATACAGCATGGAGACTGACTGTGGTTGTGGCGGTACTATTCTAGGGGTGGGAGGTTATACAGCATGGAGACTGACTGGGGTTGGACTGGGGTTGTAAAGGTACTACTCTAGGGGTAGGAGGTTATACAGCATGGGGACTGACTGGGGTTTTGGAGGTACTGCTGTAGGGGTGGGAGGTTGTACAGCATGGAGACTGACTGGGGTTGGACTGGGGTTGTGGAGGTACTGCTGTAGGGGTGGGAGGTTATACAGCATGGAGACTGACTGGGGTTGTGGCGGTACACTCTAGGGGTGGGAGGTTATACAGCATGGAGACTGACTGGGGTTGGACTGGGGTTGTAGAGGTACAACTCTAGGGGTGGAAGGTTATATAGCATGAGGACTGACTGGGGTTGTTGAGATACTACTCTAGGGGTGGGATGTTATACAGCATGGGGACTGACTGGGGTTTTGGAGGTACTGCTCTAGGTGTGGGAGGTTATACAGCATGGAGACTGACTGGGGTTGTGGAGGTACTACTCTAGGGGTGGGAGGTTATACAGTATGGAGACTGACTGGGGTTGGACTCGGGTTGTTGAGGTACTGCTGTAGGGGTGGGAGGTTATACAGCATGGAGACTGACTGGGGTTTTGGAGGTACTGCTCTAGGTGTGGGAGGATATACAGCATGGAGACTGACTGGGGTTGGACTGGGGTTGTGGAGGTACTACTGTAGGTGTGGGAGGTTATACAGCATGGAGGTGACTGGGGTTGGACTGGGGTTGTGGAGGTACTGCTGTAGGGGTGGGAGGTTATACAGCATGGAGACTGACTGGGGTTGGACTGGGGTTATGGAGGTACTGCTGTAGGGGTGGGAGGTTATACAGCATGGAGACTGACTGGGGTTGTGGAGGTACTACTCTAGGAGTGGGAGGTTATACAGCATGGAGACTGACTGGGGTTGGACTGGGGTTGTGGCGGTGCTACTGTAGGGGTGGGAGGTTATACAGCATGGAGACTGACTGTGGTTGTGGCGGTACTACTCTAGGGGTGGGAGGTTATACAGCATGGAGACTGACTGGGGTTGGACTGGGGTTGTGGAGGTACTACTGTAGGGTTGGGAGGTTATACAGCATGAAGGTGACTGGGGTTGGAATGGGGTTGTGGAGGTACTGCAGTAGGGATGGAAGGTTATACAGCATGGAGACTGACTACGGTTGGACTGGGGTTGTGGAGGTACTGCTGTAGGGGTGGGAGGTTATACAGCATGGGGACTGACTGGGGTTGTGGAGGTACTACTGTAGGGGTTGGAGGTTATACAGCATGGAGACTGACTGGGGTTGTGGAGGTACTGCTCTAGGGGTGGGAGGTTATATAGCATGAAGACTGACTGGGGTTGGACTGGGGTTGTGGAGGTACTACTGTAGGGGTGGGAGGTTATACAGCATGGATACTGACTACGGTTGGACTGGGGTTGTGGAGGTACTTCTGTAGGGGTGGGAGGTTATACAGCATGGAGACTGACTGGGGTTGAACTGGGGTTGTGGAGGTACTACTCTAGGGGTAGGAGATTATACAGCATGGGGACTGACTGGGGTTTTGGAGGTACTGCTGTAGGGGTGGGAGGTTGTACAGCATGGACACTGACTGGGGTTGGACTGGGGTTGTGGAGGTACTGCTGTAGGGGTGGGAGGTTATAAAGCATGGAGACTGACTGGGGTTGGACAGGGGCTGTGGAGGTACTGCTGTAGGGTTGGGAGGTTATACAGCATGGAGACTGACTGGGGTTGTGGAGGTACTACTGTAGGGGTGGGAGGTTATACAGCATGGAGACTGACTGGGGTTGTGGAGGTACTGCTCTAGGGGTGGGAGGTTATATAGCATGAAGACTGACTGGGGTTGGACTGGGGTTGTGGAGGTACTACTGTAGGGGTGGGAGGTTATACAGCATGAAGGTGACTGGGGTTGGAATGGGGTTGTGGAGGTACGGCTGTAGGGGTGGGAGGTTATACAGCATGGATACTGACTACGGTTGGACTGGGGTTGTGGAGGTACTTCTGTAGGGGTGGGAGGTTATACAGCATGGAGACTGACTGGGGTTGGACTGGGGTTGTGGAGGTACTACTCTAGGGGTAGGAGGTTATACAGCATGGGGACTGACTGGGGTTTTGGAGGTACTGCTGTAGGGGTGGGAGGTTGTACAGCATGGAGACTGACTGGGGTTGGACTGGGGTTGTGGAGGTACTGCTGTAGGGGTGGGAGGTTATACAGCATGGAGACTGACTGGGGTTGTGGCGGTACACTCTAGGGGTGGGAGGTTATACAGCAAGGAGACTGACTGGGGTTGGACTGGGGTTGTAGAGGTACAACTCTAGGGGTGGAAGGTTATATAGCTTGAGGACTGACTGGGGTTGTGGAGGTACTACTCTAAGGGTGGGATGTTATACAGCATGGGGACTGACTTGGGTTTTGGAGGTACTGCTCTAGGTGTGGAAGGTTATACAGCATGGAGACTGACTGGGGTTGTGGAGGTACTACTCTAGGGGTGGGAGGTTATACAGTATGGAGACTGACTTGGGTTGGACTGGAGTTGTGGAGGTACTGCTGTAGGTGTGGGAGGTTATACAGCATGGAGACTGACTAGGGTTGGACTCGGGTTGTGGAGGTACTGCTGTAGGGGTGGGAGGTTATACAGCATGGAGACTGACGGGTTTTGGAGGTACTGCTCTAGGTGTGGGAGGTTATACAGCATGGAGACTGACTGGGGTTGGACTGGGGTTTTGGATGTACTACTGTAGGTGTGGGAGGTTATACAGCATGGAGGTGACTGGTGTTGGACTGGGGTTGTGGAGGTACTGCTGTAGGGGTGGGAGGTTATACAGCATGGAGACTGACTGGGGTGGGACTGGGGTTATGGAGGTACTGCTGTAGGGGTGGGAGGTTATACAGCATGGAGACTGACTGGGGTTGTGGAGGTACTACTCTAGGTGTGGGAGGTTATACAGCATGGAGACTGACTGGGGTTGGACTGGGGTTGTGGAGGTGCTACTGTAGGGGTGGGAGGTTATACAGCATTGAGACTGACTGTGGTTGTGGCGGTACTACTCTAGGGGTGGGAGGTTATACAGCATGGAGACTGACTGGGGTTGGACTGGGGTTGTGGAGGTACTACTCTAGGGGTAGGAGGTTATACAGCATGGGGACTGACTGGAGTTTTGGAGGTACTGCTGTAGGGGTGGGAGGTTATACAGCATGGAGACTGACTGGGGTTGGACTGGGGTTGTGGAGGTACTGCTGTAGGGGTGGGAGGTTATACAGCATGGAGACTGACTGGGGTTGTGGCGGTACACTCTAGGGGTGGGAGGTTATACAGCATGGAGACTGACTGGGGTTGGACTGGGGTTGTAGAGGTACAACTCTAGGGGTGGAAGGTTATATAGCATGAGGACTGACTGGGGTTGTTGAGATACTACTCTAGGGGTGGGATGTTATACAGCATGGGGACTGACTGGGGTTTTGGAGGTACTGCTCTAGGTGTGGGAGGTTATACACCATGGAGACTGACTGGGGTTATGGAGGTACTACTCTAGGGGTGGGAGGTTATACAGCATGGAGGTGACTGGGGTTGGACTTGGGTTGTGGAGGTACTGCTGTAGGGGTGGGAGGTTATACAGCATGGAGACTGACTGTGGTTGGACTGGGGTTATGGAGGTACTGCTGTAGGGGTGGGAGGTTATACAGCATGGAGACTGACTGGGGTTGTGGAGGTACTACTCTAGGGGTGGGAGGTTATACAGCATGGAGACTGACTGGGGTTGGACTGGGGTTGTGGTGGTGCTACTGTAGGGGTGGGAGGTTATACAGCATTGAGACTGACTGTGGTTGTGGCGGTACTACTCTAGGGGTGGGAGGTTATACAGCATGGAGACTGACTGGGGTTGGACTGGGGTTGTGGAGGTACTACTCTAGGGGTAGGAGGTTATACAGCATGGGGACTGACTGGAGTTTTGGAGGTACTGCTGTGGGGGTGGGAGGTTATACAGCATGGAGACTGACTGGGGTTGGACTGGGGTTGTGGAGGTACTGCTGTAGGGGTGGGAGGTTATACAGCATGGAGACTGACTGGGGTTGTGGCGGTACACTCTAGGGGTGGGAGGTTATACAGCATGGAGACTGACTGGGGTTGGACTGGGGTTGTAGAGGTACAACTCTAGGGGTGGAAGGTTATATAGCATGAGGACTGACTGGGGTTGTTGAGATACTACTCTAGGGGTGGGATGTTATACAGCATGGGGACTGACTGGGGTTTTGGAGGTACTGCTCTAGGTGTGGGAGGTTATACACCATGGAGACTGACTGGGGTTATGGAGGTACTACTCTAGGGGTGGGAGGTTATACAGCATGGAGGTGACTGGGGTTGGACTTGGGTTGTGGAGGTACTGCTGTAGGGGTGGGAGGTTATACAGCATGGAGACTGACTGTGGTTGGACTGGGGTTATGGAGGTACTGCTGTAGGGGTGGGAGGTTATACAGCATGGAGACTGACTGGGGTTCTGGAGGTACTACTCTAGGGGTGGTAGGTTATACAGCATGGAGACTGACTGGGGTTGGACTGGGGTTGTGGAGGTGCTACTGTAGGGGTGGGAGGTTATACAGCATGGAGACTGACTGTGGTTGTGGCGGTACTACTCTAGGGTTGGGAGGTTATACAGCATGGAGACTGACTGGGGTTGGACTGGGGTTGTGGAGGTACTACTGTAGGGTTGGGAGGTTATACAGCATGAAGGTGACTGGGGTTGGAATGGGGTTGTGGAGGTACTGCAGTAGGGATGGAAGGTTATACAGCATGGAGACTGACTACGGTTGGACTGGGGTTGTGGAGGTACTGCTGTAGGGGTGGGAGGTTATACAGCATGGGGACTGACTGGGGTCGTGGAGGTACTTCTGTAGGGTTGGAGGTTATACAGCATGGAGACTGACTGGGGTTGTGGAGGTACTACTCTAGGGGTGGGAGGTTATACAGCATGGAGACTGACTGGGGTTGGACTGGGGTTGTGGAGGTACTGCTTTAGGGGTGGGAGGTTATACAGCATGGAGACTGACTGGGGTTGGACTGGGGTTGTGGAGGTACTACTCTAGGGGTAGGAGGTTATACAGCATGGAGACTGACTGGGGTTGGACTGGGGTTGTGGAGGTACTGCTGTAGGGGTGGCAGGTTATACAGCATGGAGACTGACTGGGGTTGGACTGGGGTTGTGGAGGTTCTGCTGTAGGGTTGGGAGGTTATACAGTATGGAGACTGACTGGGGTTGGACTGGGGTTGTGGAGGTACTGCTGTAGGGGTTGGGAGGTTATACAGCATGGAGACTGACTGGGGTTGTGGCGGTACACTCTAGGGGTGGGAGATTATACAGCATGGAGACTGACTGGGGTTGGACTGGGGTTGTGGAGGTACTACTGTAGGGTTGGGAGGTTATATAGCATGGGGACTGACTGGGGTTGTGGAGGTACTACTCTAGGGGTGTGAGGTTATACAGCATGGGGACTGACTGGGGTTGGACTGAGGTTTTTTGGAAGTACTGAAGAAGGGGTGGGAGGTTATACAGCATGGAGACTGACTGGCGTTGGACTGGGGTTGTGGAGGTACTACTCTAGGGGTGGGAGGTTATACAGCATGGATACTGACTGGGGTTGGACTGGGGTTGTGGAGGTACTACTCTAGGGGTGGGAGGTTATACCGCTTGGAGACTGACTGGGTTGTGGAGGTACTGCTCTAGGTGTGGGAGGTCATACAGCATGGAGACTGACTGGGGTTGGACTGGGGTTGTGGAGGTACTACTGTAGGGGTGGGAGGTTATACAGCATGGAGACTGACTTGGGTTGTGGAGGTACTGCTCTAGGTGTGGGAGGTCATACAGCATGGAGACTGATTGGGTTGGACTGGGGTTGTGGAGGTACTACTGTAGGGGTGGGAGGTTATACAGCATGGAGACTGACTGGGGTTGGACTGGGGTTGTGGAAGTACTACTGTAGGGGTGGGAGGTTATACAGCATGGAGACTGACTGGGGTTGGACAGGTTGTGGAGGTACAACTGTATGGGTGGGAGGTTATACAGCATAGAGACTGACTGGGGTTGTGGAGGTACTACTGTAGGGGTGGGAGGTTATACAGCATGGAGACTGATTGGGGTTGGACTGGGGTTGTGGAGGTACTACTGTAGGGTTGGGAGGTTATATAGCATGGGGACTGACTGGGGTTGTGGAGGTACTACTCTAGGGGTGGGAGGTTATACAGCATGGGGACTGACTGGGGTTGGACTGAGGTTTTTTGGAAGTACTGAAGAAGGGGTGGGAGGTTATACAGCATGGAGACTGACTGGCGTTGGACTGGGGTTGTGGAGGTACTACTCTAGGGTTGGGAGGTTATACAGCATGGAGACTGACTGGGGTTGGACTGGGGTTGTGGAGGTACTACTGTAGGGTTGGGAGGTTATACAGCATGAAGGTGACTGGGGTTGGAATGGGGTTGTGGAGGTACTGCAGTAGGGATGGAAGGTTATACAGCATGGAGACTGACTACGGTTGGACTGGGGTTGTGGAGGTACTGCTGTAGGGGTGGGAGGTTATACAGCATGGGGACTGACTGGGGTCGTGGAGGTACTTCTGTAGGGGTGGAGGTTATACAGCATGGAGACTGACTGGGGTTGTGGAGGTACTACTCTAGGGGTGGGAGGTTATACAGCATGGAGACTGACTGGGGTTGGACTGGGGTTGTGGAGGTACTGCTTTAGGGGTGGGAGGTTATACAGCATGGAGACTGACTGGGGTTGGACTGGGGTTGTGGAGGTACTACTCTAGGGGTAGGAGGTTATACAGCATGGAGACTGACTGGGGTTGGACTGGGGTTGTGGAGGTACTGCTGTAGGGGTGGGAGGTTATACAGCATGGAGACTGACTGGGGTTGGACTGGGGTTGTGGAGGTTCTGCTGTAGGGTTGGGAGGTTATACAGTATGGAGACTGACTGGGGTTGGACTGGGGTTGTGGAGGTACTGCTGTAGGGGTTGGGAGGTTATACAGCATGGAGACTGACTGGGGTTGTGGCGGTACACTCTAGGGGTGGGAGATTATACAGCATGGAGACTGACTGGGGTTGGACTGGGGTTGTGGAGGTACTACTGTAGGGTTGGGAGGTTATATAGCATGGGGACTGACTGGGGTTGTGGAGGTACTACTCTAGGGGTGTGAGGTTATACAGCATGGGGACTGACTGGGGTTGGACTGAGGTTTTTTGGAAGTACTGAAGAAGGGGTGGGAGGTTATACAGCATGGAGACTGACTGGCGTTGGACTGGGGTTGTGGAGGTACTACTCTAGGGGTGGGAGGTTATACAGCATGGATACTGACTGGGGTTGGACTGGGGTTGTGGAGGTACTACTCTAGGGGTGGGAGGTTATACCGCTTGGAGACTGACTGGGTTGTGGAGGTACTGCTCTAGGTGTGGGAGGTCATACAGCATGGAGACTGACTGGGGTTGGACTGGGGTTGTGGAGGTACTACTGTAGGGGTGGGAGGTTATACAGCATGGAGACTGACTTGGGTTGTGGAGGTACTGCTCTAGGTGTGGGAGGTCATACAGCATGGAGACTGATTGGGTTGGACTGGGGTTGTGGAGGTACTACTGTAGGGGTGGGAGGTTATACAGCATGGAGACTGACTGGGGTTGGACTGGGGTTGTGGAAGTACTACTGTAGGGGTGGGAGGTTATACAGCATGGAGACTGACTGGGGTTGGACAGGTTGTGGAGGTACAACTGTATGGGTGGGGGTTATACAGCATAGAGACTGACTGGGGTTGTGGAGGTACTACTGTAGGGGTGGGAGGTTATACAGCATGGAGACTGATTGGGGTTGGACTGGGGTTGTGGAGGTACTACTGTAGGGTTGGGAGGTTATATAGCATGGGGACTGACTGGGGTTGTGGAGGTACTACTCTAGGGGTGGGAGGTTATACAGCATGGGGACTGACTGGGGTTGGACTGAGGTTTTTTGGAAGTACTGAAGAAGGGGTGGGAGGTTATACAGCATGGATACTGACTGGGTTTGGACTGGGGTTGTGGAGGTACTACTCTAAGGGTGGGAGGTTATACAGCTTGGAGACTGACTGGGTTGTGGAGGTACTGCTCTAGGTGTGGGAGTTCATACAGCATGGAGACTGACTGGGTTTGACTGGGGTTGTGGAGGTACTACTGTAGGGGTGGGAGGTTATACAGCATGGAGACTGACTTGGGTTGTGGAGGTACTGGTCTAGGTGTGGGAGGTCATACAGCATGGAGACTGATTGGGTTTGACTGGGGTTGTGGAGGTACTACTGTAGGGGTGGGAGGTTATACAGCATGGAGACTGACTGGGATTGGACTGGGGTTGTGGAGGTACTACTGTAGGGGTGGGAGGTTATACAGCATGGAGACTGACTGGGGTTGGACAGGTTGTGGAGGTACAACTGTATGGGTGGGAGGTTATACAGCATAGAGACTGAC
This sequence comes from Coregonus lavaretus, assembly GCF_964263955.1. NCBI lineage: Eukaryota > Metazoa > Chordata > Actinopteri > Salmoniformes > Salmonidae > Coregonus > Coregonus lavaretus. The sequence goes on from NC_139990.1 coordinate 79,128,184, forward strand.
TGGGGTTGTGGAGATACTACTGTAGGGGTGGGAGGTTATATAGCATGAAGACTGACTGGGGTTGGACTGGGGTTGTGGAGGTACTACTGTAGGGGTGGGAGGTTATACAGCATGGAGACTGACTGGGATTGGACTGGGGTTGTGGAGGTACTACTGTAGGGGTGGGAGGTTATACAGCATGGAGACTGACTGGGGTTGGACAGGTTGTGGAGGTACAACTGTAGGGGTGGGAGGTTATACAGCATGGAGACTGACTGGGTTTGGACTGGGGTTGTGGAGGTACTGCTGTAGGGGTGGGAGGTTATACAGCATGGAGACTGACTGGGGTTGGACAGGGGCTGTGGAGGTACTGCTGTAGGGGTGGGAGATTATACAGCATGGAGACTGACTGGGGTTGTGGCGGTACACTCTAGGGGTGGGAGGTTATACAGCATGGAGACTGACTGGGGTTGGACTGGGGTTGTAGAGGTACATCTCTAGGGGTGGAAGGTTATATAGCATGAGGACTGACTGGGGTTGTGGAGGTACTACTCTAGGGGTGGGATGTTATACAGCATGGGGACTGACTGGGGTTTTGGAGGTACTACTCTAGGGGTGGGAGGTTATACAGTATGGAGACTGACTGGGGTTGGACTGGAGTTGTGGAGGTACTGCTGTAGGTGTGGGAGGTTATACAGCATGGAGACTGACTAGGGTTGGACTCGGGTTGTGGAGGTACTGCTGTAGGGGTGGGAGGTTATACAGCATGGAGACTGACTGGGGTTTTGGAAGTACTGCTCTAGGTGTGGGAGGTTATACAGCATGGAGACTGACTGGGGTTGGACTGGGGTTGTGGCGGTGCTACTGTAGGGGTGGGAGGTTATACAGCATGGAGACTGACTGTGGTTGTGGCGGTACTACTCTAGGGGTGGGAGGTTATACAGCATGGAGACTGACTGGGGTTGGACTGGGGTTGTGGAGGTACTACTGTAGGGTTGGGAGGTTATACAGCATGAAGGTGACTGGGGTTGGAATGGGGTTGTGGAGGTACTGCAGTAGGGATGGAAGGTTATACAGTATGGAGACTGACTACGGTTGGACTGGGGTTGTGGAGGTACTGCTGTAGGGGTGGGAGGTTATACAGCATGGGGACTGACTGGGGTTGTGGAGGTACTACTGTAGGGGTTGGAGGTTATACAGCATGGAGACTGACTGGGGTTGTGGAGGTACTGCTCTAGGGGTGGGAGGTTATATAGCATGAAGACTGACTGGGGTTGGACTGGGGTTGTGGAGGTACTACTGTAGGGGTGGGAGGTTATACAGCATGGATACTGACTACGGTTGGACTGGGGTTGTGGAGGTACTTCTGTAGGGGTGGGAGGTTATACAGCATGGAGACTGACTGGGGTTGAACTGGGGTTGTGGAGGTACTACTCTAGGGGTAGGAGGTTATACAGCATGGGGACTGACTGGGGTTTTGGAGGTACTGCTGTAGGGGTGGGAGGTTGTACAGCATGGAGACTGACTGGGGTTGGACTGGGGTTGTGGAGGTACTGCTGTAGGGGTGGGAGGTTATAAAGCATGGAGACTGACTGGGGTTGGACAGGGGCTGTGGAGGTACTGCTGTAGGGTTGGGAGGTTATACAGCATGGAGACTGACTGGGGTTGTGGAGGTACTACTGTAGGGGTGGGAGGTTATACAGCATGGAGACTGACTGGGGTTGTGGAGGTACTGCTCTAGGGGTGGGAGGTTATATAGCATGAAGACTGACTGGGGTTGGACTGGGGTTGTGGAGGTACTACTGTAGGGGTGGGAGGTTATACAGCATGAAGGTGACTGGGGTTGGAATGGGGTTGTGGAGGTACGGCTGTAGGGGTGGGAGGTTATACAGCATGGATACTGACTACGGTTGGACTGGGGTTGTGGAGGTACTTCTGTAGGGGTGGGAGGTTATACAGCATGGAGACTGACTGGGGTTGGACTGGGGTTGTGGAGGTACTACTCTAGGGGTATGAGGTTATACAGCATGGGGACTGACTGGGGTTTTGGAGGTACTGCTGTAGGGGTGGGAGGTTGTACAGCATGGAGACTGACTGGGGTTGGACTGGGGTTGTGGAGGTACTGCTGTAGGGGTGGGAGGTTATACAGCATGGAGACTGACTGGGGTTGTGGCGGTACACTCTAGGGGTGGGAGGTTATACAGCAAGGAGACTGACTGGGGTTGGACTGGGGTTGTAGAGGTACAACTCTAGGGGTGGAAGGTTATATAGCTTGAGGACTGACTGGGGTTGTGGAGGTACTACTCTAAGGGTGGGATGTTATACAGCATGGGGACTGACTTGGGTTTTGGAGGTACTGCTCTAGGTGTGGGAGGTTATACAGCATGGAGACTGACTGGGGTTGTGGAGGTACTACTCTAGGGGTGGGAGGTTATACAGTATGGAGACTGACTTGGGTTGGACTGGAGTTGTGGAGGTACTGCTGTAGGTGTGGGAGGTTATACAGCATGGAGACTGACTAGGGTTGGACTCGGGTTGTGGAGGTACTGCTGTAGGGGTGGGAGGTTATACAGCATGGAGACTGACGGGTTTTGGAGGTACTGCTCTAGGTGTGGGAGGTTATACAGCATGGAGACTGACTGGGGTTGGACTGGGGTTTTGGAGGTACTACTGTAGGTGTGGGAGGTTATACAGCATGGAGGTGACTGGTGTTGGACTGGGGTTGTGGAGGTACTGCTGTAGGGGTGGGAGGTTATACAGCATGGAGACTGACTGGGGTTGTGGAGGTACTACTCTAGGTGTGGGAGGTTATACAGCATGGAGACTGACTGGGGTTGGACTGGGGTTGTGGAGGTGCTACTGTAGGGGTGGGAGGTTATACAGCATTGAGACTGACTGTGGTTGTGGCGGTACTACTCTAGGGGTGGGAGGTTATACAGCATGGAGACTGACTGGGGTTGGACTGGGGTTGTGGAGGTACTACTCTAGGGGTAGGAGGTTATACAGCATGGGGACTGACTGGAGTTTTGGAGGTACTGCTGTAGGGGTGGGAGGTTATACAGCATGGAGACTGACTGGGGTTGGACTGGGGTTGTGGAGGTACTGCTGTAGGGGTGGGAGGTTATACAGCATGGAGACTGACTGTGGTTGGACTGGGGTTATGGAGGTACTGCTGTAGGGGTGGGAGGTTATACAGCATGGAGACTGACTGGGGTTCTGGAGGTACTACTCTAGGGGTGGTAGGTTATACAGCATGGAGACTGACTGGGGTTGGACTGGGGTTGTGGAGGTGCTACTGTAGGGGTGGGAGGTTATACAGCATGGAGACTGACTGTGGTTGTGGCGGTACTACTCTAGGGTTGGGAGGTTATACAGCATGGAGACTGACTGGGGTTGGACTGGGGTTGTGGAGGTACTACTGTAGGGTTGGGAGGTTATACAGCATGAAGGTGACTGGGGTTGGAATGGGGTTGTGGAGGTACTGCAGTAGGGATGGAAGGTTATACAGCATGGAGACTGACTACGGTTGGACTGGGGTTGTGGAGGTACTGCTGTAGGGGTGGGAGGTTATACAGCATGGGGACTGACTGGGGTCGTGGAGGTACTTCTGTAGGGGTGGAGGTTATACAGCATGGAGACTGACTGGGGTTGTGGAGGTACTACTCTAGGGGTGGGAGGTTATACAGCATGGAGACTGACTGGGGTTGGACTGGGGTTGTGGAGGTACTGCTTTAGGGGTGGGAGGTTATACAGCATGGAGACTGACTGGGGTTGGACTGGGGTTGTGGAGGTACTACTCTAGGGGTAGGAGGTTATACAGCATGGAGACTGACTGGGGTTGGACTGGGGTTGTGGAGGTACTGCTGTAGGGGTGGGAGGTTATACAGCATGGAGACTGACTGGGGTTGGACTGGGGTTGTGGAGGTTCTGCTGTAGGGTTGGGAGGTTATACAGTATGGAGACTGACTGGGGTTGGACTGGGGTTGTGGAGGTACTGCTGTAGGGGTTGGGAGGTTATACAGCATGGAGACTGACTGGGGTTGTGGCGGTACACTCTAGGGGTGGGAGATTATACAGCATGGAGACTGACTGGGGTTGGACTGGGGTTGTGGAGGTACTACTGTAGGGTTGGGAGGTTATATAGCATGGGGACTGACTGGGGTTGTGGAGGTACTACTCTAGGGGTGTGAGGTTATACAGCATGGGGACTGACTGGGGTTGGACTGAGGTTTTTTGGAAGTACTGAAGAAGGGGTGGGAGGTTATACAGCATGGAGACTGACTGGCGTTGGACTGGGGTTGTGGAGGTACTACTCTAGGAGTGGGAGGTTATACAGCATGGATACTGACTGGGGTTGGACTGGGGTTGTGGAGGTACTACTCTAGGGGTGGGAGGTTATACCGCTTGGAGACTGACTGGGTTGTGGAGGTACTGCTCTAGGTGTGGGAGGTCATACAGCATGGAGACTGACTGGGGTTGGACTGGGGTTGTGGAGGTACTACTGTAGGGGTGGGAGGTTATACAGCATGGAGACTGACTTGGGTTGTGGAGGTACTGCTCTAGGTGTGGGAGGTCATACAGCATGGAGACTGATTGGGTTGGACTGGGGTTGTGGAGGTACTACTGTAGGGGTGGGAGGTTATACAGCATGGAGACTGACTGGGGTTGGACTGGGGTTGTGGAAGTACTACTGTAGGGGTGGGAGGTTATACAGCATGGAGACTGACTGGGGTTGGACAGGTTGTGGAGGTACAACTGTATGGGTGGGAGGTTATACAGCATAGAGACTGACTGGGGTTGTGGAGGTACTACTGTAGGGGTGGGAGGTTATACAGCATGGAGACTGATTGGGGTTGGACTGGGGTTGTGGAGGTACTACTGTAGGGTTGGGAGGTTATATAGCATGGGGACTGACTGGGGTTGTGGAGGTACTACTCTAGGGGTGGGAGGTTATACAGCATGGGGACTGACTGGGGTTGGACTGAGGTTTTTTGGAAGTACTGAAGAAGGGGTGGGAGGTTATACAGCATGGAGACTGACTGTTGTTGGACTGGGGTTGTGGAGGTACTACTCTAGGGGTGGGAGGTTATACAGCATGGATACTGACTGGGGTTGGACTGGGGTTGTGGAGGTACTACTCTAAGGGTGGGAGGTTATACAGCTTGGAGACTGACTGGGTTGTGGAGGTACTGCTCTAGGTGTGGGAGTTCATACAGCATGGAGACTGACTGGGTTTGACTGGGGTTGTGGAGGTACTACTGTAGGGGTGGGAGGTTATACAGCATGGAGACTGACTTGGGTTGTGGAGGTACTGGTCTAGGTGTGGGAGGTCATACAGCATGGAGACTGATTGGGTTTGACTGGGGTTGTGGAGGTACTACTGTAGGGGTGGGAGGTTATACAGCATGGAGACTGACTGGGATTGGACTGGGGTTGTGGAGGTACTACTGTAGGGGTGGGAGGTTATACAGCATGGAGACTGACTGGGGTTGGACAGGTTGTGGAGGTACAACTGTATGGGTGGAAGGTTATACAGCATAGAGACTGACTGGGGTTGTGGAGGTACTACTGTAGGGGTGGGAGGTTATACAGCATGGAGACTGACTGGGTTTGGACTGGGGTTGTGGAGGTACTGCTGTAGGGGTGGGAGGTTATACAGCATGGAGACTGACTGGGGTTGGACAGGGGCTGTGGAGGTACTGCTGTAGGGTTGGGAGGTTATACAGCATGGAGACTGACTGGGGTTGTGGAGGTACTACTGTAGGGGTGGGAGGTTATATAGCATGAAGACTGACTGGGGTTGGACTGAGGTTGTGGAGGTACTACTGTAGGGGTGGGAGGTTATACAGCATGGATACTGACTACGGTTGGACTGGGGTTGTGGATGTATTTCTGTAGGGGTGGGAGGTTATACAGCATGGAGACTGACTGGGGTTGGACTGGGGTTGTGGAGGTACTACTCTAGGGGTAGGAGGTTATACAGCATGGGGACTGACTGGGGTTTTGGAGGTACTGCTGTAGGGGTGGGAGGTTGTACAGCATGGAGACTGACTGGGGTTGGACTGGGGTTGTGGAGGTACTGATGTAGGGGTGGGAGGTTATAAAGCATGGAGACTGACTGTGGTTGGACAGGGGCTGTGGAGGTACTGCTGTAGGGTTGGGAGGTTATACAGCATGGAGACTGACTGGGGTTGTGGAGGTACTACTGTAGGGGTGGGAGGTTATACAGCATGGAGACTGACTGGGGTTGTGGAGGTACTGCTGTAGGGGTGGGAGGTTGTAGAGCATGGAGACTGACTGGGGTTGGACTGGGGTTGTGGAGGTACTGCTGTAGGGGTGGGAGATTATACAGCATGGAGACTGACTGGGGTTGTGGCGGTACACTCTAGGGGTGGGAGGTTATACAGCATGGAGACTGACTGGGGTTGGACTGGGGTTGTAGAGGTACATCTCTAGGGGTGGAAGGTTATATAGCATGAGGACTGACTGGGGTTGTGGAGGTACTACTCTAGGGGTGGGATGTTATACAGCATGGGGACTGACTGGGGTTTTGGAGGTACTACTCTAGGGGTGGGAGGTTATACAGTATGGAGACTGACTGGGGTTGGACTGGAGTTGTGGAGGTACTGCTGTAGGTGTGGGAGGTTATACAGCATGGAGACTGACTAGGGTTGGACTCGGGTTGTGGAGGTACTGCTGTAGGGGTGGGAGGTTATACAGCATGGAGACTGACTGGGGTTTTGGAAGTACTGCTCTAGGTGTGGGAGGTTATACAGCATGGAGACTGACTGGTGTTGGACTGGGGTTGTGGAGGTACTACTGTAGGTGTGGGAGGTTAAACAGCATGGAGGTGACTGGGGTTGGACTGGGGTTGTGGAGGTACTGCTGTAGGGGTGGGAGGTTATACAGCATGGAGACTGACTGGGGTTGGACTGGGGTTATGGAGGTACTGCTGTAGGGGTGGGAGGTTATACAGCATGGAGACTGACTGGGGTTGTGGAGGTACTACTCTATGGGTGGGAGGTTATACAGCATGGAGACTGACTGGGGTTGGACTGGGGTTGTGGAGGTGCTATTGTAGGGGTGGGAGGTTATACAGCATGGAGACTGACTGTGGTTGTGGCGGTACTACTCTAGGGGTGGGAGGTTATACAGCATGGAGACTGACTGGGGTTGGACTGGGGTTGTGGAGGTACTACTCTAGGGGTAGGAGGTTATACAGCATGGGGACTGACTGGGGTTTTGGAGGTACTGCTGTAGGGGTGGGAGGTTGTACAGCATGGAGACTGACTGGGGTTGGACTGGGGTTGTGGAGGTACTGCTGTAGGGGTGGGAGGTTATACAGCATGGAGACTGACTGGGGTTGTGGCGGTACACTCTAGGCGTGGGAGGTTATACAGTATGGAGACTGACTGGGGTTGGACTGGAGTTGTGGAGGTACTGCTGTAGGTGTGGGAGGTTATACAGCATGGAGACTGACTGGGGTTGGACTGGGGTTGTAGAGGTACAACTCTAGGGGTGGAAGGTTATATAGCATGAGGACTGACTGGGGTTGTGGATGTACTACTCTAGGGGTGGGATGTTAAACAGCATGGGGACTGACTGGGGTTTTGGAGGTACTGCTCTAGGTGTGGGAGGTCATACAGCATGGAGACTGACTGGGGTTGTGGAGGTACTACTCTAGGGGTGGGAGGTTATACAGTATGGAGACTGACTGGGGTTGGACTGGAGTTGTGGAGGTACTGCTGTAGGTGTGGGAGGTTATACAGCATGGAGACTGACTGGGGTTTTGGAGGTACTGCTCTAGGTGTGGGAGGTTATACAGCATGGAGACTGACTGGGGTTGGACTGGGGTTGTGGAGGTACTACTGTAGGTGTGGGAGGTTATACAGCATGGAGGTGACTGGGGTTGGACTGGGGTTGTGGAGGTACTGCTGTAGGGGTGGGAGGTTATACAGCATGGAGACTGACTGGGGTTGGACTGGGGTTATGGAGGTACTGCTGTAGGGGTGGGAGGTTATACAGCATGGAGACTGACTGGGGTTGTGGAGGTACTACTCTAGTGGTGGGAGGTTATACAGCATAGAGACTGACTGGGGTTGGACTGGGGTTGTGGAGGTGCTACTGTAGGGGTGGGAGGTTATACAGCATGGAGACTGACTGTGGTTGTGGCGGTACTACTCTAGGGGTGGGAGGTTATACAGCATGGAGACTGACTGGGGTTGGACTGGGGTTGGTGAGGTACTACTGTAGGGTTGGGAGGTTATACAGCATGAAGGTGACTGGGGTTGGAATGGGGTTGTGGAGGTACTGCAGTAGGGATGGAAGGTTATACAGCATGGAGACTGACTACGGTTGGACTGGGGTTGTGGAGGTACTGCTGTAGGGGTGGGAGGTTATACAGCATGGGGACTGACTGGGGTTGTGGAGGTACTTCTGTAGGGGTGGAGGTTATACAGCATGGAGACTGACTGGGGTTGTGGAGGTACTACTCTAGGGGTGGGAGGTTATACAGCATGGAGACTGACTGGGGTTGGACTGGGGTTGTGGAGGTACTGCTTTAGGGGTGGGAGGTTATACAGCATGGAGACTGACTGGGGTTGGACTGGGGTTGTGGAGGTACTACTCTAGGGGTAGGAGGTTATACAGCATGGAGACTGACTGGGGTTGGACTGGGGTTGTGGAGGTACTGCTGTAGGGGTGGGAGGTTATACAGCATGGAGACTGACTGGGGTTGGACTGGGGTTGTGGAGGTTCTGCTGTAGGGTTGGGAGGTTATACAGTATGGAGACTGACTGGGGTTGGACTGGGGTTGTGGAGGTACTGCTGTAGGGGTTGGGAGGTTATACAGCATGGAGACTGACTGGGGTTGTGGCGGTACACTCTAGGGGTGGGAGGTTATACAGCATGTAGACTGACTGGGGTTGGACTGGGGTTGTGGAGGTACTACTGTAAGGTTGGGAGGTTATTTAGCATGGGGACTGACTGGGGTTGTGGAGGTACTACTCTAGGGGTGGGAGGTTATACAGCATGGGGACTGACTGGGGTTGGACTGAGGTTTTTTGGAAGTACTGAAGAAGGGGTGGGAGGTTATACAGCATGGAGACTGACTGGCGTTGGACTGGGGTTGTGGAGGTACTACTCTAGGGGTGGGAGGTTATACCGCTCGGAGACTGACTGGGTTGTGGAGGTACTGCTCTAGGTGTGGGAGGTCATACAGCATGGAGACTGACTGGGGTTGGACTGGGGTTGTGGAGGTACTACTGTAGGGGTGGGAGGTTATACAGCATGGAGACTGACTTGGGTTGTGGAGGTACTGCTCTAGGTGTGGGAGGTCATACAGCATGGAGACTGATTGGGTTGGACTGGGGTTGTGGAGGTACTACTGTAGGGGTGGGAGGTTATACAGCATGGAGACTGACTGGGGTTGGACTGGGGTTGTGGAAGTACTACTGTAGGGGTGGGAGGTTATACAGCATGGAGACTGACTGGGGTTGGACAGGTTGTGGAGGTACAACTGTATGGGTGGGAGGTTATACAGCATAGAGACTGACTGGGGTTGTGGAGGTACTACTGTAGGGGTGGGAGGTTATACAGCATGGAGACTGACTGGGGTTGTGGCGGTACACTCTAGGGGTGGGAGGTTATACAGCATGGAGACTGACTGGGGTTGGACTGGGGTTGTGGAGGTACTACTGTAGGGTTGGGAGGTTATATAGCATGGGGACTGACTGGGGTTGTGGAGGTACTACTCTAGGGGTGGGAGGTTATACAGCAAGGGGACTGACTGGGGTTGGACTGAGGTTTTTTGGAAGTACTGAAGAAGGGGTGGGAGGTTATACAGCATGGAGACTGACTGGCGTTGGACTGGGGTTGTGGAGGTACTACTCTAGGGGTGGGAGGTTATACAGCATGGATACTGACTGGGGTTGGACTGGGGTTGTGGAGAAACTACTCTAAGGGTGGGAGGTTATACAGCTTGGAGACTGACTGGGTTGTGGAGGTACTGCTCTAGGTGTGGGAGGTCATACAGCATGGAGACTGACTGGGTTTGACTGGGGTTGTGGAGGTACTACTGTAGGGGTGGGAGGTTATACAGCATGGAGACTGATTTGGGTTGTGGAGGTACTGGTCTAGGTGTGGGAGGTCATACAGCATGGAGACTGATTGGGTTTGACTGGGGTTGTGGAGGTACTACTGTAGGGGTGGGAGGTTATACAGCATGGAGACTGACTGGGATTGGACTGGGGTTGTGGAGGTACTACTGTAGGGGTGGGAGGTTATACAGCATGGAGACTGACTGGGGTTGGACAGGTTGTGGAGGTACAACTGTATGGGTGGGAGGTTATACAGCATAGAGACTGACTGGGGTTGTGGAGGTACTACTGTAGGGGTGGGAGGTTATACAGCATGGAGACTGACTAGGTTTGGACTGGGGTTGTGGAGGTACTGCTGTAGGGGTGGTAGGTTATACAGCATGGAGACTGACTGGGGTTGTGGAGGTACTACTGTAGGGGTGGGAGGTTATACAGCATGGAGACTGACTGGGGTTGGACTGGGGTAGTGGAGGTAATACTCTAGGGGTGGGAGGTTATACAGCATGGAGACTGACTGGGGTTGTGGAGGTACTACTGTAGGGGTGGGAGGTTATACAGCATGGGGACTGACTGGGGTTATGGAGGTACTACTCTAGAAGTGGGAGATAATACAGCATGGGGACTGACTGGGGTTGGACTGTGGTTGTGGAGGTACTGCTGTAGGGGTGGGAGGTTATAAAGCATGGAGACTGACTGGGGTTGGACAGGGGTTGTGGAGGTACTGCTGTAGGGGTGGGAGGTTATACAGTATGGAGACTGACTAGGGTTGGACTGGGGTTGTGGAGGTACTGTTGTAGGGGTGGGAGGTTATACAGCATGGAGACTGACTGGGGTTGTGGAGGTACTACTGTAGGGGTGGGAGGTTATACAGCATGGAGACTGACTGGGGTTGTGGAGGTACTGCTCTAGGGGTGGGAGGTTATATAGCATGATGACTGACTGGGGTTGGACTGGGGTTGTGGAGGTACTACTGTAGGGGTGGGAGGTTATACAGCATGAATGTGACTGGGGTTGGATTGGGGTTGTGGAGGTACGGCTGTAGGGATGGGAGGTTATACAGCATGGAGACTGACTACGGTTGGCCTGGGGTTGTGGAGGAACTGCTGTAGGGGTGGGAGGTTATACAGCATGGAGACTGACTGGGGTTGGACTGGGGTTGTGGAGGTACTACTCTAGGGGTAGGAGGTTATACAGCATGGGGACTGACTGGGGTTTTGGAGGTACTGCTCTAGGGGTGGGAGGTTGTACAGCATGGAGACTGACTGGGGTTGGACTGGGGTTGTGGAGGTACTGCTGTAGGGGTGGGAGGTTATACAGAATGGAGACTGACTGGGGTTGTGGTGGTACACTCTAGGGGTGGGAGGTTATACAGCATGGAGACTGACTGGGGTTGGACTGGGGTTGTAGAGGTACTACTGTAGGGTTGGGAGGTTATACAGCATGGAGACTGACTGGGGTTGTGAAGGTACTACTCTAGGGTTGGGAGGTTATGCAGCATGGAGACTGACTGGGGTTGGACTGCGGTTGTGGAGGTACAACTCTAGGGGTGGAAAGTTATATAACATGAGGACTGACTGGGGTTTTGGAGTACTACTCTAGGTGTGGGAGGTTATACAGCATGGAGACTGACTGGGGTTGGACTGGGGTTGTGGAGGTACTACTGTAGGGGTGGTAGGTTATACAGCATGGAGGTGACTGGGGTTGGACTGGGGTTGTGGAGGTACTGCTCTAGGTGTGGGAGGTTATACAGCATGGAGACTGACTGGGGTTGGACTAGGGTTGTGGAGGTACTACTCTAGGGGTGGGAGGTTATACAGCATGGAGACTGACTGGGGTTGGACTGGGGTTGTGGAGGTACTGCTGTAGGTGTGGGAGGTTATACAGTATGGAGACTGACTAGGGTTGGACTGGGGTTGTGGAGGTACTACTCTAGGGGTGGGAGGTTATACAGCATGGAGACTGACTGGGGTTGTGGCGGTACTACTGTAGGGGTGGGAGGTTATACAGCATGGTGACTGACTGGGGTTGGACTGGGGTTGTGGAGGTACTGATGTAGGGGTGGGAGGTTATACAGCATGGAGACTGACTGGTCTTGGACTGGGGTTGTGGAGGTACTACTCTAGGGGTGGGAGGTTTTACAGCATGGAGACTGACTGGGGATGGACTGGGGTTTTGGAAGTACTGCTGTAGGGGTGGGAGGTTATACAGCATGGACTCTTACTGGGGTTGGACTGGGGTTGTGGAGGTACTGCTGTAGGGGTGGGAGGTTATACAGCATGGAGACTGACTGAGGTTGTGGAGGTACTACTGTAGGGGTGGGAGGTTAAACAGCTTGGGGACTGACTGGGGTTGTGGAGGTACTGCTGTAGGGATGGGAGTTTATACAGCATGGAGACTGACTGGTGTTGGACTGGGGTTTTGGAGGTACTGCTGTAGGGGTGGGAGGTTATACAGCATGGAGACTGACTGGGGTTGGACTGGGGTTGTGGAGGTATTGCTGTAGGGGTGGGAGGTTATACAGCATGGAGAGTGACTAATGTTGGACTGGGTGATGGAGGTACTGCTTTAGGGGTGGGAGGTTATTCAGCATGGAGACTGACTGGGGTTGGACTGGGGTTGAGGAGGTACTACTCTAGGGGTGGGAGGTTATACAGCATGGAGACTGACTGCGGTTGGACTGGGATTGTGGAGGTACTGCTGTAGGGGTGGGAGGTTATACAGCATTGAGACTGACTGGGGTTGGATTGGGATTGTGGAGGTACTGCTGTAGGGGTGGGAGGTTATACAGCATGGAGACTGACTGGGGTTGGACTGGGGTTGTGGAGGTACTGCTGTAGGGTTGGGAGGTTATAAAGCATGGAGATTGACTGGGGTTGTGGAGGTACTACTCTAGAGGTGGGAGATTATACAGCATGGAGTCTGACTGGGGTTGGACTGGGGTTGTGGAGGTACTACTCTTGGGGTGGGAGGTTAAAATACATGGGGACTGACTGGGGTTGTGGAGGTACTACTGTAGGGGTGGGAGGTTATGCAGCATGGGGACTGACTGGGGTTTCGGAGGTACTGCTGTAGGGGTGGGAGGTTATACAGTATGGAGACTGACTAGGGTTTTGACTGGGGTTGTGGTGGTACTACTCTAGGGGTGGGAGGTTATACAGCATGGAGATTGACTGGGGGTTTGGAGTTACTACTGTAGGGGTGGGAGGTTATACAGCATGAAGGTGACTGGGGTTGGAATGGGGTTGTGGAGGTACGGCTGTAGGGGTGGGAGGTTATACAGCATGGAGACTCACAGGGGTTGGACTGGGGTTGTGGAGGTACTACTCTAGGGGTAGGAGGTTATACAGCATGGGGACTGACTGGGGTTTTGGAGGTACTACTGTAGGGGTGGGAGGTTATACAGCATGGAGACTGACTGGGGTTGGACTGGGGTTGTGGAGGTACTGCTGTAGGGGTGGGAGGTTATACAGCATGGAGACTGACTGGGGTTGTGGCGGTACTACTGTAGGGGTGGGAGGTTATACAACATGGTGACTGACTGGGGTTGGACTGGGGTTGTGGAGGTACTGCTGTAGGGGTTGGAGGTTATACAGCATGGAGACTGACTGGTCTTGGACTGGGGTTGTGGAGGTACTACTCTAGGGGTGGGAGGTTTTACATTATGGAGACTGACTGGGGATGGACTGGGGTTTTGGATGTACTTCTGTAGGTGTAGGAGGTTATACAGCATGGAGATTGACTGGGGTTGGGCTGGGGTTGTGGAGTTACTGCTGTAGGTGTGGGAGGTTATACAGTATGGAGACTGACTAGGGTTGGACTGGGGTTGTGGAGGTACTGCTCTAGGTGTGGGAGGTTATACAGCATGGAGACTGACTGGGGTTGGACTGGGGTTGTGGAGGTACTACTCTAGGGGTGGGAGGTTATACAGCATGGAGACTGACTGGGGTTGGACTGGGGTTGTGGAGGTACTGCTGTAGGTGTGGGAGGTTATACAGTATGGGGACTGACAAGGGTTGGACTGGGGTTGTGGAGGTACTACTCTAGGGGTGGGAGGTTATACAGCATGGAGACTGACTGGGGTTTTGGAGGTACTACTGTAGGGGTGGGAGGTTATACAGCATGGAGACTGACTGGGGTTGTGGAGGTACTGCTCTAGGGGTGGGAGGTTATATAGCATGGAGACTGACTGGGGTTGGACTGGGGTTGTGGAGGTACTACTGTAGGGGTGGGAGGTTATACAGCATGAAGTTGACTGGGGTTGGAATGGGGTTGTGGAGGTACGGCTGTAGGGGTGGGAGGTTATACAGCATGGAGACTGACAGGGGTTGGACTGGGGTTGTGGAGGTACTGCTGTAGGGGTGGGAGGTTATTCAGCATGGAGACTGACTGGGGTTGTGGCGGTACTACTGTAGGGGCGGGAGGTTATACAGCATGAAGGTGACTGGGGTTGGAATGGGGTTGTGGAGGTACGGCTGTAGGGGTGGGAGGTTATACAGCATGGAGCCTCACAGGGGTTGGACTGGGGTTGTGGAGGTACTACTCTAGGGGTAGGAGGTTATACAGCATGGGGACTGACTGGGGTTTTGGAGGTACTACTGTAGGGGTGGGAGGTTATACAGCATGGAGACTGACTGGGGTTGGACTGGGGTTGTGGAGGTACTGCTGTAGGGGTGGGAGGTTATACAGCATGGAGATTGACTGGGGTTGGACTGGGGTTGTGGAGGTACTGCTGTAGGGGTGGGAGGTTATACAGCATGGAGACTGACTGGGGTTGTGGCGGTACTACTGTAGGGGTGGGAGGTTATACAGCATGGTGACTGACTGGGGTTGGACTGGGGTTGTGGAGGTACTGCTGTAGGGGTTGGAGGTTATACAGCATGGAGACTGACTGCGGTTGGACTGGGATTGTGGAGGTACTGCTGTAGGGGTGGGAGGTTATACAGCATGGAGACTGACTGGGGTTGGACTGGGGTTGTGGAGGTACTGCTGTAGGGTTGGGAGGTTATACAGCATGGAGATTGACTGGGGTTGTGGAGGTACTACTCTAGAGGTGGGAGATTATACAGCATGGAGTCTGACTGGGGTTGGACTGGGGTTGTGGAGGTACTACTCTTGGGGTGGGAGGTTAAAATGCATGGGGACTGACTGGGGTTGTGGAGGTACTACTGTAGGGGTGGGAGGTTATGCAGCATGGGGACTGACCGGGGTTTCGGAGGTACTGCTGTAGGGGTGGGAGGTTATACAGTATGGAGACTGACTAGGGTTTTGACTGGGGTTGTGGTGGTACTACTCTAGGGGTGGGAGGTTATACAGCATGGAGATTGACTGGGGTTTTGGAGTTACTACTGTAGGGGTGGGAGGTTATACAGCATGGAGACTGACTGGGGTTGTGGAGGTACTGCTCTAAGGGTGGGAGGTTATATAGCATGGAGACTGACTGGGGTTGGACTGGGGTTGTGGAGGTACTACTGTAGGGGTGGGAGGTTATACAGCATGAAGGTGACTGGGGTTGGAATGGGGTTGTGGAGGTACGGCTGTAGGGGTGGGAGGTTATACAGCATGGAGACTCACAGGGGTTGGACTGGGGTTGTGGAGGTACTACTCTAGGGGTAGGAGGTTATACAGCATGGGGACTGACTGGGGTTTTGGAGGTACTACTGTAGGGGTGGGAGGTTATACAGCATGGAGACTGACTGGGGTTGGACTGGGGTTGTGGAGGTACTGCTGTAGGGGTGGGAGGTTATACAGCATGGAGATTGACTGAGGTTGGACTGGGGTTGTGGGGGTACTGCTGTAGGTGTGGGAGGTTATACAGCATGGAGACTGACTGGGGTTGTGGCGGTACTACTGTAGGGGTGGGAGGTTATACAGCATGGTGACTGACTGGGGTTGGACTGGGGTTGTGGAGGTACTGCTGTAGGGGTTGGAGGTTATACAGCATGGAGACTGACTGGTCTTGGACTGGGGTTGTGGAGGTACTACTCTAGGGGTGGGAGGTTTTACAGCATGGAGACTGACTGGGGATGGACTGGGGTATTGGATGTACTGCTGTAGGTGTAGGAGGTTATACAGCATGGAGATTGACTGGGGTTGGACTGGGGTTGTGGAGTTACTGCTGTAGGTGTGGGAGGTTATACAGTATGGAGACTGACTAGGGTTGGACTGGGGTTGTGGAGGTACTGCTCTAGGTGTGGGAGGTTATACAGCATGGAGACTGACTGGGGTTGGACTGGGGTTGTGGAGGTACTACTCTAGGGGTGGGAGGTTATACAGCATGGAGACTGACTGGGGTTGGACTGGGGTTGTGGAGGTACAGCTCTAGGTGTGGGAGGTTATACAGTATGGGGACTGACAAGGGTTGGACTGGGGTTGTTGAGGTACTACTCTAGGGGTGGGAGGTTATACAGCATGGAGACTGACTGGGGTTTTTGGAGGTACTACTGTAGGGGTGGGAGGTTATACAGCATGGAGACTGACTGGGGTTGTGGAGGTACTGCTCTAGGGGTGGGAGGTTATATAGCATGGAGACTGACTGGGGTTGGACTGGGGTTGTGGAGGTACTACTGTAGGGGTGGGAGGTTATTCAGCATGGAGACTGACTGGGGTTGTGGCGGTACTACTGTAGGTGTGGGAGGTTATACAGCATGAAGGTGACTGGGGTTGGAATGGGGTTGTGGAGGTACGGCTGTAGGGGTGGGAGGTTATACAGCATGGAGAATCACAGGGGTTGGACTGGGGTTGTGGAGGTACTACTCTAGGGGTAGGAGGTTATACAGCATGGGGACTGACTGGGGTTTTGGAGGTACTACTGTAGGGGTGGGAGGTTATACAGCATGGAGACTGACTGGGGTTGGACTGGGGTTGTGGAGGTACTGCTGTAGGGGTGGGAGGTTATACAGCATGGAGATTGACTGGGGTTGGACTGGGGTTGTGGAGGTACTGCTGTAGGGGTGGGAGGTTATACAGCATGGAGACTGACTGGGGTTGTGGCGGTACTACTGTAGGGGTGGGAGGTTATACAGCATGGTGACTGACTGGGGTTGGACTGGGGTTGTGGAGGTACTGCTGTAGGGGTTGGAGGTTATACAGCATGGAGACTGACTGGTCTTGGACTGGGGTTGTGGAGGTACTACTCTAGGGGTGGGAGGTTATACAGCATGGAGATTGACTGGGGTTGGACTGGGGTTGTGGAGGTACTGCTGTAGGTGTGGGAGGTTATACAGTATGGAGACTGACTAGGGTTGGACTGGGGTTGTGGAGGTACTGCTCTAGGTGTGGGAGGTTATACAGCATGGAGACTGACTGGGGTTGGACTGGGGTTGTGGAGGTACTGCTGTAGGTGTAGGAGGTTATACAGCATGGAGATTGACTGGGGTTGGACTGGGGTTGTGGAGTTACTGCTGTAGGTGTGGGAGGTTATACAGTATGGAGACTGACTAGGGTTGGACTGGGGTTGTGGAGGTACTGCTCTAGGTGTGGGAGGTTATACAGCATGGAGACTGACTGGGGTTGGACTGGGGTTGTGGAGGTACTACTCTAGGGGTGGGAGGTTATACAGCATGGAGACTGACTGGGGTTGGACTGGGGTTGTGGAGGTACTGCTGTAGGTGTGGGAGGTTATACAGTATGGGGACTGACTAGGGTTGGACTGGGGTTGTGGAGGTACTACTCTAGGGGTGGGAGGTTATACAGCATGGAGACTGACTGGGGTTTTGGAGGTACTACTGTAGGGGTGGGAGGTTATACAGCATGGAGACTGACTGGGGTTGTGGAGGTACTGCTCTAGGGGTGGGAGGTTATATAGCATGGAGACTGACTGGGGTTGGACTGAGGTTGTGGAGGTACTACTGTAGGGGTGGGAGGTTATACAGCATGAAGGTGACTGGGGTTGGAATGGGGTTGTGGAGGTACGGCTGTAGGGGTGGGAGGTTATACAGCATGGAGACTGACAGGGGTTGGACTGGGGTTATGGAGGTACTGCTGTAGGGGTGGGAGGTTATTCAGCATGGAGACTGACTGGGGTTGTGGCGGTACTACTGTAGGGGTGGGAGGTTATACAGCATGAAGGTGACTGGGGTTGGAATGGGGTTGTGGAGGTACGGCTGTAGGGGTGGGAGGTTATACAGCATGGAGACTCACAGGGGTTGGACTGGGGTTGTGGAGGTACTACTCTAGGGGTAGGAGGTTATACAGCATGGGGACTGACTGGGGTTTTGGAGGTACTACTATAGGGGTGGGAGGTTGTACAGCATGGAGACTGACTGGGGTTGGACTGGGGTTGTGGAGGTACTGCTGTAGGGGTGGGAGGTTATACAGCATGGAGATTGACTGGGGTTGGACTGGGGTTGTGGAGGTACTGCTGTAGGGGTGGGAGGTTATACAGCATGGAGACTGACTGGGGTTGTGGCGGTACTACTGTAGGGGTGGGAGGTTATACAGCATGGTGACTGACTGGGGTTGGACTGGGGTTGTGGAGGTACTGCTGTAGGGGTTGGAGGTTATACAGCATGGAGACTGACTGGTCTTGGACTGGGGTTGTGGAGGTACTACTCTAGGGGTGGGAGGTTTTACAGCATGGAGACTGACTGGGGATGGACTGGGGTTTTGGAAGTACTGCTGTAGGTGTGGGAGGTTATACAGCATGGAGATTGACTGGGGTTGGACTGGGGTTGTGGAGGTACTGCTGTAGGTGTGGGAGGTTATACAGTATGGAGACTGACTAGGGTTGGACTGGGGTTGTGGAGGTACTGCTCTAGGTGTGGGAGGTTATACAGCATGGAGACTGACTGGGGTTGGACTGGGGTTGTGGAGGTACTACTCTAGGGGTGGGAGGTTATACAGCATGGAGACTGACTGGGGTTGGACTGGGGTTGTGGAGGTACTGCTGTAGGTGTGGGAGGTTATACAGTATGGAGACTGACTAGGGTTGGACTGGGGTTGTGGAGGTACTACTCTAGGGGTGGGAGGTTATACAGCATGGAGACTGACTGGGGTTTTGGAGGTACTACTGTAGGGGTGGGAGGTTATACAGCATGGAGACTGACTGGGGTTGTGGAGGTACTGCTCTAGGGGTGGGAGGTTATATAGCATGGAGACTGACTGGGGTTGGACTGGGGTTGTGGAGGTACTACTGTAGGGGTGGGAGGTTATACAGCATGAAGGTGACTGGGGTTGGAATGGGGTTGTGGCGGTTCGGCTGTAGGGGTGGGAGGTTATACAGCATGGAGACTGACAGGGGCTGGACTGGGGTTGTGGAGGTACTGCTGTAGGGGTGGGAGGTTATTTAGCATGGAGACTGACTGGGGTTGTGGCGGTACTACTGTAGGGGTGGGAGGTTATACAGCATGGTGACTGACTGGGGTTGGACTGGGGTTGTGGAGGTACTGCTGTAGGGGTGGGAGGTTATACAGCATGGAGACTGACTGGTCTTGGACTGGGGTTGTGGAGGTATTGCTGTAGGGGTGGGAGGTTATACAGCATGGAGAATGACTGGGGTTGTGGAGGTACTACTGTAGGGGTGGGAGGTTAAACAGCTTGGGGACTGACTGGGGTTGTGGAGGTACTGCTGTAGGGATGGGAGGTTATACAGCATGGAGACTGACTGGTGTTGGACTGGGGTTGTGGAGGTACTGCTGTAGGGGTGGGAGGTTATACAGCATGGAGACTGACATGGGTTGGACTGGGGTTGTGGAGGTATTGCTGTAAGGGTGGGAGGTTATACAGCATGGAGAGTGACTAATGTTGGACTGGGGTTGTGGAGGTACTGCTTTAGGGGTGGGAGGTTATACAGCATGGAGACTGACTGGGGTTGGACTGGGGTTGAGGAGGTACTACTCTAGGGGTGGGAGGTTATACAGCATGGAGACTGACTGCGGTTGGACTGGGATTGTGGAGGTACTGCTGTAGGGGTGGAGGTTATACAGCATTGAGACTGACTGGGGTTGGATTGGGATTGTGGAGGTACTGCTGTAGGGGTGGGAGGTTATACAGCATGGAGACTGACTGGGGTTGGACTGGGGTTGTGGAGGTACTGCTGCAGGGATGGGAGGTTACACAGCATGGAGATTGACTGGGGTTGTGGAGGTACTACTCTAGAGGTGGGAGATTATACAGCATGGAGTCTGACTGGGGTTGGACTGGGGTTGTGGAGGTACTACTCTAGGGTTTGGGAGGTTAAACAGCATGGGGACTGACTGGGGTTGTGGAGGTACTACTGTAGGGGTGGGAGGTTATGTAGCATGGGGACTGACTGGGGTTTCGGAGGTACTGCTGTAGGGGTGGGAGGTTATACAGCATGGAGATTGACTGGGGTTGGACTGGGGTTGTGGAGGTACTGCTGTAGGGTTGGGAGTTTATACAGCATGGAGATTGACTGGGGTTGTGGAAGTACTACTCTGGAGGTGGGAGATTATACAGCATGGAGTCTGACTGGGGTTGACTGGGGTTGTGGAGGTACTACTCTAGGGGTGGGAGGTTATACAGCATGGGGACTGACTGGGGTTGTGGAGGTACTGCTGTAGGGGTGGGAGGTTATACAGTATGGAGACTGACTAGGGTTGGACTGGGGTTGTGGTGGTACTACTCTAGGGGTGGGAGGTTATACAGCATGGAGATTGACTGGGGTTTTGGAGTTACTACTGTAGGGGTGGGAGGTTATACAGCATGGAGACTGACTGGGGTTGTGGAGGTACTGCTCTAGGAGTGGGAGGTTATATAGCATGGAGACTGACTGGGGTTGGACTGGGGTTGTGGAGGTACTACTGTAGGGGTGGGAGGTTATACAGCATGAAGGTGACTGGGGTTGGAATGGGGTTGTGGAGGTACGGCTGTAGGGGTGGGAGGTTATACAGCATGGAGACTCACAGGGGTTGGACTGGGGTTGTGGAGGTACTACTCTAGGGGTAGGAGGTTATACAGCATGGGGACTGACTGGGGTTTTGGAGGTATTACTGTAGGGGTGGGAGGTTATACAGCATGGAGACTGACTGGGGTTGGACTGGGGTTGTGGAGGTACTGCTGTAGGGTTGGGAGGTTATACAGCATGGAGATTGACTGGGGTTGGACTGGGGTTGTGGAGGTACTGCTGTAGGGGTGGGAGGTTATACAGCATGGAGACTGACTGGGGTTGTGGCGGTACTACTGTAGGGGTGGGAGGTTATACAGCATGGTGACTGACTGGGGTTGGACTGGGGTTGTGGAGGTACTGCTGTAGGGGTGGGAGGTTATACAGCATGGAGACTGACTGGTCTTGGACTGGGGTTGTGGAGGTACTACTCTAGGGGTGGGAGGTTTTACAGCATGGAGACTGACTGGGGATGGACTGGGGTTTTGGAAGTACTGCTGTAGGTGTGGGAGGTTATACAGCATGGACTCTTACTGGGGTTGGACTGGGTTTGTGGAGGTACTGCTGTAGGGGTGGGAGGTTATACAGCATGGAGACTGACTGGGGTTGTGGAGGTACTACTGTAGGGGTGGGAGGTTAAACAGCTTGGGGACTGACTGGGTTTTCGGAGGTACTGCTGTAGGGGTGGGAGGTTATACAGCATGGAGACTGACTGGGGTTGGACTGGGGTTGTGGAGGTACTGCTGTAGGGGTGGGAGGTTATACAGTATGGAGACTGACTAGGGTTGGACTGGGGTTGTGGTGGTACTACTCTAGGGGTGGGAGGTTATACAGCATGGAGATTGACTGGGGTTTTGGAGGTACTACTGTAGGGGTGGGAGGTTATACAGCATGGAGACTGACTGGGGATGTGGAGGTACTACTCTAGGTGTGGGAGGTTATACAGCATGGAGCCTGACTGGGGTTGGACTCGGGTTGTGGAGCTACTGCTGTAGGGGTGGGAGGTTATACAGCATGGAGACTGACTGGGGTTGGACTGGGGTTGTGGAGGTACTGCTCTAGGTGTGGGAGGTTATACAGCATGGAGACTGACTGGGGTTGGACTGGGGTTGTGGAGGTACTACTCTAGGGGTGGGAGGTTATACAGCATGGAGACTGACTGGGGTTGGACTGGGGTTGTGGAGGTACTGCTGTAGGTGTGGGAGGTTATACAGTATGGGGACTGACTAGGGTTGGACTGGGGTTGTGGAGGTACTACTCTAGGGGTGGGAGGTTATACAGCATGGAGACTGACTGGGGTTTTGGAGGTACTACTGTAGGGGTGGGAGGTTATACAGCATGGAGACTGACTGGGGTTGTGGAGGTACTGCTCTAGGGGTGGGAGGTTATATAGCATGGAGACTGACTGGGGTTGGACTGAGGTTGTGGAGGTACTACTGTAGGGGTGGGAGGTTATACAGCATGAAGGTGACTGGGGTTGGAATGGGGTTGTGGAGGTACGGCTGTAGGGGTGGGAGGTTATACAGCATGGAGACTGACAGGGGTTGGACTGGGGTTATGGAGGTACTGCTGTAGGGGTGGGAGGTTATTCAGCATGGAGACTGACTGGGGTTGTGGCGGTACTACTGTAGGGGTGGGAGGTTATACAGCATGAAGGTGACTGGGGTTGGAATGGGGTTGTGGAGGTACGGCTTTAGGGGTGGGAGGTTATACAGCATGGAGACTCACAGGGGTTGGACTGGGGTTGTGGAGGTACTACTCTAGGGGTAGGAGGTTATACAGCATGGGGACTGACTGGGGTTTTGGAGGTACTACTATAGGGGTGGGAGGTTGTACAGCATGGAGACTGACTGGGGTTGGACTGGGGTTGTGGAGGTACTGCTGTAGGGGTGGGAGGTTATACAGCATGGAGATTGACTGGGGTTGGACTGGGGTTGTGGAGGTACTGCTGTAGGGGTGGGAGGTTATACAGCATGGAGACTGACTGGGGTTGTGGCGGTACTACTGTAGGGGTGGGAGGTTATACAGCATGGTGACTGACTGGGGTTGGACTGGGGTTGTGGAGGTACTGCTGTAGGGGTTGGAGGTTATACAGCATGGAGACTGACTGGTCTTGGACTGGGGTTGTGGAGGTACTACTCTAGGGGTGGGAGGTTTTACAGCATGGAGACTGACTGGGGATGGACTGGGGTTTTGGAAGTACTGCTGTAGGTGTGGGAGGTTATACAGCATGGAGATTGACTGGGGTTGGACTGGGGTTGTGGAGGTACTGCTGTAGGTGTGGGAGGTTATACAGTATGGAGACTGACTAGGGTTGGACTGGGGTTGTGGAGGTACTGCTCTAGGTGTGGGAGGTTATACAGCATGGAGACTGACTGGGGTTGGACTGGGGTTGTGGAGGTACTACTCTAGGGGTGGGAGGTTATACAGCATGGAGACTGACTGGGGTTGGACTGGGGTTGTGGAGGTACTGCTGTAGGTGTGGGAGGTTATACAGTATGGAGACTGACTAGGGTTGGACTGGGGTTGTGGAGGTACTACTCTAGGGGTGGGAGGTTATACAGCATGGAGACTGAATGGGGTTTTGGAGGTACTACTGTAGGGGTGGGAGGTTATACAGCATGGAGACTGACTGGGGTTGTGGAGGTACTGCTCTAGGGGTGGGAGGTTATATAGCATGGAGACTGACTGGGGTTGGACTGGGGTTGTGGAGGTACTACTGTAGGGGTGGGAGGTTATACAGCATGAAGGTGACTGGGGTTGGAATGGGGTTGTGGCGGTTCGGCTGTAGGGGTGGGAGGTTATACAGCATGGAGACTGACAGGGGTTGGACTGGGGTTGTGGAGGTACTGCTGTAGGGGTGGGAGGTTATTTAGCATGGAGACTGACTGGGGTTGTGGCGGTACTACTGTAGGGGTGGGAGGTTATACAGCATGGTGACTGACTGGGGTTGGACTGGGGTTGTGGAGGTACTGCTGTAGGGGTGGGAGGTTATACAGCATGGAGACTGACTGGTCTTGGACTGGGGTTGTGGAGGTATTGCTGTAGGGGTGGGAGGTTATACAGCATGGAGAATGACTGGGGTTGTGGAGGTACTACTGTAGGGGTGGGAGGTTAAACAGCTTGGGGACTGACTGGGGTTGTGGAGGTACTGCTGTAGGGATGGGAGGTTATACAGCATGGAGACTGACTGGTGTTGGACTGGGGTTGTGGAGGTACTGCTGTAGGGGTGGGAGGTTATACAGCATGGAGACTGACATGGGTTGGACTGGGGTTGTGGAGGTATTGCTGTAAGGGTGGGAGGTTATACAGCATGGAGAGTGACTAATGTTGGACTGGGGTTGTGGAGGTACTGCTTTAGGGGTGGGAGGTTATACAGCATGGAGACTGACTGGGGTTGGACTGGGGTTGAGGAGGTACTACTCTAGGGGTGGGAGGTTATACAGCATGGAGACTGACTGCGGTTGGACTGGGATTGTGGAGGTACTGCTGTAGGGGTGGAGGTTATACAGCATTGAGACTGACTGGGGTTGGATTGGGATTGTGGAGGTACTGCTGTAGGGGTGGGAGGTTATACAGCATGGAGACTGACTGGGGTTGGACTGGGGTTGTGGAGGTACTGCTGCAGGGATGGGAGGTTACACAGCATGGAGATTGACTGGGGTTGTGGAGGTACTACTCTAGAGGTGGGAGATTATACAGCATGGAGTCTGACTGGGGTTGGACTGGGGTTGTGGAGGTACTACTCTAGGGTTTGGGAGGTTAAACAGCATGGGGACTGACTGGGGTTGTGGAGGTACTACTGTAGGGGTGGGAGGTTATGTAGCATGGGGACTGACTGGGGTTTCGGAGGTACTGCTGTAGGGGTGGGAGGTTATACAGCATGGAGATTGACTGGGGTTGGACTGGGGTTGTGGAGGTACTGCTGTAGGGTTGGGAGTTTATACAGCATGGAGATTGACTGGGGTTGTGGAGGTACTACTCTGGAGGTGGGAGATTATACAGCATGGAGTCTGACTGGGGTTGACTGGGGTTGTGGAGGTACTACTCTAGGGGTGGGAGGTTATACAGCATGGGGACTGACTGGGGTTGTGGAGGTACTGCTGTAGGGGTGGGAGGTTATACAGTATGGAGACTGACTAGGGTTGGACTGGGGTTGTGGTGGTACTACTCTAGGGGTGGGAGGTTATACAGCATGGAGATTGACTGGGGTTTTGGAGTTACTACTGTAGGGGTGGGAGGTTATACAGCATGGAGACTGACTGGGGTTGTGGAGGTACTGCTCTAGGAGTGGGAGGTTATATAGCATGGAGACTGACTGGGGTTGGACTGGGGTTGTGGAGGTACTACTGTAGGGGTGGGAGGTTATACAGCATGAAGGTGACTGGGGTTGGAATGGGGTTGTGGAGGTACGGCTGTAGGGGTGGGAGGTTATACAGCATGGAGACTCACAGGGGTTGGACTGGGGTTGTGGAGGTACTACTCTAGGGGTAGGAGGTTATACAGCATGGGGACTGACTGGGGTTTTGGAGGTATTACTGTAGGGGTGGGAGGTTATACAGCATGGAGACTGACTGGGGTTGGACTGGGGTTGTGGAGGTACTGCTGTAGGGTTGGGAGGTTATACAGCATGGAGATTGACTGGGGTTGGACTGGGGTTGTGGAGGTACTGCTGTAGGGGTGGGAGGTTATACAGCATGGAGACTGACTGGGGTTGTGGCGGTACTACTGTAGGGGTGGGAGGTTATACAGCATGGTGACTGACTGGGGTTGGACTGGGGTTGTGGAGGTACTGCTGTAGGGGTGGGAGGTTATACAGCATGGAGACTGACTGGTCTTGGACTGGGGTTGTGGAGGTACTACTCTAGGGGTGGGAGGTTTTACAGCATGGAGACTGACTGGGGATGGACTGGGGTTTTGGAAGTACTGCTGTAGGTGTGGGAGGTTATACAGCATGGACTCTTACTGGGGTTGGACTGGGTTTGTGGCGGTACTGCTGTAGGGGTGGGAGGTTATACAGCATGGAGACTGACTGGGGTTGTGGAGGTACTACTGTAGGGGTGGGAGGTTAAACAGCTTGGGGACTGACTGGGTTTTCGGAGGTACTGCTGTAGGGGTGGGAGGTTATACAGCATGGAGACTGACTGGGGTTGGACTGGGGTTGTGGAGGTACTGCTGTAGGGGTGGGAGGTTATACAGTATGGAGACTGACTAGGGTTGGACTGGGGTTGTGGTGGTACTACTCTAGGGGTGGGAGGTTATACAGCATGGAGATTGACTGGGGTTTTGGAGGTACTACTGTAGGGGTGGGAGGTTATACAGCATGGAGACTGACTGGGGATGTGGAGGTACTACTCTAGGTGTGGGAGGTTATACAGCATGGAGCCTGACTGGGGTTGGACTCGGGTTGTGGAGCTACTGCTGTAGGGGTGGGAGGTTATACAGCATGGAGACTGACTTGGGTTGGACTGGGGTTGTGGAGGTACTGCTCTAGGTGTGGGAGGTTATACAGCATGGAGACTGACTGGGGTTGGACTGGGGTTTTGGAGGTACTACTCTAGGGGTGGGAGGTTATACAGCATGGAGACTGACTGGGGTTGGACTGGGGTTGTGGAGGTACTGCTGTAGGTGTGGGAGGTTATACAGTATGGGGACTGACTAGGGTTGGACTGGGGTTGTGGAGGTACTACTCTAAGGGTGGGAGGTTATACAGCATGGAGACTGACTGGGGTTTTGGAGGTACTACTGTAGGGGTGGGAGGTTATACAGCATGGAGACTGACTGGGGTTGTGGAGGTACTGCTCTAGGGGTGGGAGGTTATATAGCATGGAGACTGACTGGGGTTGGACTGGGGTTGTGGAGGTACTACTGTAGGGGTGGGAGGTTATACAGCATGAAGGTGACTGGGGTTGGAATGGGGTTGTGGAGGTACGGCTGTAGGGGTGGGAGGTTATACAGCATGGAGACTGACAGGGGTTGGACTGGGGTTATGGAGGTACTGCTGTAGGGGTGGGAGGTTATTCAGCATGGAGACTGACTGGGGTTGTGGAGGTACGGCTGTAGGGGTGGGAGGTTATACAGCATGGAGACTGACAGGGGTTGGACTGGGGTTATGGAGGTACGGCTGTAGGGGTGGGAGGTTATACAGCATGGAGACTCACAGGGGTTGGACTGGGGTTGTGGAGGTACTACTCTAGGGGTAGGAGGTTATACAGCATGGGGACTGACTGGGGTTTTGGAGGTACTACTGTAGGGGTGGGAGGTTATACAGCATGGAGACTGACTGGGGTTGGACTGGGGTTGTGGAGGTACTGTTGTAGGGTTGGGAGGTTATACAGCATGGAGATTGACTGGGGTTGGACTGGGGTTGTGGAGGTACTGCTGTAGGGGTGGGAGGTTATACAGCATGGAGACTGACTGGGGTTGTGGCGGTACTACTGTAGGGGTGGGAGGTTATACAGCACGGTGACTGACTGGGGTTGGACTGGGGTTGTGGAGGTACTGCTGTAGGCGTTGGAGGTTATACAGCATGGAGACTGACTGGTCTTGGACTGGGGTTGTGGAGGTACTACTCTAGGGGTGGGAGGTTTTACAGCATGGAGACTGACTGGGGATGGACTGGGGTTTTGGAAGTACTGCTGTAGGTGTGGGAGGTTATACAGCATGGAGATTGACTGGGGTTGGACTGGGGTTGTGGAGGTACTGCTGTAGGTGTGGGAGGTTATACAGTATGGAGACTGACTAGGGTTGGACTGGGGTTGTGGAGGTACTGCTCTAGGTGTGGGAGGTTATACAGCATGGAGACTGACTGGGGTTGGACTGGGGTTGTGGAGGTACTACTCTAGGGGTGGGAGGTTATACAGCATGGAGACTGACTGGGGTTGGACTGGGGTTGTGGAGGTACTGCTGTAGGTGTGGGAGGTTATACAGCTTGGAGACTGACTGGGTTTTGGAGGTACTGTTCTAGGTGTGGGAGGTCATACAGCATGGAGACTGACTGGGGTTGGACTGGGGTTGTGGAGGTACTACTGTAGGGGTGGGAGGTTGTACAGCATGGAGACTGACTTGGGTTGTGGAGGTACTGCTCTAGGTGTGGGGGGTCATACAGCATGGAGACTGATTGGGGTTGGACTGGGGTTGTGGAGGTACTACTGTAGGGGTGGGAGGTTATACAGCATGGAGACTGACTGGGGTTGTGGAGGTACTACTGTAGGGGTGGGAGGTTATACAGCATGGAGACTGACTGGGTTTGGACTGGGGTTGTGGAGGTACTGCTGTAGGGGTGGGAGGTTATACAGCATGGAGACTGACTGGGGTTGTGGAGGTACTACTGTAGGGGTGGGAGGTTATACAGCATGGAGACTGACTGGGGTTGGACTGGGGTAGTGGAGGTAATACTCTAGGGGTGGGAGGTTATACAGCATGGAGACTGACTGGGGTTGTGGAGGTACTACTGTAGGGGTGGGAGGTTATACAGCATGGGGACTGACTGGGGTTGTGGAGGTACTACTCTAGAAGTGGGAGATAATACAGCATGGGGACTGACTGGGGTTGGACTGTGGTTGTGGAGGTACTGCTGTAGGGGTGGGAGGTTATAAAGCATGGAGACTGACTGGGGTTGTGGAGGTACTACTGTAGGGGTGGGAGGTTATACAGCATGGAGACTGACTGGGTTTGGACTGGGGTTGTGGAGGTACTGCTGTAGGGGTGGGAGGTTATACAGCATGGAGACTGACTGGGGTTGTGGAGGTACTACTGTAGGGGTGGGAGGTTATACAGCATGGAGACTGACTGGGGTTGGACTGGGGTAGTGGAGGTAATACTCTAGGGGTGGGAGGTTATACAGCATGGAGACTGACTGGGGTTGTGGAGGTACTACTGTAGGGGTGGGAGGTTATACAGCATGGGGACTGACTGGGGTTGTGGAGGTACTACTCTAGAAGTGGGAGATAATACAGCATGGGGACTGACTGGGGTTGGACTGTGGTTGTGGAGGTACTGCTGTAGGGGTGGGAGGTTATAAAGCATGGAGACTGACTAGGGTTGGACAGGGGTTGTGGAGGTACTGCTGTAGGGGTGGGAGGTTATACAGTATGGAGACTGACTAGGGTTGGACTGGGGCTGTGGAGGTACTGCTGTAGGGGTGGGAGGTTATACAGCATGGAGACTGACTGGGGTTGTGGAGGTACTACTGTAGGGGTGGGATGTTATACAGCATGGAGACTGACTGGGGTTGTGGAGGTACTGCTCTAGGGTTGGGAGGTTATATAGCATGAAGACTGACTGGGGTTACTGGGGTTGTGGAGGTACTACTGTAGGGGTGGGAGATTATACAGCATGAAGGTGACTGGGGTTGGTATGGGGTTGTGGAGGTACGGCTGTAGGGGTGGGAGGTTATACAGCATGGAGACTGACTACGGTTGGACTGGGGTTGTGCAGGTACTGCTGTAGGGGTGGGAGGTTATACAGCATGGAGACTGACTGGGGTTGGACTGGGGTTGTGGGGGTACTACTCTAGGGGTAGGAGGTTATACAGCATGGGGACTGACTGGGGTTGTGGCGGTACACTCTAGGGGTGGGAGGTTATACAGCATGGAGACTGACTGGGGTTGGACTGGGGTTGTAGAGGTACTACTGTAGGGTTGGGAGGTTATACAGCATGGAGACTGACTGGGGTTGTGAAGGTACTACTCTAGGGTTGGGAGGTTATGCAGCATGGAGACTGACTGGGGTTGGACTGCGGTTGTGGAGGTACAACTCTAGGGGTGGAAGGTTATATAACATGAGGACTGACTGGGGTTGTGGATGTACTACTCTAGGGGTGGGATGTTATACAGCATGGGGACTGACTGGGGTTTTGGAGGTAATGCTCTTGGTGTGGGAGGTTATACAGCATGGAGACTGACTGGGGTTGGACTGGGGTTGTGGAGGTACTGCTGTAGGTGTGGGAGGTTATACAGCATGGAGACTGACTGGGGTTGTGGAGGTACTGCTCTAGGTGTGGGAGGTTATACAGCATGGAGACTGACTGGGGTTGGACTGTGGTTGTGGAGGTACTACTCTAGGGGTGGGAGGTTATACAGCATGGAGACTGACTGGGGTTGGACTGGGGTTGTGGAGGTACTGCTGTAGGTGTGGGAGGTTATACAGCATGGATACTGACTGGGGTTGGACTGGGGTTGTGGAGGTACTGCTGTAGGGGTGGGAGGTCATACAGCATGGAGACTGACTGGGGTTGGACAGGGGTTGTGGAGGTACTGCTGTAGGGGTGGGAGGTTATACAGCATGGAGACTGACTGGGGTTGTGGAGGTACTGCTCTAGGTGTGGGAGGTTATACAGCATGGAGACTGACTGGGGTTGTGTAGGTACTGCTCTAGGTGTGGGAGGTTATACAGCATGGAGACTGACTGGGGATGGACTGGGGTTGTGGAGGTACTGCTGTAGGTGTGGGAGGTTATACAGCATGGATACTGACTGGGGTTGTACTGGGGTTGTGGAGGTACTGCTGTAGGGGTGGGAGGTCATACAGCATGGAGACTGACTAGGGTTGGACTGGGGTTGTGGAGGTACTGCTGTAGGGGTGGGATGTTATACAGCATGGAGACTGACTGGGGTTGTGGAGGTACTGCTCTAGGTGTGGGAGGTTATACAGCATGGAGACTGACTGGGGTTGGACTGGGGTTGTGGAGGTACTACTGTAGGGGTGGGAGGTTATACAGCATGGAGGTGACTGGGGTTGGACTGGGGTTGTAGAGGCACTACTGTAGGGGTGGGAGGTTATACAGCATGGGGACTGACTGGGGTTGGACTAGGGTTGTGGAGGTACTACTCTAGGGGTGGGAGGTTATACAGCATGGAGACTGACTGGGGTTGGACTGGGGTTGTAGAGGTACTACTGTAGGGTTGGGAGGTTATACAGCATGGAGACTGACTGGGGTTGTGAAGGTACTACTCTAGGGTTGGGAGGTTATGCAGCATGGAGACTGACTGGGGTTGGACTGCGGTTGTGGAGGTACAACTCTAGGGGTGGAAGGTTATATAACATGAGGACTGACTGGGGTTGTGGATGTACTACTCTAGGGGTGGGATGTTATACAGCATGGGGACTGACTGGGGTTTTGGAGGTAATGCTCTTGGTGTGGGACGTTATACAGCATGGAGACTGACTGGGGTTGGACTGGGGTTGTGGAGGTACTGCTGTAGGTGTGGGAGGTTATACAGCATGGAGACTGACTGGTGTTGTGGAGGTACTGCTCTAGGTGTGGGAGGTTATACAGCATAGAGACTGACTGGGGTTGGACTGGGGTTGTGGAGGTACTACTGTAGGGATGGGAGGTTATACAGCATGGAGGTGACTGGGGTTGGACTGTGGTTGTGGAGGTACTACTCTAGGGGTGGGAGGTTATACAGCATGGAGACTGACTGGGGTTGGACTGGGGTTGTGGAGGTACTGCTGTAGGTGTGGGAGGTTATATAGCATGGATACTGACTGGGGTTGGACTGGGGTTGTGGAGGTACTGCCGTAGGGGTGGGAGGTCATACAGCATGGAGACTGACTGGGGTTGGACAGGGGTTGTGGAGGTACTGCTGTAGGGGTGGGAGGTTATACAGCATGGAGACTGACTGGGGTTGTGGAGGTACTGCTCTAGGTGTGGGAGGTTATACAGCATGGAGACTGACTGGGGTTGTGTAGGTACTGATCTAGGTGTGGGAGGTTATACATCATGGAGACTGACTGGGGATGGACTGGGGTTGTGGAGGTACTGCTGTAGGTGTGGGAGGTTATACAGCATGGATACTGACTGGGGTTGTACTGGGGTTGTGGAGGTACTGCTGTAGGGGTGGGAGGTCATACAGCATGGAGACTGACTGGGGATGGACTGGGGTTGTGGAGGTACTGCTGTAGGGGTGGGATGTTATACAGCATGGAGACTGACTGGGGTTGTGGAGGTACTGCTCTAGGTGTGGGAGGTTATACAGCATGGAGACTGACTGGGGTTGGACTGGGGTTGTGGAGGTACTACTGTAGGGGTGGGAGGTTATACAGCATGGAGGTGACTGGGGTTGGACTGGGTTTGTGGAGGTACTGCTGTAGGGGTGGGAGTTTATACAGCATGGAGACTGACTGGGGTTGGACTGGGGTTATGGAGGTACTGCTATAGGGGTGGGATGTTATACAGCATGGGGACTGACTGGGGTTGTGGAGGTACTACTGTAAGGATGGGAGGTTATACAGCATGGAGACTGACTGGGTTTGTGGAGGTACTGCTCTAGGGGTGGGAGGTTATATAGCATGAAGACTGACTGGGGTTGGACTGGGGTTGTGGAGGTACTACTGTAGGGGTGGGAGGTTATACAGCATGAAGGTGACTGGGGTTGGTATGGGGTTGTGGAGGTACGGCTGTAGGGGTGGGAGGTTATACAGCATGGAGCTTGACTACGGTTGGACTGGGGTTGTGGAGGTACTGCTGTAGGGGTGGGAGGTTATACAGCATGGAGGTGACTGGGGTTGGACTGGGGTTGTGGAGGTACTGCTGTAGGGGAGGGAGGTTATACAGCATGGAGACTGACTGGGGTTGGACTGGGGTTATGGAGGTACTGCTATAGGGGTGGGAGGTTATACAGCATGGGGACTGACTGGGGTTGTGGAGGTACTACTGTAGGGATGGGAGGTTATACAGCATGGAGACTGACTGGGGTTGTGGAGGTACTGCTCTAGGGTGGGAGGTTATATAGCATGAAGACTGACTGGGGTTGGACTGGGGTTGTGGAGGTACTACTGTAGGGGTGGGAGGTTATACAGCATGAATGTGACTGGGGTTGGTATGGGGTTGTGGAGGTACAACTCTAGGGGTGGAAGGTTATATAACATGAGGACTGACTGGGGTTGTGGATGTACTACTCTAGGGGTGGGATGTTATACAGCATGGGGACTGACTGGGGTTTTGGAGGTAATGCTCTTGGTGTGGGACGTTATACAGCATGGAGACTGACTGGGGTTGGACTGGGGTTGTGGAGGTACTGCTGTAGGTGTGGGAGGTTATACAGCATGGAGACTGACTGGGGTTGTGGAGGTACTGCTCTAGGTGTGGGAGGTTATACAGCATAGAGACTGACTGGGGTTGGACTGGGGTTGTGGAGGTACTACTGTAGGGATGGGAGGTTATACAGCATGGAGGTGACTGGGGTTGGACTGTGGTTGTGGAGGTACTACTCTAGGGGTGGGAGGTTATACAGCATGGAGACTGACTGGGGTTGGACTGGGGTTGTGGAGGTACTGCTGTAGGTGTGGGAGGTTATACAGCATGGATACTGACTGGGGTTGGACTGGGGTTGTGGAGGTACTGCCGTAGGGGTGGGAGGTCATACAGCATGGAGACTGACTGGGGTTGGACAGGGGTTGTGGAGGTACTGCTGTAGGGGTGGGAGGTTATACAGCATGGAGACTGACTGGGGTTGTGGAGGTACTGCTCTAGGTGTGGGAGGTTATACAGCATGGAGACTGACTGGGGTTGTGTAGGTACTGCTCTAGGTGTGGGAGGTTATACAGCATGGAGACTGACTGGGAATGGACTGGGGTTGTGGAGGTACTGCTGTAGGTGTGGGAGGTTATACAGCATGGATACTGACTGGGGTTGTACTGGGGTTGTGGAGGTACTGCTGTAGGGGTGGGAGGTCATACAGCATGGAGACTGACTGGGGATGGACTGGGGTTGTGGAGGTACTGCTGTAGGGGTGGGATGTTATACAGCATGGAGACTGACTGGGGTTGTGGAGGTACTGCTCTAGGTGTGGGAGGTTATACAGCATGGAGACTGACTGGGGTTGGACTGGGGTTGTGGAGGTACTACTGTAGGGGTGGGAGGTTATACAGCATGGAGGTGACTGGGGTTGGACTGGGTTTGTGGAGGTACTGCTGTAGGGGTGGGAGTTTATACAGCATGGAGACTGACTGGGGTTGGACTGGGGTTATGGAGGTACTGCTATAGGGGTGGGATGTTATACAGCATGGGGACTGACTGGGGTTGTGGAGGTACTACTGTAAGGATGGGAGGTTATACAGCATGGAGACTGACTGGGTTTGTGGAGGTACTGCTCTAGGGGTGGGAGGTTATATAGCATGAAGACTGACTGGGGTTGGACTGGGGTTGTGGAGGTACTACTCTAGGGGTAGGAGGTTATACATTATGGGGACTGACTGGGGTTTTGGATGTACTGCTGTAGGGGTGGGAGGTTGTACAGCATGGAGACTAACTGGGGTTGGACTGGGGTTGTGGAGGTACTGCTGTAGAAGTGGGAGGTTATACAGCATGGAGACTGACTGGGGTTGTGGCGGTACACTCTAGGGGTGGGAGGTTATACAGCATGGAGACTGACTGGGGTTGGACTGGGGTTGTAGAGGTACTACTGTAGGGTTGGGAGGTTATACAGCATGGAGACTGACTGGGGTTGTGAAGGTACTACTCTAGGGTTGGGAGGTTATGCAGCATGGAGACTGACTGGGGTTGGACTGGGGTTGTGGAGGTACTACTGTAGGGGTGGGAGTTTATACAGCACAGAGACTGACTGGGGTTGTGGAGGTACTACTCTAGGGGTGGGAGGTTATACAGCATGGAGACTGAATGGGGTTGTGGAGGTACTACTGTAGGAGTGGGAGGTTATACAGCATGGGGACTGACTGGGATTGGACTGGGGTTGTGGAGGTACTACTCTAGGGGTGAGAGGTTATACAGCATGGAGACTGACTGGGGTTGTGGAGGTACTACTGTAGGGGTGGGAGGTTATACAGCATGGGGACTGACTGGGGTTGGACTGGGGTTGTGGAGGTACTGCTGTAGGGTGGGAGGTTATACAGCCTGGAGACTGACTGGGGTTGTGGAGGTACTACTGTAGGGGTGGGAGGTTATACAGCATGGAGACTGACTGGGGTTGTGGCGGTACACTCTAGGGGTGGGAGGTTATACAGCATGGAGACTGACTGGGGTTGGACTGGGGTTGTGGAGGTACTACTGTAGGGTTGGGAGGTTATATAGCATGGAGACTGACTGGCGTTGGACTGGGGTTGTGGGGGTACTACTCTAGGGGTGGGAGGTTATACAGCATGGAGACTGACTGGGGTTGGACTGGGGTTGTGGAGGTCCTACTCTAGTGATGGGAGGTTATACAGCTTGGAGACTGACTGGGTTTTGGAGGTACTGTTCTAGGTGTGGGAGGTCATACAGCATGGAGGCTGACTGGGGTTGGACTGGGGTTGTGGAGGTACTACTGTAGGGGTGGGAGGTTGTACAGCATGGAGACTGACTTGGGTTGTGGAGGTACTGCTCTAGGTGTGGGGGGTCATACAGCATGGAGACTGATTGGGGTTGGACTGGGGTTGTGGAGGTACTACTGTAGGGGTGGGAGGTTATACAGCATGGAGACTGACTGGGGTTGGACAGGTTGTGGAGGTACAACTGTAGGGGTGGGAGGTTATACAGCATAGAGACTGACTGGGGTTGTGGAGGTACTACTGTAGGGGTGTGAGGTTATACAGCATGGAGACTGACTGGGTTTGGACTGGGGTTGTGGAGGTACTGCTGTAGGGGTGGGAGGATATACAGCATGGAGACTGACTGGGGTTGTGGAGGTACTACTGTAGGGGTGGGAGGTTATACAGCATGGAGACTGACTGGGGTTGGACTGGGGTAGTGGAGGTAATACTCTAGGGGTGGGAGGTTATACAGCATGGAGACTGACTGGGGTTGTGGAGGTACTACTGTAGGGGTGGGAGGTTATACAGCATGGGGACTGACTGGGGTTGTGGAGGTACTACTCTAGAAGTGGGAGATAATACAGCATGGGGACTGACTGGGGTTGGACTGTGGTTGTGGAGGTACTGCTGTAGGGGTGGGAGGTTATAAAGCATGGAGGTGACTGGGGTTGGACAGGGGTTGTGGAGGTACTGCTGTAGGGGTGGGAGGTTATACAGTATGGAGACTGACTAGGGTTGGACTGGGGCTGTGGAGGTACTGCTGTAGGGGTGGGAGGTTATACAGCATGGAGACTGACTGGGGTTGTGGAGGTACTACTGTAGGGGTGGGATGTTATACAGCATGGAGACTGACTGGGGTTGTGGAGGTACTGCTCTAGGGTTGGGAGGTTATATAGCATGAAGACTGACTGGGGTTGGACTGGGGTTGTGGAAGTACTACTGTAGGGGTGGGAGATTATACAGCATGAAGGTGACTGGGGTTGGTATGGGGTTGTGGAGGTACGGCTGTAGGGGTGGGAGGTTATACAGCATGGAGACTGACTACGGTTGGACTGGGGTTGTGCAGGTACTGCTGTAGGGGTGGGAGGTTATACAGCATGGAGACTGACTGGGGTTGGACTGGGGTTGTGGGGGTACTACTCTAGGGGTAGGAGGTTATACAGCATGGGGACTGACTGGGGTTTTGGATGTACTGCTGTAGGGGTGGGAGGTTGTACAGCATGGAGACTAACTGGGGTTGGACTGGGGTTGTGGAGGTACTGCTGTAGAAGTGGGAGGTTATACAGCATGGAGACTGACTGGGGTTGTGGCGGTACACTCTAGGGGTGGGAGGTTATACAGCATGGAGACTGACTGGGGTTGGACTGGGGTTGTAGAGGTACTACTGTAGGGTTGGGAGGTTATACAGCATGGAGACTGACTGGGGTTGTGAAGGTACTACTCTAGGGTTGGGAGGTTATGCAGCATGGAGACTGACTGGGGTTGGACTGGGGTTGTGGAGGTACTACTGTAGGGGTGGGAGTTTATACAGCACAGAGACTGACTGGGGTTGTGGAGGTACTACTCTAGGGGTGGGAGGTTATACAGCATGGAGACTGAATGGGGTTGTGGAGGTACTGCTGTAGGAGTGGGAGGTTATACAGCATGGGGACTGACTGGGATTGGACTGGGGTTGTGGAGGTACTACTCTAGGGGTGAGAGGTTATACAGCATGGAGACTGACTGGGGTTGTGGAGGTACTACTGTAGGGGTGGGAGGTTATACAGCATGGGGACTGACTGGGGTTGGACTGGGGTTGTGGAGGTACTGCTGTAGGGTGGGAGGTTATACAGCATGGAGACTGACTGGGGTTGTGGAGGTACTACTGTAGGGGTGGGAGGTTATACAGCATGGAGACTGACTGGGGTTGTGGCGGTACACTCCAGGGGTGGGAGATTATACAGCATGGAGACTGACTGGGGTTGGACTGGGGTTGTGGAGGTACTACTGTAGGGTTGGGAGGTTATATAGCATGGAGACTGACTGGCGTTGGACTGGGGTTGTGGAGGTACTACTCTAGGGGTGGGAGGTTATACAGCATGGAGACTGACTGGGGTTGGACTGGGGTTGTGGAGGTCCTACTCTAGTGATGGGAGGTTATACAGCTTGGAGACTGACTGGGTTTTGGAGGTACTGTTCTAGGTGTGGGAGGTCATACAGCATGGAGGCTGACTGGGGTTGGACTGGGGTTGTGGAGGTACTACTGTAGGGGTGGGAGGTTGTACAGCATGGAGACTGACTTGGGTTGTGGAGGTACTGCTCTAGGTGTGGGGGGTCATACAGCATGGAGACTGATTGGGGTTGGACTGGGGTTGTGGAGGTACTACTGTAGGGGTGGGAGGTTATACAGCATAGAGACTGACTGGGGTTGTGGAGGTACTACTGTAGGGGTGGGAGGTTATACAGCATGGAGACTGACTGGGTTTGGACTGGGGTTGTGGAGGTACTGCTGTAGGGGTGGGAGGTTATACAGCATGGAGACTGACTGGGGTTGTGGAGGTACTACTGTAGGGGTGGGAGGTTATACAGCATGGAGACTGACTGGGGTTGGACTGGGGTAGTGGAGGTAATACTCTAGGGGTGGGAGGTTATACAGCATGGAGACTGACTGGGGTTGTGGAGGTACTACTGTAGGGGTGGGAGGTTATACAGCATGGGGACTGACTGGGGTTGTGGAGGTACTACTCTAGAAGTGGGAGATAATACAGCATGGGGACTGACTGGGGTTGGACTGTGGTTGTGGAGGTACTGCTGTAGGGGTGGGAGGTTATAAAGCATGGAGGTGACTGGGGTTGGACAGGGGTTGTGGAGGTACTGCTGTAGGGGTGGGAGGTTATACAGTATGGAGACTGACTAGGGTTGGACTGGGGCTGTGGAGGTACTGCTGTAGGGGTGGGAGGTTATACAGCATGGAGACTGACTGGGGTTGTGGAGGTACTACTGTAGGGGTGGGATGTTATACAGCATGGAGACTGACTGGGGTTGTGGAGGTACTGCTCTAGGGTTGGGAGGTTATATAGCATGAAGACTGACTGGGGTTGGACTGGGGTTGTGGAGGTACTACTGTAGGGGTGGGAGATTATACAGCATGAAGGTGACTGGGGTTGGTATGGGGTTGTGGAGGTACGGCTGTAGGGGTGGGAGGTTATACAGCATGGAGACTGACTGGGGTTGGACTGGGGTTGTGGGGGTACTACTCTAGGGGTAGGAGGTTATACAGCATGGGGACTGACTGGGGTTGTGGCGGTACACTCTAGGGGTGGGAGGTTATGCAGCATGGAGACTGACTGGGGTTGGACTGCGGTTGTGGAGGTACAACTCTAGGGGTGGAAGGTTATATAACATGAGGACTGACTGGGGTTGTGGATGTACTACTCTAGGGGTGGGATGTTATACAGCATGGGGACTGACTGGGGTTTTGGAGGTAATGCTCTTGGTGTGGGAGGTTATACAGCATGGAGACTGACTGGGGTTGGACTGGGGTTGTGGAGGTACTGCTGTAGGTGTGGGAGGTTATACAGCATGGAGACTGACTGGGGTTGTGGAGGTACTGCTCTAGGTGTGGGAGGTTATACAGCATGGAGACTGACTGGGGTTGGACTGTGGTTGTGGAGGTACTACTCTAGGGGTGGGAGGTTATACAGCATGGAGACTGACTGGGGTTGGACTGGGGTTGTGGAGGTACTGCTGTAGGTGTGGGAGGTTATACAGCATGGATACTGACTGGGGTTGGACTGGGGTTGTGGAGGTACTGCTGTAGGGGTGGGAGGTCATACAGCATGGAGACTGACTGGGGTTGGACAGGGGTTGTGGAGGTACTGCTGTAGGGGTGGGAGGTTATACAGCATGGAGACTGACTGGGGTTGTGGAGGTACTGCTCTAGGTGTGGGAGGTTATACAGCATGGAGACTGACTGGGGTTGTGTAGGTACTGCTCTAGGTGTGGGAGGTTATACAGCATGGAGACTGACTGGGGATGGACTGGGGTTGTGGAGGTACTGCTGTAGGTGTGGGAGGTTATACAGCATGGATACTGACTGGGGTTGTACTGGGGTTGTGGAGGTACTGCTGTAGGGGTGGGAGGTCATACAGCATGGAGACTGACTAGGGTTGGACTGGGGTTGTGGAGGTACTGCTGTAGGGGTGGGATGTTATACAGCATGGAGACTGACTGGGGTTGTGGAGGTACTGCTCTAGGTGTGGGAGGTTATACAGCATGGAGACTGACTGGGGTTGGACTGGGGTTGTGGAGGTACTACTGTAGGGGTGGGAGGTTATACAGCATGGAGGTGACTGGGGTTGGACTGGGGTTGTAGAGGTACTACTGTAGGGGTGGGAGGTTATACAGCATGGGGACTGACTGGGGTTGGACTAGGGTTGTGGAGGTACTACTCTAGGGGTGGGAGGTTATACAGCATGGAGACTGACTGGGGTTGGACTGGAGTTGTAGAGGTACTACTGTAGGGTTGGGAGGTTATACAGCATGGAGACTGACTGGGGTTGTGAAGGTACTACTCTAGGGTTGGGAGGTTATGCAGCATGGAGACTGACTGGGGTTGGACTGTGGTTGTGGAGGTACAACTCTAGGGGTGGAAGGTTATATAACATGAGGACTGACTGGGGTTGTGGAGGTACTGCTCTAGGTGTGGGAGGTTATACAGCATAGAGACTGACTGGGGTTGGACTGGGGTTGTGGAGGTACTACTGTAGGGATGGGAGGTTATACAGCATGGAGGTGACTGGGGTTGGACTGTGGTTGTGGAGGTACTACTCTAGGGGTGGGAGGTGATACAGCATGGAGACTGACTGGGGTTGGACTGGGTTTGTGGAGGTACTGCTGTAGGTGTGGGAGGTTATACAGCATGGATACTGACTGGGGTTGGACTGGGGTTGTGGAGGTACTGCCGTAGGGGTGGGAGGTCATACAGCATGGAGACTGACTGGGGTTGGACAGGGGTTGTGGAGGTACTGCTGTAGGGGTGGGAGGTTATACAGCATGGAGACTGACTGGGGTTGTGGAGGTACTGCTCTAGGTGTGGGAGGTTATACAGCATGGAGACTGACTGGGGTTGTGTAGGTACTGCTCTAGGTGTGGGAGGTTATACAGCATGGAGACTGACTGGGGATGGACTGGGGTTGTGGAGGTACTGCTGTAGGTGTGGGAGGTTATACAGCATGGATACTGACTGGGGTTGTACTGGGGTTGTGGAGGTACTGCTGTAGGGGTGGGAGGTCATACAGCATGGAGACTGACTGGGGATGGACTGGGGTTGTGGAGGTACTGCTGTAGGGGTGGGATGTTATACAGCATGGAGACTGACTGGGGTTGTGGAGGTACTGCTCTAGGTGTGGGAGGTTATACAGCATGGAGACTGACTGGGGTTGGACTGGGGTTGTGGAGGTACTACTGTAGGGGTGGGAGGTTATACAGCATGGAGGTGACTGGGGTTGGACTGGGTTTGTGGAGGTACTGCTGTAGGGGTGGGAGTTTATACAGCATGGAGACTGACTGGGGTTGGACTGGGGTTATGGAGGTACTGCTATAGGGGTGGGATGTTATACAGCATGGGGACTGACTGGGGTTGTGGTGGTACTACCGTAAGGATGGGAGGTTATACAGCATGGAGACTGACTGGGGTTGTGGAGGTACTGCTCTAGGGGTGGGAGGTTATATAGCATGAAGACTGACTGGGGTTGGACTGGGGTTGTGGAGGTACTACTGTAGGGGTGGGAGGTTATACAGCATGAAGGTGACTGGGGTTGGTATGGGGTTGTGGAGGTACGGCTGTAGGGGTGGGAGGTTATACAGCATGGAGCTTGACTACGGTTGGACTGGGGTTGTGGAGGTACTGCTGTAGGGGTGGGAGGTTATACAGCATGGAGGTGACTGGGGTTGGACTGGGGTTGTGGAGGTACTGCTGTAGGGGAGGGAGGTTATACAGCATGGAGACTGACTGGGGTTGGACTGGGGTTATGGAGGTACTGCTATAGGGGTGGGAGGTTATACAGCATGGGGACTGACTGGGGTTGTGGAGGTACTACTGTAGGGATGGGAGGTTATACAGCATGGAGACTGACTGGGGTTGTGGAGGTACTGCTCTAGGGGTGGGAGGTTATATAGCATGAAGACTGACTGGGGTTGGACTGGGGTTGTGGAGGTACTACTGTAGGGGTGGGAGGTTATACAGCATGAATGTGACTGGGGTTGGTATGGGGTTGTGGAGGTACGGCTGTAGGGGTGGGAGGTTATACAGCATGGAGACTGACTACGGTTGGACTGGGGTTGTGGAGGTACTGCTGTAGGGGTGGGAGGTTATACAGCATGGAGACTGACTGGGGTTGGACTGGGGTTGTGGAGGTACTACTCTAGGGGTAGGAGGTTATACAGCATGGGGACTGACTGGGGTTTGGATGTACTGCTGTAGGGGTGGGAGGTTGTACAGCATGGAGACTAACTGGGGTTGGACTGGGGTTGTGGAGGTACTGCTGTAGAAGTGGGAGGTTATAAAGCATGGAGACTGACTGGGGTTGTGGCGGTACACTCTAGGGGTGGGAGGTTATACAGCATGGAGACTGACTGGGGTTGGACTGGGGTTGTAGAGGTACTACTGTAGGGTTGTGAGGTTATACAGCATGGAGACTGACTGGGGTTGTGAAGGTACTACTCTAGGGTTGGGAGGTTATGCAGCATGGAGACTGACTGGGGTTGGCCTGGGGTTGTGGAGGTACTACTGTAGGGGTGGGAGTTTATACAGCACAGAGACTGACTGGGGTTGTGGAGGTACTACTCTAGGGGTGGGAGGTTATACAGCATGGAGACTGAATGGGGTTGTGGAGGTACTACTGTAGGAGTGGGAGGTTATACAGCATGGGGACTGACTGGGATTGGACTGGGGTTGTGGAGGTACTACTCTAGGGGTGAGAGGTTATACAGCATGGAGACTGACTGGGGTTGTGGAGGTACTACTGTAGGGGTGGGAGGTTATACAGCATGGGGACTGACTGGGGTTGGACTGGGGTTGTGGAGGTACTGCTGTAGGGGTGGGAGGTTATACAGCATGGAGACTGACTGGGGTTGTGGAGGTACTGCTGTAGGGGTGGGAGGTTATACAGCATGGGGACTGACTGGAGTTGTGGAGGTACTACTCTAGGGGTGGGAGATTACACAGCATGGGGACTGACTGGGGTTGGACTGGGGTTGTGGAGGTACTGCTG
Organism: Coregonus lavaretus; assembly: GCF_964263955.1. Lineage (NCBI taxonomy): Eukaryota > Metazoa > Chordata > Actinopteri > Salmoniformes > Salmonidae > Coregonus > Coregonus lavaretus. The sequence goes on from NC_139990.1 coordinate 79,170,608, forward strand.
TAGGGGTGGGAGGTTATACAGCATGTAGACTGACTGGGGTTGTGGAGGTCCTGCTCTAGGTGTGGGAGGTTATACAGCATGGAGACTGACTGGGGTTCGACTGGGGTTGTGGAGGTACTACTGTAGGGGTGGGATGTTATACAGCATGGAGACTGACTGGGGTTGTGGAGGTACTACTCTAGGGGTGGGAGGTTATACAGCATGGAGATTGACTGGTGTTGGACTGGGGTTGTGGAGGTACTACTCTAAGGGTGGGAGATTATACAGCATGGGGACTGACTGGGGTTTGACTGTGGTTGTGGAGGTACTACTGTAGGGGTGGGAGGTTATACAGCACAGAGACTGACTGGGGTTGTGGAGGTACTACTCTAGGGGTGGGAGGTTATACAGCATGGAGACTGAATGGGGTTGTGGAGGTACTACTGTAGGAGTGGGAGGTTATACAGCAAGGGGACTGACTGGGATTGGACTGGGGTTGTGGAGGTACTACTTTAGGGGTGAGAGGTTATACAGCATGGAGACTGACTGGGGTTGTGGAGGTACTACTGTAGGGGTGGGAGGTTATACAGCATGGGGACTGACTGGGGTTGGACTGGGGTTGTGGAGGTACTGCTGTAGGGGTGGGAGGTTATACAGCATGGAGACTGACTGGGGTTGTGGAGGTACTGCTGTAGGGGTGGGAGGTTATACAGCATGGGGACTGACTGGAGTTGTGGAGGTACTACTCTAGGGGTGGGAGATTACACAGCATGGGGACTGACTGGGGTTGGACTGGGGTTGTGGAGGTACTGCTGTAGGGGTGGGAGGTTATACAGCATGTAGACTGACTGGGGTTGTGGAGGTCCTGCTCTAGGTGTGGGAGGTTATACAGCATGGAGACTGACTGGGGTTCGACTGGGGTTGTGGAGGTACTACTGTAGGGGTGGGAGGTTATACAGCATGGAGATTGACTGGGGTTGGACTGGGGTTGTGGAGGTACTGCTCTAGGTGTGGGAGGTTATACAGCATGGAGACTGACTGGAGTTAGACTGGGGTTTTGGAGGTACTACTGTAGGGGTGGGAGGTTATTCAGCATGGAGACTGACTGGGGTTGGACTGGGGTAGTTGAGGTACTACTCTAGGGGTGGGAGGTTATACAGCATGGAGACTGACTGGGGTTGTGGATGTACTACTGTAGGGGTGGGAGTTTATACAGCACGGAGACTGACTGGGGTTGTGGAGGTACTAATCTAGGGGTGGGAGGTTATACAGCATGGAGACTGAATGGGGTTGTGGAGGTACTACTGTAGGGGTGGGAGGTTATACAGCATGGGGACTGACTGGGATTGGACTGGGGTTGTGGAGGTACTACTCTAGGGGTGAGAGGTTATACAGCATGGAGACTGACTGGGGTTGTGGAGGTACTGCTGTAGGGGTGGGAGGTTATACAGCTTGGGGACTGACTGGAGTTGTGGAGGTACTACTCTAGGGGTGGGAGATTACACAGCATGGGGACTGACTGGGGTTGGACTGGGGTTGTGGAGGTACTGCTGTAGGGGTGGGAGGTTATACAGCATGTAGACTGACTGGGGTTGTGGAGGTACTGCTCTAGGTGTGGGAGGTTATACAGCATGGAGACTGACTGGGGTTCGACTGGGGTTGTGGAGGTACTACTGTAGGGGTGGGAGGTTATACAGCATGGAGACTGACTGGGGTTGTGGAGGTACTACTCTAGGGGTGGGAGGTTATACAGCATGGAGATTGACTGGGGTTGGACTGGGGTTGTGGAGGTACTACTCTAAGGGTGGGAGATTATACAGCATGGAGACTGACTGGAGTTAGACTGGGGTTTTGGAGGTACTACTGTAGGGGTGGGAGGTTATTCAGCATGGAGACTGACTGGGGTTGGACTGGGGTTGTTGAGGTACTACTCTAGGGGTGGGAGGTTATACAGCATTGAGACTGACTGGGGTTGTGGAGGTACTACTGTAGGGGTGGGAGTTTATACAGCACAGAGACTGACTGGGGTTGTGGAGGTACTACTCTAGGGGTGGGAGGTTATACAGCATGGAGACTGAATGGGGTTGTGGAGGTACTACTGTAGGAGTGGGAGGTTATACAGCATGGGGACTGACTGGGATTGGACTGGGGTTGTGGAGGTACTACTCTAGGGGTGAGAGGTTATACAGCATGGAGACTGACTGGGGTTGTGGAGGTACTACTGTAGGGGTGGGAGGTTATACAGCATGGGGACTGACTGGGGTTGGACTGGGGTTGTGGAGGTACTGCTGTAGGGGTGGGAGGTTATACAGCATGGAGACTGACTGGGGTTGTGGAGGTACTGCTGTAGGGGTGGGAGGTTATACAGCATGGGGACTGACTGGAGTTGTGGAGGTACTACTCTAGGGGTGGGAGATTACACAGCATGGGGACTGACTGGGGTTGGACTGGGGTTGTGGAGGTACTGCTGTAGAGGTGGGAGGTTATACAGCATGTAGACTGACTGGGGTTGTGGAGGTCCTGCTCTAGGTGTGGGAGGTTATACAGCATGGAGACTGACTGGGGTTCGACTGGGGTTGTGGAGGTACTACTGTAGGGGTGGGAGGTTATACAGCATGGAGACTGACTGGGGTTGTGGAGGTACTACTCTAGGGGTGGGAGGTTATACAGCATGGAGATTGACTGGGGTTGGACTGGGGTTGTGGAGGTACTACTCTAAGGGTGGGAGATTATACAGCATGGGGACTGACTGGGGTTTGACTGTGGTTGTGGAGGTACTACTGTAGGGGTGGGAGTTTATACAGCACAGAGACTGACTGGGGTTGTGGAGGTACTACTCTAGGGGTGGGAGGTTATACAGCATGGAGACTGAATGGGGTTGTGGAGGTACTACTGTAGGAGTGGGATGTTATACAGCATGGGGACTGAATGGGATTGGACTGGGGTTGTGGAGGTACTACTTTAGGGGTGAGAGGTTATACAGCATGGAGACTGACTGGGGTTGTGGAGGTACTACTGTAGGGGTGGGAGGTTATACAGCATGGGGACTGACTGGGGTTGGACTGGGGTTGTGGAGGTACTGCTGTAGGGGTGGGAGGTTATACAGCATGGAGACTGACTGGGGTTGTGGAGGTACTGCTGTAGGGGTGGGAGGTTATACAGCATGGGGACTGACTGGAGTTGTGGAGGTACTACTCTAGGGGTGGGAGATTACACAGCATGGGGACTGACTGGGGTTGGACTGTGGTTGTGGAGGTACTGCTGTAGGGGTGGGAGGTTATACAGCATGTAGACTGACTGGGGTTGTGGAGGTCCTGCTCTAGGTGTGGGAGGTTATACAGCATGGAGACTGAAGACTGACTGGGGTTGTGGAGTCACTACTGTAGGGGTGGGAGATTATACAGCATGGGGACTGACTGGGGTTGTGGAGGTACTACTCTAGTGGTGGGAGATTATACAGCATGGGGACTGACTGGGGTTGGACTGGGGTTGTGGAGGTACTGCTGTAGGGGTGGGAGGTTATACAGCATGTAGACTGACTGGGGTTGTGGAGGTCCTGCTCTAGGTGTGGGAGGTTATACAGCATGGAGACTGACTGGGGTTCGACTGGGGTTGTGGAGGTACTACTGTAGGGGTGGGAGGTTATACAGCATGGAGACTGACTGGGGTTGTGGAGGTACTACTCTAGGGGTGGGAGGTTATACAGCATGGAGATTGACTGGGGTTGGACTGGGGTTGTGGAGGTACTACTCTAAGGGTGGGAGATTATACAGCATGGGGACTGACTGGGGTTTGACTGTGGTTGTGGAGGTACTACTGTAGGGGTGGGAGTTTATACAGCACAGAGACTGACTGGGGTTGTGGAGGTACTACTCTAGGGGTGGGAGGTTATACAGCATGGAGACTGAATGGGGTTGTGGAGGTACTACTGTAGGAGTGGGATGTTATACAGCATGGGGACTGAATGGGATTGGACTGGGGTTGTGGAGGTACTACTTTAGGGGTGAGAGGTTATACAGCATGGAGACTGACTGGGGTTGTGGAGGTACTACTGTAGGGGTGGGAGGTTATACAGCATGGGGACTGACTGGGGTTGGACTGGGGTTGTGGAGGTACTGCTGTAGGGGTGGGAGGTTATACAGCATGGAGACTGACTGGGGTTGTGGAGGTACTGCTGTAGGGGTGGGAGGTTATACAGCATGGGGACTGACTGGAGTTGTGGAGGTACTACTCTAGGGGTGGGAGATTACACAGCATGGGGACTGACTGGGGTTGGACTGTGGTTGTGGAGGTACTGCTGTAGGGGTGGGAGGTTATACAGCATGTAGACTGACTGGGGTTGTGGAGGTCCTGCTCTAGGTGTGGGAGGTTATACAGCATGGAGACTGAAGACTGACTGGGGTTGTGGAGTCACTACTGTAGGGGTGGGAGATTATACAGCATGGGGACTGACTGGGGTTGTGGAGGTACTACTCTAGTGGTGGGAGATTATACAGCATGGGGACTGACTGGGGTTGGACTGTGGTTGTGGAGGTACTGCTGTAGGTGTGGGAGGTTATACAGCATGGAGACTGACTGGGGTTGGACTGGGGTTGTGGAGGTACTGCTGTAGGGGTGGGAGGTTATACATTACGGAGACTGACTGGGGTTGGACTGGGGTTGTGGAGGTACTGCTGTAGGGGTGGGAGGTTATACAGCATGGAGACTGACTGGGGTTGTGGAGTCACTACTGTAGGGGTGGGAGGTTATACAGCATTGGGACTGACTGGGGTTGTGGAGGTACTACTCTAGTGGTGGGAGATTATACAGCATGGGGACTGACTGGGGTTGGACTGTGGTTGTGGAGGTACTGCTGTAGGTGTGGGAGGTTATACATTATGGAGACTGACTGGGGTTGGACTGGGGTTGTTGAGGTACTGCTGTAGGGGTGGGAGGTTACACAGCATGGAGACTGACTGGGGTTGGACAGGGGTTGTGGAGGTACTACTCTAGGGGTGGGAGGTTATACAGCATGGAGACTGACTGGGGTTGGACTGGGGTTGTGGAGGTACTACTCTAGGGGTGGGAGGTTATACAGCATGGAGACTGACTGGGTTTGGACTGGGGTTGTGGAGGTACTGCTGTACGGGTGGCAGGTTGCAGCCCTGGTTCTGCATCAGTTCCATGTTAAATCACATTGATCCCAGCTGAAAAAACTCACCAGTCAATGAAGTTCAATAGCAACTTCGTCTGACGAGGCCTGCTGATTGGACCAGAGTAAAACTGGCATTAGTTGTCCTCAGCTGGTCTGCCAACACATTGGCCACACCATGAAATCTCTTGATAAAGAGAGAAAAATGGTGTTAGCTCAGTAATTGTACAATTTTATATCCCCCTCCTCCTCCTCCAGTGTGTTCCAACCCTCTCCCACTCTGTGCCTCTCCTTTGTGTGAGTGCCCATCAAACCCTCTCCCACCCCTCTCCTTTGTGTGAGCGCCCATCAAACCGGCATCGATCCCACAGTGTCATTGTGTGAGAAGGTTATCTATGTGGGCATCCAATCTCCAGCTGCTGTTGTGTTTGAGCAGGAACAAGAGCAGGGATTCTGTTAACACTGAGAGAAACATCAAGAGAGGCCCCTCTGTGGGCCCACAGACTCTGCACCCTGCCTCTCATCAAATGACCACTTTCACACTCAGTTAGTCTTTAAGTAATAGATGTATTGAGTTCATCCTTGTAAAATAGACAACTCATTTATTATTTTTTCCCATCAGCGTGGATTATGAAGGTTAAATCAACTCAGTGAAAAATGAATGCTTGGCCACTCCCCCTCCCCCCTCCCATCCTACAGACCGCCCCCCCCCCCCCCCCCCCCCCCCTCTAGCCTCACACAGCCCCAGCCTATCTGGCACAGAAATGAATGATCCTATTTATGTTAATGCATACATGAACGTTACACAGGTTTTCCCGTGATAAGGCGATAGGTTAATGAAATGCTCATTTCATTTTGCCAGTTGTTTCCTCTGCGAAGTTCCGATAAGTAGCAAACCAATGAAGCTTGTAATTACAATCTTACAGAAACCCGGCCAATCTGAGTATAAATCTCACCATCCAATTACAAGATGTAATAATTTAGCAGTCAAGCTGGTAATGAGGTCTAATACTCATGCATGTGGTAATCCCCCTGGATGCTGACTCTATCAGATGTTAGCTTTGTAATTATATGAGCAAAAAAAATCATTATTTCATGTTCAAGTAGAAAATGAGGTTGGTGGGAAGTTAATTTTCTCTCTGCTCTGTGAAGCGGAGACAAGAATTTAATGATTTAATTACAGTTGTTAGCCCTTTTTTTGCGAGAGGCTTAAATTGAGCTAAGCATTTTTCATAGCCTGACATCAAGAGTTGGGGAACATCAAAGATTTTGACAGCAGAGGAAAATGATGAGCAGCCTGCCGGCCCTGGAGTTAGAGGAGGGAGAATCTCCTTGGCATTTTCAACAGCAGAGGAAAATTATTCTCCTCTCATTGCCAAGGTAACCACAGCCAGGGGACACAAGCCTGCTAGATAAAAGCAACATCAACAAATATTAACCGCTTAGCTTTCTCCACTGGCAGCTAATCCACTGTATGTGAATTTGTCATATCAGATTACTATGACAGTCATGGTGAAGACTAAATGGAAGGCATCCTCCTGCCTCAAAAGGACAATATAGTTTTCTCCCCACCTTTTTAGAATTTCAAAACAGGCTATGAGTGGTGTCTGTAGCCCTGTGATTTCCATATATCCTTTATGGAGAGAGAAACAGTAAACACATTCCTCAGAGTAATCCCTAGAAAGGGGAATGGATGGTCTGACTGCCAGTTGAAGAAGTGCTTTGAGCCATGTGTGATTCAACTTCCCAGCAACACACAGCAGCTACTTGGTTATTCAGGCTGGGATGGAGGGATGGAGGAATGGAGGGATGCTTGGAGAGAGAAAGAGAGAGCAGACCCTCTTAACACAGCCCTGTAAGACGACCAAACATCTAGACTGTCTGTCTCCTTCCTATAGTGTTTTTATGCTTTTCATCCAGGCTTGGAAATCCTCATCTGGGATGCTTTGACTTCACTTTCAACAACTTTCTTACAGAACCAATAGAGGAATTGGTCACATTTTCTTCAATTAAAACACATTTTACATCAGAGTTGTTTCACCCTCCATCTCCTGTCTCACCCTCCTCCTCCTGTTTCACCCTCCTCCTCCTGTCTCACCCTCCTCCTCCTGTTTCACCCTCCTCCTGCTCCTCCTCCTCCTCCTGTCTCACCCTCCTCCTGTCTCCCCCTCCTCCTCCTGTCTCCCCCTCCTCCTCCTCCTGTCTCACCCTCCTCCTCCTCCTGCCTCACCCTCCTCCTCCTCCTCCTCCTCCTCCTCCTCCTCCTCCTCCTCCTCCTCCTCCTGTCTCACCCTCCTCCTCCTCTTCCTGTCTCACCCTCACCCTCCTCCTCGTCCTCCTCCTGTCTCACCCTCCTCCTGTCTCACCCTCCTCCTCCTGTCTCACCCTCCTCCTTCTCCTGTCTCACTGCGTCCTGTTGAACAAGGAGTGTTGACTCATAATGGTGAGCATCTCCGCAGCAGGTTCTGAGAGCTCTCTCTGTCTCTCTGTCCACTCTGTTCCTCTCTGTCTCTCTGTCCACTCTGTTTCTCTCTGTCTCTCTGTCCACTCTGCTCCACTCCACTCTGCCTCCATCTGTCCTGTCTCAGTCCCACAGGACAGACCAGCTCATTTTGCATTCAGTTAGCGGAAAGCCTGCTTTTGTTTTCCTACTAACCCCATGCTCTCTCTCTCTCTCTCTCTCTCTCTCTCTCTCTCTCTCTCTCTCTCTCTCTCTCTCTCTCTCTCTCTCTCTCTCTCTCTCTCTCTCTCTCAGGGTTTCAGAGGACTATATATCACCCTCCCCCCTCTCTCAGTGACCTCTGTGACATTGACAAGCTATAAAAGACAATGGAATAAGCATTCAAACAGACAGCGTACACAGTCAGTATCCCTATAGTCATGACTGTCTACACAGTGAAGATATATCCATATCAACATGACTCTCCATGCTACTGTAGGAAGCAAAGTGATAAATAAAAAGAGATTGACAGCGACGTCTTCTCCACTTTATAGCTGCGTAATGCAAAACAGATGTAGGGATTGGTGGATTATCCATTTGTTCAAGACCGTCACTAAATCCATGTCGCTCCATGAGAACACATTGTGCTATCTGTGGATAGATAGAAACCTTCCTTAGTGATGGATGTGTCACACTGTAGGTCTTAACCCTCTGTTGTCCCCTGTCTTTACCCTGTCTCTACCTGTCTCTGTAGTCCCCTGTCTTTACCCTGTCTCTACCTGTCTCTGTTGTCCCCTGTCTTTACCCTCTCTACCTGTCTCTGTAGTCCCCGTCTTAACCCTGTCTCTACCTGTCTCTGTTGTCCCCTGTATTTCCCCTGTCTCTACCTGTCTCTGTTGTCCCCTGTCTTTACCCTGTCTCTGTTGTCCCCTGTCTTTACCCTGTCTCTACCTGTCTCTGTAGTCCCCTGTCTTTACCCCGTCTCGACCTGTCTCTGTTGTCCCCTGTCTTTACCCTGTCTCTACCTGTCTCTGTTGTCCCCTGTCTTTACCCTGTCTCTACCTGTCTCTGTAGTCCCCTGTTTTACCCTGTCTCTACCTGTCTCTGTTGTCCCCTGTCTTTACCCTGTCTCTACCTGTCTCTGCTGTCCCCTGTCTTTACCCCGTCTCTACCTGTCTCTGTAGTCCGCTGTCTTAACCCTGTCTCTACCTGTCTCTGCTGTCCCCTGTCTTTACCCTGTCTTTACCCTGTCTCTGTTGTCCCCTGTCTTTACCCTGTCTCTACCTGTCTCTGTAGTCCCCTGTCTTTACCCTGTCTCTACCTGTCTCTGTTGTCCCCTGTCTTTACCCTGTCTCTACCTGTCTCTGCTGTCCCCTGTCTTTACCCTGTCTCTACCTGTCTCTGTTGTCCCCTGTCTTTACCCTGTCTCTACCTGTCTCTGTTGTCCCCTGTCTTTACCCTGTCTCTGTTGTCCCCTGTCTTTACCCTGTCTCTACCTGTCTCTGTTGTCCCCTGTCTTTACCCTGTCTCTACCTGTCTCTGTAGTCCCCTGTCTTAACCCTGTCTCTACCTGTCTCTGCTGTCCCCTGTCTTTACCCTGTCTCTACCTGTCTCGGTTGTCCCCTGTCTTTACCCTGTCTCTGTTGTCCCCTGTCTTTCCCCTGTCTCTACCTGTCTCTGTTGTCCCCTGTCTTTACCCTGTCTCTGTTGTCCCCTGTCTTTACCCTGTCACTATTGTCCCCTGTCTTTACCCTGTCTCTACCTGTCTCTGTTGTCCCCTGTCTTTACCCTGTCTCTGTTTTCCCCTGTCTTTCCCCTGTCTTTACCTGGCCTTTCTCAGCCTTACTGTCTCAACTTTATAAATCATCTCTGCTATCAAATATTCAGGGGATCAGGCAGGGCAGGTTAAAGAATTTCTTAAATGTTCATAGCGTGACAGTCTGTCCCACATAAACCCCTCAGCTATCCGGTGTTCTGGGGCAAAAATGATCTTCTGTGTCACTGTAATAGTGGAGAATTCCACTTGTATCACTAGCCTATGGGGCTGTGTATACCCCTAGGCCCGCTCCCTCCTCTTTCATGGCATTTAGAACGATAACATTTGGCAAAGCTAGTTTTGACAGAAAAATGAGCTCTGCTTCCCACATTGTGACAAAGCCAGGAGGCACCGGGAGCCACCGGGGCCCTGCCATAACACCAATCAGCCAATCAGCTGCCACTTTACTGGATAATGATGCTGCTTCAGTCCTTAATAAGAGCCCTGTGCACTGGGACATTCAGACAGTCAGACAGGAGACACTTAATGATGTGGTCTGTTTTATTAAGCCTCCCATTCATCTCCTTTAGGATCTCAGCCTAACAAGCATCAGTCTGGGCTGGTTTAGTCTGGGCTGGAGGCATGGCATCCACTCTGTTAAATAATACTGACTATACTTCATCAACAGACTCTAGAAATGGCAATAAATTAATCCAACAAATGAAAACAGTGATATAAAAGCATCCACTGTTATGGCATGGTCTAACAAAGGCATGGTTTTAAGAATGGAAACAAAGTAATTTAAATTATAATGATATAGGATGTAATGGCAATAAAATATCCTGTTCAAAGAATATCACATTTTCATTGTTTGTCCAATTCCAATATCATAGGAGAAAAAACAACGGAAAATAGGTTTGCAAAATAGTTAGAAAGAATTTATATATTACATGCAAATCATTGTAATATGATGTTTTTTTGTGAAATTAATGAGTTTCCCGGTAGTGAACAGCTGTGGAGGCCTGGGGTATCAGAGCATTAGAGAGGTTAAACTGCATATGAAATAGTGATGAAACCATAGATGCTGGGACCAATTAAGACTCTCACTCCACCTCCTCATCTCTCCACCCTCCCCTGCTCCGTCCATCCCTCCATCCTCCGTCCATCCATCCATACCCTCTCTGGAACAGCAGACCCTGTAGCACTGTAACCGATTCCCTCTGGATTTTGACTCTGAACTAGTTAAAGTGGAACCAGGGGAGAAGGCTGTCCTACCAGTGTGTGAGGAGGGAAATGGCAGGGTATTGAGCTTGTAGGTCCAGCCTAGTTCTTATTCAGTATGTAGGTCCAGACCAGTCCTTCTAGGTCCAGCCCAGTCCTTGTAGGTCCAGACCAGTCCTTCTAGGTCCAGCCCAGTAGATATTGCAGGTCCAGCCCAGTAGATCTTGCAGGTCCAGCCCTTCTAGGTCCAGCCCAGTCCTTCTAGGTCCAGCCCAGTCCTTGTAGGTCCAGCCCAGTCCTTGTAGGTCCAGCCTAGTAGATCTTGCAGGTCCAGCCCAGTAGATCTTGTAGGTCCAGCCCAGTCCTGGTAGGTCCAGCCTAGTAGATCTTGCAGGTCCAGCCCAGTAGATCTTGTAGGTCCAGCCCAGTCCTTCTAGGTCCAGCCCAGTCCTTGTAGGTCCAGCCCAGTCCTTCTAGGTCCAGCCCAGTAGATCTTGTAGGTCCAGCCCAGTCCTTGTAGGTCCAGCCCAGTCCTTCTAGGTCCAGCCCAGTAGATCTTGTAGGTCCAGCCCAGTCCTTCTAGGTCCAGCCCAGTAGAACTTGTAGGTCCAGCCCAGACCTTGTAGGTCCAGACCAGTCCTTGTAGGTCCAGCCTAGTAGTGCTTGTAGGTCCAGGCTAGTAGTTTATAGGTCCAGCCCAATAGAGCTTGTAGGTCCATGATAGTGCCTTGTAGGTCCAGCCCAGAAGAATTTGTAGGTCCAGCTCTGTCCTTATTGAGCTTGTAGGTCCAACCCAGTCCTTAGAGCTGGTAGATACAGTCCATTAGAGCTAGTAGATACAGTCCATTAGAGCTAGTAGATACAGTCCATTAGAGCTAGTAGATACAGTCCATTAGAGCTAGTAGATACAGTCCATTAGAGCTAGAAGATACAGCCCATTAGAGCTAGTAGATACAGTCTAGTAGAGCTAGTAGATAAAGTCTAGTAGAGCTAGTAGATACATCCAGTAACGCTAGTAGATACAGTCTAGTAGAGCTAGTAGATACAGACCATTATAGCTAGTAGATACAGTCCATTAGAGCTAGTAGATAAAGTCTAGTAGAGCTAGTAGATACATCCAGTAGCGCTAGTAGATACAGTCTAGTAGAGATTGTAGCTACAGTCCATTAGAGCTAGTAGATACAGTCCATTAGAGCTAGTAGATACAGTCCATTAGAGCTGGTAGACACAGTCTAGTAGAGCTAGTAGATACAGTCTAGTAGAGCTTGTAGATACAGTCCATTAGAGCTAGTATATATTGTCCATTAGAGCTAGTAGATACAGTCCATTAGAGCTAGTAGATACAGTCCATAAGAGCTAGTAGATACAGTCCATTAGAGCTAGTAGATAACGTCTAGTAGAGCTAGTAGATGCATCCAGTAGCGCTAGTAGATACAGTCTAGTAGAGCTTGTAGATACAGTCCATTAGAGCTAGTAGATACAGTCCATTAGAGCTAGTAGATACAGTCCATTAGAGCTGGTAGACACAGTCTAGTAGAGCTAGTAGATACAGTCTCGTATAGCTTGTAGATACAGTCCATTAGAGCTAGTAGATAAAGTCCATTAGAGCTGGTAGATATTGTCCATTAGAGCTAGTAGATACAGTCCATTAGAGCTAGTAGATACAGTCCATTAGAGCTAGTAGATACAGTCCATTAGAGCTAGTAGATACAGTCCATTAGAGCTAGTAGATACAGACTATTAGAGCTAGTAGATACAGTCCATTACAGCTAGTAGATAAAGTCTAGTAGAGCTAGTAGATACATCCAGTAGTGCTAGTAGATACAGTCTAGTAGAGCTTGTAGAGACAGTCCATTAGAGCTAGTAGATACAGTCCATTAGAGCTAGTAGATACAGTCCATTAGAGCTGGTAGACACAGTCTAGTAGAGCTAGTAGATACAGTCTAGTAGAGCTTGTAGATACAGTCCATTAGAGCTAGTAGATATTGTCCATTAGAGCTAGTAGATTCAGTCCATTAGAGCTAGTAGATACAGTCCATTAGAGCTAGTATATACGGTCTAGTACAGCTAGTAGATACATCCAGTAGCGCTAGTAGATACCGTCCAGTAGCGCTAGTAGATACAGTCCATTTGAGCTAGTAGATACAGTCCATTAGAGCTAGTAGATACAGTCTAGTAGAGCTAGTAGATACAGTCCATTAGAGCTAGTAGATACAGTCCATTAGAGCTAGTAGATACAGTCCAGTAGAGCTAGTAGATACAGTCCATTAGAGCTAATAGATACCGTCCATTAGAGCTAGTAGATACAGTCCATTAGAGCTAGTAGATACAGTCTAGTAGAGCTGGTAGATACAGTCCATTAGAGCTAGTAGATACAGTCCAGAAGAGAAAGTAGATACAGTCCATTAGAGCTAGTAGATACAGTCTAGTAGAGCTGTTAGATACAGTCTAGTAGAGCTAGTAGATACAGTCCATTAGAGCTAGTAGATACAGTCTAGTAGAGCTAGTAGATTCAGTCTAGTAGAGCTAGTAGATACAGTCCATTAGAGCTAGTAGATACAGTCCATTAGAGCTAGTAGATACAGTCCATTAGAGCTGGTAGATACAGTCTAGTAGAGCTAATAGATACAGTCTAGTAGAGCTTGTAGATACAGTCAATTAGAGCTAGTTGATGAAATCCATTAGAGCTAGTAGAGCCAGTCCATTAGAGCTAGTAGATACAGTCTAGTAGAGCTAGTAGATACAGTCCAGTAGCGCTAGTAGATACAGTCCATTAGAGCTAGTAGATACAGTCCATTAGAGCTAGTAGATACAGTCTAGTAGAGCTAGTAGATACAGTCCATTAGAGCTAGTAGATACAGTCTAGTAGAGCTAGTAGATACAGTCCAGTAGCGCTAGTAGATACAGTCCATTAGAGCTAGTAGATACAGTCCATTAGAGCTAGTAGAGTAGAGTCTAGTAGAGCTAATAGATAAAGTATATTAGAGCTAGTCGATACAGTCCATTAGAGCTATCAGATACAGTCCATTAGAGCTAGTAGATACAGTCTAGTAGAGCTAGTAGATACAGTCTAGTAGAGCTAGTAGATACAGTCCAGTAGCTCTAGTAGATACAGTCCATTAGAGCTAGTAGATACAGTCTAGTAGAGCTAGTAGATACTGTCCAGAAGTGCTAGTAGATACAGTCCATTAGAACTGGTAGATACAGTCCATTAGAGCTAGTAGATACAGTCCATTAGAGCTAGTAGATACAGTCCATTAGAGCTAGTAGATACAGACCATTAGAGCTAGTAGATACAGTCCATCAGAGCTGGTAGATACAGTCCATTAGAGATAGTAGATACAGTCTAGTAGAGCTAGTAGATACAGTCCATTAGAGCTAGTAGATACAGTCTAGTAGAGCTATTAGATACAGTCTAGTAGAGCTAGTAGATACAGTCCATTAGAGCTAGTAGATACAGTCTAGTAGAGCTAGTAGATTCAGTCTAGTAGAGCTGGTAGATACAGTCCATTAGAGCTAGTAGATACAGTCCAGTAGAGATAGTATATACAGTACATTAGAGCTAGTAGATACAGTCTAGTAGAGCTATTAGATACAGTCTAGTAGAGCTAGTAGATACAGTCCATTAGAGCTAGTATATACGGTTTAGTACAGCTAGTAGATACATCCAGTAGCGCTAGTAGATACCGTCCAGTAGCGCTAGTAGATACAGTCCATTAGAGCTAGTAGATACAGTCCAGTAGAGCTAGTAGATACAGTCCATTAGAGCTAGTAGATACCGTCCATTAGAGCTAGTAGATACAGTCCATTAGAGCTAGTAGATACAGTCTAGTAGAGCTGGTAGATACAGTCCATTAGAGCTAGTAGATACAGTCCAGTAGAGATAGTAGATACAGTCCATTAGAGCTAGTAGATACAGTCTAGTAGAGCTGTTAAATACAGTCTAGTAGAGCTAGTAGATACAGTCCATTAGAGCTAGTAGATACAGTCTAGTAGAGCTAGTAGATTCAGTCTAGTAGAGCTAGTAGATACAGTCCATTAGAGCTAGTAGATACAGTCCATTAGAGCTAGTAGATACAGTCCATTAGAGCTGGTAGATACAGTCTAGTAGAGCTAATAGATACAGTCAAGTAGAGCTTGTAGATACAGTCAATTAGAGCTAGTTGATGAAGTCCATTAGAGCTAGTAGAGACAGTCCATTAGAGCTAGTAGATACAGTCTAGTAGAGCTAGTAGATACAGTCCAGTAGCGCTAGTAGATACAGTCCATTAGAGCTAGTAGATACAGTCCATTAGAGCTAGTAGATACAGTCTAGTAGAGCTAGTAGATACAGTCCATTAGAGCTAGTAGATACAGTCTAGTAGAGCTAGTAGATACAGTCCAGTAGCGCTAGTAGATACAGTCCATTAGAGCTAGTAGATACAGTCCATTAGAGCTAGTAGAGTAGAGTAGTCTAGTAGAGCTACTAGATAAAGTCTATTAGAGCTAGTAGATACAGTCCATTAGAGCTATCAGATACAGTCCATTAGAGCTAGTAGATACAGTCTAGTAGAGCTAGTAGATACAGTCTAGTAGAGCTAGTAGATACAGTCCAGTAGCTCTAGTAGATACAGTCCATTAGAGCTAGTAGATACAGTCTAGTAGAGCTAGTAGATACTGTCCAGAAGTGCTAGTAGATACAGTCCATTAGAGCTGGTAGATACAGTCCATTAGAGCTAGTAGATACAGTCCATTAGAGCTAGTAGATACAGTCCATTAGAGCTAGTAGATACAGACCATTAGAGCTAGTAGATACAGTCCATCAGAGCTGGTAGATACAGTCCATTAGAGCTAGTAGATACAGTCTAGTAGAGCTAGTAGATACAGTCCATTAGAGCTAGTAGATACAGTCTAGTAGAGCTATTAGATACAGTCTAGTAGAGCTAGTAGATACAGTCCATTAGAGCTAGTAGATACAGTCTAGTAGAGCTAGTAGATTCAGTCTAGTAGAGCTGGTAGATACAGTCCATTAGAGCTAGTAGATACAGTCCAGTAGAGATAGTAGATACAGTCCATTAGAGCTAGTAGATACAGTCTAGTAGAGCTATTAGATACAGTCTAGTAGAGCTAGTAGATACAGTCCATTAGATCTAGTAGATACAGTCTAGTAGAGCTAGTAGATTCAGTCTAGTAGAGCTAGTAGATACAGTCCATTAGAGCTAGTAGATACAGTCCATTAGAGCTAGTAAATACAGTCCATTAGAGCTGGTAGATACAGTCTAGTAGAGCTAGTAGATACAGTCTAGTAGAGCTTGTAGATACAGTCAATTAGAGCTAGTTGATGAAGTCCAATAGAGCTAGTAGAGACAGTCCATTAGAGCTAGTAGATAAAGTCTAGTAGAGCTAGTAGATACAGTCCAGTAGCGCTAGTAGATACAGTCCATTAGAGCTAGTAGATACAGTCCATTAGAGCTAGTATATACAGTCTAGTAGAGCTAGTAGATACAGTCCATTAGAGCTAGTAGATACAGTCTAGTAGAGCTAGTAGATACAGTCCAGTAGCGCTAGTAGATACAGTCCATTAGAGCTAGTAGATACAGTCCATTAGAGCTAGTAGAGTAGAGTAGAGTCTAGTAGAGCTAATAGATAAAGTCTATTAGAGCTAGTAGATACAGTCCATTAGAGCTAGCAGATACATTCCATTAGAGCTAGTAGATACAGTCTAGTAGAGCTAGTAGATACAGTCTAGTAGAGCTAGTAGATACAGACCATTAGAGCTAGTAGATACAGTCCATCAGAGCTGGTAGATACAGTCCATTAGATCTAGTAGATACAGTCTAGTAGAGCTAGTAGATACAGACCATTAGAGCTAGTAGATACAGTCCATCAGAGCTGGTAGATACAGTCCATTAGAGCTAGTAGATACAGTCCATTAGAGCTAGTAGATACAGTCCATTAGAGCTGGTAGATACAGTCCATTGGAGCTAGTAGATACAGTCTAGTAGAGCTTGTAGATACAGTACATTAGAGCTAGTAGATACAGTCTAGTAGAGCTAGTAGATACAGTCCACTAGAGCTAGTAGATACAGTCCATTAGAGCTGGTAGATACAGTCTAGTAGAGCTAGTAGATACAGTCTAGTAGAGCTAGTAGATACTGTCTAGTAGTGTTAGGCTATGGTTAAACCCAGCACTCAGAGAAACAAAACACGACTAAGGGAGTGGAAGAAACAAAAATGCTTTTAATTAAAATTCAATTTGTCTTAGTCCAAAAAACAACTGAAGAAAAGGAACAGAGTGGGCTAGTCGGCTCCGGAGGAAGGAGAGGCTGAGGCAGGCAGGCAGGCAGGCAGGCAGGCAGGCAGGCAGGCAGGCAGGAAGGTTGGGAGGTATGTCTGAACTGAAGACAAAACAAACGACAGGTTAAGGAGAGTAAAGAGCCAGGCTGAAGACAAAGACAATTAAACTCTACTGGTGAGCTAAGTTACCGCTCTAGTAAGAACAATGATCTGGTGCCGGTGGAGAGCCATGCCCAGGAATTAGTAGTGCAGGTTGATGAGAGAATAGAATGCAGCTGCGTAGGCAGGAATCACTGGAAACAACCCGCAGCTGCACAGGAGAGGCAGATCCTGAGCACGCCCCCCGATCCACTCCAGACACACACCGGCAGACGCACCAACATAATGGGGACAAACCCACATACAGATACGACAGACAAAGAGGGGACAAAACAAGGAGGAAGGGAACCAGAAAAGGGAGAGACAAGCTGCCCACATAACAGTACCCCCCCCTCAATGGTCGCCACCTGGCGACCCACCAGGCCTGTCAGGGTTGTCGTGATGGAAGTCCGTGATCAACTGAGTATCCAACACAAAACGCTTAGGGACCCAAGACCTCTCCTCAGATCCATAACCTTCCCAATCGACTAGGTATTGGAGACCCCTACCCCGCCTCCGAGAGTCCAGGAGCCTACTGACGGTGTAGGCCGGATGGTCGTCAATGAGGCGAACAGGTGGAGGTGGATCTGCCGGCGGACACAAAAGGCTGGAGGACACAGGTTTCAGTTGGGAGACGTGGAAAGTAGGGTGTATCTTCATGGCTGAAGGCAAGTTCAAACGAACCGCAGCGGGGTTAACGATGGACTCCACCACAAACGGACCCAGGTACAGAGGAGACAGCTTGCGTGATTTGGTACGAAGAGGTACGTTCCTTGATGACAGCCAAACTTCTTGACCAGGATGAAACACAGGTGCGGGAGTCCTGCTCCTATCCGCTGTCGTCTTGTTCCTGTCGGTGGTCCGAAGCAACGCTTCCCGAGCGTCGCTCCACACTCTCTGGCAGCGGCGGAGGTTCTCCTGAACCGAAGGAACAGCCAATTCCTTCTCCTGAGCAGGAAACAGAGGGGGTTGATAACCCATGGTTACCTCGAAGGGTGAAAGGCCGGTGGCAGAGGTGGTGAGGGAGTTGTGGGCGTACTCTATCCAAGGCAGATGTTTGGCCCAGGATGATGGATGTTGAGCAGCCACACAACGAAGGGTTGCTTCGAGGTCTTGATTGGCTCTTTCTGTTTGACCGTTGGTCTGGGGATGAAACCCTGAGGACAGACAAACGGAAGCACCCAAAGCAGAACAGAAAACCTTCCAAACACGGGAAGTAAACTGTGGGCCTCTATCAGATACGATGTCCACAGGTATTCCATGGGGACGGAATACATGTTGGACTAGGAGGTCCGCTGTCTCACTGGCAGACGGAAATTTTGGTAATGCTATATAGTGAACAGATTTAGAGAATCTGTCCACAATGGTAAGTATAGTATCATTACCTTCAGTCTTGGGTAGGCCGGTGACAAAATCCATGGCTATGTGGGACCAGGGACGGCTGGGAACTGGGAGGGGTAGCAGCAGCCCCGAAGGGGCCCGATGGGAGGCTTTGCCCCGAGCACAGGTTGAACAGGCTGCCACAAAAGCCCGAACATCAGTTTCCATTGAAGGCCACCAAAAATGTATCTTAAGCAGCGTCAACATGCGTCTCATCCCAGGGTGACCAGCAAAACGGGAGGTGTGAATCCACTGCAACACCTGAGACCGGACCGTCCCGGGTCCGTGGCAAGTGCAGTCTTCACAAGAGACTCGATCTCCCACTGTACTGCCGCCACGACGCATGAGGAAGGTAGGACTGCCTCAGGCTCGCTGGTCTCCGAAGGGTCAGCAAACTGGCGAGACAAAGCATTTGGTTTAACATTTCTTGACCCCGGTCTGTATGTAAGAATAAAGTTAAACCTACTAAAAAACAGGGCCCATCTGGCTTGGCGTGAGTTGAGTCTCTTAGTGGCTTGGATGTAAGCCAAGTTTTTGTGGTCTGTCCAGACCACAAACGGCAGTTCAGCTCCATCCAGCCAGTGCCGCCATTCTTCCAGTGCTAGCTTAACCGCCAGCAGTTCCCGGTTTCCAACGTCGTAATTCCGTTCTGTGGGTGACAATTTCTTGGAGAAAAAAGCACAGGGGTGAAGCTTTTGGTCAGTGGGGGAGCGCTGGGAGAGGACTGCTCCCACACCTGAGTCAGACGCGTCCACCTCCACAATAAACTGCAGAGAGGTATTGGGGTGTATCAACACGGGGGAGGTGGAAAACAGTTCCTTCAAAACCCCTACCGCCTGCTCCGCCTCAGGGGACCACAGAAAAGGGACTTTTGGGGATGTGAGTCTAGTAAGGGGTGCCACCACTTTACTAAAACCCTTAATGAATCTACGGTAGAAGTTAGCAAAGCCCAAAAATCGTTGAAGTTGCTTACGGGTGGTGGGTGTGGGCCATTCCGTCACTGCCCGGATCTTCTCGGGGTCCGCCTTCACCTGCCCGCTCTCAATGATGAAACCAAGGAACGATGTAGACCGTTTGTGGAACTCACTTTTCTGCTTTGACGTACAGCTTATTCTCCAAGAGCCGTTGAAGGACTTGACGGATGTGTGACTCATGCTCCTCAGGTGACTTGGAAAAAATAAGAATATCATCCAGGTATACAAAGACAAATCGGTTCAAAAAATTCCTAAGAACATCGTTCACCATGGCTTGGAATACAGCAGGGGCGTTAGAGAGCCCAAAGGGCATGACCAAATACTCAAAATGCCCCAGTGGAGTGTTGAAAGCGGTTTTCCACTCGTCTCCCTTTCGGATTCTGACAAGGTGATAAGCGTTCCTGAGGTCGAGCTTGGAGAAAACCGTGGCGCCATGCAGAGGTTCAAAAGCTGAGTTGATGAGTGGAAGGGGATACTTGTTTTTAACAGTTATGTTGTTTAAACCCCTGAAATCGATACAGGGGCGTAACGACTTGTCTTTCTTTTCAACGAAAAAGAAACCTGCACCCAAAGGAGACGACGAGGGACGGATTATGCCCGAGGCCAGAGAATCACCAATATACTGCTCCATTGCCTCTCTTTCCGGTCGGGGCAGATTGTATAAGCGACTAGAGGGCAAGGGAGCACCAGGAAGCAGTTCAATAGGGCAATCATAAGGCCTATGTGGTGGTAGAGACAGAGCCTTGTCCTTACTGAAAACCTCCGCTAAGTCATGGTATTCCTTGGGGACAGACGACAGATCGGGAGGAGCTGAGGGATGAGTTGGGTTACACTTAGTGGGGGGAACCGCTGACCTAAGGCACTCCGAATGGCAGTTAGTGCTCCAACTGAGAATGGTGTGACGTGTCCAATCCATTTGTGGATTGTGAAGAGCCAACCAGGGGAAACCAAGGATAAGGGGGGTAGCTGAGCCAGACATAACTCTTAACTGAATGCTTTCACAATGATTGCCAGAAATCACTAGGGAAACGGGGGTGGTTTGATGAGTTATCTCCGCGAGGAGGCGCCCATCAAGGGCTGTGACTCGAATGGGGGTAGGTAGTGGCTCCACGGGGATACGAGCTTGTGTAACGAACTGGTGGCTAATAAAGTTGTCTTCTGCACCTGAGTCTATGAGAGCTGAGAGTGGCAGGGAATGACTCTGGAAACGTAAGGTTACAGGTACTTGTAATCGGGGAATGATGGGTTCAGGATCTAACTCTGGGCTCGCAAGTAGACCCATCGTTACGAGCGAGCCTTGTCTTTTGGTCGCTTAGGGCATGTAGCCAGAATGTGTGTGGCGTCTCCACAGTACAGGCACTCACCCGCCTGGAGGCGCCGTTGCCGCTCTGCTGGAGGTAGTCGAGCTCGACCCACTTGCATTGGTTCCTCCTCTGTGCTCGGGATGGGATCAGGAACAAGAAGCTGCCGGCTCCGGGGAGGCGAGACTCGAGTGGTTGAAGGCTGGGGAACTCGTCCTCCTAGATGTGGCTGACCGCCTCTCTCCCGACGCCTCTCCCGCAACCGGTTGTCTAGCTTAATGGACAGGGAAACGAAAGAATGTAAATAATGTGGCTCGTCACGAGCAGCCAGTTCATCCTTAATGGCTTCATTCAAACCGTTTAGAAATGCTCCTTGAAGTGCCACATTGTTCCACTTGGAGTCCGCTGCCAAAGTCCAGAACTCTATAGAGTACTCAGCCACACTGTTAGAACCCTGCCTCAAATTAAAAAGTCTCTTGGAGGAATTACCCACATGGTCAGGATGGTCAAAAACAGTCTTCAATTTAGCAGAAAAATCAGCAAAAGTCAATCCAGTCAAAGTTTGATTTGAGCACACAGCCTCAGCCCAAACCAGAGCTCTCCCTCTTAACAGCCCCAGAACATAATGTACCTTAGAGGAATCAGTAGAAAACGACAGTGGTCTCTGCCGAAAAATCAAGTCACACTGAAGCAAAAATCCCCGGCACTTGTCCAATTCTCCATTGAACGGTTCAGGCGACGTGACAGGGGGTTCCCGATGGAACGAAGCCTGAATAATGTCAGAGGAACCAACTTGGGGTGCATCAAACTGGGGGTCAGAGAGAGATGGAGAACTGATTACAGACAATTTAGAGACTTGTGTAGTTAACTGAGTCACCTGGTTCAGCAGTTGATGATTATTTTCCAAAAGAGTCCGAATCAATTGGCCATGCTGTCCTAGCAACGTTCCTTGAGCCTGGATAGCTTGTTGGAAGCTGTCTTTGTTTGCCCGTGCTGTTTCTCTGTTGGGTCCATGGCCAGATCGTTCTGTTAGGCTATGGTTAAACCCAGCACTCAGAGAAACAAAACACGACTAAGGGAGTGGAAGAAACAAAATTGCTTTTAATTAAAATTCAATTTGTCTTAGTCCAAAAAACAACTGAAGAAAAGGAACAGAGTGGGCTAGTCGGCTCTGGAGGAAGGAGAGGCTGAGGCAGGCAGGCAGGCAGGCAGGCAGGAAGGTTGGGAGGTATGTCTGAACTGAAGACAAAACAAACGACAGGTTAAGGAGAGTAAAGAGCCAGGCTGAAGACAAAGACAATTAAACTCTACTGGTGAGCTAAGTTACCGCTCTAGTAAGAACAACGATCTGGCGCCGGTGGAGAGCCATGCCCAGGAATTAGTAGTGCAGGTTGATGAGAGAATAGGATGCAGCTGCGTAGGCAGGAATCACTGGAAACAACCCGCAGCTGCACAGGAGAGGCAGATCCTGAGCATGCCCCCCGATCCACTCCAGACACACACCGGCAGACGCACCAACATAATGGGGACAAACCCACATACAGATACGACAGACAAAGAGGGGACAAAACAAGGAGGAAGGGAACCAGAAAAGGGAGAGACAAGCTGCCCACATAACAAGTAGAGCTAGTAGATACAGTCCATTAGAGCTAGTAGATACAGTCCATTAAACCTAATAAATACAGTCCATTAGAGCTAGTAGATACAGTCCAGTAGAGCTAGTGGATACAGTCAAGTAGAGCTGGTAGATACAGTCCAGTAGAGCTAGTAGATACAGTCCAGTAGAGCTAGTAGATACAGTCCATTAGAGCTAGTAGATACAGTCTAGTAGAGCTAGTAGATAAAGTATAGTAGAGCTAGTAGATACAGTCTAGTAGAGCTAGTAGATACAGTCTAGTAGAGCTAGTAGATACAGTCCATTAGAGCTAGTAGATGCAGTCCATTAGAGCTAGTAGATACAGTCCATTAAAGCTAGTAGATACAGTCCATTAGAGCTAGTAGATACAGTCCATTAGAGCTAGAAGATACAGTCTAGTAGAGCTAGTAGATACAGTCCATTAGAGCTAGTAGATACAGTCCATTAGAGCTAGTAGATACAGTCCATTAGAGCTAGTAGATACAGTCCATTAGAGCTAGTAGATACAGTCCATTAGAGCTAGTAGATACAGTCCATTAGAGCTAGTAGATGCAGTCCATTAGAGCTAGTAGAGTAGAGTAGAGTCTAGTAGAGCTAATAGATACAGTCTATTAGAGCTAGTAGATACAGTCCATTAGAGCTAGCAGATACAGTCCATTAGAGCTAGTAGATACAGTCTAGTAGAGCTAGTAGATATAGTCTAGTAGAGCTAGTAGATACAGTCCAGTAGCTCTAGTAGATACAGTACATTAGAGCTAGTAGATACAGTCTAGTAGAGCTAGTAGATACTGTCTAGAAGCGCTAGAAGATACAGTCCATTAGAGCTGGTAGATACAGTCCATTAGAGCTAGTAGATAAAGTCCATTATAGCTAGTAGATACAGTCCATTAGAGCTAGTAGATACAGTCCATTAGAGCTAGTAGATACAGTCCATTAGAGCTAGTAGATACAGACCATTAGAGCTAGTAGATACAGTCACTCAGAGCTGGTAGATACAGTCCATTAGAGCTAGTAGATACAGTCTAGTAGAGCTAGTAGATACAGACCATTAGAGCTAGTAGATACAGTCCATTAGAGCTAGTAGATACAGTCCATTAGAGCTAGTAGATACAGTCCATTAGAGCTAGTAGATACAGTCCATTAGAGCTAGTAGATACAGTCCATTAGAGCTGGTAGATACAGTCCATTGGAGCTAGTAGATACAGTCTAGTAGAGCTTGTAGACACAGTACATTAGAGCTAGTAGATACAGTCTAGTAGAGCTAGTAGATACAGTACATTAGAGCTAGTAGATACAGTCCATTAGAGCTGGTAGATACAGTCTAGTAGAGCTAGTAGATACAGTCTAGTAGAGCTAGTAGATACAGTCTAGTAGAGCTAGTAGATACAGTCCATTAGAGCTAGTAGATACAGTCCATTAGAGCTAGTAAATACAGTCCAGTAGAGCTAATAGATACAGTCCATTAGAGCTAATAGATACAGTCCATTAGAGCTAGTAGATACAGTCTAGTAGAGCTAGAAGATACAGTCTAGTAGAGCTAGTAGATACAGTCCAGTAGCTCTAGTAGATACAGTACATTAGAGCTAGTAGATACAGTCTAGTAGAGCAAGTAGATACAGTCTAGTAGAGCTAGTAGATACAGTCCATTAGAGCAAGTAGATACAGTCCAGTAGAGCTAGAATATACAGTCCATTAGAGCTAGTAGATACAGTCCAATAGAGCTAGTAGATACAGTCTAGTAGAGCTAGTAGATAAAGTCCATTAGAGCTAGTAGATACAGTCCATTAGAGCTAGAAGATACAGTCCATTAGAGCTAGTAGATACAGTCCATTAGAGCTAGTAGATACAGTCCATTAGAGCTAGTAGATACAGTCCATTAGAGCTAGTAGATACAGTCCATTAGAGCTAGTAGATACAGTCTAGTAGAGCTAGTAGATACAGTCCATTAGAACTATTAGATAAAGTCCATTAGAGCTAGTAGATACAGTCCATTAGAGTGAGTAGATACAGTCCATTAGAGCTAGTATATACAGACCATTAGAGCTAGTAGATACAGTCCATTAGAGATGTTAGATACATTCCATTAGAGATAGTAGATACAGTCTAGAAGAGCTAGTAGATACAGTCCATTAGAGCTGGTAGATACAGTCTACTAGAGCTGGTAGATACTGTCCATTGGAGCTAGTAGATACAGTCTAGTATAGTAGAGCTAGTGGATACAGTCCATTAGAGCTATCAGATACAGTCTAGTAGAGCTATCAGATACAGTCTAGTAGAGCTAGTAGATACAGTCCATTAGAGTTAGTATATACAGTCCATTTTAGCTAGTAGATACATTCTAGTAGAGCTAGTAGATGAAGTCCATTAGAGCTGGTAGATACAGACCATTAGAGCTAGTAGCTACAGTCCATTAGAGCTGGTAGATACAGTCCATTAGAGCTAGTAGATACAGTCCATTAGAGCTAGTAGATACAGTCCATTAGAGCTAGTAGATACAGTCCATTAGAGCTGGTAGATACAGCCCATTAGAGCTAGTAGATACAGTCCATTAGAGCTAGTAGATACAGTCTACTAGATCTATTAGATACAGTCCATTAGAGCTGGTAGATACAGTCTAGTAGAGCTGGTAGATACAGTCCATTAGAGCTAGTAGATACAGACCATTAGAGCTAGTACATACAGTCTAGTAGAGCTGGTAGATACAGTCCATTGGAGCTAGTATATACAGTCTAGTAGAGTAGAGCTAGTAGATACAGTCCATTAGAGCTGGTAGATACAGTCTAGTAGAAATTGTAGATACAGTCCATTAGAGCTAGTAGATACAGTCTAGTAGAGCTAGTAGATACAGTCCATTAGAGCTAGTAGATACAGTCCATTAGAGCTAGTAGATACAGTCCATTAGAGCTGGTAGATACAGACCATTAGAGCTAGTAGATACGTTCCATTAGAGCTAGTAGATACGGTCCATTAGAGCTACTAGATACAGACCATTTGACCTGGTAGATACAGTCAATTAGAGCTAGTATATACAGTCTAGTAGAGCTAGTAGATACAGTCTATTAGAGCTGGTAGATGCAGTCCATTAGAGCTAGTAGATACAGTCTAGTAGAGCTAGTAGATACAGTCCATTAGAGCTAGTAGATACAGTCCATTAGAGCTAGAAGATACAGTCTAGTAGAGCTAGTAGATACAGTCCATTAGAGCTAGTAGATACAGTCCATTAGAGCTAGTAGATACAGTCCATTAGAGCTAGTAGATACAGTCCATTAGAGCTAGTAGATACAGTCCATTAGAGCTAGTAGATACAGTCCATTAGAGCTAGTAGATGCAGTCCATTAGAGCTAGTAGAGTAGAGTAGAGTCTAGTAGAGCTAATAGATACAGTCTATTAGAGCTAGTAGATACAGTCCATTAGAGCTAGCAGATACAGTCCATTAGAGCTAGTAGATACAGTCTAGTAGAGCTAGTAGATATAGTCTAGTAGAGCTAGTAGATACAGTCCAGTAGCTCTAGTAGATACAGTACATTAGAGCTAGTAGATACAGTCTAGTAGAGCTAGTAGATACTGTCTAGAAGCGCTAGAAGATACAGTCCATTAGAGCTGGTAGATACAGTCCATTAGAGCTAGTAGATAAAGTCCATTATAGCTAGTAGATACAGTCCATTAGAGCTAGTAGATACAGTCCATTAGAGCTAGTAGATACAGTCCATTAGAGCTAGTAGATACAGACCATTAGAGCTAGTAGATACAGTCACTCAGAGCTGGTAGATACAGTCCATTAGAGCTAGTAGATACAGTCTAGTAGAGCTAGTAGATACAGACCATTAGAGCTAGTAGATACAGTCCATTAGAGCTAGTAGATACAGTCCATTAGAGCTAGTAGATACAGTCCATTAGAGCTAGTAGATACAGTCCATTAGAGCTAGTAGATACAGTCCATTAGAGCTGGTAGATACAGTCCATTGGAGCTAGTAGATACAGTCTAGTAGAGCTTGTAGACACAGTACATTAGAGCTAGTAGATACAGTCTAGTAGAGCTAGTAGATACAGTACATTAGAGCTAGTAGATACAGTCCATTAGAGCTGGTAGATACAGTCTAGTAGAGCTAGTAGATACAGTCTAGTAGAGCTAGTAGATACAGTCTAGTAGAGCTAGTAGATACAGTCCATTAGAGCTAGTAGATATAGTCCATTAGAGCTAGTAAATACAGTCCAGTAGAGCTAATAGATACAGTCCAGTAGAGCTAATAGATACAGTCCATTAGAGCTAGTAGATACAGTCTAGTAGAGCTAGAAGATACAGTCTAGTAGAGCTAGTAGATACAGTCCAGTAGCTCTAGTAGATACAGTACATTAGAGCTAGTAGATACAGTCTAGTAGAGCAAGTAGATACAGTCTAGTAGAGCTAGTAGATACAGTCCATTAGAGCAAGTAGATACAGTCCAGTAGAGCTAGAATATACAGTCCATTAGAGCTAGTAGATACAGTCCAATAGAGCTAGTAGATACAGTCTAGTAGAGCTAGTAGATAAAGTCCATTAGAGCTAGTAGATACAGTCCATTAGAGCTAGAAGATACAGTCCATTAGAGCTAGTAGATACAGTCCATTAGAGCTAGTAGATACAGTCCATTAGAGCTAGTAGATACAGTCCATTAGAGCTAGTAGATACAGTCCATTAGAGCTAGTAGATACAGTCTAGTAGAGCTAGTAGATACAGTCCATTAGAACTATTAGATAAAGTCCATTAGAGCTAGTAGATACAGTCCATTAGAGTGAGTAGATACAGTCCATTAGAGCTAGTATATACAGACCATTAGAGCTAGTAGATACAGTCCATTAGAGATGTTAGATACATTCCATTAGAGATAGTAGATACAGTCTAGAAGAGCTAGTAGATACAGTCCATTAGAGCTGGTAGATACAGTCTACTAGAGCTGGTAGATACTGTCCATTGGAGCTAGTAGATACAGTCTAGTATAGTAGAGCTAGTGGATACAGTCCATTAGAGCTATCAGATACAGTCTAGTAGAGCTATCAGATACAGTCTAGTAGAGCTAGTAGATACAGTCCATTAGAGTTAGTATATACAGTCCATTTTAGCTAGTAGATACATTCTAGTAGAGCTAGTAGATGAAGTCCATTAGAGCTGGTAGATACAGACCATTAGAGCTAGTAGCTACAGTCCATTAGAGCTGGTAGATACAGTCCATTAGAGCTAGTAGATACAGTCCATTAGAGCTAGTAGATACAGTCCATTAGAGCTAGTAGATACAGTCCATTAGAGCTGGTAGATACAGCCCATTAGAGCTAGTAGATACAGTCCATTAGAGCTAGTAGATACAGTCTACTAGATCTATTAGATACAGTCCATTAGAGCTGGTAGATACAGTCTAGTAGAGCTGGTAGATACAGTCCATTAGAGCTAGTAGATACAGACCATTAGAGCTAGTACATACAGTCTAGTAGAGCTGGTAGATACAGTCCATTGGAGCTAGTATATACAGTCTAGTAGAGTAGAGCTAGTAGATACAGTCCATTAGAGCTGGTAGATACAGTCTAGTAGAAATTGTAGATACAGTCCATTAGAGCTAGTAGATACAGTCTAGTAGAGCTAGTAGATACAGTCCATTAGAGCTAGTAGATACAGTCCATTAGAGCTAGTAGATACAGTCCATTAGAGCTGGTAGATACAGACCATTAGAGCTAGTAGATACGTTCCATTAGAGCTAGTAGATACGGTCCATTAGAGCTACTAGATACAGACCATTTGAGCTGGTAGATACAGTCAATTAGAGCTAGTATATACAGTCTAGTAGAGCTAGTAGATACAGTCTATTAGAGCTGGTAGATGCAGTCCATTAGAGCTAGTAGATACAGTCTAGTAGAGCTAGTAGATACAGTCCATTAGAGCTAGTAGATACAGTCCATTAGCACTGGTAGATACAGTCCATTAGAGCTAGTAGATACAGTCTAGTAGAGCTAGTAGATACAGTCTAGTAGAGCTGGTAGATACAGTCCATTGGAGCTAGTATATACGGTCTAGTAGAGTAGAGCTAGTAGATACAGTCCATTAGAGCTGGTAGATACAGTCTAGTAGAAATTGTAGATACAGTCCATTAGAGCTAGTAGATACAGTCTAGTAGAGCTAGTAGATACAGTCCATTAGAGCTAGTAGATACAGTCCATTAGAGCTAGTAGATACAGTCTAGTAGAGCTAATAGATACAGTCCATTAGAGCTGGTAGATACAGACCATTAGAGCTAGTAGATACGTTCCATTAGAGCTAGTAGAAACGGTCCATTAGAGCTAGTAGATACAGTCAATTTGAGCTGGTAGATACAGTCCACTATAGCTAGTAGATACAGTCTAGTAGAGCTAGTAGATACAGTCTATTAGAGCTGGTAGATACAGTCCATTAGAGCTAGTAGATACAGTCTAGTAGAGCTAGTAGATACAGTCCATTAGAGCTGGTAGATACAGACCATTAGAGCTAGTAGATACAGTCCATTAGAGCTAGTAGATACAGTCCATTAGAGCTAGTAGATACAGTCCATTAGCGCTGGTAGATACAGTCCATTAGAGCTAGTAGATACAGTCTAGTAGAGCTAGTAGATACAGTCTAGTAGAGCTGGTAGATACAGTCCATTGGAGCTAGTATATACAGTCTAGTAGAGTAGAGCTAGTAGATACAGTCCATTAGAGCTGGTAGATACAGTCTAGTAGAAATTGTAGATACAGTCCATTAGAGCTAATAGATACAGTCTAGTAGAGCTAGTAGATACAGTCCATTAGAGCTAGTAGATACAGTCCATTAGAGCTAGTAGATACAGTCTAGTAGAGCTAGTAGATACAGTCCATTAGAGCTGGTAGATACAGACCATTAGAGCTAGTAGATACGTTCCATTAGAGCTAGTAGAAACGGTCCATTAGAGCTAGTAGATACAGTCAATTTGAACTGGTAGATACAGTCCACTATAGCTAGTAGATACAGTCTAGTAGAGCTAGTAGATACAGTCTATTAGAGCTGGTAGATACAGTCCATTAGAGCTAGTAGATACAGTCTAGTAGAGCTAGTAGATACAGTCCATTAGAGCTGGTAGATACAGACCATTAGAGCTAGTAGATACGTTCCATTAGAGCTAGTAGATACGGTCCATTAGAGCTAGTAGATACAGACCATTTGAGCTGGTAGATACAGTCAATTAGAGCTAGTATATACAATCTAGTAGAGCTAGTAGATACAGACCATTAGAGCTAGTACATACAGTCTAGTAGAGCTGGTAGATACAGTCCATTTGAGCTAGTATATACAGTCTAGTAGAGTAGAGCTAGTAGATACAGTCCATTAGAGCTGGTAGATACAGTCTAGTAGAAATTGTAGATACAGTCCATTAGAGCTAGTAGATACAGTCTAGTAGAGCTAGTAGATACAGTCCATTAGAGCTAGTAGATACAGTCCATTAGAGCTAGTAGATACAGTCCATTAGAGCTGGTAGATACAGACCATTAGAGCTAGTAGATACGTTCCATTAGAGCTAGTAGATACGGTCCATTAGAGCTACTAGATACAGACCATTTGAGCTGGTAGATACAGTCAATTAGAGCTAGTATATACAGTCTAGTAGAGCTAGTAGATACAGTCTATTAGAGCTGGTAGATGCAGTCCATTAGAGCTAGTAGATACAGTCTAGTAGAGCTAGTAGATACAGTCCATTAGAGCTAGTAGATACAGTCCATTAGCACTGGTAGATACAGTCCATTAGAGCTAGTAGATACAGTCTAGTAGAGCTAGTAGATACAGTCTAGTAGAGCTGGTAGATACAGTCCATTGGAGCTTGTATATACAGTCTAGTAGAGTAGAGCTAGTAGATACAGTCCATTAGAGCTGGTAGATACAGTCTAGTAGAAATTGTAGATACAGTCCATTAGAGCTAGTAGATACAGTCTAGTAGAGCTAGTAGATACAGTCCATTAGAGCTAGTAGATACAGTCCATTAGAGCTAGTAGATACAGTCTAGTAGAGCTAGTAGATACAGTCCATTAGAGCTGGTAGATACAGACCATTAGAGCTAGTAGATACGTTCCATTAGAGCTAGTAGAAACGGTCCATTAGAGCTAGTAGATACAGTCAATTTGAGCTGGTAGATACAGTCCACTATAGCTAGTAGATACAGTCTAGTAGAGCTAGTAGATACAGTCTATTAGAGCTGGTAGATACAGTCCATTAGAGCTAGTAGATACAGTCTAGTAGAGCTAGTAGATACAGTCCATTAGAGCTGGTAGATACAGACCATTAGAGCTAGTAGATACAGTCCATTAGAGCTAGTAGATACAGTCCATTAGAGCTAGTAGATACAGTCCATTAGCGCTGGTAGATACAGTCCATTAGAGCTAGTAGATACAGTCTAGTAGAGCTAGTAGATACAGTCTAGTAGAGCTGGTAGATACAGTCCATTGGAGCTAGTATATACAGTCTAGTAGAGTAGAGCTAGTAGATACAGTCCATTAGAGCTGGTAGATACAGTCTAGTAGAAATTGTAGATACAGTCCATTAGAGCTAATAGATACAGTCTAGTAGAGCTAGTAGATACAGTCCATTAGAGCTAGTAGATACAGTCCATTAGAGCTAGTAGATACAGTCTAGTAGAGCTAGTAGATACAGTCCATTAGAGCTGGTAGATACAGACCATTAGAGCTAGTAGATACGTTCCATTAGAGCTAGTAGAAACGGTCCATTAGAGCTAGTAGATACAGTCAATTTGAGCTGGTAGATACAGTCCACTATAGCTAGTAGATACAGTCTAGTAGAGCTAGTAGATACAGTCTATTAGAGCTGGTAGATACAGTCCATTAGAGCTAGTAGATACAGTCTAGTAGAGCTAGTAGATACAGTCCATTAGAGCTGGTAGATACAGACCATTAGAGCTAGTAGATACGTTCCATTAGAGCTAGTAGATACGGTCCATTAGAGCTAGTAGATACAGACCATTTGAGCTGGTAGATACAGTCAATTAGAGCTAGTATATACAATCTAGTAGAGCTAGTAGATACAGTCTATTAGAGCTGGTAGATGCAGTCCATTAGAGCTAGTAGATACAGTCTAGTAGAGTTAGTAGATACAGTCCATTAGAGCTAGTAGATACAGTCCATTAGCACTGGTAGATACAGTCCATTAGACCTAGTAGATACAGTCTAGTAGAGCTAGTAGATACAGTCTAGTAGAGCTGGTAGATACAGTCCATTGGAGTTAGTATATACAGTCTAGTAGAGTAGAGCTAGTAGATACAGTCCATTAGAGCTGGTAGATACAGTCTAGTAGAAATTGTAGATACAGTCCATTAGAGCTAGTAGATACAGTCTAGTAGAGCTAGTAGATACAGTCCATTAGAGCTAGTAGATACAGTCTAGTAGAGCTAGTAGATACAGTCCATTAGAGCTAGTAGATACAGTCCATTAGAGCTAGTAGATACAGTCTAGTAGAGCTAGTAGATACAGTCCATTAGAGCTGGTAGATACAGACCATTAGAGCTAGTAGATACGTTCCATTAGAGCTAGTAGAAACGGTCCATTAGAGCTAGTAGATACAGTCAATTTGAGCTGGTAGATACAGTCCACTATAGCTAGTAGATACAGTCTAGTAGAGCTAGTAGATACAGTCTATTAGAGCAGGTAGATACAGTCCATTAGAGCTAGTAGATACAGTCTAGTAGAGCTAGTAGATACAGTCTAGTAGAGCTGGTAGATACAGTCCATTGGAGCTAGTATATACAGTCTAGTAGAGTAGAGCTAGTAGATACAGTCCATTAGAGCTGGTAGATACAGTCTAGTAGAAATTGTAGATACAGTCCATTAGAGCTAGTAGATACAGTCTAGTAGAGCTAGTAGATACAGTCCATTAGAGCTAGTAGATACAGTCCATTAGAGCTAGTAGATACAGTCTAGTAGAGCTAGTAGATACAGTCCATTAGAGCTGGTAGATACAGACCATTAGAGCTAGTAGATACGTTCCATTAGAGCTAGTAGATACAGTCTAGTAGAGCTAGTAGATACAGTCCATTAGGGCTAGTAGATATAGTCCATTAGAGCTAGTAGATACAGTCCATTAGAGCTAGTAGATACAGACCATTCGAGCTAGTAGATACAGTCCATTACAGCTAGTAGATACAGTCCATTAGAGCTAGTAGATACAGTCTAGTAGAGCTAGTAGATACAGTCCATTAGAGCTAGTAGATACAGTATAGTAGAGCTAGTAGAAACAGTCCATTAGAGCTAGTAGATACAGTCTAGTAGAGCTAGTAGATACAGTCTAGTAGAGCTATAAAATACAGTCCATTAGAGCTAGTAGATACAGTCCATTAGAGCTAGTAGATACAGTCCATTAGAGCTAGTAGATACAGTCTAGTAGAGCTAGTAGATACAGTCCATTAGAGCTAGTAGATACAGAACATTAGAGCTAGTAGATACAGTCCATTAGAGCTAGTAGATACAGTCTAGTAGAGCTAGTAGATACAGTCTAGTAGAGCTATAAAATACAGTCCATTAGAGCTAGTAGATACAGTCCATTAGAGCTAGTAGATACAGTCCATTAGAGCTAGTAGATACAGTCTAGTAGAGCTAGTAGATACAGTCCATTAGAGCTGGTAGATACAGACCATTAGAGCTAGTAGATACGTTCCATTAGAGCTAGTAGATACGGTCCATTAGAGCTAGTAGATACAGTCCATTAGAGCTGGTAGATACAGTCCATTAGAGCTAGTAGATACAGTCTAGTAGAGCTAGTAGATACAGTCTATTAGAGCTGGTAGATACAGTCCATTAGAGCTAGTAGATACAGTCTAGTAGAGCTAGTAGATACAGTCCATTAGAGCTGGTAGATACAGACCATTAGAGCTAGTAGATACAGTCCTTTAGAGCTAGTAGATACAGTCCATTAGAGCTAGTAGATACAGTCCATTAGAGCTGGTAGATACAGTCCATTAGAGCTAGTAGATACAGTCTAGTAGAGCTAGTAGATACAGTCCATTAGAGCTAGTAGATACAGTCCATTAGAGCTAGTAGATACAGTCTAGTAGAGCTAGTAGATACAGTCCATTAGAGCTAATATATACAGTCCATTAGAGCTAGTAGATACAGTCTAGTAGAGCTAGTAGATACAGTCCATTCGAGCTAGTAGATACAGTCCATTAGAGCTAGTAGATACAGTCCATTAGAGCTAGTAGATACAGTCTAGTAGAGCTAGTAGATACAGTCCATTAGGGCTAGTAGATATAGTCCATTAGAGCTAGTAGATACAGTCCATTAGAGCTAGTAGATACAGACCATTCGAGCTAGTAGATACAGTCCATTACAGCTAGTAGATACAGTCCATTAGAGCTAGTAGATACAGTCTAGTAGAGCTAGTAGATACAGTCCATTAGAGCTAGTAGATACAGTATAGTAGAGCTAGTAGAAACAGTCCATTAGAGCTAGTAGATACAGTCTAGTAGAGCTAGTAGATACAGTCTAGTAGAGCTATAAAATACAGTCCATTAGAGCTAGTAGATACAGTCCATTAGAGCTAGTAGATACAGTCCATTAGAGCTACTAGATACAGTCTAGTAGAGCTAGTAGATACAGTCCATTAGAGCTAGTAGATACAGTCTAGTAGAGCTAGTAGATACAGTCCATTAGAGCTAGTAGATACAGTATAGTAGAGCTAGTAGAAACAGTCCATTAGAGCTAGTAGATACAGTCTAGTAGAGCTAGTAGATACAGTCTAGTAGAGCTATAAAATACAGTCCATTAGAGCTAGTAGATACAGTCCATTAGAGCTAGTAGATACAGTCCATTAGAGCTAGTAGATACAGTCTAGTAGAGCTAGTAGATACAGTCCATTAGAGCTAGTAGATACAGAACATTAGAGCTAGTAGATACAGTCCATTAGAGCTAGTAGATACAGTCTAGTAGAGCTAGTAGATACAGTCTAGTAGAGCTATAAAATACAGTCCATTAGAGCTAGTAGATACAGTCCATTAGAGCTAGTAGATACAGTCCATTAGAGCTAGTAGATACAGTCTAGTAGAGCTAGTAGATACAGTCCATTAGAGCTGGTAGATACAGACCATTAGAGCTAGTAGATACGTTCCATTAGAGCTAGTAGATACGGTCCATTAGAGCTAGTAGATACAGTCCATTAGAGCTGGTAGATACAGTCCATTAGAGCTAGTAGATACAGTCTAGTAGAGCTAGTAGATACAGTCTATTAGAGCTGGTAGATACAGTCCATTAGAGCTAGTAGATACAGTCTAGTAGAGCTAGTAGATACAGTCCATTAGAGCTGGTAGATACAGACCATTAGAGCTAGTAGATACAGTCCTTTAGAGCTAGTAGATACAGTCCATTAGAGCTAGTAGATACAGTCCATTAGAGCTGGTAGATACAGTCCATTAGAGCTAGTAGATACAGTCTAGTAGAGCTAGTAGATACAGTCCATTAGAGCTAGTAGATACAGTCCATTAGAGCTAGTAGATACAGTCTAGTAGAGCTAGTAGATACAGTCCATTAGAGCTAATATATACAGTCCATTAGAGCTAGTAGATACAGTCTAGTAGAGCTAGTAGATACAGTCCATTCGAGCTAGTAGATACAGTCCATTAGAGCTAGTAGATACAGTCCATTAGAGCTAGTAGATACAGTCTAGTAGAGCTAGTAGATACAGTCCATTAGGGCTAGTAGATATAGTCCATTAGAGCTAGTAGATACAGTCCATTAGAGCTAGTAGATACAGACCATTCGAGCTAGTAGATACAGTCCATTACAGCTAGTAGATACAGTCCATTAGAGCTAGTAGATACAGTCTAGTAGAGCTAGTAGATACAGTCCATTAGAGCTAGTAGATACAGTATAGTAGAGCTAGTAGAAACAGTCCATTAGAGCTAGTAGATACAGTCTAGTAGAGCTAGTAGATACAGTCTAGTAGAGCTATAAAATACAGTCCATTAGAGCTAGTAGATACAGTCCATTAGAGCTAGTAGATACAGTCCATTAGAGCTACTAGATACAGTCTAGTAGAGCTAGTAGATACAGTCCATTAGAGCTAGTAGATACAGTCTAGTAGAGCTAGTAGATACAGTCCATTAGAGCTAGTAGATACAGTATAGTAGAGCTAGTAGAAACAGTCCATTAGAGCTAGTAGATACAGTCTAGTAGAGCTAGTAGATACAGTCTAGTAGAGCTATAAAATACAGTCCATTAGAGCTAGTAGATACAGTCCATTAGAGCTAGTAGATACAGTCCATTAGAGCTAGTAGATACAGTCTAGTAGAGCTAGTAGATACAGTCCATTAGAGCTAGTAGATACAGAACATTAGAGCTAGTAGATACAGTCCATTAGAGCTAGTAGATACAGTCTAGTAGAGCTAGTAGATACAGTCTAGTAGAGCTATAAAATACAGTCCATTAGAGCTAGTAGATACAGTCCATTAGAGCTAGTAGATACAGTCCATTAGAGCTAGTAGATACAGTCTAGTAGAGCTAGTAGATACAGTCCATTAGAGCTGGTAGATACAGACCATTAGAGCTAGTAGATACGTTCCATTAGAGCTAGTAGATACGGTCCATTAGAGCTAGTAGATACAGTCCATTAGAGCTGGTAGATACAGTCCATTAGAGCTAGTAGATACAGTCTAGTAGAGCTAGTAGATACAGTCTATTAGAGCTGGTAGATACAGTCCATTAGAGCTAGTAGATACAGTCTAGTAGAGCTAGTAGATACAGTCCATTAGAGCTGGTAGATACAGACCATTAGAGCTAGTAGATACATTCCTTTAGAGCTAGTAGATACAGTCCATTAGAGCTAGTAGATACAGTCCATTAGAGCTGGTAGATACAGTCCATTAGAGCTAGTAGATACAGTCTAGTAGAGCTAGTAGATACAGTCCATTAGAGCTAGTAGATACAGTCCATTAGAGCTAGTAGATACAGTCTAGTAGAGCTAGTAGATACAGTCCATTAGAGCTAATATATACAGTCCATTAGAGCTAGTAGATACAGTCTAGTAGAGCTAGTAGATACAGTCCATTCGAGCTAGTAGATACAGTCCATTAGAGCTAGTAGATACAGTCCATTAGAGCTAGTAGATACAGTCTAGTAGAGCTAGTAGATACAGTCCATTAGGGCTAGTAGATATAGTCCATTAGAGCTAGTAGATACAGTCCATTAGAGCTAGTAGATACAGACCATTCGAGCTAGTAGATACAGTCCATTACAGCTAGTAGATACAGTCCATTAGAGCTAGTAGATACAGTCTAGTAGAGCTAGTAGATACAGTCCATTAGAGCTAGTAGATACAGTATAGTAGAGCTAGTAGAAACAGTCCATTAGAGCTAGTAGATACAGTCTAGTAGAGCTAGTAGATACAGTCTAGTAGAGCTATAAAATACAGTCCATTAGAGCTAGTAGATACAGTCCATTAGAGCTAGTAGATACAGTCCATTAGAGCTACTAGATACA
The DNA here is from genome assembly GCF_964263955.1 of Coregonus lavaretus. NCBI lineage: Eukaryota > Metazoa > Chordata > Actinopteri > Salmoniformes > Salmonidae > Coregonus > Coregonus lavaretus. Next base: position 79,207,330 of record NC_139990.1, read on the forward strand.
GTCTAGTAGAGCTAGTAGATACAGTCCATTAGAGCTAGTAGATACAGAACATTAGAGCTAGTAGATACAGTCCATTAGAGCTAGTAGATACAGTCCATTAGAGCTGGTAGATAAAGTATCATAGAGCTAGTAGATACAGTCCATTAGAGCTAGTAGATACAGTTCATTTGAGCTCGTAGATACAGTCCATTAGAGCTAGTAGATACAGTCCATTAGAGCTAGTAGATACAGTATAGTAGAGCTAGTAGATACAGTCCATTAGAGCTAGTAGATACAGTCCATTAGAGCTAGTAGATACAGTCCATTCGAGCTAGTAGATACAGTCCATTAGAGCTAGTAGATACAGTCTAGTAGAGCTAGTAGATACAGTCTAGTAGAGCTAGTAGATAGAGTCTAGTAGAGCTAGTAGATACAGTCCATTAGAGCTAGTAGATACAGTCCATTAGAGCTAGTAGATACAGTCCATTAGAGCTAGTAGATGCAGTCTAGTAGAGCTAGTAGATACAGTCTAGTTGAGCTAGTATATACAGTCCATTAGAGCTAGTAGATACAGTCCATTAGAGCTAGTAGATACAGTCCATTCGAGCTAGTAGATACAGTCCATTAGAGCTAGTAGATACAGTCTAGTAGAGCTAGTAGATACAGTCTAGTAGAGCTAGTAGATAGAGTCTAGTAGAGCCAGTAGATACAGTCCATTGGAGCTAGTAGATGTCGTCTAGTAGAGCTAGTAGATACAGTCTAGTAGAGCTAGTAGATACAATCCATTAGAGCTAGTAGATACATTCTAGTAGAGCTAGTAGATACAGTCCATTGGAGCTAGTAGATACAGTCTAGTAGAGCTAGTAGATACAGTCCATTAGAGCTAGTAGATACAGTCTAGTAGAGCTAGTAGATACAGTCCATTAGAGCTAGTAGATACAGTCCATTAGAGCTAGTAGATACAGTCCATTCGAGCTAGTAGATACAGTCCATTAGAGCTAGTAGATACAGTCTAGTAGAGCTAGTAGATACAGTCTAGTAGAGCTAGTAGATAGAGTCTAGTAGAGCTAGTAGATACAGTCCATTAGAGCTAGTATATACAGTCCATTAGAGCTAGTAGATACAGTCCATTAGAGCTAGTAGATGCAGTCTAGTAGAGCTAGTAGATACAGTCTAGTTGAGCTAGTATATACAGTCCATTAGAGCTAGTAGATACAGTCTAGTAGAGCCAGTAGATACAGTCCATTGGAGCTAGTAGATGCAGTCTAGTAGAGCTAGTAGATACAGTCTAGTAGAGCTAGTAGATACAATCCATTAGAGCTAGTAGATACAGTCTAGTAGAGCTAGTAGATACAGTCCATTGGAGCTAGTAGATACAGTCTAGTAGAGCTAGTAGATACAGTCCATTAGAGCTAGTAGATACAGTCTAGTAGAGCTAGTAGATACAGTCCATTAGAGCTAGTAGATACAGTCCATTAGAGCTAGTAGATACAGTCCATTAGAGCTAGTAGATACAGTCTAGTTGAGCTAGTATATACAGTCCATTAGAGCTAGTAGATACAGTCTAGTAGAGCCAGTAGATACAGTCCATTGGAGCTAGTAGATGCAGTCTAGTAGAGCTAGTAGATACAGTCTAGTAGAGCTAGTAGATACAGTCCATTAGAGCTAGTAGATACAGTCTAGTAGAGCTAGTAGATACAATCCATTAGAGCTAGTAGATACAGTCTAGTAGAGCTAGTAGATACAGTCCATTGGAGCTAGTAGATACAGTCTAGTAGAGCTAGTAGATACAGTCCATTAGAGCTAGTAGATACAGTCTAGCAGAGCTAGTAGATACAGTCCATTAGAGCTAGTAGATACAGTCCATTAGAGCTAGTAGATACAGTCCATTAGAGCTAGTAGAAACAGTCCATTAGAGCTAGTAGATACAGTCTAGTAGAGCTAGTAGATACAGTCCATTAGAGCTAGTAGATACAGTTTAGTAGAGCTAGTAGATACAGTCCATTAGAGCTAGTAGATACAGAACATTAGAGCTAGTAGATACAGTCCATTAGAGCTAGTAGATACAGTCCATTAGAGCTGGTAGATAAAGTATCGTAGAGCTAGTAGATACAGTCCATTAGAGCTAGTAGATACAGTCCATTAGAGCTCGTAGATACAGTCCATTAGAGCTAGTAGATACAGTCCATTAGAGCTAGTATATACAGTCTAGTAGAGCTAGTAGATACAGTCCATTAGAGCTAGTAGATACAGTCCATTAGAGCTAGTAGATACAGTCCATTCGAGCTAGTAGATACAGTCCATTAGAGCTAGTAGATACAGTCTAGTAGAGCTAGTAGATACAGTCTAGTAGAGCTAGTAGATAGAGTCTAGTAGAGCTAGTAGATACAGTCCATTAGAGCTAGTAGATAAAGTCCATTAGAGCTAGTAGATACAGTCCATTAGAGCTAGTAGATGCAGTCTAGTAGAGCTAGTAGATACAGTCTAGTTGAGCTAGTATATACAGTCCATTAGAGCTAGTAGATACAGTCTAGTAGAGCCAGTAGATAGAGTCCATTGGAGCTAGTAGATACAGCCTAGTAGAGCTAGTAGATACAGTCCATTAGAGCTAGTAGATACAGTCTAGTAGAGCTAGTAGATACAGTCCATTAGAGCTAGTAGATACAGTCCATCAGAGCTAGTAGATACAGTCCATTAGAGCTAGTAGATACAGTCTAGTTGAGCCAGTAGATACAGTCCATTGGAGCTAGTAGATGCAGTCTAGTAGAGCTAGTAGATACAGTCTAGTAGAGCTAGTAGATACAATCCATTAGAGATAGTAGATACAGTCTAGTAGAGCTAGTAGATACAGTCCATTGGAGCTAGTAGATACAGTCTAGTAGAGCTAGTAGATACAGTCCATTAGAGCTAGTAGATACAGTCTAGTAGAGCTAGTAGATACAGTCCATTAGAGCTAGTAGATACAGTCCATTAGAGCTAGTAGATACAGTCCATTAGAGCTAGTAGATACAGTCTAGTTGAGCTAGTATATACAGTCCATTAGAGCTAGTAGATACAGTCTAGTAGAGCCAGTAGATACAGTCCATTGGAGCTAGTAGATGCAGTCTAGTAGAGCTAGTAGATACAGTCTAGTAGAGCTAGTAGATAAAATCCATTAGAGCTAGTAGATACAGTCTAGTAGAGCTAGTAGATACAGTCTAGTAGAGCTAGTAGATACAGTCCATTAGAGCTAGTAGATACAGTCTAGCAGAGCTAGTAGATAGAGTCCATTAGAGCTAGTAGATACAGTCCATTAGAGCTAGTAGATACAGTCCATTAGAGCTAGTAGATACAGTCCATTAGAGCTAGTAGATACAGTCCATTAGAGCTAGTAGATGCAGTCTAGTAGAGCTAGTAGATACAGCCCAGTAGAGCTAGTAGATACAGTCCATTAGAGCTAGTAGATACACTCCATTAGAGCTAGTAGATACAGTCTAGTAGAGCAGGTAGATACAGTCCATTAGAGCTAGTAGATACAGTCCATTAGAGCTAGTAGATACAGTCCATTAGAGCTAGTAGATACAGTCCATTAGAGCTAGTAGATACAGTCTAGTAGATAAAGTCTAGTAGAGCTAGTAGATACAGTCCATTAGAGCTAGTAGATACAGTCTAGTAGATACAGTCTAGTAGAGCTAGTAGATACAGCCCAGTAGAGCTTCTATTCCGGCTTCGAGACAAGCCGCTCTTCAACCTCTGACTAATGTGACCCGGTAACACCTGGGCCTAACGTCCCATAATGTCTCTGTTGCTGTATTGATATCATTCTGTTGCTGTATGGATGTCATTCCCTGTTGATTTCTTAATTCTCCCTCCCGTGAAAACCCAGGGCCAGAATCAAGTCTTTGAAATCCCTCATAAATGTCTGTAATTGTGCATCAAACTTCTATGCATTATTTCTGTCCCTGTCTCTCCCCTTCTCTCCTGTCCGTTCAGGCCTCATGTATTTTGATGATATGAAACTTGACCACATTTACATGCAAATCGAAGTTCCAGATTAATGGGGACCAAATAGTGGGAAAAGAAGATTGCATGGTAATATGCTATTATGGCTTTAAATACATTTACCAATGTGTTGACGCTGAATTAGCATGGTCTGAGCACAAGGAAATCATGTCGGTCTGATAGCAATTTTGTTTTCCAATTGGGAATACAATTTCATCAGGTCCAACTGTCATTTCTAATAATAACCTGTTAGCTCACTAAATTGGAGATTTTCACCCTGATGGAACTGATGGGATTGAGAACAGTACAGTGGTAACTGGGATGCTCACCAGTCTCTACCAGTTCCTCATATAATTACGAGAACAATCTAAACATGTTGAAATCATGTACAACTTGATATTCTCGATCTCCAAGGATTGTTGTCTCAATACAGATCAATCACAGTACACAGCACAGAGAATACAACTGGAGAGAATTCACTGGAATATAATGATCATTCAAAATTAATACATTACATCAATAGATTAGAACAATGTTTTATACTATAGCTGCCATTACAGTTCCCATTACTGTACCTTTTTATCTGGAGCTTGTAAATAACATAACTATTAGATCAGAACTATCTACCGAGTCTCCCGAGTGGCGCAGTGGTGTAAGGCACTGCATCGCAGTGCTAGCTGTGCCACTAGAGATCCTGGTTCGAATCCAGGCTCTGTCGTAGCCGACCGGGAGACCCATGGGGCGGCGCACAATTGGCCCAGCGTCGTCTAGGGGAGGGAATGGACGGCAGGGGATGTAGCTCAGTTGATAGAGCATGGCGTTTGCAACGCCAGGGTTGTGGGTTCGATTCCTACGGGGGGGTATAAATAAAAATAGAGCGTCTGCTAAATGACGTAAATGTAAATGAAATCTACAGTGTGATTGATCCATTACTGTAGCTTCATCTGGAGTGTGTAAATAACATAACTATTAGATCAGAACTATCTACAGTGTGATTGATCCATTACTGTAGCTTCATCTGGAGCATGTAAATAACATAACTATTAGATCAGAACTATCTACAGTGTACAGTGTGATTGCTAAAGCCACTGACACCAGGGTTGTTACTGCCTGCCTTCTTCAGGGCTAAAATGTCAATTTGAATATTTCACTGGGAGATAATCTATTGCATGCTCTCTCAAGAGGTAAAGCAATATCACCGTACAAATAACCACCCGTCACACAGAACTAAATGTCAATCATTTCTCACCCAAAATGATGCTGACAGCTAAATACAGGCCTCAATGTTCCGGAAAAAGAATTCATTACTTGAATAATAAATGCCCAAATAGATTGTTTAATCTTCTTTTTTATATTTGTCTGCAAAGTGATGAATTTCAATTGGATGGTGTTTATAGCTGTGAGTGTTGTGACAACTGATGTCCTGCAATAACAGGCCTGTGGAGCTTCACTCAGACTCACTCTGTTTAAGTCCTGCTTCTGTTTATCACTAGGCTTTTTAATTAGTGCATTCAAATGTATCATGCCCTTATTTTCTTTGAGCACATGAAAAAAACACAAGACTTAAGAAAAGTGTTAAAGACGAAAGAAACAGACGAAAACAGACATCGTCTTCGGGCGTTGGAAGAATTCTTTAAATTTCCACTCAAGAAAAACAAATAATTAGCAGTCCCTAAAGAAATAACAAGCAGAGGGAATAATGTATTTGTGTCAATCAACCGCTGCTATAGTAGCTCAACCTCAAATAAATAAACAGTCTGAATATCATCCAATGAATAACTCCCTTTCTGTTGTAATGGCTGCCGGGGCAGTTTGTTTTTGCATCCTTGTTCTTATGTAAACAGCCTGTAGCCATGCCGGGATAAAGAGCAGAGAGATCAGGGATCAGCCATGCCGGAATAAAGAGCAGAGAGATCAGGGATCAGCCATGCCGGAATAAAGAGCAGAGAGATCAGGGATCAGCCATGCCGGGATAAAGAGCAGAGAGATCAGGGATCAGCCTGTTGAAGTTTGTGATAAGAGAGAAGCAGAACCATAGAGGCCAGAGCGTTAGAGTGGTGTAGTTATGCTAGGAACATGACGCCACCTCTACAACACCTTCAATCACAGGAGCACGTTACCACAGCTGGCTAACATAGCTAAAATATAGCACAAAATACTGTCTTTAAAACTCATTTAGGAGAGATATGATTTCTTCTTAATCAAGGACCTTCCCTCTTGGGAACCCAGATCGTGAGAGCAGGCTGACTAAAGTATGCTGACTAAGTTGAATGGGCAGTATGGCAATATTATCCACTGGGCCCCACAGTGGAGTGGTCTGGCCCCTCTGTAGTGCTCTAATATGGCTCAGAGGGCCGCTGGCTCAGAGGGCCAGAATGTTGGGTCTCTGACATCAAGGATCGATCCACTCTGAGAGGGCGGGGGGGGGGGGAAGGGGGTCCTCCTCATTAGCTGCCTGGAGCAGAGCAGGGCCGGACTCAACCTCCCCCTGGGGAATCATAATGGGTCTGGCCTGATGATGATGATGATGATGATGATGATGGTGACGATGATGGAAGTTCACAGACACTCAACTGTTGGTGAATGTTATATCAATTACAACAATGTTTAAGTCATACCAATGAAACCAGAAACAAAATAGCAATCCTCAAAGATCAAACACACACATACACGCACGCTCGCACACACAAACACGTAAACACACACACACATTTAAACACACACACAAACACACACACGCAAACACACACACACGCAAACACACACACACGCAAACACACACACACACACTCAAACACACAAGCACACACACACACACATACAGTGCATTCGGAAAGTGTTCAGACCCTTTTACTTTTTATCATATTTTGTTACGTTAGAGCCTTATTCTAAAATTGATTAAATTGTTTTTTCCCCTCATCAATCTACACATAATACCCCATAATGGCAAAGCAAAAACAGGTTTTTAGAATTTGTTGCTAATGTATAAAAAATAAAAAATACGAACTATTACATTTACATAAGTATTCAGACCCTTTACTCAGTACTTTGTTGAAGCACCTTTGGCAGTGATTACAGCCTTGAGTCTTCTTGGGTATGACGCTAAAAGCTTGGAACATCTGTATTTGGGGAGTTTCTCCAATTCTTCTCTGCAGATCCTCTCAAGCTCTGTCAGCTTGGATGCGGAGCGTTGCTGCACAGCTATTTTCTGGTCTCTCCAGAGATGTTAGATCGGGTTCAAGTCCGGGCTCTGGCTGGGCCACTCAAGGACATTCAGAGACTTATCCCGAAGCCACTCCTGCGTTGTCTTGGCTGTGTCCTTAGGGTCATTGTCCTGTTGGAAGGTGAACCTCGAACCAGTCTGAGGTCCTGAGCGCTCTGGAGCAGGTTTTCATCAAGGATCTCTCTGTACTTTGCTCCGTTCAACTTTGCCTCGATCCTGACTAGTCTCCCAGTCCCTTCCCCTGAAAAACGTCCCCACAGCATGATGCTGCCACCACCATGCTTCACCGTAGGGATGGTGCCAGGTTTCCTCCAGACGTCACGCTTGGCATTCAGGCCAAAGAGTTCAATCTTGGTTTCATCAGACCAGAGAATCTTGTTTCTCATGGTCAGAGTCTTTATGTGCCTTTTGGCAAACTCCAAGCGGGCTGCCATTTTCCTTTTACTGAGGAGTGGCTTCTGTCTGGCCACTCTACCATAAAGGCCTGATTGGTGGAGCGCTGCAAAGATGGTTGTCCTTCTGGAAGGTTCTCCCATCTCCACAGAGGAACTCTAGACCTCTGTCAGAGTGACCATCGGGTTCTTGGTCACCTCCCTGACCACGGCCCTTCTCCCCTGATTGCTCAGTTTGGCCGGGCGGCCAGCTCTAGGATGAGTCTTGGTTGTTCCAAACTTCTTCCATTTAAGAATTATGGAGGCCGCTGTGTTCTTGGGGACCTTCAATGCTGCAGACATTTTTTGGTACCCTTCCCCAGATCTGTGCCTCTACACAATCCTGTCTCGGAGCTCTAGAGACAATTCCTTCAACCTTATGGCTTGGTTTTTGCTCTGACATGCACTGTCTACTGTCGGATCTTAGGTAGACAGTTGTGAGCATTTCCAAATCATGTCCAATCAATTGAATTTACCACAGGTGGACTCCAATCATGTTGTAGAAACATCTCAAGGATGATCAATGGAAACAGGATGCACCTGAGCTCAATTTCGAGTCTCATAGCAAAGGGTCTGAATACTTATCTATATAAGGTATTTCAGTTTTTTTTGTAATACATTTGCAAAAATGTCTAAAAACCTGTTTTCGCTTTGTCATTATGGGGTATTGTGTGTAGATTGCTGAGGATTATTATTTTTAAATCCATTTTAGAATAAGTCTGTAACGTAACATAATAAGGCTGTAACGTAACATAATAAGGCTGTAACGTAACATAATAAGGCTGTAATGTAACATAATAAGGCTGTAACGTAACATAATAAGGCTGTAACGTAACATAATAAGGCTGTAATGTAACATAATAAGGCTGTAATGTAACACAATAAGTCTGTAACGTAACACAATAAGGCTGTAACGTAACATAATAAGGCTGTAACGTAACACAATAAGGCTGTAACGTGACAAGATGTGGAAAGAGGGAAGGGGTCTGAGTACTTTTAGAAGGCACTGTACAAGCACACACACACACACACACCTTAAGTGCAGAATATCCCAACAGTAACCTAATGAATACATGAATCAGAGTACCTCAGAAACGTTAGCTCAGTAATAGATCTGAAGGCTTTCCTTTCTAGTGCTGTTTCATAATGAGGGTGTCCTCAGCAGCATCAGGCTAGTCCACCAGGCCTCCTTTCCTCCAAACAAAACAGAGTACACAGAGAGGTAATCACCGCAGCATGATCTATTTAACTAGGAGCTGCTACTAGGAGCTGTATAGAGAGGTAATCACCTCAGCATTATCTATTTAACTAGGAGCTGCTACTAGGAGCTGTATCTTGTATAATAAAATAGGTAATCACCTAAGCATTATCTATTGAACAAGGAGCTGCTACTAGGAGCTGTATAGAGAGGTAATCACCACAGCATGATCTATTTAACTAGGAGCTGCTACTAGGAGCTGTATAGAGAGGTAATCACCTCAGCATTATCTATTTAACTAGGAGCTGCTACTAGGAGCTTTATAGAGAGGTAATCACCTCAGCATTATCTATTTAACTAGGAGCTGCTACTAGGAGCTGTATAGAGAGGTAATCACCGCAGCATTATCCACTTAACTAGAAGCTACTACTAGAAGCTTTATAGAGAGGTAATCACCTCAGCATTATCTATTTAACTAGGAACTGCTACTAGGAGCTGTATAGAGAGGTAATCACCTCAGCATTATCTATTTAACTAGGAACTGCTACTAGGAGCTGTATAGAGAGGTAATCACCTCAGCATTATCTATTTAACTAAGAGCTGCTATTGGGAGCTGTATAGAGAGGTAATCACCTGAGCATTATCTATTTAACTAGGAGCTGCACTAGGAGCTGTAATTTGTATAATAGGAGAGGTAATCACCTCAGCATTATCTATTTATCTAGGAGCTGCTACTAGAGCTGTATAGAGAGGTAATCACCGCAGCATTATCTATTTAACTAGGAACTGCTACTAGGAGCTGTATAGAGAGGTAATCACCACAGCATTATCTATTTAACTAGGAACTGCTACTAGGAGCTGTATATAGAGGTAATCACCTCAGCATTATCTATTTAACTAAGAGCTGCTATTGGGAGCTGTATAGAGAGGTAATCACCTGAGCATTATCTATTTAACTAGGAGCTGCACTAGGAGCTGTAATTTGTATAATAGGAGAGGTAATCACCTCAGCATTATCTATTTATCTAGGAGCTGCTACTAGAGCTGTATAGAGAGGTAATCACCGCAGCATTATCCGCTTAACTAGAAGCTGCTACTAGGAGCTTTATAGAGAGTTAATCACCACATCATTATTTATTTAACTAGGAGCTGCTACTAGGAGCTTTATAGAGAGGTAATCATCTCAGCATTATCTATTTAACTAGGAGCTGCTACTAGGAGCTGTATAGAGAGGTAATCACCTCAGCATTATCTATTTAACTAGGAGCTGCTACTAGGAGCTGTATAGAGAGGTAATCACCTCAGCATTATCCACTTAACTAGAAGATGCAACTAGGAGCTGTATCTTGTATAATAAGGTGTTGTCACTAAACACTGTTATGAGAACAAAGCAGACACCAGGATATTTGTCCTGTTTGTTCACAGTGGTAGAGGAACGCTGCTTCCCTCAGCTCAGCAGATGAGACTCCAATATAATCCAGTAGATTCCAGTAGACTCCAGTAGACTCCAGTAGACTCCAGTAGATTCCAGTTGACTCCAGTAGACTCCAGTAGACTCCAGTAGATTCCAGTAGATTCCAGTAGATTCCAGTAGACTCCAGTAGACTCCAGTAGATACCAGTATATTCCAGTAAATTCCAGTAGACTCCAGTACACTCCAGTAGATTCCACTATATTACAGTAGAATATAGTAGATTCCAGTAGACTCCAGTAGATTCCAGTAGATTCCAGTAGATTCCGGTAGACTCCAGTAGATTCCAGTAGACTCCAGTAGACTCCAGTAGATTCCAGTAGATTCCAGTAGATTCCAGTAGACTCCAGTAGACTCCAGTAGATTCCAGTAGATTCCAGAATATTACAGTAGATTCCAGTAGACTCCAGTGGATTCCAGTAGACTCCAATAGACTCCAATAGACTCCAGTATTTTCTTGTAGATTCCAGTAGACTTCAGTAGACTCCAGTAGACTCCAGTATACCCCAGTATATCCCAGTAGATTCCAGTAGATTCCAGTAGACTCCAGTAGACTCCAGTAGATTCCAGTAGACTCCAGTACATTCCAGTAGACTCCAGTAGATTCCAGTAGACTCCAGTAGACTCCAGTAGACTCCAGTAGACTCCAGTAGACTCCAGTAGACTCCAGTAGATTACAGTAGACTACAGTACATATAGAAGCTTCAGATAATTCTGCTCTCCAGGACCCCCCCCACCTCCCTCCACTCTGTGTGCTACATAGACTCAAAGTAACCTTCTGGGAAATATAGCATACACACACTAATTGAAAGAGTGAGAGGGAGAGTGGGAGATCATTATGTATTATTACATTATTATTACAGAGATAAATCAGTACTTTCTAATCTTGATTGAATATTAGACCTTATCTCATATGTTGTAGTGCCAGTAAGTAACCATCTACAGTATATTAATAATAATTGACCTCTGAAGAATGCACTTGTCTTCCATCACACTATATATAACTAATGGGAAATGACACATATTCTTGAACTGCTCAGTGTAAACGGTTCTTAACCAGGTCTTAGTAAAATGACCAATTATTTCCACTAGTTTATCAACATTGTGGTTCAGTGTAACGTTAAGCTGATGATAAAAGGAAAATGAATGCTAGCTGTTCTCAACCACTCTACCTGGCCAGTAGTGTGTACAACCGCTCTAATTGACCAGTACCGTCTAGCTCTCAACCCTCTCAACCCTGCTCTCAACCCTGGATGGTCTTTGTTGCTCTGACAGTCAGTCCGCTCTGCTGCAGCTTGACAACAGAAATATGCAGAAACAGCCCTCAACAACCCTCCACCCTAGAATTAGTGTCTACTGTCAGGATCAACGTCAACATTAGCATCTACAGAACTAAAATCTTCTACAGTGCTACACTACAGCTGGGCTCAACAGGAGATTGAAAGTTTAATGTCCTCCCCTGCCCCCTCAGCCAGCTCCGTCTCACAGCTCTCCTCTGTCGCAGCAAGAGAACGCTACAGATTGGGTTTGTCTTGAAATAATGATGTAGCATCAATGAATTACACCGTCCACAGTATATACACTGAACATGCTGCAGTAGCTTCTGTAGTCTGGAATGAGGAGAAATCACAACCAACATAGAGCTGCTTGGAAGATGGACCAACCAGCCCACTAACTAACTCAGACCTCAGGAAGATGAACCAACCAGCCCACTAACTAACTCAGACCTCATGAAGATGAACCAACCAGCCCACTAACTAACTAAGACCTCAGGAAGATGAACCAACCAGCCCACTAACTAACTCAGACCTCATGAAGATGAACCAACCAGCTCACTAACTAACTCAGACCTCATAAGCTGAAGAACCAACCAGCCCACTAACTAACTCAGACCTCAGGAAGATGAACCAACCAGCTCACTAACTAACTCAGACCTCATGAAGATGAACCAACCAGCCCACTAACTAACTCAGACCTCATGACGATGAATCAACCAGCTCACTAACTAACTCAGACCTCATGAAGATTAACCAACCAGCCCACTAACTAACTCAGACCTCATGAAGATGAACCAACCAGCCCACTAACTAACTCAGACCTCAGGAAGATGAACCAACCAGCTCACTAATTAACTCAGACCTCAGGAAGATGAACCAACCAGCTCACTAACTAACTCATTATTATCTAGGAATAAGAATGCTTCCAATTTCCAAAGTAAGACTTGTGCTGCTGTTCTTTTGTAAGTGTGACTTGTTTAGAAATGTGGTTTCTTCGTTAACTGGCTCAGAAGATGGCTATCAGAGGAGATGGTATCTGGTTGCTTTAGAAAGAAGGTCATTCACCCCAGTCTCTTTGTGATCCAGAGGCACTTTGTAATGCTACACAGCTGGGTGTTTATTCTAGAGCTCAGGCAGGGCTGAGGCAGGACTGGGCTGAGGCATGGTTGGGCTGAGGTAGGGCTGGGCTTAAGGCAGGGTTAAGGAGGGCTGAGGCAGGACTGGGCTGAGGTAGGGCTGTGCTTGACACAGGGTTAAGGAGGGCTGAGGCAGGACTGGGCTGAGGCATGGTTGGGCTGAGGTAGGACTGGGCTTGAGGCAGGGTTAAGGAGGGCTGAGGCAGGACTGGGCTGAGGCATGGTTGGGCTGAGGTAGGGCTTGAGGCAGGGTTAAGGAGGGCTTGAGGCAGGGTTCTGAGGCAGAGGGTTGGAGCTGGGGGTTGAAGCCAGGTTGAAGCAGGTTGAGGCAGGTTGAGGCTGAGGCTGAGAAAGCTGGGAGGACCCACCAAAGGCCCAGAGATTAGGGCTAATGTGACAACCTAAGGCCTAATCTTCTTAGTGGACCAGGATAAAATGAGTATCCATTACGGAATCAACCTTCATCCCCCCAACTAGCCCCCACCATACCCACCCCCACCATGCCCTTCCGAACCCCCTCCCAGCACCCTCCAGCCCCCTCCTTGCCCCACCCAGCACCTCCCAGCCCCCTCCAGCCCCCTCCAGCCCCCTCCCAGCCCCCTCCAGCCCCCTCCCAACTCCCTCCTATCCCCACCCCCTCCAGCCCCCTCCCAGCCCGCTCCTGGCCCTTCCCAGCACCATGCCCCTCTGATAGACAGTTTAGCCAGCATGGAGACAATGGCCTGGTCCGGGCCCTAATCAGGCATTAGCCGCTAAAGCTGTAAGGGAAAGCAGCTAAGCTCCACATTCACTCCATCTGGAGCTGCAGACCAACTGGCTTGGCCTGAAAAAAAAGATGGCCGCCTCAGATCTGATTAGAGGAGAAGACAGAGGAGAGGGGGCAGAGTGGAGGGGGGAAGGGCCACAGAGAGCTCCACTCCACCACCTACTAAAGACCTTTTACATCATCAGGGACTTGAGCTTTAAACTGAAAACATCTCAGCCTCAAGCGTCAAAATGAATCCAGATTAAACCAAACATTATTCAAATGTCAGACTCACAGGGAAGGTAATGTCAGTAACCAAGATTGCAACAAAATGACATATTTCAACACATCTTATTGCATGGATTGTCTTACATGTTAGAAATGTGGAAGCTGTCACATCTAAAGAATGTACAACAACTTTTTGACAAAAACATTGCAGAATGGTTGAAATGTCATGCAGTGTTCAGAACTGGTAGTCTGTTAAGTAGAACTCTTCGAAGTGTCTAATTGTTCCTTTGAAAAGCAGCTGGCATCTGCAACCCAAAATAAGTTAACATGACACAAGACTGCTGTCCAGAGAGCCTGGTAGGTCAGAGGTCAGCAACAACAACATTGACTCAATCCTGACTAACATCACACCACACTGGGAGAAGACCAGTCATGCTGTTCCACCCAGTCTACTGGCAGGTTCAGAGGATGAACTACACCATTCTAGACACAGACACTCTCTTTACAATGGAATGTAAACACACACTACAGTGTGACCTGCTAGTAAACTGACTACTCTAGAGGACAAAGCTCCAAACAAGCAGAGACCCAAGACCCAACAGATATCAGTGAAGTGGCTTGTTGGCTGTAGAAACCCCTCATTAGAGTGATTCAACTGATGGAGAGGGGTAGAGGAAGGTGAGAGGCTGGGGAGGAGAGGAGGAGAGGGGAGGGGCAGGGGAGGTTGAATGGAGAGAGGGGGAGGCTGGCTGTGAAATAGTGACCACAGAAAGCCTTTATAGACATTATTATTGGACAGAGTCACTTCTCTTCACACCTCAGGGGAGCTTCTGCCACACTAGACCATGACACCTCCTCTAGCTAGGACCTGTCACCTCCTCTTCTATCATGCCCTGTCACTTCCTCTTCTACCAGGCCCTGTCACTTCCTCTTCTACCAGGCCCTGTCACCTCCTCTTCTACCAGGCCCTGTCACCCCCTCTAGCTAGGGCCTGTCACCTCCTCTAGCTAGGACCTGTTACCCCCTCTTCTACCAGGCCCTGTCACCTCCTCTTCTACCAGGCCCTGTCACCTCCTCTAGCTAGGCCCTGTCACCTCCTCTAGCTAGGACCTGTTACCCCCTCTTCTACCAGGCCCTGTCACCTCCTCTTCTACCAGGCCCTGTCATCTCCTCTTCTATCAGGCCCTATCACCTCCACTAGCTAGGCCCTGTCACCTCCTCTTCTACCAGGCCCTGTCACCTCCTCTTCTACCAGGCCCTGTCATCTCCTCTTCTACCAGGCCCTGTCACCTCCTCTTCTACCAGGACCTGTCACCTCCTCCTCTAGCTAGGCCCTGTCACCTCCTCTTCTACCAGGCCCTGTCACCTCCTCTTCTACCAGGCCCTGTCACCTCCTCTTCTATCAGGCCCTGTCACCTCCTCTTCTACCAGGACCTGTCACCTCCTCCTCTAGCTAGGCCCTGTCACCTCCTCTAGCTAGGCCCTGTCACCTCCTCTTCTACCAGGCCCTGTCACCTCCTCTTCTATCAGGCCCTAACACCTCCTCTTCTACCAGGCCCTGTCACCTCCTGTAGCTAGGCCCTGTCACCTCCTCTTCTATCAGACCCTGTCACCTCCTCTAGCTAGGCCCTGTCACCTCCTCTTCTACCAGGCCCTGTTACCTCCTCTTCTACCAGGCCCTGTCACCTCCTCTTCTATCAGGCCCTGTCACCTCCTCTTCATTCAGGCCCTGTCACCTCCTCTAGCTAGGACCTGTCACCTCCTCTTCTACCAGGCCCTGTCACCTCCTCTTCTACCAGGCCCTGTCACCTCATCTTCTATCAGGCCCTGTCACCTCCTCTAGCTAGGACCTGTCACCCCCGCTTCTATCAGGCCCTGTCACCTCCTCTTCTACCAGGCCCTGTCACCTCCTCTTCTACCAGGCCCTGTCACCTCCTCTAGCTAGGCCCTGTCACCTCCTCTAGCTAGGCCCTGTCACCTCCTCTTCTACCAGGCCCTGTCACCTCCTCTTCTACCAGGCCCTGTCACCTCCTCTTCTATCAGGCCCTGTCACCTCCTCTTCTACCAGGCCCTGTCACCTCCTCTTCTACCAGGCCCTGTCACCTCCTCTTCTACCAGGCCCTGTCACCTCTTCTTCTACCAGGCCCTGTCACCTCCTCTAGCTAGGCCCTGTCATCTCCTCTATCCTCTATGCATGCATGACTGTCACTTTGGATAAAAGTGTCTGCTAAATGGCACATATATTATATATTATTAGCGATGGACACTAATATGGAAATGTTGCTAGTTAGCTAACTAGCTAACGTTTGCTAAAACAGATGGGAAGAAATAGCCAGTTGACTAGCTAGCTAGCTAACATTTGCTAAAACAGATGAGTAGAAATATCCAGTTGACCAGTTAGCTAGCTACAAGAATAAACTAAGCTTAAGCCATACATAATGTAAAGTATACATGTATGGTACAACTATCCATCTTTCTTACCATGTACTAACGTTAGCTGGCTAGCAGCTGGCTATTTTGTCTGGTGGCTTGGGGGCTAGTCACTAGCTTCTTGGATTGCTGTTTGTAGGCCTCAGCGTGGACATTGAGCCCAGACGGCAGCCAGCTTGCTTCAGGGTGTGGAGCTCAGGGGTAAACCAGGGAGAGGAGGAGGACACAGGTTTAGTTTGGAGCTCAGGGGTAAACCAGGGGGAGGAGGAGACAGGTTTAGTTTGGAGCTCATGGGTAAACCAGGAGGAGGAGGAGGAGGGGGTCAGAGAGTTAAGGGAGACAGAGAGCGGTATTGAATTGGGCAGCTAGTAGCTAGCTCATCAGGTGACTTGGGGGTGTGGTCAATGGGCAGGGCAGAGAAGATGGAATCAGAGAGTTGGAGTTGGTCAACAGAGCAGATGAGGTCTGGTATGTATCCCTTGATGTGAGTGGGAAAATTGACATGTTGGGTAATATTGAAACAGTCCAGAACAGCAATGAAATCAGAGGCAAGTTTTGAGTTTGATGAGTCCACGCGAATATTCATATCGCCAAGCAACAGTAAGCAGGGGGAGAGTGGGACAGCAATGATGAGTAGTTCAGATAGTTCAAAAAGGAATGATTCATTAGCTTCAGGAGAACGGTACACAAGGATAGTGGTCATGGAGCAGGATGATTTATAGGCAATGTATTGAAATGAGGAGACCGTAGGGAGAGAAAGTTAAGTTATTTAGATTGTAGAGTTGTACAGTACAGCGAGGTGGAGCGGGGTTACACAGGTAGCCATAACCAGCAGGAGTAGCTTGGTTAAGAGAAAATAAATCACCAGGTTGTTGTCAAGTTTCAGTTACGAGGAGGAAGTCTAGCTTGTTGTCAGATATTAGTTCATGGAGCAAGGGGGCTTTGTTGTTCATTGATCGAGTGTTGAGGAGAGCAAAGTTAGTACTGTGAGACTGAGAGGTGAGTTTATGGCTAGTGGTAGGCTGAATGGGGCGCAGGCAGTCATGGTTTACAGTATGAGATGATGGATTGGGAGCAGAGAGAGTTAATGTTGCTACCAGTAGTACAGTCATGGTTTACAGTATGAGGTGATGGATTGGGAGCAGAGAGAGTTAATGTTGCTACCAGTAGTATAGTCATGGTTTACAGTATGAGATGATGGATTGGGACCAGAGAGAGTTAATGTTGCTACCAGTAGTACAGTCATGGTTTACAGTATGAGATGATACATTGGGATCAGAGAGAGTTAATGTTGCTACCAGCAGTATATTCATGGTTTACAGTATGAGAAGATGGATTGGGACCAGAGAGAGTTAATGTTGCTACCAGTAGTACAGTCATGGTTTACAGTATGAGGTGATGGATTGGGAGCAGGGTGTGAGAGAGACAAGAGAGAGTTAATGTTGCTACCAGTAGTACAGTCATGGTTTACAGTATGAGGTGATGGATTGGGAGCAGGGTGTGAGAGAGACAAGAGAGAGTTAATGTTGCTACCAGCAGTATATTCATGGTTTACAGTATGAGGTGATGGATTGGGACCAGAGAGAGTTAATGTTGCTGCCAGTAGTACAGTCATGGTTTACAGTATGAGGTGATGGATTGGGAGCAGGGTGTGAGAGAGACAAGAGAGAGTTAATGTTGCTACCAGTAGTACAGTCATGGTTTACAGTATGAGGTGATGGATTGGGAGCAGGGTGTGAGAGAGACAAGAGAGAGTTAATGTTGCTACCAGCAGTATATTCATGGTTTACAGTATGAGGTGATGGATTGGGACCAGAGAGAGTTAATGTTGCTACCAGTAGTATAGACAAACAGGAGGAACAGAGAGGAGCCAGTGGCCAGGTAAATGACAAACAGAAGGAACAGAGAGGAGCCAGTTGGCAGGTAAATGACAAACAGGAGGAACAGAGAGGAGCCAGTGGGCAGGTACATGACAAACAGGAGGAACAGAGAGGAGCCAGTGGCCAGGTACATGACAAACAGGAGGAACAGAGAGGAGCCAGTGGGCAGGTACATGACAAACAGGAGGAACAGAGAGGAGCCAGTGGCCAGGTACATGACAAACAGGAGGAACAGAGAGGAGCCAGTGGGCAGGTACATGACAAACAGGAGGAACAGAGAGGAGCCAGTGGCCAGGTACATGACAGCGATTTTGATCCAATAAAACGTCAGATAAATCCACACAGAAACCACCACGGTCGGCAAAGCAGTAAGCCAGAGCCCAACTAGCCCGCTCTAAACCAGCTAGCACCAGAACCCACAGTCAAAAACACATCTGAAACACAACTTTTGCCAGCAGTGCAAAGGCAAAGAGAGCTATGAAAATGCACCTAACATATTGAAGATGGACAAACTTCATACAGAAAATAACATAAAATCACAGAAATCACGTAGAGTTCCGAAACCTGCCTTAATGGATTCACCTTAACACGCCACAACTGGATCTGTAAATTTTTTTGCATCACGGTGATGACGTTGTACGATTTCTCGTAAACTACAATAGACAAATGGCTGGTTCTATTTTTCCTTACACTGTAGGTTTATGTACTTTGACGTGCAGCGGTCAAATTAGCGCTGTATTACTGTTTTTGACCTTTAATCCCAGAATATGTGCATTAACTCAAAGAGCGTTGTGGCCTCGACGACATCTTGTTTCCAGGCTAAAAGTACATCTGACCGCCCCTCTGCTCACCGAGTTTCGTCTTTGAAGTCTTTTCCGTTTACGAGAAATGGCCATGTCAATTTGGTGATGAAATGTCCATTTGCCATATACAGCGGGTCACCACCCTGTGGAATTGTCCGGTACAGCGAAAAACGGCCTCGGAAACCAAGTTTCCTGGAAACTTTCTATCGTGACTTCCTGGAAAAATGGGCCTTGGTGCTCGACCCAAGGCCGTCAACCTGTTTTTAGCGCGCCCACGGATGTCTAGTCAGGGGCAGTCCATTTGCCTAATGACATTTCTCATCGATCATACGGCAAATGCCTTCTCTGTGTAGGGAAATCCAAAATAGATCAATTCCGAAGGCAATAATCCAGAGTTGGGTTCAGGGAACCAGGAGGCCAGCGATCAAAGGAAGAATCCAGGCAGGTGGAGGTGATCACAGCAGCGCAGTCCAGAGAGGTAGGCTAAAGGTCAACTAGCAATCTAGCTAGCAATAACAAGCCAAGGTGGTAAAGGTCACAAAAGTCCTGAAGGCATACAAGTGGAAAAAAACAACAGGCCGAAAAGTGAACAAAACAAACACTTAACAAAAAACAGACGACTTAACACTGTTACTAAACAGGAACCAGGGAAAGAGGCAGTCAAGACTGACACCAGCACATACTATAGCACTCTAAACATACCAAACACTAGGGCTCTAAACATACCTAACACTAGGGCTCTAAACATACCTAACAATAGGGTTCGAAACATACCTATCACTAGGGCTCAAAACAAACCTATCACTAAGGCTCTAAACATACCTATCACTAGGTCTCGAAACATACCTATCACTAGAGATATAAATATACATTACAGACAGGCTTTAAAAATACTTAACACTAGTGCTATAAACATACCTAGCGATAGGGTTCTAAACATACCTAACACTAGGGTTTTGAACAAACCTAACACTAGAGCTCTAAACATACCAAACACTATGCTCTAAACATACCTAACACTATGGCTCTAAACATACCTAACACTACGGCTATAAACATACCTATCACTAGGGTTTTAAACATACCTATCACTAGGGTTATAAACATACCTAACACTAGGGCTCTAAACATACCTAACACTAGGGCTCTAAACATACCGAACTCTAGGGCTCTAAACATACCTAGCAATAGGGTTCTAAAGATACCTAACACTAGGGCTCTAAACATACCTAACACTTTAAACATACTTATCAGTAGGGCTCTAAACATACCTATCACTAGGTTTCGAAACATACCTAACACTAGACTATAAACATACCTATCACTAGGGTTCTAAACATACCTAACACTATGGTTCTGAACAAACCTAACACTAGAGCTCTAAACATACCAAACACTATGCTCTAAACATTCTAACACTAGGTTTCTAAACATTCTAACGCTAGGGCTCTAAATATACCTATCACTAGGTCTCTAAACATTCTAACACTAGGTCTCTAAACATTCTAATACTAGGGCTCTAAATATACCTATCACTAGGTCTCTAAACATTCTAACACTAGGTCTCTAAACATTCTAACGCTCTAAATACACCTATCACTAGGTCTCTAAACATTCTAACACTAGGGCTCTAAACATTCTAACACTAGCGATATAAACATACCTGTCATGTTCATTTAAAGACGGGTCGGACCAAGGCGCAGCATGATATGCGTACATGTTTATTTAACGATAAACACACAACAAAACAACAAAGGAAACGAAATGTGAAGTCCAAAGGTACAACACAACAAACCTTACATGGAACAAGAACCCACAACTAGACAGTGCCAAAAGGCTGCCTAAGTATGATTCCCAATCAGAGACATCGAGCGACAGCTGCCTCTGATTGGGAACCACACCAGCCAACATAGAAATACAAATCTAGAATATTCACACCCTGACCAAACTAGCTAGAGTTCTGTAGGCCATGGTGTGACAGTACCCCCCCCCCCCCCCCCCCCCCCCAAAGGTGCGGACTCCGGCCGCACAAACCTGAATGAATAGGGGAGGGTCCAGGTGGGCTTCCAGCATCGGTGGCGTCTCTGGCTCCGGAGTGGAGCTGCTGACCGGAGCTGGACTGGGAACCGGTGGAGCAGACCACTCTGGCTCCGGAGTGGAGCAACCGGATCAGGATCAGGCACCGGTGAAGCGGACTGCTCTGGCTCCAGAGTGGAGCTGCTGACCGGAGCTGGATCAGGCACCGGTGGAGTGGGCACGGGCCGTGCCGGACTGGCGACGCGCACCACTGGCTTGGTGCGAGGCGCAGGAACAGGCCAGGCCGGACTGGCGACGCGCACCACTGGCTTGGTGCGAGGAGCAGGAACAGGCCGGGCTGGACTGGGAACACGCACCACTGGCTTGGTGCGAGGAGCAGGAACAGTCCGGGCCGGACTGGGAACACGCACCACTGGCTTGGTGCGAGGAGCAGGAACAGACCGGGCCGGACTGGCGAAAAGCACCACAGGCTTGGTGTGCGAGGAGCAGGAACAGGCTGGGCCGGACTGGGAACACGCACCACTGGCTTGGTGCGAGGAGTAGGTACAGGGCGTACCGGACTGGGAACCGACGCTGGAGGTCTATGACTGTCTCCGTCCTTTACACTCCGCGCCCCGTCCTCCTCCAGTGAGGACTCCTCCTTGAGCCCCAATGAGTGCAGTGGTCGGGGCTCCTCTCTGTCGCTCCCCGACCACCCTTTTAGCCCCCCCCCCCAACATTTTCTTGGGGCTGTCTCTCCTTCTCCACCCTGATCCCTTTCAGGGCCTCCATCTGCCTTGCCAGATCCTCTCTTATCTCCCGCCAAGTCCATACTCTCTGCTCCTCCACCTGTGTCCAGGGTGTCTGCTGCTCCTGGGCACGCTGCTTGGTGCTCATTTGGTGGGTTCTTCTGTCACGTTCGTTTAAAGACGGGTCGGACCAAGGCGCAGCGTGATATGCGTACATGTTTATTTAACGATAAACACACGACAAAACAACAAAGTAAACGAAACGTGAAGTCCAAAGGTACAACACAACAAACCTTACACGGAACAAGAACCCACAACTAGACAGTGCCAAAAGGCTGCCTAAGTATGAATCCCAATCAGAGACAACGAGCGACAGCTGCCTCTGATTGGGAACCACACCGGCCAACATAGAAATACAAATCTAGAATATTCACACCCTGACCAAACTAGCTAGAGTTCTGTAGGCCAGGGCATGACAATACCTAACACTTGGGCTCTAAACATTCTTACACTAGGGATCTAAACATACTTATCACTAGGACTCTAAACATACCTATAACTAGGGCTTAAAAAATACCCATCCCTTGTGCTCTAAACATATCTATCACTAGCGATATAAACATACCTAACACTAGGGCTCTAAAGATACCTTGCTCTAGCGCTCTAAACATACCTAACACTGGGGCTCTAAACATACCTAACACTAGGTCTCTAAACGGGTTATAAACATACTTATCAATAGGGCTATAAACATACGTTCATTAGGGCTCTAAAACTAGGGCTCTAAACATATCTAACACTAGGGTTCTAAATTGTTCTATTACTAGGGGTCTGACACTAGGGCTACAGACATACCTAACACTAGGGCTCTAAACATATCTATCACTAGGGCTCTAAACATACCTGACACTAGAGCTCTAAACATACCTAGCAATAGGGTTCTAAACATACCTATCACTAGGGCTCTAAATATACCTATCAATAGGTCTCTAAACATACCTAACACTAGGATTCTAAACATACCTATCACTAGGGCTCTAAACATTCTAACACTAGGGCTCTAAACATACCTATCAATAGGTCTCTAAACATTCTAACACTAGGTTTCTAAACATTCTAACACTAGGTCTCTAAATACACCTATAACTATGTCTCTAAACATACCTAACACTAGGGCTATAAACATACCTATCACTAGGGCTCTAAACATACCTATAACTAGGGCTCTAAACATACCTAACACTAGGGCTCTAAACATACATATCACTAGGGCTCTAAACATACCTATCACTAGGGTTCTAAACATACCTAACATTAGGGTTAAAAACATACCTATCACTAGGGCTCTAAACATACCTAACACTAGGGCTCTAAAAATACCTAACACTAGGGCTCTAAACATACCTAACACTAGGGTTCTAAACATACCTATCACTTGGGCTCTCAACATACCTAACACTAGGTCTCTAAATATACCTAACACTAGGGCTCTAAACATACCTAACACTAGGGTTCTAAACATACCTAACACTAGGGTTATAAACATACCTAACACAAGGGCTTTAAACATACCTAACACTAGGGCTTTAAACATACCTAACACCTGGGATCTAAACATACCTAACACTAGGGTTATACATACCTAACACTAGGGCTTTAAACATACCTAACACTAGGGCTTTAAACATACTTATCACTAGGGCTCTAAACATACCTATCACTAGGGTTCTAAACATACCTAACATTAGGGTTAAAAACATACCTATCACTAGGGCTCTAAACATACCTAACACTAGGGCTCTAAAAATACCTAACACTAGGGCTCTAAACATACCTAACACTAGGGTTCTAAACATACCTATCACTTGGGCTCTCAACATACCTAACACTAGGTCTCTAAATATACCTAACACTAGGGCTCTAAACATACCTAACACTAGGGTTCTAAACATACCTAACACTAGGGTTATAAACATACCTAACACAAGGGCTTTAAACATACCTAACACTAGGGCTTTAAACATACCTAACACCTGGGATCTAAACATACCTAACACTAGGGTTATACATACCTAACACTAGGGCTTTAAACATACCTAACACTAGGGCTTTAAACATACTTATCACTAGGGCTCTAAACATACCTAACATTAGGGCTCTAAACAAAACTAGCAATAGGTCACTAAACATACCTATCACTAGCGCTCTAAACATACCTAACACTAGGTCTCTAAACATACCTATAACTATGGCTCTAAACATACCTAACACTATGCTCTAAACATTCTAACACTAGGGCTCTAAATATACCTATCACTAGGTCTCTAAACATTCTAACACTAGGATTCTAAACATTCTACCACTAGGGCTCTAAATATACCTATCACTAGGTCTCTAAACATACCTAACACTAGGATTCTAAACATACCTATCACTAGGGCTCTAAACATACCTATAACTAGGGCTCTAAACATACCTAACACTAGGGCTCTAAACATACCTATCACTAGGGCTCTAAACATACCTAAGACTAGGGCTCTAAAAATACCTAACACTAGGGCTCTAAACATACCTAACACTAGGGTTCTAAACATACCTATCACTTGGGCTCTCAACATACCTAACACTAGGTCTCTAAATATACCTAACACTAGGGCTCTAAACATACCTAACACTAGGGATTTAAACATACCTAACACCTGGGATCTAAACATACCTAACACTAGGGTTATACATACCTAACACTAGGGCTTTAAACATACCTAACACTGGGGCTTTAAACATACTTATCACTAGGGCTCTAAACATACCTAACATTAGGGCTCTAAACAAAACTAGCAATAGGTCACTAAACATACCTATAACTAGCGCTCTAAACATACCTAACACTAGGTCTCTAAACATACCTATAACTAGGGCTCTAAACCTACCTAACACTGGGTCTCTAAACATACCTATAACTATGGCTCTAAGCATACCTAACACTATGCTCTAAACATTCTAACACCAGGGCTCTAAATATACCTATCACTAGGTCTCTAAACATTCTAACACTAGGATTCTAAACATTCTAACACTAGGGCTCTAAACATTCTAACAATAGGGCTCTAAACATACCTAACACTAGGGCTCTAAATATACGTATCACTATGTCTCTAAACATTTTAACACTAGGTCTCTAAACATTCTAACACTAGGTCTCTAAACATTACAACACTAGGTCTCTAAATATACGTATCACTATGTCTCTAAACATTATAACACTAGGTCTCTAAACATTATAACACTAGGTCTCTAAACATTATAACACTAGGTCTCTAAACTAGAGCTGGCTGCTTCTGGTTTGGCTTTAGACCTGGCAGAGCAACACGACACACTTCGAACAGCACGGGGAGAGAATTTCATTAAGGGAAAGAGTGTGCTAAAGCCTTAATAAACATATGGCCACCGGCTCCACTAATTTACTGCAATCCAGCGTGTACTTTTTTCTTTCCTTGAGCACTTGACAAACACTTCAATTAATTAAAGTCAACCCAGGTTATAAAGTCAGCTCTCTTCTCTGCCACAGCTTGTTTTACCGCAGAAAGCAGGCAACTGAATATAGTTTATATTGCAACACTCACTTTTTGTATTATTGAAGCGGGTCTTATTTTAATGAAGGAGAAATTAAAGATTGGTTATTTTAACAGTAAGTTAATGAAGTCTTCAGGAATGTGAGCTATGTCAGGTTGTTTGGGTTGTGTGTTTGGACAAGTTATGGGAAGTCAAACACTATACTAGTCTTCAAATGAAAATGTCATTTTGTACTTAGAAAGAGACTGAACAAAGAAAATGTGATGATAGAAATAGTTATTTATGAATATGTGTTAACACTTTTTGTCATGCATTGTAAAGTAATGCTGTCATATAAAACCTCTACATTTCAAGCAACCAAACATAAAAGGTATATGTTATTAAATATACTACTACTACACTAATACATAATCTATACTGTAGACTGCTGGTTATGAAATACAGATAAAAACCGTAGACTGCTGGTTATGAAATATAGATAAGTACTGTAGACTGCTGGTTGAATAATGACCGATGCATAAGAGTCCAACCCTTTAGTGGGTAAAATGCTGTCCTCAAACCGAGACAAACCAGGGGGCCATGGGGAGCAGGGCCTGGTGAAAACCCTCCAGTTTAGAAGTCAACAGAGTTCATTAATAACAGGATATAACCAGGACTATGTGGGAGCAGGCCTGGTGAAAACCCTCCAGTTTAGAAGTCAACAGAGTCCATTAATAACAGGATATAACCAGGACTATGGGGGAGCAGGGCCTGGTGAAAACCCTCCAGTTTAGAAGTCAACAGAGTCCATTAATAACAGGATATAACCAGGACTATGGGGGAGCAGGGCCTGGTGAAAACCCTCCAGTTTAGAAGTCAACAGAGTCCATTAATAACAGGATATAACCAGGACTATGGGGGAGCAGGGCCTGGTGAAAACCATCCAGTTTAGAAGTCAACAGATTCCATTAATAACAGGATATAACCACGACTATGGGGGAGCAGGGCCTGGTGAAAACCCTCCAGTTTAGAAGTCAACAGAGTCCATTAATAACAGGATATAACCAGGACTATGGGGGAGCAGGGCCTGGTGAAAACCCTCCCGTTTAGAAGTCAACAGAGTCCATTAATAACAGGATATAACCAGATCTATGGGGGAGCAGGGCCTGGTGAAAACCCTCCAGTTTAGAAGTCAACAGAGTCCATTAATAACAGGATATAACCAGGACCATGGGGAGCAGGGCCTGGTGAAAACCCTCCAGTTTAGAAGTCAACAGAGTTCATTAATAACAGGATATAACCAGGACTATGGGGGAGCAGGGCCTGGTGAAAACCCTCCAGTTTAGTAGTCAACAGAGTCCATTAATAACAGGATATAACCAGATCTATGGGGGAGCAGGGCCTGGTGAAAACCCTCCAGTTTAGAAGTCAACAGAGTCCATTAATAACAGGATATAACCAGGACTGTGGGGGAGCAGGGCCTGGTGAAAACCATCCAGTTTAGAAGTCAACATATTCCATTAATAACAGGATATAACCAGGACTATGGGGGAGCAGGGCCTGGTGAAAACCCTCCAGTTTAGAAGTCAACAGAGTCCATTAATAACAGGATATAACCAGGACTATGGGGGAGCAGGGCCTGGTAAAAACCCTCCAATTTAGAAGTCAACAGAGTCCATTAATAACAGGATATAACCAGATCTATGGGGGAGCAGGCCTGGTGAATACCCTCCAGTTTAGAAGTCAACAGAGTCCATTAATAACAGGATATAACCAGGACCATGCGGAGCAGAGCCTGGTGAAAACCCTCCAGTTTAGAAGTCAACAGAGTCCATTCATAACAGGATATAACCAGGACTATGGGGGAGCAGGGCTTGGTGAAAACCTTCCAGTTTAGAAGTCAACAGAGTCCATTAACACATCAGCAGAAGAGAGATGACTTGATATGCCATGCAAGCAGCCCCAGACAATGGCTTTAGCCATGACAGATTTGCTTGCTGTAACCCACTTTATGTTAAAATCATTCTCACTATTATATTTCACAATTGTAATTTTTTGTTCCTCCTCATGGCATTGTCCTCTGTGGACTAACTTGCTTCCTGTGGTAATGATTCCTCCTCATGGATTGTTTTCTGCATAATCGAGTTGGTAGTCAAGGCTTTGGTTGACATAGCCATCTGTCAAGTTCCTTTGCTTTGTAAAACGCTGTGGAATAATGTTCTATAGAACTGGAGGCTTTCATTTATCAGGCAAGGAGGGATGAAGCTGATCCACTCAGCCCCCTCAGAGGTGCAGGGAGATATTTTACCATCTTAGCATTATGTTGTACCCTTGGTTCCATAGATATTCTACCATCTAATCATTATGTTGTACCCTTGGTTCCATATATATTCTACCATCTAATTATTATGTTGTACCCTTGGTTCCATAGATATTCTACTATCTAATTATTATGTTGTCCCCTTGGTTCCATAGATATTCTACCATCTAATTATTATGTTGTACCCTTGGTTACATCACTTCATCTTTCCTCTCCCCTGTCACATGGGCATATTGTATTATACAATTTATAGCCACGATTCAATTAACAAGATGAGTTATCATCCTCGTTTTCCCGGGCTCCGGGGGGCGGGCCGTTTCGGTCTGAACCAATAATCTCTCCTTGTTGAGCCTGTCAACTCGCAGTCTCGTTTAATCTAGAGTTTGCCTGAATCCTCATTCTGTCATGTTGTCTCCCAATCTGTCCTCTCCACTATGATGTCTCCCCATCTGTCCTCTCCACCATGATGTCTTCCCATCTGTCCTCTCCACCATGATGTCTCCCCATCTGTCCTCTACAGCATGATGTCTCCCAATCTGTCCTCTCCACTATGATGTCTCCACATCTATCCTCTCCACCATGATGTCTCCCATCTGTCCTCTCCACTATGTTGTCTCCCCATCTGTCCTCTCCACTATGATGTCTACCCATCTGTCCTCTCCACTATGATGTCTCCCCATCTGTCCTCTCCACTATGATGTCTCCCCATCTGTCCTCTCCACCATGATGTCTCCCCATCTGTCCTCTCCACTATGATGTCTCCCCATATGTCCTCTCCACTATGATGTCTCCCCATCTGTCCTCTCCACCATGATGTCTCCCCATCTGTCCTCTCCACTATGATGTCTGCCCATCTGTCCTCTCCACTATGATGTCTCCCCATCTGTCCTCTCCACCATGATGTCTCCCCATCTGTCCTCTCCACCATGATGTCTCCCCATCTGTCCTCTCCACTATGATGTCTCCCCATCTGTCCTCTCCACCATGATGTCTCCCCATCTGTCCTCTCCACCATGATGTCTCCCCATCTGTCCTCTCCACCATGATGTCTGCCCATCTGTCCTCTCCACTATGATGTCTTCCCATCTGTCCTCTCCACCATGATGTCTCCCCATCTGTCCTCTCCACTATGATGTCTCCCCATCTGTCCTCTCCACCATGATGTCTCCCCATCTGTCCTCTCCACCATGATGTCTCCCCATCTGTCCTCTCCACCATGATGTCTCCCCATCTGTCCTCTCCACTATGATGTCTCCCCATCTGTCCTCTCCACCATGATGTCTCCCCATCTGTCCTCTCCACCATGATGTCTCCCCATCTGTCCTTTCCAGAGAGAGAGGGTTATATTATAGAGAAACAAATGGAGAGAGGGTTATAATATAGAGAAACACAGATAGAGAGAGGGTTATATTATAGAGAAACACAGATAGAGAGAGGGTTATATCATAGAGAAACACAGATAGAGAGAGGGTTATATCATAGAGAAACACAGATAGAGAGAGGGTTATATCATAGAGAAACACAGATAGAAAGAGGGTTATATCATAGAGAAGCACAGATAGAGAGAGGGTTATATTATGGAGAAACACAGATAGAGAGAGGGTTATATTATAGAGAAACACAGATAGAGAGAGGGTTATATTATAGAGAAACACAGATAGAGAGAGGGTTATATTATAGAGAAGCACAGATAGAGAGAGGGTTATATTATAGAGAGACACAGGGAGAGAGAGGGTTATATTCTAGAGAAACACAGATAGAGAGGGTTATATTATAAAGAAACACAAATAGAGAGAGGGTTATATTATAGAGAAACACAGGGAGAGAGAGGGTTATATTCTAGAGAAACACAGATAGAGAGGGTTATATTATAGAGAAACACAGATAGAGAGAGGGTTATATTATAGAGAAACACAGATAGAGAGGGTTATATTATAGAGAAACACAGATAGAGAGAGGGTTATATCATAGAGAAGCACAGATAGAGAGAGGGTTATATTATAGAGAAACACAGATAGAGAGAGGGTTATATTATAGAGAGACACAGGGAGAGAGAGGGTTATATTCTAGAGAAACACAGATAGAGAAAGGGTGATATAATAGAGAAACACAGATAGAGAGGGGGTTGTTTTATGTCATTTCAGCAAGCCATGATACCCACCATCTCAGATTGTTCTGAAATTGTTTCTGTAGTAGAAACATATTAAATTAGCATTCCTGCAACATTATTTTGTTTAAATATAATTTGATCTCTGAGAAATTAAGCTAGTTGAGTGCACCCAAATTGGCCATTTTCATTTATAGGATTCTTATAATATTCAATAAATATAGTACTTAACGTCTGATTTGGACCCATGTTTTTTCTAAAGGTGAGTAAGACATGAGGAATCCAAATAAATGGTCAAAAGCCACCCACGGACCCCCCACACCCCACACCAATCCCACCTCAACAACAAGTATATACAGTTAAAGTTTACATACACTTAGGTTGGAGTCATTAAAACACAAATTTCTTGTTAACAAACTATTGTTTTGGCAAGTCGGTTAGGACATCTACTTTGTGCATGACATAAGTAATTTTTCCAACAATTGTTTACAGAGAGATTATTTCACTTATAATTCACTGTATCACAATTCCAGTGGGTCAGACATTTACATACACTAAGTTGACTGTGCCTTTAAACAGCTTGGAAAATTCCAGAAAATGATGTCATGGCTTCAGAAGCTTCTGATTGACATCATTTGAGTCAATTGGAGGTGTACCTGTGGATGTATTTCAAGGCCTACCTTCAATCTGCCTCTTTGCTTGACATCATGGGAAAATAAAATAAATCAGCCAAGACCTCAGAAAGAAACTGTAGACCTCCACAATTCTGGTTCATCCTTGTGAGCAATTTCCAAATGCCTGAAGGTACCACGTTCATCTGTACAAAGAATAGTATGCAAGTAGAAACACCATGGGACCACGCTGCCGTCATACTGCTCAGGAAGGAGACGCGTTCTGTCTCCTAGAGATGAATGTACTTTGGTGCGAAAAGTACAAATAAATCCCAGAACAACAGCAAAAAACCTTGTGAAGATGCTGGAGGAAACAGGTACAAAAGTATCTATATCCACAGTAAAACAAGTCCTATATTGAAATAACCTGAAAGGCCGCTCAGCAAGGAAGAAGCCACTGCTCCAAAACCGGCATAAAAAAGCCAGACTACGGTTTGCAACTGCACATGGGGACAAAGAACATACTTTTTGGAGAAATGTCCTCTGGTCTGATGAAACAAAAATATAACTGTTTGGTCATAATGACCATCGTTATGTTTGGAGGAAAAAGGGGGTGGCTTGCAAGCCGAAGAACACCATCCCAACCGTGAAGCACAGGGGTGGCAGCATCATGCTGTGGGGGTGCTTTGCTGCAGGAGGGACTGGTGCACTTCACAAAATAGATGGCATCATGAGGAAGGGAAATTATGTGGATATATTGAAGCAACATCTGAAGACATCAGTCAGGAAGTTTAAGCTTGGTCGCAAATGTGTCTTCCAAATGGACAATGACCCCAAGCATACTTCCAAAGTTGTGGCAAAATGGCTTAAGGACAACAAAGTCAAGGTATTGGAGTGGCCATCACAAAGCCCTGACCTGTGGGCAGAACTGAAAAAGCGTGTGCGAGCAAGGAGGCCTACAAACCTGACTCAGTTACACCAGTTCTGTCAGGAGGAATGTGCCAAAATTCACCCAACTTATTGTGGGAAGCTTGTGGAAGGCTACCCGAAACGTTTGACCCAAGTTAAACAATTTAAAGGCAATGCTACCAAATACGAGTGTATGTAAACTTCTGACCCACTGGGAATGTGATGAAAGAAATAAAAGCTGAAATAAATAATTTACATTTTAGTAGACACTATTATCCAGAGCAACTTACAGTTAGTGAGTGCATACATTTTTCATACTGGCCCCCCGTGGGAATCGAACCCACAACCCTGGCGTTGCGAGCACCAGGTTCTACCATCTGAGCTACACGGGACCACTCTCTACTAATATTCTGACATTTCACATTTTTTAAATAAAGTGGTGATCCTAACTGAATTTTTACTAGGATTAAATGTCAGGAATTGTGAAAAACTGAGTTTAAATGTATTTGGCTAAGGTGTATGTAAACTTCAGACTTCAACTGTGGTATCAGTTCTTTATGTCTGACAAGTACATGTAGTATGGAGCCGGGGCTCGGAGTGTTGTTTGTTCATCCTATATAATGTATTCCCAGTTTTCTTTCCCCTGTTCAGATAAATGTGTCATTGAAGTTGTTAGGTTTATGTCACATCCTACATATTTTCACATTACCATAGATAGCCACTAGATGGTGCTGTTTCTGCTTTTAGGTGATTTATTTTAAGGGGATTCCTTAAAAAGAAAATACCTACTAGCAGGAACAGCTCCATCTAGTGGTCAGAACCTGGTCGATCAGATGTTATGTATCACATTTTTTGACAATTATATGAATCCTGTAAATAAAAATTGCCAATTTGGTGTTAGCCTCTGTGTAACTCTGATGTTACAGGAGTTTATGTTGATGTTAGCCTCAGTGTAACTCTGATGTCACAGGAGTTGATGTTAGCCTCAGTGTAATTCTGATGTCACAGTAGTTGATGTTAGCCTCAGTGTAACTCTGATGTTAACTCAACTACCTGATCTGATGTCTCATTGCTACCTGTGATGTTAGCCTCTCAAGTCCATCTGCATTTTGTTTGCCAAGGTTCACTTCTCTAGTGTGTATGACCATTCTCTATTTTATTAGACTTAAGCTAATCAAGGTTAGCCCTATAACCATAATAATAATAATAATAATAATATTCCATTTAGCAGACGCTTTTATCCAAAGCGACTTACAGTCACGCGTGCATACATTTTTTGTGTATGGGTGGTCCAGGGGATCGAACCCACTACCTTGGCGTTACAAGCGCCGTGCTCTACCAGCTGAGCTACAGAGGACCACATGAAGGTGTGTTTGAAATGTGGTTCTTCACACAACCACCTTACGTTGTTCTAGATTTGGCCCTGTGTAGCTCAGTTGGTAGAGCATGGTGCTTGCAAGCCCAGGGTTGTGGGTTCGTTTCCCACGGGAGGCCAGTATGAAAATGTATGCACTCACTAACTGTAAGTCGCTCTGGATAAGAGCGTATGCTAAATGACTAAAATGTAAAATGCAGATACACTGGAGGAGGTGAGCAGGTGAGACAGTACAGTTACACTGGATCCCTGTCATCCAGAAATAATAAAAGACAAGACTTACACACACATCAAAACTTTCACACACACCTAGCCGTTCACACACACCTAGTTGTTCACACACTCCTAGCCGTTCACACACACCTTTCACACATTCCTAGCCGTTCACACACCTAACCACAGTGTTTTGTATGAGAAAGGATAATTGTTCAAATGATTATAGAGCAGCTCTGTGTTTGACAACAGGGAGGGAGATAATCACAAGAAGATACTAAGAGTTATCCAAGGATCCAGCCAAGCCTCTCCTGCTGCAGAGCCAAATGCTGTGGGCAATTATAATATAATATGGCATTTAGCAGACGGTGTAATCCAAAGCGATTTACAGTCATGCGTGCATACATTATTTAATTTTTTTATGTTTGTGTATGGGTGGTCCCAGGGATCGAACCCACTACCTTGCCATTACAAGTGCCGTGCTCTACCAGCTGAGCTACAGAGGACCACAACTCAATACAGCTAACCTCTATAGCCAGACAACACTACAATACAGCTAACCTCTATATCCAGACAACACTACAATACAGCTAACCTCTATATCCAGACATCACTACAATACAGCTTACCTCTATATCCAGACAACACCACAATACAGCTAAACTCTATAGCAAGACAACACTATAATACAGTTAACCTCTGTATTTTTATTTTATACATTTAGCAGACGCTCTTATCCAGAGCGACTTACAGGAGCAATTAGGGTTAAGTGCCTTGCTTAAGGGCACATCGACAGATTTTTCACCTAGTCGGCTCGGGGATTAGAACCAGCAACCTTTCGGTTACTGGCACAACGCTCTTACCCACTAAGCTACCTGCCGCCCTGTAGCCTTACAACACTACAATACAGCTAACCTCTATAGCCAGACAACATTACAATACAGCTAACCTGTATAGGCATACAACACTACAATACAGCTAACCTATATAGCAGACAACATTACAATACAACTAACCTGATATTGCTATAGAGTAGAGAACGGCGCCGGAGAAGATGGCTGCCGTTTTACAGCTCTCTAACCAATTTTACAGCCCTCTAACCAATTGTACTATTATGTGTGTTTTTCCACGTTATTTGTAATTTATTTTGTACATAATGTTTCTGCCATCGTCTCTTATAACCAAAAAGAGCTTCTGGATATCTGGACAGCGATTACTCACCTCATATTGGACGAATATTTTTTATTCAACGAGGCGGCCGCGAAGGATATCCTACAGACACCCGACAAGGCCAAAATCCCCGTCATTCGCATGAGGAAGAGACGGAGATATCGTGGACGTAGGTCGGGGTGCCTTGTAAGGATCCGACGGCGAGCGAGTAAAATGCCGCTCCCATCAATCCTATTAGCCAATCTTCAATCATTGGAGAACAAATTGGATGACCTAAGATTACGGTTATCCTACAAACGGGACATTAAAAACTGTAATATCTTATGTTTCACCGAGTCGTGGCTGAACGACGACATGGATAACATACAGCTAGCGGGCTATATGCTACATCGGCAGGATAGAACGGCTGACTCCGGTAAGACAAGGGGTGGCGGTCTGTGTATATTTGTAAACAACAGCTGGTGCACAAAATCAAATACTAAGGAAGTCTCGAGGTTTTGCTCGCCTGAGGTAGAGTATCTTATGATAAGCTGTAGACCACACTATTTACCAAGAGAGTTTTCGTCTATATTTTTCATAGCTGTCTATTTACCACCACAAACCAATGCTGGCATTAAGATTGCACTGAATGAGCTGTATAAGGCCATAAGTCAACAGGAAAACGCTCATCCAGATGCAGCGCTCCTAGTGGCCGGGGAATTTAATGCAGGGAAACTTAAATCCGTTCTACCTAATTTCTACCAGCATGTTAAATGTTTAACCAGAGGAAAAAAAAACTCTAGACCACCTTTACTCCACACACAGAGACGCATACAAAGCTCTCCCTCGCCCTCCATTTGGCAAATCTGACCATAACTTTATCCTCCTGATTCCTGCTTATAAGCAAAAACTAAAGCAGGAAGCACCAGTGACTCGGTTAATAAAAAAGTGGTCAGATGACGCAGATGCTAAGCTACAGGACTGTTTTGCTAGCACAGACTGGAACATGTTCCGGGATTCTTCAGATAGCATTGAGGAGTACAGCACATCAGTCACTGGCTTCATCAATAAGTGCATTGATGATGTCGTCCCCACAGTGACCGTACGTACATACCCCAACCAGAAGCCATGGATTACAGGAAACATCCGCACTGAGCTAAAGGGTAGAGCTGCCGCTTTCAAGGAGCGGGACTCTAACCCGGACGCTTATAAGAAATCCCGCTATGCCCTCCGACGAACCATCAAACAGGCAAAGAGTCAACACAGGACTAAGATTGAATCGTACTACACTGGCTCTGACACTCGACGGATGTGGCAGGGCTTGAAAACTATTACAGACTACAAAGGGAAGCACAGCCGCGAGCTGCCCAGTGACACAAGACTTCCAGACGAGCTAAACCACTTCTATGCTCGCTTCGAGGCAAGCAACACTGAAGCATGCATGAGAGCACCAGCTGTTCCGGATGACTATGTGATCACGCTCTCCGTAGCCGATGTGAGTAAGACTTTTAAGCAGGTCAACATTCACAAGGCCACAGGGCCAGACGGATTATCAGGACGTGTACTCCGAGCATGTGCTGACCAACAGGCAAGTGTCTTCACTGACATTTTCAACATGTCCCTGACTGAGTCTGTAATACCAACATGTTTCAAGCAGACCACCATAGTCCCTGTGCCCAAGGACTCTAAGATAACCTGCCTAAATGACTACCGACCCGTAGCACTGACATCTGTAGCCATGAAGTGCTTTGAAAGGCTGGTCATGGCTCACATCAACAGCATTATCCCAGAAACACTAGACCCACTCCAATTTGCACACCGCCCCAACAGATCCACAGATTATGCAATCTGTATTGCACTCCACACTGCCATTTCCCACCTGGACAAGAGGAACACCTACGTGAGAATGCTATTCATTGACTACAGCTCAGCATTCAACACCATCGTGCCCTCAAAGCTCATCACTAAGCTAAGAATCCTGGGAGTTAACACCTCCCTCTGCAACTGGATCCTGGACTTCCTGACGGTCCGCCCACAGGTGGTAAGGGTAGGTAACAACACATCTGCCACACTGATCCTCAACACGGGGGCCCCTCAGCTGTGCGTGCTCAGTCCCCTCCTGTACTCCCTGTTCACCCATGACTGCGTGGCCAGGCACGACTCCAACACCATCATTAAGTTTGCCGACGACACAACAGTGGTAGGCCTGATCACCGACAACGATGAGACAGCCTATAGGGAGGAGGTCAGAGACCTGGCCGTGTGGTGCCAGGATAACAACCTCTCCCTCAACGTGACCAAGACAAAGGAGATGATTGTGGACTACAGGAAAAAAAAGAGGACTGAGCACGCCCCCATTCTCATCGACGGGGCTGTAGTGGAACAGGTTGAGAGCTTCAAGTTCCTTGGTGTCCACATCACCAACGAACAATCATGGTCCAAACACACCAAGACAGTCGTGAAGAGGGCACGGCAAAGCCTATTCCCCCTCAGGAGACTGAAAAGATTTGGCATGGGTCCTCAGATCCTCAAAAAATTATACAGCTGCACCATCGAGAGCATCCTGACTGGTTGCATCACCGCCTGGTATGGCAACTGCTTGGCCTCCGACCGCAAGGCACTACAGAGGGTAGTGCGTACGGCCCAGTACATCACTGGGGCCAAGCTTCCTGCCATCCAGGACCTCTATACCAGGCGGTGTCAGAGGAAGGCCCTCAAAATTGTCAAAGACTCCAGCCACCCTAGTCATAGACTGTTCTCTCTGCTACCGCACGGCAAGCGGTACCGGAGTGCCAAGTCTAGGTCCAAAAGACTTCTCAACAGCTTCTATCCCCAAGCCATAAGACTCCTGAACAGCTAATCATGGCTACCAGGACTATTTGCACTGCCCCCCCACCCCATCCTTTTATGCTGCTGCTACTCTGTTAATTATTTATGCATAGTCACATAGTCACAACTCTACCCACATGTACATATTACTTCAACTACCTCAACTAGCCGGTGCCCCCGCACATTGACTCTGCACCGGTATCCCCCTGTATGTATAGCCTCCCTACTGTTATTTTATTTTACTTCTGCTCTTTTTTTCTCAACACTTTTTTTGTTGTTGTTTTATTTTTACTTTTTAGTTAAAAATAAATGCACTGTTGGTTAAGGGCTGTAAGTAAGCATTTCACTGTAATGTCTGCACCTGTTGTATTCGGCGCATATAGCCAATACAATTTGATTTGATTTGATTTGAAACTCTATATCCAGCCAACACTACAATACAGCAAGCCTTTATAGCCAGACAACACTACAATACAGCTAACCTCTATAGCCAGACAACATTACAATACAACTAACCTCTATAGCCAGACAACACTACAATACAGCTAACATATATAGCAGACAACACTACAATACAGCTAAATTCGATAACAAGAAAACACGACAGTACAGCTAACCTCTATAGCAGACAACACTACAATATATCTAACCTATATAGCCAGACAACACTACAATACAGCTAACCTCTATAACCAGACAACACTACAATACAGGTCACATCTATATCCAGACAACACTACAATACAGCTAACACTACAATACAGCTAACCTCTATAGCCAGACAACAATACAATACATCTAACCTCTATAACCAGACAACACTACAATACAGCTAACCTCTAAATCCAGACAACACTACAATACAGCTAACCTCTATAGCCAGACAACACTACAATACAGCTAACCTCTATAGAAAGAAAACACTGCAATACAGCTACCACTACAATACAGCTAAACTCCATAACCAGACAACACTACAATAAAGCTAACCTATATAGCCAGACAATGCTACAATACAGCTTACCTCTATATCCAGACAATGCTACAAGACAGCTAACCTCTATAGCAAGACAACACTACAATACAGCTAACCTCTATAGCAAGACAACACTACAATACAGCTAACCTCTATAGCAAGACAACACTACAATACAGTTATCACTACAATACAGCTAACCTCCATTACCAGACAACACTACAATAAAGCTAACCTATATAACCAGACAGCACTACAATACAGCTAACTTATATATCCAGACAACATACAATACAGCTTACCTCTATATCCAGACAACATACAATACAGCTTTCCACTATAGCAAGCTTACACTACAATACAGCTAACCTCCATATCCAGACAACACTACAATACAGCTTACCTCTATAGCCAGTTTACACTACAATACAGCTAACCTCTATATCCAGACAACTCTACAATACAGCTAACCTCTATAGCCAGACAACACTACAATACAGCTAACCTCTATAACCACACAACAATACAATACAACTAACCTCTATAACCAGACAAATACAATGCTGCTAACCTGGCCAAACGGCCCACATATGACCATGCCAGGTAGAGACCAATAGACTAGCACCATGCCAGGTAGAGACCAATAGACTAGCACCATGCCAGGTAGAGACCAATAGACTAGCACCATGCTAGGTAGAGACCAATAGACTAACACCATGCTAGGTAGAGACCAATAGACTAGCACCATGCTAGGTAGAGACCAATATACTAACACCATGCTAGGTAGAGACCAATAGACTAGCACCATGCCAGGTAGAGACCAATAGACTAGCACCATGCTAGGTAGAGACCAATAGACTAGCACCATGCCAGGTAGTGACCAATAGACTAACACCATGCTAGGTAGAGACCAATAGACTAACACCATGTCAGGTAGAGACCAATAGACTAGCTTCATGCTAGGTAGAGACCAATATACTAACACCATGCTAGGTAGAGACCAATAGACTAACACCATGCTAGGTAGAGACCAATAGACTAACACCATGCTAGGTAGAGACCAATAGACTAGCACCATGCCAGGTAGAGACCAATAGACTAACACCATGCTAGGTAGAGACCAATAGACTAGCACCATGCCAGGTAGTGACCAATAGACTAACACCATGATAGGTAGAGACCAATAGACTAACACCATGCTAGGTAGAGACCAATAGACTAGCACCATGCCAGGTAGAGACCAATAGACTAACACCATGCTAGGTAGAGACCAATAGACTAGCACCATGCTAGGTAGAGACCAATAGACTAACACCATGTCAGGTAGAGACCAATAGACTAGCACCATGCTAGGTAGAGACCAATAGACTAACACCATGTCAGGTAGAGACCAATAGACTAGCTTCATGCTAGGTAGAGACCAATATACTAACACCATGCTAGGTAGAGACCAATAGACTAGCTTCATGCTAGGTAGAGACCAATAGACTAACACCATGCCAGGTAGAGACCAGTAGACTAACACCATGCCAGGTGAGAGTGCAGCAACCTCGGCTAATGTCCTTCCAGAAATCTGAGGCCGCAGCATCCCTCAGCAGTGCCAGAGAGATAAGCTGCCATGATATGGACATGGGCATATTGTGGCCATTCTTTTGGCAGTAGTCCTTTCATTTCACTATTCATTTCTCCACATCACAAATACATTACCATTGGAATGAGGCCTGTATAGTTTTGGTGTGTTAGTCCCACTTTAAATTAAACATGATTTTTATGGCTAGTAAAGCCTTCATAAAGCTTTTAAGAAGCCGCTTGCTTGCTTATAAATTATATGTGAATCAGCTATGTAGTGTTTATGAGGACTTTATAAATGCTCTAGCAAGTTAGCCTTTTCCCTATCTAAATGTACCTTTAGGTTGACTACCCTCATCCCCCCCTCTCTCTCTCTAACTATGGAGCTGGTAATGGTTAATTAGTGTACCACATCATTTTATTAAACTCTATCGACCATGTACAAATGCCTCTACTTAGGCAATAATGTGTTTTCCCACTCAGCTGAATCAATGAATCAGAATGAGCAGTCTCAGTGGTCCAATATGCTACCGCCTCCAGCTGAGCTACAGCTAGCTAAGCTACCTTCAATTAGACACAATCATCACTCACAGTCATTACTCTGCTGAAGGCTACTTGTGCCAATCTGGGAGGAGGGATTCACATTAATGTAGTGATTCAGCTTGTCACAGCCAACTTCTCTGTTATACTGAAACCAAAGCAATTTAGTTGTTGCCTCTGGGCCCGTTGGCAGCAGGCTGGGCTGGGCTGGGCTGGGCTGATGGAGGGAGGGAGGGAGGTGTGAGGACTTAGAGATACAGTTTAATC
The DNA here is from genome assembly GCF_964263955.1 of Coregonus lavaretus. Classification (NCBI taxonomy): domain Eukaryota; kingdom Metazoa; phylum Chordata; class Actinopteri; order Salmoniformes; family Salmonidae; genus Coregonus; species Coregonus lavaretus. The sequence continues at coordinate 79,247,294 of NC_139990.1, forward strand.
AGAGCCATCTGTGAGCAGAGCAGCTAGAAGGACCTCCCCCTTAGAGGGGAGTTAAGTACAGTCTTAACAGGGACTATGTTTGAATGCACAGCATTATGACTTTCTTAGAATAACAGAACAGAGGGAGGAGGAGGAGGAGGAGGAGGAGGAGGAGGAGGAGGAGGGAGGAGAGGAGGAGAGGAGGGGAGACAGAGGAAGGAGGAGAGGAGGGGAGATAGAGGGAGGAGGAGGAGGAGGGAGGAGAGGAGACAGAGGGAGGAGGAGGAGGGAGGAGAGGAGACAGAGGGAGGAGGAGGAGGAGGAGGAGGAGGAGGAGGAGGAGGAGGAGGATGGAGGTGAGGAGACAGAGGGAGGAGGAGGAGGAGGGAGGTGAGGAGACAGAGGGAGGAGGAGGAGGAGGAGGAGGAGGGAGGAGAGGAGCAGAGGGAGGAGGAGGAGGAGGAGGGAGGATAGGAGGGGAGACAGATGGAGGTGGAGAGGGGAGGAAGGAGCCAAGGAGGAGGGAGAGAAGGAGGTTGGGAGGGAGGGAGGGAGGGAGGGAGGGTGGAGGAGGGAGAAGTGAGGAGAGGAGGGAGGAGAGGAGGGGCGGAGGGAGGGTGGAGGAGGGAGAAGTGAGGAGAGGAGGGAGGAGAGGAGAGGAGGGGCGGGGGGAGGGAGGGAGGGAGGGGACACGGTGTGAAAACAGAGGACCAGCCAATCTGATTCACCCTGAGGAGATGGAGCGTGCTGGTGGTGTGTGTGTGTGTGTGTGTGTGTGTGTGTGTGCGTGTGTGTGTGTGTGTGTGTGTGTGTCGGGGCGTTTTGGACACAAGAGAGCGAAACCCAATCAATCCACACAGCTGACCAATCAAGTTACCAGCTAGCGGCTAGTTCCTAGACAAATACACAAGGCCAAAGGAAATGAAATAGGTGGGTCTGGGCGTGTGTGTGACTCTCGTTCAGTACTGACCATTCCAGAACAACTACATCAGCCCCTGAGATTACAGAGACTATTCCATCATCCCATAAAATGTAATATACTTTTATACATATAATATCATATACCTTTATCCATATAATATCCTATACCTTTATCCATATAATATCATATACATTTATCCCATATAATATCAAATTGCTTTATCAATATAATATCATATACCTTCATCCTTATAATATAATATACCTTTTGTCCGTATAATATAATACATCTTTATCCATATAATATAATATACCTTTATCCATATAATATCATATACCTTCATCCATATAATATCATATACCTTTATCCATATAATATCATATACCTTTATCCATATAGTATCATATGCCTTTATCCCATACCTAATCTGGTTTTGGCTCCATCTATCTGTTTTTAGATCTCAATTTAATCAGTACCACAGAAGAACAGCATTATAGCACAATTGACATTTAAAGTCAATTTTTCCACGTTCGTGGAGACTGTATTCACAGTAAACGCTGCATATGTTGGCTGAATTGGGAATGAGCCATTATCTGTCCCCAACGCTGTGAGAGGAGAGCGAGGGCAGGGAAGGTTAAAAGGAAAGCTAGTTGTTGTCATCGTAGGTTGTGTTGATGTGGAGGGAGGGAGTAACCAGACCAGCTCTCTATCTGAGAACAGCCATGTGAAGGAAGCTGGGAGCAGATAAACAGTTCAAGTAGTTCAAGTCCCAGTTCAACAAGCCTCAGTGTTGTTAGACAGCCCAGTCAGCACTATCAGCATCAAAGTCAAGACCGGCTAAACTACTGACGTCATTATTATGTACCATGAATCTGTGATTATATGAAATATCTAAGACGCTATGTGCTTTATATCAATGACAGTGCAGCAACAGGTTGTTGTAGCTGGTAAAACTAAAGTAAATTAATGTGAATTCCATTGATATTGAGGGAACAGAAAATACAACAAAATTACCAACTTTATACAATAGTCCATTTACTGTCCATCAATGACTATCATTCTTTAGAGAGAGATGGCATCACCAGGGAAGTTCACACCTGTTTTACCCATTAGGAAGAAAACCAGAGTTCAATAAATCAGTTTGTTATATAACTGAGCAGAGAGACATGTCAAACCAGACCAGTTTACAGCGTCCCAGCACCACTCTGCTCAGGATCTTTAATCAGACCAGTTTACATCCTCCCAGCACCATGCTTCTCAGGATCTTTAATCAGACCAGTTTACATCCTCCCAGCACCACTCTGCTCAGGATCTTTAATCAGACCAGTTTACATCCTCCCAGCAACAGTGGTCCTCTGCAGCTCAGCTGGTAGAGCATGACGCTTGTAATGCCAAGGTAGTGGGTTCGATCCCCGGGACCACCCATACACAAAAAATGTATGCACGCATGACTGTAAGTCGCTTTGGATAAAAGTGTCTGCTAAATGGCATATTATTATTAACATGCTGCTCAGGATCTTTGATCAGACCAGTTTACAGCCTCCCAGCACCATGCTGCTCAGGATCTAACTCTATAGCTATCATCCTCACAGATTAGTTGTAGCACTCAGTGTGTCACCATAGTTCATTTAGATCACTCTTCTAATGCTGACACTCGATACATGCAAATCAACTTGTTGCAAAATATGTGTCACTTGAGTCCCTCCTCTAACGCCGCTCTGCCTGTAATCACAACCGACTGGATAGATGCAAATCAGATATGTTGTCTCCCAGACTAAGATGAGAATGGTCTGTGACAGTCCTAGGTATTATTAGCTATTAGTTCTACTTGGAATAGATGATGGTGTTAGAGAGTCTGAAGAGTCCCAACATTCCTGCGTGGTGAGATGAGCCCAGAGCCCAGACAGGAAAGGTGTTCTCAGACGAGCTCAGCAAAAGCCAACCAATCATTTATCAGCGCAGATCTCATAGTTCAAAGGTGCTCAAACACCCATACTGCCACGTTTGACATATTTGACCTCCTCAAAAACCGGTCGTTCGTTTTGTAATGTTAATGTCAGTCATTTAACTGTTACATTTTTCAATCATCTCTGCTGCCGAATCGAACAGGCATTCCAAAATGGGCATTCTCCAACTTGGTGAATCATCTGGTGAATGGAAAATAACGATTAGTTAGTTAGCTACAGTAGTTAGTTAAATTACTCACAATAAGTTATGCAATAGTGTTACATACACATTTTATTCAAGCAGTCTAAAACAATGGATTGGCAAAATAAAATTGCAATAAAATCAAAAGCAAACTGCTAGCTAGTTTTCTATAGCCAGAGGGAAAAGGAAAGCAAACTGCTAGCTAGGTTTCTATAGCCAGAGGGAAAAGGAAAGCAAACTGCTAGCTAGGTTTCTATAGCCAGAGGGAAAAGGAATGCAAACTGCTAGCTAGGTATCTATAGCCAGAGGGAAAAGGAAAGCAAACTGCTTGCTAGGTTTCTATAGCCAGAGGGAAAAGGAAAGGGATGAGGGGACAGCTGTGGTTTGTTCCTCTTCCTAAAATATATTCCTCAGAGAGAATGTTATTTCTTGTGATAAGTGTGATGGAAGGAGTCAGGCGCAGGAGGGTAATCACCAAATACAGAGTTTATTCCGTCTTTGCACACAAATGCGCTGGAATAGTGACACACGAAACAGGAACAGGGGAAACTATCATCCCTGGCAATACACTGTAACGGTAGATCCAACAATACATAGGCACAGGGGAAATATCTACCCTGGCAACAAAATGGTACGAGTAGCTCCACCGAGCTCCACTACTCTCACAATTAAACAACAATAACCCACAAGGACAAGGGGGCCAGAGGGTACACTTATACACGGACTACTGAGGGGATAAGATTGCACTCAATGAGCTGTATAAGGCCATAAGTGAACAGGAAAACACTTATCCAGAGGCAGCGCTCCTAGTGGCCGGGGACTTAAATGCAGGGAAACTTAAACCGTTCTACCTAATTTCTACCAGCATGTTAAATGTGCAACCAGAGGGGAAAAAAACTCTAGACCACCTTTACTCCACACACAGAGACGCATACAAAGCTCTCCCTCGCCCTCCATTTGGCAAATCTGACCATAACTCTATCCTCCTGATTCCTGCTTATAAGCAAAAACTAAAGCAGGAAGCACCAGTGACTCGGTTAATAAAAAAGTGGTCAGATGACGCAGATGCTAAGCTACAGGACTGTTTTGCTAGCACAGACTGGAATATGTTCCAGGATTCTTCAGATAGCATTGAGGAGTACACCACATCAGTCACTGGCTTCATCAATAAGTGCATCGATGATGTTGTCCCCACAGTGACCGTACGTACATACCCCAACCAGAAGCCATGGATTACAGGCAACATCCACACTGAGCTAAAGGGTAGAGCTGCCGCTTTCAAGGAGCGGGACTCTAACCTGGACGCCTATAAGAAATCCCGCTATGCCCTCCGACGAACTATCAAACAGGCAAAGAGTCAATACAGGACTAAGATTGAATCGTACTACACCGGCTTTGCCGCTTGTCGGATGTGGCAGGGCTTGAAAACTATTACAGACTACAAAGGGAAGCACAGCCACGAGCTGCCCAGTGACACGACTTCCAGACGAGCTAAACCACTTCTATGCTCGCTTCGAGGCAAGCAACACTAAAGCATGCATGAGAGCACCAGCTGTTCCGGATGACTATGTGATCACGCTCTCTATAGCCAATGTGAGTAAGACTTTTAAGCAGGTCAACATTCACAAGGCCGCGGGGCCAGACGGATTACCAGGACGTGTACTCCGAGCATGTGCTGACCAACTGGCAAGTGTCTTCACTGACATTTTCAACATGTCCCTGACTGAGTCTGTAATACCAACATGTTTCAAGCAGACCGCCATAGTCCCCGTGCCCAAGGACACTAAGATAACCTGCCTAAATGACTACCGACCCGTAGCACTGACGTCTGTAGCCATGAAGTGCTTTGAAAGGTTGGTCATGGCTCACATCAACAGCATTATCCCAGAAACCCTATACCCACTCCAATTTGCATACTGCCCCAACAGATCCACAGATGATGCAATCTCTATTGCACTCCACACTGCCCTTTCACACCTGGACAAGAGGAACACCTACGTGAGAATGCTATTAATTGACTAAAGCTCAGCATTCAACACCATAGTGTCCTCAAAGCTCATCACTAAGCTAAGGATCCTGGGACTAAACACCTCCCTCTGCAACTGGATCCTGGTCTTCCTGACGGGCCACCCCCAGGTGGTAAGGGTAGGTAACAACACATCTGCCACACTGATCCTCAACGTGACCAAGACAAAGGAGATTATTGTGGACTGAGCACGCCCCCATTCTCATCGACGGGGCTGTAGTGGAACAGGTTGAGAGCTTCAAGTTCCTTGGTGTCCACATCACCAACGAACTATCATGGTCCAAACACACCAAGTAACTCGTGAAGAGGGCACGACAAAGCATGTTCCCCCTCAGGAGACTGAAAAGATTTGGCATGGGTCCTCAGATCCTCAAAAAATTATACAGCTGCACCATCGAGAGCATTCTGACTAGTTGCATCACTGCCTGGTATGGCAACTGCTCGGCCTCCGACTGCAAGGCACTACAGAGGGTAATGCGTACGGCCCAGTACATCACTGAGGCCAAGCTTCCTGCCATCCAGGACCTCTATACCAGGCAGAGTCAGAGGAAGGCCCTCAAAAATTTCAAAGACTCCAGCCACCCTAGTCATAGACTGTTCTCTCTGCTACCTTACGGCAAGCGGTACCGGAGTGCCAAGTCTAGGTCCAAAAGACTTCTCAACAGCTTCTACCCCCAAGCCATAAGACTCATGAACAGCTAATCATGGCTACCCAGACTATTTGCACTGCCCCCTTACCCCCACCCCCACCCCATCTTTTTACACTGCTGCTACTCTGTTAATGATTTATGCATAGTCACTTTAATTCTACCCACATGTACATATTACTTCAACTACCTCAACTAGCCGGTGCCCCTGCACCGGTACCCCCCTGTATATATAGCCTCCCTACTCTTATTTTCTTTTAATTCTGCTCAACACATTTTTGTTGTTGTTTTATTTTACTTTTTTATAAAAATAAATAATGCACTGTTGGTTAAGGGCTGTAAGTAAGCATTTCACTGTAATGTCTACACCTGTTGTATTCGGCGCATGTGGCCAATAAAATTGGATTGGATTTGATTTGATAAGAACCAGGTGTGTGTGATTGACAAGACAAGACAAATGGAATGATGAAAAATGGAGCGGCAGTGGCTAGTAAGCCGGTGACGACGAACGCCAAAGCCTGCTCGAACAAGGAGGGGAGGCAGCCTCGGCGGAAGTCGTGACAGTACCCTCCCCTTGACGCGAAGCTCCAGCAGCGCACCGACCCCGGCCTGGAGGACACGGAGCAGGGCGAGCCGGATGGCGACGGTGAAAATCCCGCAACAGGGAGGGATCGAGGATATCCCTCACCGGGACCCAGCACCGTTCCTCCGGACCGTACCCTTCCCACTCCACAAGGTACTGAAGGCCCCCCACCCGACGCCTCGAATCCAGGATGGAACGGAAAGAGTACGCTGGGGCCCCCTCGATGTCCAGAGGAGGTGGAGGAACCTCCCGCACCTCAGAATCCTGGAGCGGACCAACCACCACCGGCCTGAGGAGAGACACATGAAACGAGGGGTTAATACGGTAATCAGGGGGAAGTAATAACCTATACGTGACCTCGTTGATTCTCCTCAGGACATTGAATGGCCCCACAAACTGCGGGCTCAGCTTCCGGCAGGGCAGGTGGAGGGGCAGATTCCGGGTCGAGAGCCAGACCCGATCCCCCGGTACGAAGACCGGGGCCTCACCGCGGTGACAGTCAGCGTTGGCCTTCTGATGACGCACGGCATGCTGGAGGTGAACGTGGGCAGAGTCCCATGTTTCCTCCACACGCCGAAACCAGTCATCCACCACAGGAGCCTCTGTCTGGCTCTGGTGCCACAGTGCCAGAACCGGTTGGTAACCTAAAACACATTGGAATGGCTTTAGGTTATTAGAGGAGTGGCGGAGAGAGTTCTGTGCATATTCTGCCCATGGCAAGAACACCGACCACTCCCCCGGCCGGTCCTGGCAGTAGGACCTCAGGAACCTACCCACCTGGCCTGGCAAGGATTCAGCCTCCTCGCTGCCCGGATGTACTCCAGGTTACGGTGTCCTGAAACACCTCGTTCACAAAGGACTTGAAGACGGATGGAGCATTCATCAAACCGTAGGGCATCACCAGGTATTCATAATGCCCCGTGGTTGTGCTGAATGCTGTCTTCCACTCATCCCCCTCCTGAACACGAACCAGGTTGTACGCACTCCTGAGATCTAATTAGGTGAAGAAGCGTGCCCCATGTATTGACTCAATCACTGAAGGAATGAGGGGGAGAGGATAACTAAATAGAATCGTCTCCTTGTTCAGTGATCGGTAATCAATTGTGAAGTGCAGACCGTCGTCTTTCTTCTTCACAAAGAAGAAACTCGAGGAGGCGGGGAAGTGGAGGGACGTATATACCCCTGGCCCAGGGACTCGGTGACGTATGTTTCCATAGCCTCCGTTTCAGCCTGCGACAGGGGGTACACATGATTCCTGGGAGGTACAGCGTCTACCCGAAGGTTTATCGCGCAATCCCCCGCCTGATGAGGTGGTAATTTAGTGGCACGCGTCTTAGAAAACGCGTTTGCCAAATCGAGGTATTCGGGGGGAATGCGCACGGTGGAGGTACCGTCTGGACTTTCCACCGTGGTTGCACCAACAGAAACACCTAGACACTTACCCTGACACTCTCACGACTACCCCGTGAGAGACCTCTGCGGCCATGAGAAGGTGGGGTTGTGGAGTGTTAGCCAAGGGATACCTAATACCACAGGGAAAGCAGGAGACTCAATAATCGAAAAAATAACCTGCTCAAAATGAGTCTCCTGGATGAACATGGTGACTGGTATAGTGACTTCCGTAACAAACCCGGACCCTAATGGTCGACTATTAAGTGCTCTGATGGGGGGTGGAATGGATAGGGGAACCAATGAAATGCCTTGACGGCGTGTGAATGCCCTGTCCATAAAGTTCCCAGCTGCGCCTGAATCGACTAGTGCCTTACACTGGGGGAACTACCATGTGATCGGGAAAGTGGATAGGTAGGGTACAGTGCGCAGCAGAGGGCTCTGAACAAGTGTGGGTGTTCGATACCTGTGGTGATGCGAGAGTGCCCATCCTGCCGCCTCCAGGCCCAAAATAACGTTGACTACGACGTGTGGTGTACTGTCCCTTCGTGCCACCAGAGTGGCACTGTCGCTGTCTTCCTCCGCTCTCTCGGACAGCGGTTCCTCCCAGCTCCATCAGCTCGGGATCCGAGTCGTCCGGGGATGGAAACGGACAGACCCCTACCAGGACGTCCTCTGGCAGCCAGCAGGTTGTCCAAACGAATGGCCATGTCCACCAGTTTCGTGAAGGACAACATGGTGTCCCGGCAGGCTAGCTCCCGTCGGACGTTCTCCCGCAGATGGCACCAGAAATGGTGGATCAGGGCCCGCTCGTTCCACCCAGACCCCGCTGCCAGAGTCCGAAACTCCAACGCGAAGTCGTGCGCAGTCCTTGTCCCCTGCCTCAGCTGGACCAGCCGCTCGCCCGCCCTTCGACCCTCGGGCGGGTGATCGAAGACCGCCCAGAAGAGGCGAGCGAACTCCCCGTAGTCCTCCAATGCGGCTCCTCCCTCGTTTCACACCGCGTTGGCCCACTCCAGGGCTTTCCCACAGAGGCAGGAAACGAGGACGGACACCTTCTCCTGCTCCGATGGCGCTGGCCTGATGCTGGAGAAATAAAGCTCCAGTTGGAGGAGGAATCCTTGACAGATCGCCGCCGTCCCATCGAACGCCCGTGGTCGGGATATCTGGATCCCTCCGGATGCTGGGGTGTAGGTGGCTGGATCCGGTTGGCCCGCTGGTCACGACAGATCGGGTCCTCTCCTCTCCAAGCGTTGGACGACCTGAAGAACCCGATCTATCTCTTCCCCAAAGCTGGCCAGCATCGTGGAATGCTCCTTGACTCGTGCCACGACTCCAGGCATGCGCTCTTCTCCCGCTGACTCCATAGCGGGTGGGTGATTCTGTGATGAGTGTGATGGAAGGAGTCAGGCGCAGGAGGGTATTCACCGAATACACAAATGCGCTGGAATAGCGACAAACGAAACAGGCACAGGGGAAACTATCATCCCTGGCAATACACTGTAACGCTAAATCCAACAATACATAGGCACAGGGGAAATATCTACCCTGGCAACAAAATGGTATAAGTAGCTCCACCGAGCTACACTACTCTCACAATTAAACAACAATCACCCACAAGGACAAGGGGACCAGAGGGAACACAGGTGTGTGTGATTGACAAGACAAGACAAATGGAATGATGAAAAATGGAGCGGCAGTGGCTAGTAAGCCGATGACGACGAACGCTGAAGCCTGCCCGAACAAGGAGGGGAGGCAGCCTCGGCGGAAGTCGTGACATTTCTCTATACCTTCCCTTTTAGATATTTCTAAACATCTTTGATTAATATAATTATTTCGAGAGAAAGTTGAAATTCTTTACTGTTTTAAATAGAAAGGCCAGATTATAATTTATTTGTGAAATAATTGACCTCAACTACAAGAAAAATGACAAATCCCAGAGTATTGGAACCCCAGGAGGAGGTCCATGCCTTCCCCCTTGTGATGTCTGGGATCCCCATGTAGTCACCCTCCTCACTAACCCTAACCTTCCCCATATCACCACTCCCTACGTATCAACCCTCCCACTACCACATCAGCACCCCCTGCCTCCCCCGTCATCTGTAAGGGGATGGAAAGGCTCTCTCTCTCTCTCTCTCTCTCTCTCTCTCTCTCTCTCTCTCTCTCTCTCTCTCTCTCTCTCTCTCTCTCTCTCTCTCTCTCTCTCTCTCTCTCTCTCTCTCTCTCTCTCTCTCTCTCTCTCTCTCTCTCTCTCTCTCTCCCTCGGATCAGTGCTCAGGAATTTATGGCCACATCTAGAACAGTTTAATGAGTTAATGCAAGTTAATTACTCACTTCAGGGCGGCTGACCAAACTGCAGTGCCCTCGCAGCGTCACACTGATTAATGGAAGAACTGGAAGGAAGAGAAATCAACATCAGACTCAATGGAGAGGCCTGCCATCACTGTGGAGAGGCCTGTCATCAGTATTGCTATCACTGCACTGTCACTGTCCATGAGAATGAAGCAGGATGAGGCCTGGAGTCTGTTATAGGAGCCTGTTAATTGAATGTGGATGATTCTATTATGACTTAGTGAGTTAGTTACCTGCTCCATCAAACCCTGGGTGTTATATTGTAGCAGAACGTCCTTTACTAGAAAAGGAGGCAGACAAACACCTAGGTCAAGCGCTTCCTCCAATCAAATTGAGAAAGGAAAAACTGTCTCCAATCAAACGGAATGATTTCTGCTCCTCGTTGCAGATAATATATTCACTAAGCAACGCTCAGTGGTGAGAAAAAAACAACTGTCTCTGAAAGGAATGTTCACAGACCAAATGTTCCTCATCTTTAAATTCCAGCACGTCTTTCTGTGTTTGAAAAGAGGTTACTACGGCTCTCAACAGCGGTGACCTCAAAGATGCTTGCATGTGCAAATTACACCACAGAAATATTTATAATGCTGGGAAATGAGAGGGGACCAATGAAAACAGTTTTCTGGATTAACTGCTGTCGTCTAATTTGTCTGCAGCGCCAGACCCATTATTTGTTGTACCTCTGGTGTTACAGCTCATCAGTTGGACCAGTGCAGCTCCCTGACACCCTGTAGGAGGGTTCAGATGGGGAGAGGACCAGTACTGGGGACACAGGGCAGTGGCCTTCAGCTCTAAAAGGTCAGCCTGGGGTTACAATATTACAGTCTGGGGTCATAGGCTGCAGGAAGGTCTGGGGTCATAGGATTTAGGAGGGTCTGAAGGTCATAGGATATAGGAGGGTCTGGGGTCATAGGATACAGGAGGGTCTGGGGTCATAGGATTTAGGAGGGTCTGGGGTCATAGGATATAGGAGGGTCTGGGGTCATAGGATGTAGGAGGGGTCATAGGATATAGGAGGGTCTGGGGTCATATGATGTAGGAGGGTCTGGGTTCATAGTTTGTAGGAGGGTCTGGGGTCATAGGATGTAGGAGGGTCTAAGGGTCATAGGATGTAGGAGGGTCTGGGGTGATAGGATGTAGGAGGATCTGGGGTCATAGGATGTAAGAGGGTCTATAGTAATAGTTTAGGATGATCTGGTCCACAGCCGTTAAATCAAACTGAGCAGCTAATCAGCGCACAAAAAATGTGGTTTTGGCTCCCGAGATTAGGGCCGTGGTAATACTATTGAAGAGTCTGGTCAGCTCTAGACCTCTGCTCTGTTGAAGAGTCTGGTCAGCTCTAGACCTCTGCTCTGTTGAAGAGTCTGGTCAGATCTAGACCACTACTCCCTTCTCTCTGAAGTCCATCTCCATCCTGTCAGTGAGACAATACTCATCCCTCTCTGAGTGTTGCTATGGAGAACAGTGATTATCTAAGGATCATTAGCATTGCCCCTCGCATTGTCCCTGTGTGAGTATCTGGTATTCACAAGAGCCATAAAACAGCATGATGGAAGGAGAGACTGCTGAGGTGCTGAAAGCATTCACTAACACTTTAACTGGCTTCTTTATAGCACAGGACCAATGCTGGTCAGCCAGGTTCACTTCAAAATGAGAAAGGAGGGGAGGAGAGAGGTACAACACTACTAAAACAAGGAGAAGGAAAAGAGAGGACAAACACTACTAAAACAAGGAGAAAGGAAAGGAGAGGAGAGAGGAACAACACTACTAAAACAAGGAGAAAGGAAAGGAGAGAGGAACAACACTAATAAAACAAGGGGATTAACTCTTTAGTATTATCCCAGTTTACCTATTTGCTTATAGTCTTGCCTACGCCTAGCGAACAGTTTTTTAAATTATATGAGAAAAGAATATTCAATTTGATTTGGAACGTCAAGCCAGACAAAATTAAAAGGGCATATTTAAATAATGAATATGAATTCGGAGGACAGAAATTATTAAATATTAAAGCATTAGACCTATCACTAAAAGCTTCAGTCATACAAAAGTTATACTTAAATCCGAACTGGTTCTCAAGCAAATTAGTAAGATTGTCTCACCCAATGTTCAAGAAAGGCCTTTTTCCCTTTATTCAGATTACAACAACTAATTTGCAGTTATTTGAAAAGGAAATAATCTCCCAAATATCACTATTTCTAAAACAAGCCATACAAAGTTGGTTTCAATTTCAATTTAATCCTCCAGAAACGACAGAACAAATAATGCAACAAATATTGTGGTTAAATTCAAATATACTAATTGACAAAAAAACTTTATTTTTTGACAGAATGTTTAAAAAAGGTATAATCTTCGAAAATGATATCATCGGTAGGACTGGTGGAGTTATGTCGCACATGCAGCTAACAAAAACATATGGAAATGTCTGCTCTACCCAAAATTACAACCAAATAATTGCAGCCTTACCGCAAAAGTGGAAGAGGAAAGTGGAAGGGGGAGAAAGTAAGGAACTTATCTGTCGGCCTTGCATTAAAGAACATAATTGGTTAAGGAAAACTGTGATAAATAAAAAAGTATATCAGTTTCACTTAAGGACCAAAGGATTGACAGCCGTCCCATATAGATTGCAAAATAGTTGGGAAGAGATCTTTGACGTACCGATCCCATGGCATAGTGTTTATGAAATGACACGCAAAACGACACCGGATTCAAAAATTAGAATCTTTCAATTATTATATAAAATTCTTGCTACCAATAGAATGTTATTTCTATGGGGGATACAATCTTCCCAGCTCTGCAGATTTTGCTGTGAAGAGACAGAATCATTAGATCATTTGTTTTGGTTCTGTCCATATGTAGCTTGTTTTTGGACACAGGTCCAGGAATGGCTAAAGGATTGCAATATTTACCTGGAGCTAACCTTGCAGATAGCATTTCTGGGTGATCTGAAAAGTCATAGTCAATCGATCAATAATATAATAATACGTTTAGCAAAAATGTTACTTTTTATTTCACAATCTGTAGAAGCAATGAGAATAGAAAGGTTCAGAACTTTTGTAAAACATCACAGTACGGTTGAAATATATATGGCAAATAGAAATCCTATATGGATGGTGTTAAGAGATAGATGGGAGGTGCTGAATGGAATTGGAGGATGGGACTAATAACAACTAACAACAAACAATAACAAAGATAGCTAATAATGTAAGCATACTGTGTCCATAATAAGTATATAGGTTGTATGTTGGGAGCATTTGGGAAAGAGCACAGTTAGAAAGATATGGCATATAGAAGCAAACCGGATGGACATCATGAAAATGATCAGAGAGGTTGAGAGTAGAAGAAGTTCAGGAGCAAAAAAATTATAATAAATACAGTGGAGAAAAAAAGTATTTAGTCAGCCACCAATTGTGCAAGTTCTCCCACTTAAAAAGATGAGAGAAGCCTGTAATTTTCATCATAGGTACATGTCAACTATGACAGACAAAATGAGAAAAAAATATCCAGAAAATCACATTGTAGGATTTGTAATAAATTTATTTGCAAATTATGGTGGAAAATACGTATTTGGTCAATAAAAAAAGTGTTATATACCCTTTGTTGGCAATGACACAGGTCAAACGTTTTCTGTAAGTCTTCACAAGGTTTTCACACACTGTTGCTGGTATTTTAGCCCATTCCTCCATGCAGATCTCCTCTAGAGCAGTGATGTTTTGGGGCTGTCGCTGGGCAACACAGACTTTCAACTCCCTCCAAAGATGTTCTATGGGGTTGAGATCTGGAGACTGGCTAGGCCACTCCAGGACCTTGAAATGCTTCTTACGAAGCCACTCCTTCGTTGCCCGGGCGGTGTGTTTGGGATCATTGTCATGCTGAAAGACCCAGCCACGTTTAATCTTCAATGCTCTTGCTGATGGAAGGAGGTTTTCACTCAAAATCTCACGATACATGGCCCCATTCATTCTTTCCTTTACACGGATCAGTCGTCCTGGTCCCTTTGCATGATGTTTCCACCCCCATGCTGCAGGATTTGAGTCCCTGGCGGCGTAGTGTGTTACTGATGGTAGGCTTTGTTACTTTGGTCCCAGCTCTCTGCAGGTCATTCACTAGGTCCCCCCGTGTGGTTCTGGGATTTTTGCTCACCGTTCTTGTGATAATTTTGACCCCACGGGGTGAGATCTTGCGTGGAGCCCCAGATCGAGGGAGATTATCAGTGGTCTTGAATGTCTTCCATTTCCTAATAATTGCTCCCACAGTTGATTTCTTCAAACCAAGCTGCTTACCTATTGCAGATTCAGTCTTCCCAGCCTGGTGCAGGTCTACAATTTTGTTTCTGGTGTCCTTTGACAGCTCTTTGGTCTTGGCCATAGTGGAGTTTGGAGTGTGACTGTTTGAGGTTGTGGACAGGTGTCTTTTATACTGATAACAAGTTCAAACAGGTGCCATTAATACAGGTAACGAGTGGAGGACAGAGGAGCCTCTTAAAGAAGAAGTTACAGGTCTGTGAGAGCCAGAAATCTTGCTTGTTTGTAGGTGACCAAATACTTATTTTCCACCAGAATTTGCAAATAAATTAATTAAAAATCCTACAATGTGATTTTCTGCATATTTTTTCTCAATTTGTCTGTCATAGTTGACGTGTACCTATGATGACAATTACAGGCCTCTCTCGTCTTTTTAAGTTGGAGAACTTGCACAATTGGTGGCTGAATAAATACTTTTCCCCCCCACTGTATATATATATATATATATATATATATATATATAATATAATTATTGTAAAATTAACTGTGTCCATAAGGTGTAGATAGTAAGTATAGACCGGAAGTAGAGGCCTGGGCATTGTTGTTCACTAATTTACTCCAAGTAGGGAAAGGATGGCGGGGTTGAAAAGTAATAAAGGGGAGTATAAATATAAAAAAACATGGGGATTGGAAGTGATGCAGACAATTACATTGATAGAAGATACAATCTATCTGCAATATTAAGCTGATCCATCGCCCCCAAAAAAACAAACAAACAAAAAAACACTACTAAAACAAGGAGGAAGGAAAGGAGCGGAGAGAGGAACAACACTACTAAAACAAGGAGATGGAAAGGAGAGAGGAACAACACTACTAAAACAAGGAGGATGGAAAGGAGAGGAGAGAGGAAAAACACTACTATAACAAGAACAAAGGAAAGGAGAGGAGAGAGGAACAACACTACTAAAACAAGGAGAAAGGAAAGGAGAGAGGAACAACACTACTAAAACAAGGAGAAAGGAAAGGAGAGAGGAACAACACTACTAAAACAAGGAGAAAGGAAAGGAGAGAGGAACAACACTACTAAAACAAGGAGAATGGAAAGGATAGAGGAACAACACCACTAAAACAAGGAGCAGGAAAGGAGAGGAGGAAGAGGAACAACACTGCTAAAACAAGGAGAAAGAAAAGGAGAGGAGAGAGGAACAACACTACTAAAACAAGGAGGATGGAAAGGAGAGGAGAGAGGAGAAACACTACTAAAACAAGGAGGATGGAAAGGAGAGAGGTACAAAACTACTAAAACAAGGAGAAGAAAAGAAGAGGAAAGAGGAACAACACTACTAAAACAAGGAGAAAGTAAAGGAGAGGAGAGAGGACAACACTACTAAAACAAGGAGGATGGAAAGGAGGAGATAGGAACAAGACTACTAAAACAAGGAGAAGGAAAGGAGAGGTGAGAGGAACAACACTACTAAAACAAGGAGAAAGGAAAGGAGAGAGGAACAAAACTAATAAAACAATGATAATGTAAAGGAGAGGAGAGTGAAAAACACTACTAAAACAAGGAGGATGGAAAGGAGAGGAGAGAGGAACAACACTACTAAAACAAGGACAAAGGAAAGGAGCGGAGAGAGGAACAACACTACTAAAACAAGGAGGATGAAAAGGAGAGGAGAGAGGAAAAACACTACTAAAACAAGGAGGATGGAAAGGAGGGAGGAACAACACTACTAAAACAAGGAGTAAAGAAAGGAGAGGAGAGAGGAACAACACTATTAAAACAATGAGTAAAGAAAGGAGAGAGGAACAACTCTACTAAAACAAAGACAAAGGAAAGGAGCGGAGAGAGGAACAACACTACTGAAACAAGGAGATGGAAAGGAGAGAGGAACAACACTGCTAAAACAAGGAGAATGGAAAGGAGAGAGGAACAACACTACTAAAAAAAGGAGGATGGAAAGGAGAGGATAGAGGAAAAACACTACTAAAACAAGGAGAAAGGAAAGGAGAGGAGAGAGGAACAACACTACTAAAACAAGGAGTAAGGAAAGGAGAGAGGAACAACACTACTAAAACAAGGAGAATGGAAAGGAGAGAGGAACAACACCACTAAAACAAGGAGAAGGATAGGAGAGGAGAGAGGAACAACACTGCTAAAACAAGGAGAAAGAAAAGGAGAGGAGAGAGGAACAACACTACTAAAACAAGGAGCAAGTAAAGGAGAGGAGAGAGGACAACACTACTAAAACCAGGAGGATGAAAAGGAGGAGATAGGAACAACACTACTAAAACAAGGAGAAGGAAAAGAGAGGAGAGAGGAACAACACTACTAAAACAAGGAGAAAGGAAAGGAGAGATGAACAAAACTAATAAAACAATGATAATGTAAAGGAAAGGAGAATGAAAAACAATACTAAAACAAGGAGAATGGAAAGGAGAGGAGAGAGGAACAACACTACTAAAACAAGAACAAAGGAAAGGAGCGGAGAGAGGAACAACACTAACAAAACAAGGATAATGGAAAGGAGAGAGGAACAACACTACTAAAACAAGGAGGATGGAAAGGAGAGAGGAAGAACACTACTAAAACACGGAGGATGGAAAGGAGAGGAGAGAGGAAAAACACTACTAAAACAAGGAGGATGGATAGGAATGAGGAACAACACTACTAAAACAAGGAGGATGGAAAGGAGAGAGGAACAACACTACTAAAACAAGGAGGATGGAAAGGAGAGAGGAACAACACTACTAAAACAAGGAGGATGGAAAGGAGAGGAGAGAGGAAAAAACACTACTAAAACAAGGAGAAAGGAAAGGAGAGGAGAGAGGAACAACACTACTAAAACAAGGAGAAAGGAAAGGAGAGAGGAACAACACTACTAAAACAAGGAGAATGGAAAGGAGAGAGGAACAACACCACTAAAACAAGGAGAAGGAAGGGAGAGGAGAGAGGAAAAAACACTGCTAAAACAAGGAGAAAGAAAAGGAGAGGAGAGAGGAACAACACTACTAAAATAAGGAGAAAGGAGAGGAGAGAGGATAACACTACTAAAACAAGGAGAAATGAAAGGAGGAGATAGGAACAACACTACTAAAACAAGGAGCATGGAAAGGAGAGGAGAGAGGAAAAACACTACTAAAACAAGGAGAATTGAAAGGGAAGAGCAACAACACTACTAAAACAAGGAGAATGGAAAGGAGAGGAGAGAGGAAAAACACTACTAAAACAAGGAGATGGAAAGGAGAGGAGAGAGGGACAACACTACTAAAACAAGGAGGAGGGAAAGGAGAGAGGAATAACACTACTTTAACAAGGAGAATGTAAAGGAGAGGAGAGTGAAAAACACTACTAAAACAAGGAGGACGGAAAGGAGAGGAGAGAGGAACAACACTAATAAAACAAGGACAAAGGAATGGAGCGGAGAGAGGAACAACACTACTAAAACAAGGAGGAGGGGAAAAGAGAGGACAAACACTACTAAAACAAGGAGAAAGGAAACGAGAGGAGAGAGGACCAACACTATTAAAACAAGTAGAAGGAAAGGAGAGGAGAGAGGAACAACAATACTAAAACAAGGAGAAAGGAAAGGAGAGAGGAACAACACTACTAAAACAAGGAGAATGTAAAGTAGGGGAGAGAGGAAAAACACTACTAAAACAAGAAGAAAGGAAAGGAGAGAGGAACAACACTACTAAAACAAGGAGAAAGAAAAGGAGAGGAGAGAGGAACAACACTACTAAAACAAGGAGAAATGAAAGGAGAGAGGAACAACACTACTAAAACAAGGAGAAAGAAAAGGAGAGGAGAGAGGAACAACACTACTAAAACAAGGAGAAAGTAAAGGAGAGGAGAGAGGACAACACTACTAAAACCAGGAGGATGGAAAGGAGAGAGGATAACACTACTAAAACAATGAGAAATGAAAGGAGGAGATAGGAACAACACTACTAAAACAAGGAGAAAGGAAAGTAGAGAGGAACAACACTAATAAAACAAGGAGAATGGAAAGGAGAGGAGAGAGGAAAAACACTACTAAAACAAGGAGAATGGAAAGGGAAGAGCAACAACACTACTAAAACAAGGAGAATGGAAAGGAGAGGAGAGAGGAAAAAACACAACTAAAACAAGGAGAAAGGAAAGGAGAGGAGAGAGGAAAACACTACTGGAACAAGGAGAAGGGCAAGGAGTAGAGAGGAACAACACTACTAAAAAAAGGAGAATGGAAAGTAGAGGAGAGAGGAACAACACTACTAACACAAGGAGAAGGGAAAGGAGGAGAGGATCAACACTACTATAACAAGGACAAAGGAAAGGAGAGAGGAACAACACTTCTAAAAAACCAGGAGCAGGAAATGAGAAGAGAGAGGAAAAACACTACTAAAACAAGGAAAAAGGAAAGTAGAGAGGAACTACAGTACTAAAACAAGGAGAAAGGAAAGGAGAGAGGAACAACACTACTAAAAAAATGGAGAAATGAAAGGAGAGAGTAACAACACTACTAAAACAAGGAGCAATGAAAGGAGGAGAGAGTAACAACACTACTAAAACAAGGAGGAAGGAGAGGAGGGGAGAGGAAAAACAACACTGAAACAAGGAGAAAGGAAAGGAGAGGAGAGAGGAACAACACTACTAAAACAAGGAGAAATGGAAAGAAGGAGAGATAGGAACAACACTACTAAAACAAGGAGGAAGGAAAGGAGATAGGCACAACACTACTAAAACAAGGGGGAAGGAAAGGAGAGAGGAACAACACTTCTATAACAAGGAGCAGGAAAGGAGAGAGGAACAACACTACTAAAACAAGGAGAAATGAAAGGAGAGAGGAAAAAAACACTACTAAAACAAGGAGGAAGGAAAGGAGAGAGGAACAACCCTACTAAAACAAGGAGGAGGAAAGGAGGGAGGAACAGCACTACTAAAACAAGGAGAAGGAAAGGAGAGAGGAACAACACTACTAAAACAAGGAGAATGTAAAGTAGAGGAGAGAGGAACAACACTACTAAAACAAGGAGGAAGGAGAGGAGGAAAGAGGAACAACACTATTAAAACAAGGAGGAAGGAAAGGGGAGAGGAACAACACTACTAAAACAAGGAGAAGGAATGGGGAGAGGAACAACACTACTAAAACAAGGAGAAAGGAAAGGAGAGGAGAGAGGAACAACACTATTAAAACAATGAGTAAAGAAAGGAGAGAGGAACAAGACTACTAAAACAAAGACAAAGGAAAGGAGCGGAGAGAGGAACAACACTACTGAAACAAGGAGATGGAAAGGAGAGAGGAACAACACTGCTAAAACAAGGAGAATGGAAAGGAGAGAGGAACAACACTACTAAAACAAGGAGGATGGAAAGGAGAGAATAGAGGAAAAACACTACTAAAACAAGGAGAAAGGAAAGGAGAGGAGAGAGGAACAACACTACTAAAACAAGGAGTAAGGAAAGGAGAGAGGAACAACACTACTAAAACAAGGAGAATGGAAAGGAGAGAGGAACAACACCACTAAAACAAGGAGCAGGATAGGAGAGGAGAGAGGAACAACACTGCTAAAACAAGGAGAAAGAAAAGGAGAGGAGAGAGGAACAACACTACTAAAACAAGGAGCAAGTAAAGGAGAGGAGAGAGGACAACACTACTAAAACCAGGAGGATGAAAAGGA
The DNA here is from genome assembly GCF_964263955.1 of Coregonus lavaretus. Classification (NCBI taxonomy): domain Eukaryota; kingdom Metazoa; phylum Chordata; class Actinopteri; order Salmoniformes; family Salmonidae; genus Coregonus; species Coregonus lavaretus. Next base: position 79,267,242 of record NC_139990.1, read on the forward strand.
GGAGATAGGAACAACACTACTAAAACAAGGAGAAGGAAAAGAGAGGAGAGAGGAACAACACTACTAAAACAAGGAGAAAGGAAAGGAGAGAGGAACAAAACTAATAAAACAATGATAATGTAAAGGAAAGGAGAGTGAAAAACACTACTAAAACAAGGAGAATGGAAAGGAGAGGAGAGAGGAACAACACTACTAAAACAAGAACAAAGGAAAGGAGCGGAGAGAGGAACAACACTAACAAAACAAGGAGAATGGAAAGGAGAGAGGAACAACACTACTAAAACAAGGAGGATGGAAAGGAGAGAGGAACAACACTACTAAAACACGGAGGATGGAAAGGAGAGGAGAGAGGAAAAACACTACTAAAACAAGGAGGATGGATAGGAATGAGGAACAACACTACTAAAACAAGGAGGATGGAAAGGAGAGAGGAACAACACTACTAAAACAAGGAGGATGGAAAGGAGAGAGGAACAACACTACTAAAACAAGGAGGATGGAAAGGAGAGGAGAGAGGAAAAAACACTACTAAAACAAGGAGAAAGGAAAGGAGAGGAGAGAGGAACAACACTACTAAAACAAGGAGAAAGGAAAGGAGAGAGGAACAATACTACTAAAACAAGGAGAATGGAAAGGAGAGAGGAACAACACCACTAAAACAAGGAGAAGGAAGGGAGAGGAGAGAGGAACAACACTGCTAAAACAAGGAGAAAGAAAAGGAGAGGAGAGAGGAACAACACTACTAAAATAAGGAGAAAGGAGAGGAGAGAGGATAACACTACTAAAACAAGGAGAAATGAAAGGAGGAGATAGGAACAACACTACTAAAACAAGGAGCATGGAAAGGAGAGGAGAGAGGAAAAACACTACTAAAACAAGGAGAATTGAAAGGGAAGAGCAACAACACTACTAAAACAAGGAGAATGGAAAGGAGAGGAGAGAGGAAAAACACTACTAAAACAAGGAGATGGAAAGGAGAGGAGAGAGGGACAACACTACTAAAACAAGGAGGAGGGAAAGGAGAGAGGAATAACACTACTTTAACAAGGAGAATGTAAAGGAGAGGAGAGTGAAAAACACTACTAAAACAAGGAGGACGGAAAGGAGAGGAGAGAGGAACAACACTAATAAAACAAGGACAAAGGAATGGAGTGGAGAGAGGAACAACACTACTAAAACAAGGAGGAGGGGAAAAGAGAGGACAAACACTACTAAAACAAGGAGAAAGGAAACGAGAGGAGAGAGGACCAACACTATTAAAACAAGTAGAAGGAAAGGAGAGGAGAGAGGAACAACAATACTAAAATAAGGAGAAAGGAGAGGAGAGAGGATAACACTACTAAAACAAGGAGAAATGAAAGGAGGAGATAGGAACAACACTACTAAAACAAGGAGCATGGAAAGGAGAGGAGAGAGGAAAAACACTACTAAAACAAGGAGAATTGAAAGGGAAGAGCAACAACACTACTAAAACAAGGAGAATGGAAAGGAGAGGAGAGAGGAAAAACACTACTAAAACAAGGAGATGGAAAGGAGAGGAGAGAGGGACAACACTACTAAAACAAGGAGGAGGGAAAGGAGAGAGGAATAACACTACTTTAACAAGGAGAATGTAAAGGAGAGGAGAGTGAAAAACACTACTAAAACAAGGAGGACGGAAAGGAGAGGAGAGAGGAACAACACTAATAAAACAAGGACAAAGGAATGGAGTGGAGAGAGGAAAAGAGAGGACAAACACTACTAAAACAAGGAGAAAGGAAACGAGAGGAGAGAGGACCAACACTATTAAAACAAGTAGAAGGAAAGGAGAGGAGAGAGGAACAACAATACTAAAACAAGGAGAAAGGAAAGGAGAGAGGAACAACACTACTAAAACAAGGAGAATGTAAAGTAGGGGAGAGAGGAAAAACACTACTAAAACAAGAAGAAAGGAAAGGAGAGAGGAACAACACTACTAAAACAAGGAGAAAGAAAAGGAGAGGAGAGAGGAACAACACTACTAAAACAAGGAGAAATGAAAGGAGAGAGGAACAACAATACTAAAACAAGGAGAAAGAAAAGGAGAGGAGAGAGGAACAACACTACTAAAACAAGGAGAAAGTAAAGGAGAGGAGAGAGGACAACACTACTAAAACCAGGAGGATGGAAAGGAGAGAGGATAACACTACTAAAACAATGAGAAATGAAAGGAGGAGATAGGAACAACACTACTAAAACAAGGAGAAAGGAAAGTAGAGAGGAACAACACTAATAAAACAAGGAGAATGGAAAGGAGAGGAGAGAGGAAAAACACTACTAAAACAAGGAGAATGGAAAGGGAAGAGCAACAACACTACTAAAACAAGGAGAATGGAAAGGAGAGGAGAGAGGAAAAAACACAACTAAAACAAGGAGAAAGGAAAGGAGAGGAGAGAGGAAAACACTACTGGAACAAGGAGAAGGGCAAGGAGTAGAGAGGAACAACACTACTAAAAAAAGGAGAATGGAAAGTAGAGGAGAGAGGAACAACACTACTAACACAAGGAGAAGGGAAAGGAGGAGAGGATCAACACTACTATAACAAGGACAAAGGAAAGGAGAGAGGAACAACACTACTAAAACAAAGAGAATGGAAATGAGGAGAGAGGAACAACAGTACTAAATCAAGGAGGAAGGAGAGGAGGAGAGAGGAAAAAACACTACTAAAACAAGGAGAAAGGAAAGGAGGAGAGAGTAACAACACTACTAAAACAAGGAGGAGGGAGAGGAGGGGAGAGGAACAACAATACTGAAACAAGGAGAAAGGAAAGAGAGGAGAGAGGAACAACACTACTAAAACAAGGAAAAATGAAAGGAGGAGAGAGTAACAACACTACTAAAACAAGGAGAAAGGAAAGGAGAGGAGAAAGGAACAACACTACTAAAACAAGGAGAAATGGAAAGAAGGAGAGAAAAGAACAACACTACTAAAACAAGGAGGAAGAAAAGGAGATAGGCACTACACTACTAAAACAAGGAGAAAGGAAAGGAGAGAGGAACAACACTTCTAAAACCAGGAGCAGGAAATGAGAAGAGAGAGGAAAAACACTACTAAAACAAGGAGAAAGGAAAGTAGAGAGGAACTACAGTACTAAAACAAGGAGAAAGGAAAGGAGAGAGGAACAACACTACTAAAAAAATGGAGAAATGAAAGGAGAGAGGAACAACACTACTAAAACAAGGAGCAATGAAAGGAGGAGAGAGTAACAACACTACTAAAACAAGGAGGAAGGAGAGGAGGGGAGAGGAAAAACAACACTGAAACAAGGAGAAAGGAAAGAAGAGGAGAGAGGAACAACACTACTAAAACAAGGAGAAATGGAAAGAAGGAGAGATAGGAACAACACTACTAAAACAAGGAGGAAGGAAAGGAGATAGGCACAACACTACTAAAACAAGGGGGAAGGAAAGGAGAGAGGAACAACACTTCTATAACAAGGAGCAGGAAAGGAGAGAGGAACAACACTACTAAAACAAGGAGAAATGAAAGGAGAGAGGAAAAAAACACTACTAAAACAAGGAGGAAGGAAAGGAGAGAGGAACAACCCTACTAAAACAAGGAGGAGGAAAGGAGGGATGAACAGCACTACTAAAACAAGGAGAAGGAAAGGAGAGAGGAACAACACTACTAAAACAAGGAGAATGTAAAGTAGAGGAGAGAGGAACAACACTACTAAAACAAGGAGGAAGGAGAGGAGGAAAGAGGAACAACACTATTAAAACAAGGAGGAAGGAAAGGGGAGAGGAACAACACTACTAAAACAAGGAGAAGGAATGGGGAGAGGAACAACACTACTAAAACAAGGAGAAAGGAAAGGAGAGAGGAACAACACTACTAAAACAAGGAGAAATGAAAGGAGGAGAGAGTAACAACACTACTAAAACAAGGAGGAAGGAGAGGAGGGGAGAGGAAAAACAACACTGAAACAAGGAGAAAGGAAAGGAGAGGAGAGAGGAACAACACTACTAAAACAAGGAGAAAAGGAAAGAAGGATAGATAGGAACAACACTACTAAAACAAGGAGGAAGGAAAGGAGATAGGCACAACACTACTAAAACAAGGGGGAAGGAAAGGAGAGAGGAACAACACTTCTATAACAAGGAGCAGGAAAGGAGAAGAGAGAGGAAAAACACTACTAAAACAAGGAGAAAGGAAAGTAGAGAGGAACTACAGTACTAAAACAAGGAGAAAGGAAAGGTGAGAGGAACAACACTAACACTACTAAAACAAGGAGGAAGGAAAGGAGAGAGGAACAACCCTACTAAAACAAGGAGGAGGAAAGGAGGGAGGAACAACACTACTAAAACAAGGAGAAGGAAAGGAGAGAGGAACAACACTACTAAAACAAGGAGAATGTAAAGTAGAGGAGAGAGGAACAACACTACTAAAACAAGGAGGAAGGAGAGGAGGAAAGAGGAACAACACTATTAAAACAAGGAGGAAGGAAAGGGGAGAGGAACAACACTACTAAAACAAGGAGAAGGAATGGAGAGAGGAACAACACTACTAAAACAAGGAGAAAGGAAAGGTGAGAGGGACAACACTTCTAAAACAAGTAGAAGGAAAGGAGAGGAGAGAGGATCAACAATACTAAAACAAGGAGGAAGGAAAGGGAAAAGGAAAACACTACTAAAACAAGGAGAAAGGAAAGGAGAGAGGAACAACACTTCTAAAACAAGTAGAATGAAAGGAGAGGAGAGAGGAACAACAATACCACAACAAGGAGGAAGGAAAGGGGAAAGGAACAACACTACTAAAACAAGGAGAAAGGAAAGGAGAGAGGAACAACACTACTAAAACAAGGAGAAAGGAAAGTAGGAGAGGGGAACAACACTACTAAAACAAGGAGGAAGGAGAGGAGGAGAGACGAACAACACTACAAAAACAAGGGGGAAGGAAAGGAGAGGAGAGAGGAAAAACACTACTAAAACAAGGAGAAAGGAAAGGAGAGAGGAACAACACTACTAAAACAAGGAGAAATGAAAGGAGGAGAGAGTAACAACACTACTAAAACAAGGAGGAAGGAGAGGAGGGGAGAGGAAAAACAACACTGAAACAAGGAGAAAGGAAAGGAGAGGAGAGAGGAACAACACTACTAAAACAAGGAGAAATGGAAAGAAGGATAGATAGGAACAACACTACTAAAACAAGGAGGAAGGAAAGGAGATAGGCACAACACTACTAAAACAAGGGGGAAGGAAAGGAGAGAGGAACAACACTTCTATAACAAGGAGCAGGAAAGGAGAAGAGAGAGGAAAAACACTACTAAAACAAGGAGAAAGGAAAGTAGAGAGGAACTACAGTACTAAAACAAGGAGAAAGGAAAGGTGAGAGGAACAACACTAACACTACTAAAACAAGGAGGAAGGAAAGGAGAGAGGAACAACCCTACTAAAACAAGGAGGAGGAAAGGAGGGAGGAACAACACTACTAAAACAAGGAGAAGGAAAGGAGAGAGGAACAACACTACTAAAACAAGGAGAATGTAAAGTAGAGGAGAGAGGAACAACACTACTAAAACAAGGAGGAAGGAGAGGAGGAAAGAGGAACAACACTATTAAAACAAGGAGGAAGGAAAGGGGAGAGGAACAACACTACTAAAACAAGGAGAAGGAATGGAGAGAGGAACAACACTACTAAAACAAGGAGAAAGGAAAGGTGAGAGGGACAACACTTCTAAAACAAGTAGAAGGAAAGGAGAGGAGAGAGGATCAACAATACTAAAACAAGGAGGAAGGAAAGGGAAAAGGAAAACACTACTAAAACAAGGAGAAAGGAAAGGAGAGAGGAACAACACTTCTAAAACAAGTAGAATGAAAGGAGAGGAGAGAGGAACAACAATACCACAACAAGGAGGAAGGAAAGGGGAAAGGAACAACACTACTAAAACAAGGAGAAAGGAAAGGAGAGAGGAACAACACTACTAAAACAAGGAGAAAGGAAAGTAGGAGAGGGGAACAACACTACTAAAACAAGGAGGAAGGAGAGGAGGAGAGACGAACAACACTACAAAAACAAGGGGGAAGGAAAGGAGAGGAGAGAGGAAAAACACTACTAAAACAAGGAGAAAGGAAAGGAGAGGAGAGAGGTACAACAATACTATGTTGTCCATCTCTTCCTCTGTCATCACTATATGGTCCTTCTCTTCCTCTCTCTCATCACTATATTGTCCATCTCTTCATCTCTCTCATCACTATATTGTCCATCTCTTCCTCTCTCTCATCACTATATTGTCCATCTCTTCCTCTCTAATCTATATATTGTCTATCTCATCCTCTCTCATGACTATATTGTCCATCCCTTCCTCTCTCTCATCACTATATTGTCCATCTCTTCCTCTCTCTCATCACTATATTGTCCATCTATTCCTCTCTGATCACTATATTGTCCATCTATTCCTCTCTCATCAATATATTGTCCATCTCTTCCGCTCTCTCATCACTATATTGTCCATCTCTTCCTCTCTCTCATCACTATATTGTCCATATCTTTCTCTCTCTCATCACTATATTGTCCATCTCTTCCTCTCTCTCATCACTATATTGTCCATCTCTTCCTCTCTCTCATCACTATACTGTCCATCTCTTATTCTCTCTCATCACTATATTGTCCATCTCCTCCTGTCTCTCATCACTATATTTTCCATCTCTTCCTCTGTCATCACTATATTGTCCATCTCTTCCTCTCTCGTCACTATATTTTCCATCTCTTCCTCTCTCATCACTATATTGTCCATCTCTTCCTCTCTCTCATAACTATATTGTCCATCTCTTCTTCTCTCTCATCACTATATTGTCCATCTCTTCCTCTCTCTCATCACTGTATTGTCCATCTCTAAATCTCTCTCAACACTATATTGTCCATCTCTTCCTCTCTCTCATCACTATATTGTCCATCTCTTCCTCTCTCTCATCACTATATTGTCCATCTCTTCCTCTCTCAACACTATATTGTCCATCTCTAATTCTCTCTCAACACTATATTGTCCATCTCTTCCTCTCTCTCATCACTATATTGTCCATCTCTTCCTCTCTCTCATCACTACATTGTCCATCTATTCCTCTCTCATCACTATATTGTCCATCTCTTCCTCTCTCTCATCACTATATTGTCCATCTCTTCCTCTCTTATCACTGTATTGTCCATCTCTTCCTCTCTCTCATCACTATATTGTCCATCTCTTCCTCTCTCTCATCACTACATTGTCCATCTCTTCCTCTCTCATCACTATATTTTTGATCTCTTCCTCTCTCATCACTATATTGTCCATATCTTCCTCTCTCATCACTATATTGTCCATTTCTTCCTCTCTCTCATCACTATATTGTCCATCTCTTCCTCTCTCTCATCACTATATTGTCCATCTCTTCTTCTCTCTCATCACTATATTGTCCATCTCCTCCTGTCTCTCATCACTATATTTTCCATCTCTTCCTCTGTCATCACTATATTGTCCATCTCTTCCACTCTCGTCACTATATTTTCCATCTCTTCCTCTCTCATCACTATATTGTCCATCTCTTCCTCTCTCTCATCACTATATTGTCCATCTCTTCTTCTCTCTCATCACTATATTGTCCATCTCTTCCTCTCTCATCACTGTATTGTCCATCTCTAAATCTCTCTCAACACTATATTGTCCATCTCTTCCTCTCTCTCATCGCTATATTTACATTTACATTTTTAGTCATTTAGCAGACGCTCTTATCCAGAGCGACTTACAGTTAGTGAATACATCTTTCTTTATACTGGCCCCCCGTGGGAATCGAACCCGCAACCCTGGCGTTGCAAACACCATGCTCTATCAACTGAGCTACATCCCTGCCGGCCATTCCCTCCCCTACCCTGGACGACGCTGGGCCAATTGTGCGCCGCCCATGAGTCTCCCGGTCACGGCCGGCTGCGACAGAGCCTGGATTCGAACCAGGATCTCTAGTGGCACAGTTAGCACTGCGATGCAGTGCCTTAGACCACTGCGCCACTCAGGAGCTATATTGTCCATCTCTTCCTCTCTCTCATCACTATATTGTCCATCTCTTCCTCTCTTATCACTGTATTGTCCATCTCTTCCTCTCTCTCATCACTATATTGTCCATCTCTTCCTCTCTCTCAACACTATATTGTCCATCTCTTCCTCTCTCTCATCACTATATTGTCCATCTCTTCCTCTCTCATCACTATGTTGTCCATCTCTTCCTCTCTCTCAATAATATATATTGTCCATCTCTTCCTCTCTCTCATCACTATATTGTCCATCTCTTCCTCTCTCATCACTATATTGTCCATCTCTTCCTCTCTCTCATCACTATATTGTCCATCTCTTCATCTCTCATCACTATATTGTCCATCTCTTCCTCTCTCTCATCACTATATTGTCCATCTCTTCCTCTCTCATCACTATATTTTCCATCTCTTCCTCTCTCTCATCACTATATTGTCCATCTCTTCCTCTCTCTCATCACTATATTGTCCATCTCTTCCTCTCTCATCACTACATTGTCCATCTCTTCCTCTCTCTCATACTATATTGTCCATCTCTTCCTCTCTCATCATTATATTGTCCATCTCTTCCTCTCTCATCACTATATTGTCCATCTCTTCCTCTCTCTCATCACTATATTGTCCATTTCTTCATCTCTCATCACTATATTGTCCATCTCTTCCTCTCTCTCATCACTATATTGTCCATCTCTTCCTTTCTCATCACTATATTGTCCATCTCTTCCACACTCTCATCACTATATTGTCCATCTATTCCTCTCTCATCACTATATTGTCCATCTCTTCCTCTCTCTCATCACTATATTGTCCATCTCTTCTTCTCTCTCATCACTATATTGTCCATCTCTTCCTCTCTCTCATACTATATTGTCCATCTCTTCCTCTCTCATCACTATATTGTCCATCTCTTCCTCTCTCATCACTATATTGTCCATCTCTTCCTCTCTCATCACTATATTTTCCATCTCTTCCTCTCTCTCTCATCACTATATTGTCCATCTCTTCCTCTCGCTCATCACTATATTGTCCATCTCTTCCTCTCTCATCACTATATTGTCCATCTCTTCCTCTCTCTCATCACTATATTGTCCATCTCTTCCTCTCTCATCACTAAATTGTCCATCTCTTCCTCTCTCTCATCACTATATTGTCCATCTCTTCCTCTCTCATCACTATATTGTCCATCTCTTCCTCTCTCATCACTACATTGTCCATCTATTCCTCTCTCTCATCACTATATTGTCCATCTCTTCCTCTCTCATCACTATATTGTCCATCTCTTCCTCTCTCTCATCAATATATTGTCCATCTCTTCCTCTCTCTCTTCACTATATTGTCCATCTCTTCCTCTCTCATCACTATATTGTCCATCTCTTCCTCTCTCATCACTATATTGTCCATCTATTCCTCTGTCATCACTATATTGTCCATCTCTTCCTCTCTCTCATCACTATATTGTCCATCTCTTCCTCTCTCATCACTATATTGTCCATCTCTTCCTCTCTCATCACTACATTGTCCATCTATTCCTCTCTCATCACTATATTGTCCATCTCTTCCTCTCTCTCATCACTATATTGTCCATCTCTTCCTCTCTCATCACTATATTGTCCATCTCTTCCTCTCTCATCACTATATTGTCCATCTCTTCCTCTCTCATCACTACATTGTCCATCTATTCCTCTCTCTCATCACTATATTGTCCACCTCTTTCTCTCTCATCACTATATTGTCCATCTCTTCCTCTCTCATCACTATATTGTCCATCTCTTCCTCTCTCATCACTATATTGTCCATCTATTCCTCTCTCATCACTATATTGTCCATCTCTTCCTCTCTCATCACTACATTGTCCATCTATTCCTCTCTCATCACTATATTGTCCATCTCTTCCTCTCTCTCATCACTATATTGTCCATCTCTTCATCTCTCTCATCACTATATTGTCCATCTCTTCCTCTCTCATCACTATATTGTCCATCTCTTCCTCTCTCTCATCACTATATTGTCCATCTCTTCCTCTCTCATCACTACATTGTCCATCTATTCCTCTCTCATCACTATATTGTCCATCTCTTCCTCTCTCTCATCACTATATTGTCCATCTCTTCCTCTCTCATCACTATATTGTCCATCTCTTCCTCTCTCATCACTATATTGTCCATCTCTTCCTCTCTCATCACTAAATTGTCCATCTCTTCCTCTCTCATCACTATATTGTCCATCTCTTCCTCTCTCTCAATAATATATATTGTCCATCTCTTCCTCTCTCTCATCACTATGTTGTCCATCTCTTCCTCTCTCATCACTATATTGTCCATCTCTTCCTCTCTCATCACTACATTGTCCATCTATTCCTCTCTCATCACTATATTGTCCATCTCTTCCTCTCTCTCATCACTATATTGTCCATCTCTTCCTCTCTCATCACTATATTGTCCAACCTTTCCTCTCTCTTGTCACTATATTGTCAATCTCTTCCTCTCTCTCATCACTATATTGTCCATATCTTCCTCTCTAATCACTATGTTGTCCATCTCTTCCTCTCTCTCAATAATATATATTGTCCATCTCTTCCTCTCTCTCATCACTATATTGTCCATCTCTTCCTCTCTCATCACTATATTTTCCATCTCTTCCTCTCTCTCATCACTATATTGTCCATCTCTTCCTCTCTCTCATCACTATATTGTCCATCTCTTCCTCTCTCATCACTATATTGTCCATCTCTTCCTCTCTCTCATCAATATATTGTCCATCTCTTCCTCTCTCTCTTCACTATATTGTCCATCTCTTCCTCTCTCATCACTATATTGTCCATCTCTTCCTCTCTCATCACTACATTGTCCATCTATTCCTCTCTCTCATCACTATATTGTCCATCTCTTCCTCTCTCATCACTACATTGTCCATCTCTTCCTCTCTCATCACTATATTGTCCATCTCTTCCTCTCTCATCACTATATTGTCCATCTATTCCTCTCTCATCACTATATTGTCCATCTCTTCCTCTCTCTCATCACTATATTGTCCATCTCTTCCTCTCTCATCACTATATTGTCCATCTCTTCCTCTCTCATCACTATATTGTCCATCTCTTCCTCTCTCATCACTACATTGTCCATCTATTCCTCTCTCATCACTATATTGTCCATCTCTTCCTCTCTCTCATCACTATATTGTCCATCTCTTCCTCTCTCATCACTACATTGTCCATCTATTCCTCTCTCTCATCACTATATTGTCCATCTCTTCCTCTCTCATCACTATATTGTCCATCTCTTCCTCTCTCATCACTATATTGTCCATATCTTCCTCTCTCATCACTATATTGTCCATCTCTTCCTCTCTCATCACTACATTGTCCATCTATTCCTCTCTCATCACTATATTGTCCATCTCTTCCTCTCTCATCACTACATTGTCCATCTATTCCTCTCTCATCACTATATTGTCCATCTCTTCCTCTCTCTCATCACTATATTGTCCATCTCTTCCTCTAAATATGCCTCCTAAACACTGTTCCTAAATCAGTCTATCCCTCCTAAACACTGTTCCTAAATCAATATGCCTCCTAAACACTGTTCCTAAATCAATATGCCTCCTAAACACAGTTCCTGAATCACTATGCCTCCTAAACACTGTTCCTAAATCAGTCTCTCCCTTCTAATCAATTTTCCTAAATCAATATGCCTCCTAAACACTGTTCCTGAATCAGTTTCTCCATCCTAATCACTGTTCCTAAATCACTCTCCCTCCTAAACACTGTTCCTAAATCAGTTTATCCCTCCTAATCACTGTTCCTAAATCACTCTCCCTCCTAAACACTGTTCCTAAATCAGTTTGTCCCTCCTAGTCACTGTTCCTAAATCACTCTCCCTCCTAATCACTGTTCCTAAATCACTCTCCCTCCTAAACACTGTTCCTAAATCACTCTCCTTCCTAAACACTGTTCCTAAATCACTCTCCCTCCTAAATACTGTTCCTAAATCACTCTCCCTCCTAAACACTGTTCCTAAATCAATATGCCTCCTAAACACTGCACTTCAATCAGTCCAGTCCACCCTCCTAATCACTGTTCCTAAATCCGTTTCTCCCTCCTAATCACTGCACTTCAATCAGTCTCTCCCTCCTAATCTCTGTTCCTAAATCAGTATCTCCCTTCTAAACACCGTTCCTAAATACCTATGCCTCCTAAACACTGTTCCTAATTCACTCTCCCTCCTAAACACTGTTCCTAAATCAGTCTCTCCCTCCTTCTCTAGTGTCATAAACATCTGCTATTAACCTGAATAAGACCTGGGAGAAGAGTGGTCACTGCTGGGCTATTAGTTCAACAGCAAATACCTTCAAATGGACACAGTCACACTGACCCTTCATATGGATGCAGTCACACTGACCCTTCATATGGATACAGTCACACTGACCCTTCATATGGATACAGTTACACTGACCCTTCATATGGATACAGTCACTTTGACCCTTCATATGGTTACAGTCACACTGACCCTTCATATGGATACAGTCACACTGACCCTTCATATGGATACAGTCACACTGACACTTCATATGGATACAGTCACACTGACCCGTCATATGGATACAGTCACACTGACCCTTCATATGGATACAGTCACACTGACCCTTCATATGGATACAGTCACACTGACACTTCATATGGATACAGTCACACTGACCCGTCATATGGATACAGTCACACTGACCCTTCATATGGATACAGTCACACTGACCCTTCATATGGATACAGTCACACTGACCCTTCATATGGATACAGTCACACTGACCCTTCATATGGATACAGTCACACTGACACTTCATATGGATACAGTCACACTGACCCTTCATATGGATACAGTCACACTGACTCTTCATATGGATACAGTCACACTGACCCTTCATATGGATACAGTCACACTGACCCTTCATACGGATACAGTCACACTTACCCTTCATATGGATACAGTCACACTGACACTTCATATGGATACAGTCACACTGACACTTCATATGGATACAGTCACACTGACCCTTCATATGGATACAGTCACAGTGACCCTTCATATGGATACAGTCACACTGACCCTTCATATGGATACAGTCACACTGACCCTTCATATGGATACAGTCACACTGACCCTTCATATGGATACAGTCACTTTGACCCTTCATATTGATAGTCACACTGACCCTTCATATGGATACAGTCACACTGACCCTTCATATGGAAACAGTCACACTGACCCTTCATATGGACACAGTCACACTGACCCTTCATATGGATACAGTCACACTGACCCTTCATATGGATACATTCACACTGACCCTTCATATGGATACAGTCACACTGACACTTCATATGGATACAGTCACACTGACCCTTCATATGGATACAGTCACACTGACTCTTCATATGGATACAGTCACACTGACCCTTCATATGGATACAGTCACACTGACCCTTCATACGGATACAGTCACACTTACCCTTCATATGGATACAGTCACACTGACACTTCATATGGATACAGTCACACTGACACTTCATATGGATACAGTCACACTGACCCTTCATATGGATACAGTCACAGTGACCCTTCATATGGATACAGTCACACTGACCCTTCATATGGATACAGTCACACTGACCCTTCATATGGATACAGTCACACTGACCCTTCATATGGATACAGTCACTTTGACCCTTCATATTGATAGTCACACTGACCCTTCATATGGATACAGTCACACTGACCCTTCATATGGAAACAGTCACACTGACCCTTCATATGGACACAGTCACACTGACCCTTCATATGGATACAGTCACACTGACACTTCATATGGATACAGTCACACTGACCCTTCATATGGATACAGTCACACTGACTCTTCATATGGATACAGTCACACTGACCCTTCATATGGATACAGTCACACTGACCCTTCATACGGATACAGTCACACTTACCCTTCATATGGATACAGTCACACTGACACTTCATATGGATACAGTCACACTGACACTTCATATGGATACAGTCACACTGACCCTTCATATGGATACAGTCACAGTGACCCTTCATATGGATACAGTCACACTGACCCTTCATATGGATACAGTCACACTGACCCTTCATATGGATACAGTCACACTGACCCTTCATATGGATACAGTCACTTTGACCCTTCATATTGATAGTCACACTGACCCTTCATATGGATACAGTCACACTGACCCTTCATATGGAAACAGTCACACTGACCCTTCATATGGACACAGTCACACTGACCCTTCATATGGATACAGTCACACTGACCCTTCATATGGATACATTCACACTGACCCTTCATATGGATACAGTCACACTGACACTTCATATGGATACAGTCACACTGACCCTTCATATGGATACAGTCACACTGACTCTTCATATGGATACAGTCACACTGACCCTTCATATGGATACAGTCACACTGACCCTTCATACGGATACAGTCACACTTACCCTTCATATGGATACAGTCACACTGACACTTCATATGGATACAGTCACACTGACACTTCATATGGATACAGTCACACTGACCCTTCATATGGATACAGTCACAGTGACCCTTCATATGGATACAGTCACACTGACCCTTCATATGGATACAGTCACACTGACCCTTCATATGGATACAGTCACACTGACCCTTCATATGGATACAGTCACTTTGACCCTTCATATTGATAGTCACACTGACCCTTCATATGGATACAGTCACACTGACCCTTCATATGGAAACAGTCACACTGACCCTTCATATGGACACAGTCACACTGACCCTTCATATGGATACAGTCACACTGACCCTTCATATGGATACAGTCACACTGACCCTTCATATGGATACAGTCACACTGACCCTTCATATGGATACAGTCACTTTGACCCTTCATATTGATAGTCACACTGACCCTTCATATGGATACAGTCACACTGACCCTTCATATGGAAACAGTCACACTGACCCTTCATATGGACACAGTCACACTGACCCTTCATATGGATACAGTCACACTGACCCTTCATATGGATACATTCACACTGACCCTTCATATGGATACAGTCACACTGACCCTTCATATGGATACAGTCACACTGACCCTTCATATGGATATAGTCACACTGACCCTTCATATGGACACAGTCACACTGACCCTTCATGTGGATACAGTCACACTGACCCTTCATATGGATACAGTCACACTGACCCTTCATATGGATACAGTCACACTGACCCTTCATATGGATACAGTCACAGTGACCCTTCATATGGACACAGTCACAATGACCCTTCATATGGACACAGTCACACTGACCCTTCATATGGATACAGTCACACTGACCCCTCATATGGACACACTTTTTCTTTTCCAAACAGTCTTGATTTACTAAGATTTCCTATAAAGATTCTTAAGTTGCTACTCAGTAACTACATGTTACTGTTGATGGAGGATGTGGTGTTTGGGACAATGTGACGTTTTATTAAACCTCAAGCTACCAACATATTTTACATACATCGATTAGCAACTGGGGTAATTTTGACGCTATTGCAAAAGGCAACAATCACAGCAATCCAGGGGCGCTACTTTCACTGGGGACGGGAGGGACATGCCCCCCCCCCCCCCCACATTCTGAAGTAACATTTTTGTCCACCCCCAGTTTTACTATTGAATGTGATACAAAACCAGTCAATGGAGTGCTTTAGGACCATGCGGATGCCTCCGAGCGGTCGGCGGTTTGGAGTGTTTCTCCGACTGGATAAACACATAATAATAATAATAATAATGTCCCCCCCACTTCTAAAACCAAAGTTCAGCCCCTGCAGCAAACTATCAACTTATTTCTTATCAAAACATCATTAGACATGTAATTATTACCATTATCTAAAATACAAAATGACCAAAAGAGACTGCATAAAAAACTAATTTACAGCATCATTTCGTTTTCAGAATTATGAAGAAAATATACATTTGGTCATATTTACAGTATGTGGTGAAAACGACTGCCATTTAAAGTGGCAGTACACCAACATTCGAAATAAACTTAATTGGTATTGACCAATATGATTCAATTCACTTCAAAAATTGGTCCTGAGAGACATTGACCCATAAATATGGACTCCTTAGTTTCTTTATTTACTAACAACACAGCCAGCATTAGCATCGCTGTTAATGAAACATTAGGAGCAGTAATAAAAAATAAAAAATAAAATTAAAAAATATAAACATTAGGAGCAGTAGGGACTATGGTAGCGTGCTTCAAACAGGTATAGCACCATATCATAACAAGTTGCACATAAATAATATTTGAGGATATTATAGGAATTCTGGTATAATTAAAATGTTCAGCAGAATAAAATAATTTGTGAGAATACACACCAACACAGTACTATGTATCTACAGTTCTGCCAAGTGTTCATACCACTGACTGGCCTTTATGATTAAGCATATTACAGTCAGGTCCAAAATGATTGACACCCTTAATAAAGATCAGCAAAAAAAGGCTGTATGTAGACCATTCCTCCACACACAATCTTTCCAGATCATTGATAGCATTCATCTGCCCTCTTCAATTCAAAGACAGGTTTTCAATGGGGTTCAGGTAACTGAGATGGCCATTGCAATATGTAGATTTTTTGGTCAATTTATCATATATTTGTGGATTGTGATGTGTGCTTGGGTCTATCGTCTTGCTGGAAGATCCACTTACGGCCAAGTTTCAGCCTCCTGGCAGAGGCAACCAGGTTTTTAGCTAAAATGTCCTGGTACTGGGTAAAGTTCATGATGCCAATGACCTTAACAAGGACCCCAGGACCAGTGGAAGCAACATAGCCCATAACATCAAAGATCCACCAGCACCATATTTTACAGTAGGTATGGGGTTCTTTCCTGCATATGCATCTTTCTTTTGATGCAAAACCCACCCCTTCGTGGACAAGTAGCTATATTTTCATGTCATCCAACTAATGTAACTAGCTTGTTTTTGCTTTGCTAGCTAAGCCATAATTAGCTTGTTTTTGCTTTGCTAGCTAAGCCAAAACTAGCTTGTTTTGCTTTACTAGCTAAAATGTAACTAGCTGTTTTCGCTTTGCTACCTAAGCCGTACATAGCCTTTTTCGCTTTGCTAGCTAAGCCGTAACTATCTTTTTTTTGCTTTGCTAGCAAGCCGTAACTAGCTTGTTTTGCTTTGCTAGCTAAACCGTAACTAGCTTTTTTCGCTTTGCTACCTAAGCTGAACTAGCTTGTTTTCCTTTGCTAGCTAAGCAGTAACTAGCTTGTTTTGCTTTGCTAGCTAAACCGTAACTGGCTTTTTTCGCTTTGCTACCTAAGCAGTAAATTGCCTTTTTTGCTTTGCTAGCTAAGCCGTAACTAGCTTGTTTTGCTTTGCTAGCTAAACCGTAACTAGCTTTTTTTGCTTTGCTATCTAAGCAATTAATAGCTTTTTTTGCTTTGCTAGCTAAGCTGTAACTAGCCCTTTTCGCATTGCAAGCTACGCCGTAACTAGCTTGTTTTGCTTTGATAGCTAAACCATAACTAGCTTTTTTCGCATTGCTACCTAAACAGTAAATAGCTTTTTTCACTTTGCTAGCTAAGCCGTAACTAGCTTGTTTTGCTTTGCTAGCTACACAGTAAGTATCTTTTTCGCTTTGCTACCTAAGCCGTGCCAGTCATTCAGCCAGTCAGCCAGTCAGTCAGCCAGTCAGTAATCCAGCCAGTCAGTCAGTCCATCAGCCAGCCAGTCAGTCAGCCATTCAGACAGTCAATCAGTCAGTCCATCAGCCAGTCAGTCAGTCAGTCCATCAGTCCATCAGTCCATCAGTCAGTCAGCCAGTCAGCCAGTCAATCAGCCAGTCAGCCAGTCAATCAGCCAGTCAGCCAGTCAATCAGCCAGTCAGCCAGCCAGTCAGCCAGTCAGCCAGTCAGTCAGTCAATCAGTCAGTCCATCAGCCAGTCAGTCAGCCAATCAGCCAGTCAATCAGCCAGTCAGCCAGCCAGTCAGCCAGTCAGCCAGTCAGCCAGTCAGTCAGCCAGTCAGCCAGTCAGTCAGTCAGCCAGTCAGCCAGTCAGCCAGTCAGTCAGTCAGCCAGTCAGCCATTCAGACAGTCAATCAGTCAGTCCATCAGCCAGTCAGTCAGCCAGTCAGCCAGTCAATCAGCCAGTCAGCCAGCCAGTCAGCCAGTCAGCCAGTCAGCCAGTCAGCCAGTCAGCCAGTCAGTCAGTCAGCCAGTCAGCCAGTCAGTCAGCCAGTCAGCCAGTCAGCCAGTCAGTCAGTCAGTCAGTCAGTCAGTCAGCCAGTCAGCCAGCCAGCCAGCCAGCCAGCCAGCCAGCCAGCCAGCCAGCCAGCCATTCAGCCAGTCAGCCAGTCAGCCAGTCAGTCAGCCAGTCAGCCAGTCAGTCAGCCAGCCAGTGAACCAGCCAGCCAGTCAGCCAGTCAGCCAGTCAGCCAGTCAGCCAGTCAGCCAGTCAGCCAGTCAGTCAGTCAGTCAGTCAGCCAGTCAGGGTGTGTTGTCATCCTGGGGGCATGTAGGGAGGCATTGAACCATCCCGCTGTCTAAATACCCCCTGCCTGCAGTAGGAGCCAGGGAAACAGTCACCATCTAATCAATCTACCATGCACCTCTATGGGCTGACTGGGACGATAAGCCAACAGAACAAATACACACATCTACTACTGAAGAATATAAGGTACTTGAACAGCCTTTGGAGTCCGACAAGCATTTCCTTCATCTGTGTGTTATACTTGAAAACGGTCACAACAATGTCAACGATAAAACGTGGAGAGATCCGTGGAATCTATTTTGGCTGTGAAACAAACAGGCTATGGTGACCCCTGTCATCATGCTGTTTTTGTTGTTTTCCATTCTGAAGTGTTCTACTTTCATATCTTCTACTGGCATTCTGGTTCCCCCAGCGGTACAAGGAAATATGTTCTACATATTGTGTTGTTTCTCCAGCGCTACATGGAAATATGTTCTACATATTGTGTTGTTTCTCCAGTGTTACATGGAAATATGTTCTACATATTGTGTTGTTTTGCCAGCGCTACATGGAAATATGTTCTACATATTGTGTTGTTTTTCCAGCGCTACATGGAAAGATGTTCAACATATTGTGTTGTTTTTCCATGGATAGATGTTCTACATATTGTGTTGTTTTTCCAGCGCTACATGGATAGATGTTCTACATATTGTGTTGTTTTTCCAGCGCTACATGGATAGATGGTCTACATATTGTGCTGTTTTTCCAGCGCTACATGGATAGATGTTCTACATATTGTGTTGTTTTTTCAGCGCTACATGGATAGATGGTCTACATATTGTGCTGTTTTTCCAGCGCTACATAGTGGAGGGGTGGAGGGATGGTGGGTGGAGGGGTGGAGGGATGGAGAGGTGGAGGGATGACGGAATGGAAGGATGGTGGGGTGGATGGGTGGAGGAATGGAGGGATGGATAATAGCCTTGGCGCGCATTAATTGGGGCTTGGAGTTAAAATATGGGGGACATTACTTTGTAAGTGTTTCTCTCTTTGTTTTTGATTCTTCTGGTCATGTTATAACCTGTTGACACAGATTATTCAGGTGGAGGACTGGGGGGCACACTAGGGGCTGTGAGGGGGGAACGGGGGGGCCAGGGTAACACATCTCTGAGCGGCTGGCTGGCTGGCTGGTAGTGGTGAATGGCTGCCAGGTCCGTCTGCTGAGCTGTGATAGTGGATCCTCCGTCCTCTCTCTCTGTTGTGGGGAAACGTTTCCATTAGCCTCCACAACAACATTCCTCTCCGTGATTTAGCTGATCTTTTATGTCCATCTTGTTCCTTCCAGAATGCAGATTCTCGGCTCTTCGCTATGCTACAGCAAACCCTCCAGCACTACTGCAATGCTCCACAGAGATAAAGTCAGAGCTAAGCAGGTTCAAGTGTTTTGCTCTTTTATATCAATGAAGTTTTCTCTAGTGAACACAGTGAACACAGCAAATAGAGAGAATTTGATTTTTCCTATTCAGTCCCTCCCACTCTGCTTATTGTAATGGTGCTTGGGACAGATCAAAGTGTTTTTACTACTGCAGTATTATAACGGAGCTTCAAGTTAATGTTATTTCCATTTCAGAATGTGCTATTATTCAACCCTAGGAGCACATCTGGAAACTGGGATTTTCACCTGTATTTGCATTACTAAGCTCATCAATTTGAAAAATTATTCACACACCCAGCTGAAACTAATGGGGAATATTTTGGCAGGCGCTGAAACGACTGTCATGCAAATCTCCTGTCTTTTGTAGAACAAACAGCAGAAGCAGCCAACGACTAACAGACACACAATAACTTAGAGATGAGAAAAACTAAACCATCCACTAACAGACACACAATAACTTAGAGAGATGAGAAACACACAGCCAACCACTAACAGACACACAATAACTTACAGAGATCAGAAACACACAGCCAACCACTAACAGACACACAATAACTTAGAGATGAGAAACACACAGCCAACCACTAACAGACACACAATAACTTAGAGATGAGAAACACACAGCCAACCACTAACAGACACACAATAACTTAGAGATGAGAAACACACAGCCAACCACTAACAGACACACAATAACTTAGAGATGAGAAACACACAGCCAACCACTAACAGACACACAATAACTTAGAGATGAGAAACACACAGCCAACCACTAACAGACACTCAATAACTTAGAGAGATGACAAACACACAGCCACAACACACTGAGAGAGAGTGGACGGAGAGAGAGGGAGAATGTAATGGACAGAGAAAGAAAGAGATAGAGAGAGAGAGCAGTCGGAAAGTGAAAGAGAGAGAAAGAGAGAGAAAGAGAGAGGGAGGGAGAGGTAGAGAGAGAGATACACAGACAAAGGCTGTCCTGGCAGAGACAGAGAGAGAGAGATCTTCCTGACGTGTCTCGCTGACTGTAGGAGTGATTCTGTCCTCAGCGGACCAGGTCTTGGTCCTCTGTCTGCTCAGGGTCCACAGGAACACTGTTATTTCTAAATGATAGAGAGGCTTTTGTTACACTAATGTCACAAGCATATGATATGTAGATCTAGCCGACTGTAGGCTAAAGCTGGAAATATGGCTGCCAGCCTGCTGACTAATACAGCGTGTAAAATACTGTCCAGATTTTCTCCTGTATGCTTGGACAGATCAGAGATGACAAGTACCATCAAACTTCATTTAAACGCTGAGTCTCAAATAGCCACCTGTCCCTTCGAATAGCCGGGCAACGGCACACATTTCAGCAAATAAATGCCTGTTTCAAATAAATTCCCGTTCTAAATGAATTGTTTACGAGGTTACGATGAATTACCATGAATTGTTTACGAGGAAATAATATTTGATTTGTTACATTAAATATGGAAAACATTATGGCAATCATGTCTTTTTATCGCCAGTAAGAAACTGCTAGCCATTGGCTGCTAACAGCTGAGAACTGCTAGCTAACTGGCAAGCACAAAAGCAGTGAACAACTTCGGGAGTACAGACCCCCAGAAATTGTCTGATCGCCCTCTAGTGGTGAAAGTAAGAACTGCCGAAAATGCCCAGTCAAAAAGGAGGATAATTATTCTGTCAAGGATTGTTTCTTTTTTATTAGAGGCATACTAAGACAAAATAAATGTGACACAGTTTGGAAATGATAATGCATTAGTGCAGGAAATGAAGAAATTGATTAAAATGCTGGAAGTGAATGATGGAATTCAACAATTAACTATGCAAATGTGCAAAAGCTGAGGTCATGCCTGGCTCAAATAGAAGCCTGTCTCTAATAAGCACCTGTTGTATTGAGTGATTTAAGCAAATAAACATCCGGGCTATAAATCAATTTTTTTGGGTATATTTATAAAAGAGACATTTGACATAGGAATACTATTTTAGTAAGATTTGTAGCTTTGTCATACTCGTTTAACTACTAACTTGGATTACTGAATGCTGTTTCTCCACAATGCTTACTCAGAGCCTTACTGCATCTAGCCTGGCCACTGTTTTCACCTCCACCGTCATGACAACAGGCTCAAACTATTTCCATCTTCAACTCTATTGAACAGCCAAAGGAAATTCACAGTCAGACTAAATATCCATGGAAGACTCATCATCGGAGTCTCTTTCCAAACCACCAACAGTCATTTACAGACTCAAAGTTTGTTGTTGTCTTACTCAAACTACCTACTGGTGAGCCTTAACTAATTAGCTAGAAAATATACATTCTGGCTAACTGTGTTTTTATCTTTTTGGGGAAGTGATGGTGAGGAAATGGGGACAGGGGTGGGGTGTGGGGCAGGACGTATAGGATTGACAAAGTTATCTCATTTCCTTAAGGGCAGTGTAACATGTAGCATGTACTGAGACATCAGGGTAGCATTTAGAATGTACTGAGACATCAGGGTAGCATGTACCATGTACAGAGACATCAGGATAGCATGTAGAATGTACTGAGACATCAGGGTAGCATGTAGAATGTACTGAGACATCAGGGTAGCATGTAATGAGACATCAGAGTAGAATGTAGCATGTACTGAGACATCAGGGTAGCATGTATCATGTACTGAGAAATCAGGATAACATGTAGCATGTAGTGAGACATCACGGTAGCATGTAGCATGTACTGAGACATCAGAGTAGCATGTAGCATGCACTGAGATATCAGGGTAGCATCTATCATGTACTGAGACATCAGGGTAGTGTGTAGCATATACTGAGACATCAGGGTTAAATGTAGCATGTAATGAGACATCAGGATAGCATGTAGCATGTACAGAGACATCAGGGTAGCATGTAGCATGTACAGAGACATCAGGGTAGCATGTTGCATGTACTGAGACATCAGGGTAGCATGTCGTGAGACATCAGAGTAGCATGTAACATGTACTGAGACATCAGGGTAGCATGTAGCATGTACTGAGACATCAGGGTAGCATATAGCATGTATGGAGACATCAGAGTAGCATGTAGCATGTACTGAGACATCAGGGTAGCATATAGCATGTACTGAGACATCAGGGTGACATGTAGCATGTAGCATGTACTGAGAGTATCAGGGTAGCATGTAGCATGTACTGAGACATCAGGATAGCATGTAGCATGTACTGAGACATCAGGGTAGCATGAAGCATGTACTGAGACATCAGGGTTGCATGTAGCATATACTGAGACATCAGAGTAGCATGTAGCATGTACTGAGATATCAAATGACTGGAACACCAACAGTAAAAGCGTAGGAAATCCATTACCTCTCTTAATGCTTTTTACTAAACTTCAAATGAAGAAGGTCACAAGTCTCTGACTACAGGGACCAGGTAACAGGTACATATAATGTATCTAGCTGAAATATATACTTATCTAGCTGGATCATAATGTTTGTGTGCTCACATCATCACAGTGTTGTAATGTCCATTTAGCACATAGCATGTAATAACACATGCATAGGTCTGTGAGTGACAAACAGAGTTACAAAGGCTCCATTGTTTGTAGAGGCATGATAATTACGGACTTCAAATTAGAGAATGT
This sequence comes from Coregonus lavaretus, assembly GCF_964263955.1. NCBI lineage: Eukaryota > Metazoa > Chordata > Actinopteri > Salmoniformes > Salmonidae > Coregonus > Coregonus lavaretus. The sequence continues at coordinate 79,290,861 of NC_139990.1, forward strand.
GTCCACCAGTAACCTTCACGATGACTGACTGACTGACTAACTGGGTAGCCTGCTTTATCCAGGGTTGGGACTGACTGACTGACTGACTAACTGGGTAGCCTGCTTTATCCAGGGTTGGGACTGACTGACTGACTGATTAACTGGGTAGCCTGCTTTTTCCAGGGTTGGGACTGACTGACTGACTGACTGACTGACTAACTGGGTAGCCTGCTTTATCCAGGGTTGCGACTGACTGACTGACTGACTGGGTACCCTGCTTTATCCAGGGTTGGGACTGACTGACTGACAAACTAACTGGGTAACCTGCTTTATCCAGGGTTGGGACTGACTGACTGACTAACTGGGTAGCCTGCTTTATCCAGGGTTGGGACTGACTGACTGTCTGACTAACTGGGTAGCCTGCTTTATCCAGGGTTGGGACTGAATGACTGACTGACTGACTGGGTAGCCTGCTTTATCCAGGGTTGGGACTGACTGACTGACTGACTGACTAACTGGGTAACCTGCTTTATCCAGGGTTGGGACTGACTGACTGACTGACTATCTGTGTAACCTGCTTTATCCAGGGTTGGGACTGACTGACTGACTAACTGGGTAGCCTGCTTTATCCAGGGTTGGGACTGACTGACTGACTCCCAACCATGGATAAAGCAGACCACAGAGTCATTCAATCAGTCAGTCAGTTCCAACAATGGATAAACCAGGCTTCTTAGTCAGTCCCAACCGTGGATAAAGCCGACTACCCAGTCAGTCAGTCAGTCCCAACCACGGACTAAACAGTCTACCCAGTCAGTCAGTTCCAACCCCGGATGAATACCCATTCAGTCAGTCAGTCAGTCAGTTCCAACCATGGATAAAGCAAATTACCCAGTCAGTCAGTCCCACCATGAATAAAGCAGACTACCCAATCAGTCAGTTTGTCCCAACCATGGATAAAGCAGGCTACCCAGTCAGTTAGACAGTCAGTCGCAATCGTGGATAAAACAGGCTACCAAGTCAGTCCTTTCCAAAAACTGATAAAGGAGACTACCGATTCAGTCAGTCAGTCAGTCAGTTCCAACCATGGATAAAGCAATCTACCAAGTTAGTCAGTCAGTCCCAACCATGGATAAAGCAATCTACCAAGTTAGTCAGTCAGTCCCAACCATGGATAAAGCAATCTACCAAGTTAGTCAGTCAGTCCCAACCATGGATAAAGCAATCTACCAAGTTAGTAGGTCAGTCCCAACCATGGATAAAGCAATCTACCAAGTTAGTCAGTCAGTCCCAACCATGGATAAAGCAATCTACCAAGTTAGTCAGTCAGTCCCAACCATGGATAAAGCAATCTACCAAGTTAGTCAGTCAGTCCCAACCATGGATAAAGCAATCTACCAAGTTAGTCAGTCAGTCCCAACCATGGATAAAGCAATCTACCAAGTTAGTAAGTCAGTCCCAACCATGGATAAAGCAATCTACCAAGTTAGTAAGTCAGTCCCAACCATGGATAAAGCAATCTACCTAGTCAGTCAGTAAGTCAGTCCTAACCATGGATAAAGCAGACTACCTAGTCAGTCAGTAAGTCAGTCCCAACCATGGATAAAGCAATCTACCTAGTCAGTCAGTAAGTCAGTCCTAACCATGGATAAAGCAGACTACCTAGTCAGTCAGTAAGTCAGTCCCAACCATGGATAAAGCAATCTACCTAGTCAGTCAGTAAGTCAGTCCTAACCATGGATAAAGCAGACTACCTAGTCAGTCAGTAAGTCAGTCCCAACCATGGATAAAGCAATCTACCAAGTTAGTCAGTCAGTCCCAACCATGGATTATTCAGACTATCTAGTCAGTAAGTCAGTCCCAACCATGGATAAAGCAATCTACCAAGTTAGTCAGTCAGTCCCAATCTTGGATAACATTTACATTTACATTTACATCATTTAGCAGACTCTCTTATCCAGAGCGACTTACAAATTGGTGCATTCACCTTATGATAGCCAGTGGGACAACCACTTTACAATCGTTTTTATTTTTTTTATTTTTTGGTGTTGGGGTAAGTGGGGGTAGAAGGATTACTTTATCCTATCCCAGGTATTCCTTAAAGAGGTGGGGTTTCAAGTGTCTCCGGAAGGTGGTGAGTGACTCCGCTGTCCTGGCGTCGTGAGGGAGCTTGTTCCACAATTGGGGTGCCAGAGCAGCGAACAGTTTTGACTGGGCTGAGCGGGAACTGTGCTTCCGCAGAGGTAGGGGAGCCAGCAGGCCAGAGGTGGATGAACGTAGTGCCCTCGTTTGGGTGTAGGGACTGATCAGAGCCTGAAGGTACGGAGGTGCCGTTCCCCTCACAGCTCCGTAGGTAAGCACCATGGTCTTGTAGCAGATGCGTGCTTCAACTGGAAGCCAGTGGAGTGTGCGTAGGAGCGGGGTGACGTGAGAGAACTTGGGAAGGTCGAACACCAGACGGGCTGCGGCGTTCTGGATAAATTAGGTTATGCAGTCAGTCAGTCAGTCATTCCCAACAATGGATAAAACAGAATACCCAGACAAACAGTCAAAACCAACCATGGAAAAAGCAGACCACCCATGCAGTCAGTCCCAACCATGGATAAAACTGGCTTCCCAGTCAGTCAGTCAGTCAGTCAGTCAGTCAGTCAGTACCAACGATGGATAAAGCAGGCTTCCCAGACAGTCAGTCAGTCAGTCCCAACGATGGATAAAGCAGGCTCCCCAGACAGTCAGTCAGTCAGTCCCAACGATGGATAAAGCAGGCTCCCCAGTCAGTTCCAATCATGGATAAAGCAGGCTACCCAATCAATCAATCCCAACCATGGATGAAGTAGACTCCTCAGTCAGTAAGTCCCACTCATGGATAAATCAGGCTACCCAGTCAGTAACTCAGTCATTCCCAACCATGGATAAAGGAGGCTAACCAGTCAGTCAGTCAGTTCCAAACATGAATAAAGCAGGCTACCCAGTCAGTCAGTCAGTCCCAACCAGTGATTAAGCAGGCTACCCAACCATGGATGAAGCAGGCTATCCAGTCAGTCAGTCCCAACCAGTGATTAAGCAAACTACCTACCCAGTGAGTACATTTGTCAGTCCCAACGATGGACAATGCCAATTATCCATTCATTCAGTCAGTCCCACCCACGAATAAAGCAGACTATCCAATCAATCTTTTCAAACCATGGATAACGCAAGCTACCCAGTCATTCAGTCCCAACTATGGATGAAGCAGGCTACCCAGCCAGGCAGTCAGTCAGTTAGTCCCAACCATGGATAAAACATACTACCCAGTCAGTCAGTCAGTCCCAACCATGGATAAAGCAGACTACCCAGTCAGTCAGTCAGTTCCAACCATGGATAAAGCAGACTACCCAGTCAGTCAGTCAGTCCCAACCATGGATAAAGCAGACTACCCAGTCAGTCAGTCAGTCCCAACCATGGATAAAGCAGACTACCCAGTCAGTCAGTCAGTTCCAACCATGGATAAAACAGACTACACAGTCAGTCAGTCATTCAGTCCCAACCATGGATAAAGCAGACTACCCAGTCATTCAGTCAGTCCCAACCATGGATAAAGGAGGCTAACCAGTCAGTCAGTCAGTTCCAAACATGAATAAAGCAGGCTACCCAGTCAGTCAGTCAGTCCCAACCAGTGATTAAGCAGGCTACCCAACCATGGATGAAGCAGGCTATCCAGTCAGTCAGTCCCAACCAGTGATTAAGCAAACTACCTACCCAGTGAGTACATTTGTCAGTCCCAACGATGGACAATGCCAATTATCCATTCATTCAGTCAGTCCCACCCACGAATAAAGCAGACTATCCAATCAATCTTTTCAAACCATGGATAACGCAAGCTACCCAGTCATTCAGTCCCAACTATGGATGAAGCAGGCTACCCAGCCAGGCAGTCAGTCAGTTAGTCCCAACCATGGATAAAACATACTACCCAGTCAGTCAGTCAGTCCCAACCATGGATAAAGCAGACTACCCAGTCAGTCAGTCAGTTCCAACCATGGATAAAGCAGACTACCCAGTCAGTCAGTCAGTCCCAACCATGGATAAAGCAGACTACCCAGTCAGTCAGTCAGTCCCAACCATGGATAAAGCAGACTACCCAGTCAGTCAGTCAGTTCCAACCATGGATAAAACAGACTACACAGTCAGTCAGTCATTCAGTCCCAACCATGGATAAAGCAGACTACCCAGTCATTCAGTCAGTCCCAACCATGGATAAAGCAGACTACCCAGTCAGTCAGTCAGTTCCAACCATGGATAAAATAGATTACACAGTCAGTCAGTCAGTCCCAACCATGGATAAAGCAGACTACCCAGTCAATCAGTCAGTCCCAACCATGGATAAAACAGGGTACTCAATCTGTTAGTACCAACCATGGATGAAGCAGGTTACCCAGTCAGTCCCAACCATGGATAAAACAGATTATCCAGTCAGTCAGTCAGTCAGTACCAACCATGGATAAAACAGACTAACCAGTCAGTCAGTCAGTACCAACCGTGGACAAAGCAGGCTAACAAAGTCAGTCAGTCAGTTCCAACAATGGATAAAGCAGGCTACCCAGCTAGGCAGTCAGTCAGTTAGTCCCAAACATATATAAAACAGACTACCCAGTCAGTCAGAACCAACAATGGATAAAGAAGAGTACCCAGTCAGTCAGTCAGTACCAACAAAAGATAAAGCAGACTACCAAGTCAGTCAGTCCCAACCATGGTTAAAGCAGGCCACCCATTCATTCAGTCAGTCAGTCCCAACCATGGATAAAGCAGACTACCCAGTCAGTCAGTCCCAACCATGGATAAAACAGACTACCCAGTCAGTCAGTCAGTCCCAACCATGGATAAAGCAGACTAACCAGTCAGTCAGTCAGTTCTAACCATGGATAAAGCAGGGTACTCAATCTGTTAGTACCAACCATGGATGAAGCAGGTTACCCAGTCAGTCCCAACCACGGATAAAGCAGATTATCCAGTCAGTCAGTCAGTCAGTACCAACCATGGATAAAGCAGGCTACCCAGTAAGTCAATCAATCAGTAAGTCCCAACCATGTATTAATCAGGCTACCCAGACAGTCAGTCAGTCTAAAGAATAGATAAAGCTGACTACCCAGTCAGTCAGTCAGTCCTAACCATAGATAATGCAGGTTACCGAGTCAGTCAGTCAGTCCCAACCACGGATAAAGCTGACTACCCAGTCATTCAGTCCCAACCATGGATAATGCAGGCTACCCAGTCAGTCAGTCAGTCAGTCCCAACCATGAATAAAGCAGACTACCCAATCAGTCAGTCAGTCCCAACCATGGATAAAACAGAACACCCTTTCTGTCCCAAACATGGATATAACATTTTACCCAGTCAGTCAGTCAGTTAGTTAAATAAAGGTATAACAAAAAATATAAATAAATAGTCAGTCCCAACCATGGATAATGCAGGCTACCCAGTCAGTCAGTCAGTCAGTCCCAATCATGTTAAAGCAGGCTACCCACTCAGTCAGTCAGTCATTCCCAACCATGAATAAAGCAGACTACCCAATCAGTCAGTCAGTCCCAACCATGGATAAAACAGAACACCCTTTCTGTCCCAAACATGGATATAACATTTTACCCAGTCAGTCAGTCAGTTAGTTAAATAAAGGTATAACAAAAAATATAAATAAATAGTCAGTCCCAACCATGGATAAAGCAGGTAACGAAGTCAGTCCCAACCATGGATAAAGCAGATTATCCAGTCAGTCAGTCAGTCCTAACCATGGTAAAGCAGGCTACCTAGTCAGTCAGTCCCAACCACGGATAAAGCAGACTAACCAGTCAGTCAGCTAGTCAGTCCCAACCATGGACAAAGCAGGCTAACAAAGTCAGTCAGTCAGTTCCAACTATGGATAAAGCATGCTACCCAGCCATGCAGTCAGTCCCAACAATGGATAATAGAGACTACCCAGTCAGTCAGACAGTCCCAAACATGGATAAAAAAGACTACCCAGTCAGTCAGTCCCAACCATTGATAAAACAGTCAGTCAGTAAGTCCCAACCATAGATAAAAAAGACTACCCAGTCAGTCAGTCAGTTCCAACCATGGATAAAACAGACTACACAGTCAGTCAGTCAGTCAGTCCCAACCATGGATAAAACAGGCTACCGAGCCAGGCAGTCAGTCAGTTAGTCCCAACCATGGATAAAACATACTCCCCAGTAAGTCAGTCAGTCCCAACCATGGATAAAACAGACTACCCAGTCAGTCAGTCAGTCCCAACCATGGATAAAACAGACTACCCAGTCAGTCAGTCAGTCCCAACCATGGATAAAGCAGACTACCCAGTCAGTCAGTCAGTCCCAACCATGGATCAAACAGACTACCCAGTCAGTCAGTCAGTCCCAACCATGAATAAAGCAGACTACCCAGTCAGTCAGTCAGTTCCAACCATGGATAAAACAGATTACACAGTCAGTCAGTCAGTCAGTCAGTCCCAACCATGGATAAAACAGACTACCCAGTCAGTCAGTCAGTCCCAACCATGGAAAACGCAGACTACCCGGTCAGTAAGTCAGGCAGTCCCAACCATGGATAAAGCAGACTACCCAGTCAGTCAGTCAGTCCCAACCATGGATAAAGCAGACTACCCAGTCAGTCAGTCAGTCCCAACCATGGATAAAGCAGGCTACCCAGTCAGTCAGTCAGTTCCAACCATGGATATAGCAGATTATCCAGTCAGTCAATCAGTACCAACCATGGATAAAGCAGGCTACCCAGTCAGTCAGTCAATCAGTAAGTCCCAACCATGTATCAATCAGGCTACCCAGAGAGTCAGTCAGTCTTAACAATAGATAAAGCAGGCTACCCAGTCAGTCAGTCAGTCCTAATCATAGATAATGCAGGTTACCGAGTCAATCAGTCAGTCCCAACCATGGATAAAGCACAATACCAAGTCAGTCAGTCCCAAACATAGATAAAGCAGACTACCCAGTCAGTCAGTCCCAACCATGGTTAAAGCAGGCCACCCATTCATTCAGTATGTCAGTCCCAAACACGGATAAAACAGTTTACCCAGTCAGTCAGTCCAATCATGGATAAAGCAGGCTACCCAGTCAGTCAGTCAGTCCCAACCATGGAGAAAGCAAACTACCTAGACAGTCAGTCAGTCCCAATCTTGGTAAAGTAGGCTACCCAGTCAGTCAGTCAATCAGTCATTCCCAAATATGGATAATACAGGCTACCCAGTCAGTCAGTCAGTCTCAACCATGGTAAAGCAGGCTACCCAGTCATCAGTCAGTTCCAACCATGGATAGAGTAGACTAATAAGTCAGTCAGTCAGTCCCAACAATGGACAAAGCAGACTAACTAGTAAGTTTGTCCCAACAATGGATAAAACAGACTACCCAGTTAGTCAGTCAGTCCCAACCATAGATGAAGCAGGCTACCCAGTCAGTCCCAACCATGGATAAAGCAGACTATCAAGTCAGTTATTCCAATCCATGAATCAAGCAAGCTACCCAATAATTTTGTCCCAACCATGGTATAAAGCAGTCTACGCAGCCAGTCAGTAAGTTTGTCAGTCCGGAAGATTGATAAAGCAGGCTATCCAGTCAATTAGTCAGTCAGTCCCAACAATTGATAAAGCAGGCTACCCAGTCAGTCAGTCATTCAGTCAGTCCCAAGCATGTATAAAGCAGCCTACCAAGTCAGTCAGTCAATCAATCATTTCCAACCATGGATAAAGCAGGCTACCCAGTCAGTCACTCAGTCATTCTCAACCATGTACAAATTAGGCTACCCAGTCCGTCAGTCAGTTCCTACCATGGATAAAGACTCTATAAAACACTATAACACACTATAACACACTCACCACACTATAACACACTTTAATACCTTTACTACACTATAAAACACTATAACACAATCACCACACTATAACACACTATAACACACTCACCATAATATAACAGACTATAACACACTTTAACACACTATAACACACTATAACACACTATAACACACTATAACACAATATAACATACTATAACACACTATAACACTATAACACACTATAACACACTATAACACACTATAACACACTCACCACAATATAACACATTATAACACACTATAACACACTATAACACACTCACCACACTACAACACACTATAACACACTCACCACACTATAACACACTTTAACACACTATAACACACTCACCACACTACAACACACTATAACACAATCACCACACTATAACACACTATAACATAATCACCACACTATAACACACTATAACACACTCACCACACTATAACACACTATAACACACTATAACACAATCACCACACTATGACACACTATAACACAATATAATACACTATATCACACTATAACACACTCACAACACTATAACACACTATAACACACTATAACACACTCACCACACTATAACAAACTATAACACACTATAAAACACTCACCACACTATAACACAATATGACACACTATAACACACTCACCACACTATAACACACTATAACACACTATAACACACTATAACACAATATAATTTACTATATCACACTATAACACATCACCACACTATTACACGCTATAACACGCCATAACACACTATAACACACTATGTCACACTATAACACACTCACCACACTATAACACACTATAACACAATATAATTTACTATATCACACTATAACACATCACCACACTATTACACGCTATTACACGCTATAACACACTATAACACACTATGTCACACTATAACACACTCACCACACTATAACACACTATGACACACTATAACACACTCACCACACTATAACACGCTATAACACGCTATAACACACTCACCACACAATAACACACTATAACACACTCTAACACAATATAATATACTATATCACACTATAACACACTCACCATACTATAACACACTATAACACACTATAACACAGTCACCACACTATAACAAACTATAACACGCTATAACACACTCACCACACAATAACACACTATAACACACTATAAAACACTCACCACACTATAACACACTATAACACACTATAACACACTCACCACACTATAACACACTATAACACACTCACCACCCTATAACACAATCACCACTCTATAACACACTATGACACACTATAACACACACTCACCACCCAATAACACGCTATAACACACTATAACACACTATAACACACTCACCACACTATAACACGCTATAACACGCTATAACACACTCACCACACTATAACACACTATGACACACTATAACACAATCACCACTCTATAACACACTATGACACACTATAACACACTCACCACACTATAACACACTATAACACACTATAACACAATCACCACTCTATAACACACTATTTCACACTATAACACACTCACTACACTATAACACGCTATAACAAACTCACCACACTATAAAACATGCTATAACACACTATAACACACTATAACGTCTCCCGAGTGGCGCAGTGGTCTAAGGCACTGCATCGCAGTGCTAGCTGTGCCACTAGAGTTCTTGGTTCGAATCCAGGCTCTGCTGTAGCCGGCCGCAACCGGGAGACCAATGGGGCGGCGCACAATTGGCCCAGCGTCGTCCAGGGTAGGGGAGGGAATGGCCGGCAGGGAGGTAGCTCAGTTGGTAGAGCATGGCATTTGCAACGCCAGGGTTGTGGGTTCGATTCCCATGGGGTATGAAAATTAAAAAGAATAATGTATGCACTAACTGTAAGAAGCTCTGGATAAGAGCATCTGCTAAATGACGTAAATGTAAATGTAAATAACACACTATAACACACTCACCACTCTATAACACACTAAGACACACTATAACACACTATAACACACTATAACACAATATAATATACTATATCACACTATAACACACTATAAAACAATATAATATACTATATCACACTATAATACACTCACCATACTATAATACACTATAACACACTATAACACAGTCACCACACTATAACAAACTATAACACACTATAACACACTCACCACACTATAACACACTATAACACACAATAACACACTCACCACACTATAACACACTCACCACACTATAACATACTCACCACACTATAACACACTACAACAAACTGTAACACACTCACCACACCATAACACACTATAACACAATCACCACATTATAACACACTACAACACAATCACCACACTATAACACACTATAACACACTCACCACACTATAACACACTCACCACACTATAACACACTATAAAACAATGTATTTTTTATTTTTTATTGAACCTTTATTTAAACAGGGAGTCACATTGAGATTGAAAATCTATTTTACAAGAGAGCCCTGTATACATCACAATAAAAACAGAATAATAAAACAATATACGTGTATAAAACAATATAATTCAGCACACAGTAAACCAAAATAAACATATTTATATATCCCCTAGTTTGGTTGCTGTGGTAGTACTATCCCCAGGCCTAGTGTGGTTGCTGTGGTAGTACTATCCCCTAGTATGGTTGCTGTGGTAGTACTATCCACAAGTGTGGTTGCTGTGGTAGTACTATCCCCAGGCCTAGTGTGGTTGCTGTGGTAGTACTATCCCCAGGCCTAGTGTGGTTGCTGTGGTAGTACTATCCACAGGCCTAGTGTGGTTGTTGTGGTAGTACTATCCCCAGGCCTAGTGTGGTTGCTGTGGTAGTACTATCCCCAGGCCTAGTGTGGTTGCTGTGGTAGTACTATCCCCAGGCCTAGTGTGGTTGCTGTGGTAGTACTATACCTAGGCCTAGTGTGGTTGCTGTGGTAGTACTATCCCCTAGTGTGGTTGTTGTGGTAGTATTATCCCCTTGTGTGGTTGTTGTGGTAGTACTATCCCCTAGTGTGGTTGCTGTGGTAGTACTATCCCCAGGCCTAGTGTGACTGCTGTGGTACTACTATCCCCTAGTGTGGTTGCTGTGGTAGTACTATCCCCAGGCCTAGTGTGGTTGCTGTGGTAGTACTATCCCCTAGTGTGGTTGTTGTGGTAGTATTATCCCCTAGTGTGGTTGTTGTGGTAGTACTATCCCCTAGTGTGGTTGCTGTGGTAGTACAATCCCCAGGCCTAGTGTGACTGCTGTGGTACTACTATTCCCTAGTGTGGTTGCAGTGGTAGTACTATCCCCAGGCCTAGTGTGGTTGCTGTGGTAGTACTATCCCCAGGCCTAGTGTGGTTGATGTGGTACTACTATCCCCTAGTGTGGTTGCTGTGGTAGCACTATCCCCTAGTGTGGTTGTTGTGGTAGTACTATCCGAGGCCTAGTCTGGTTGCTGTGGTAGTACTATCCCCAGGCCTAGAGAGGTTGATGTGGTAGTACTATCCCCTAGTGTGGTTGATGTGGTACTACTATCCCCTAGTGTGGTTGTTGTGGTAGTACTATCCCCTGGCCTAGTGTGGTTGATGTGGTAATACTATCCCCTAGCGTGGTTGCTGTGGTAGTACTATCCCCAGGCCTAGTGTGGTTGCTGTTGTAGTACTATCCCTAGGCCTAGTGTGGTTGCTGTGGTAGTACTATCCCCTAGTGTCGTTGCTGTGGTAGTACTATCCCCATGCCTAGTGTGGTTGCTGTGGTAGTACTATCCCCAGGCCTAGTGTGGTTGCTGTGGTAGTACTATCCCCTAGTGTCGTTGCTGTGGTAGTACTATCCCGTAGCGTGGTTGCTGTGGTAGTACTATCCCCAGGCCTAGAGAGGTTGATGTGGTAGTACTATCCCCTAGTGTGGTTGATGTGGTACTACTATCCCCTAGTGTGGTTGCTGTGGTAGTACTATCCCCTAGTGTGGTTGTTGTGGTAGTACTATCCCCTGGCCTAGTGTGGTTGATGTGGTAATACTATCCCCTAGCGTAGTTGCTGTGGTAGTACTATCCCCAGGCCTAGTGTGGTTGCTGTTGTAGTACTATCCCTAGGCCTAGTGTGGTTGCTGTGGTAGTACTATCCCCTAGTGTCGTTGCTGTGGTAGTACTATCCCCCATGCCTAGTGTGGTTGCTGTGGTAGTACTATCCCCAGGCCTAGTGTGGTTTGGTTGCTGTGGTAGTACAATCCCCTAGTGTCGTTGCTGTGGTAGTACTATCCCGTAGCGTGGTTGCTGTGGTAGTACTATCCCCAGGCCTATTGTGGTTGCTGTGGTAGTCCTATCCCCAGGCCTAGTGTGGTTGCTGTGGTAGTACTATCCCCTAGTGTCGTTGCTGTGGTAGTACTATACCCAGTCCTCGTGTGGTTGCTGTGGTAGTACTATCCCCAGGCCTAGTGTGGTTGCTGTGGTAGTACTATCCCCTAGTGTCGTTGCTATGGTAGTACAATTCCCAGGCCTAGTGTGATTGATGTGGTAGTACTATCCCCTTGTGTGGTTGCTGTGGTAGTCCTATCCCCTAGTGTGGTTGTTGTGGTAGTACTATCCCCAGGCCTAGTGTGGTTGATGTGGTAGTACTATCCCCTAGCGTGGTTGCTGTGGTAGTACTATCCCCAGGCCTAGTGTGGTTGCTGTGGTAGTACTATCCCCTAGTGTGGTTGCTGTGGTAGTACTATCCCCTAGTATGGTTGCTGTGGTACTACTATCCCCAGGCCTAGTGTGGTTGCTGTGGTAGTACAATCCCCAGGCCTAGTGTGGTTTCTGTGGTAGTACTATCCCCGAGTGTGGTTGCTGTGGTAGTACTATACCCTAGTATGGTTGCTGTGGTAGTACTATCCCTTAGTGTGGTTGCTGTGGTAGTACTATCCCCTTGTGTGGTTGCTGTTGTAGTACTATCCCCTAGTGTGGTTGTTGTGGTAGTACTATCCCCTAGTGTTGTTGCTGTGGTAGTACTATCCCTAGGCTTAGTGTGGCTGCTGTGGTAGTACTACCCCCTAGTGTGGTTGCTGTGGTAGTATTATCCCCATACCTAGTGTGGTTGTTGTGGTAGTACTATCCCCAGGCCTAGTGTGGTTGATGTGGTAGTACTATCCCCTAGTGGGGTTGCTGTGGTAGTACTATCCCCTGGTATGGTTGCTGTGGTAGTACTATCCCCAGGCCTAGTGTGGTTGCTGTGGTAGTACTATCCCCTAGTGTGGTTGTTGTGGTAGTACTATCCCCAGGCCTAGTGTGGTTGCTGTGGTAGTACTATCCCCATGCCTAGTGTGGTTGCTGTGGTAGTACTATCTCCAGGCCTAGTGTGGTTGATGTGGTAGTACTATCCCCTAGTGTGGTTGTTGTGGTAGTATTTTCCCTGGTGTGGTTGTTGTGGAAGTACTATCCCCAGGCCTAGTGTGGTTGATGTGGTAGTACTATCCCCTAGCGTGGTTGCTGTGGTAGTACTATCCCCAGACCTATTGTGGTGTCTGTGGTAGTACTATCCCCAGGCCTAGTGTGGTTGCTGTGGTAGTACTATCCCCAGGCCTAGTGTGGTTGCTGTGGTAGTACTATCCCCTAGTGTGGTTGCTGTGGTAGTACTATCCCCTAGTATGGTTGCTGTGGTAGTACTATACCCAGGCCTAGTGTGGTTGCTATTGTAGTACTATCCCCAGGCCTAGTGTGGTTGCTGTGGTAGTACTATCCCCTAGTGTGGTTGTTGTGGTAGTACTATCCCCTAGTGTGGTTGCTGTGGTAGTACTATCCCCTAGTATGGTTGATGTGGTAGTACTATCCCCAGGCCTAGTGTGGTTGCTGTGGTAGTACCATCCCCTTGTATGGTTGCTGTGGTAGTACTATCCCCTAGTGTGGTTGCTGTGGTAGTACTATACCCAGGCCTAGTGTTGTTGCTATGGTAGTACTATCCCCAGGCCTAGTGTGGTTGCTGTGGTAGTACTATCCCCTAGTGTGGTTGTTGTGGTAGTACTATCCCCTAGTGTGGTTGCTGTGGTAGTACTATCCCCAGGCCTAGTGTGGTTGCTGTGGTAGTACTATACCCATGCCTAGTGTGGTTGCTGTGGTAGTACTACCCCCTAGTGTGGTTGTTGTGGTAGTACTATCCCCTAGTGTGGTTGTTGTGGTAGTACTATCCCCTAGTGTGGTTGCTGTGGTAGTACTCTCCCCATGCCTAGTGTGGTTGCTGTGGTAGTACTATCCCCTAGTGTGGTTGCTGTGGTAGTACTATCCCCTAGTATGGTTGTTGTGGTAGTACTACCCCCTAGTGTGGTTGTTGTGGTAGTACTATCCCCTAGTGTGGTTGTTGTGGTAGTACTATCCCCTAGTGTGGTTGCTGTGGTAGTACTCTCCCCATGCCTAGTGTGGTTGCTGTGGTAGTACTATCCCCTAGTGTGGTTGCTGTGGTAGTACTATCCCCAGGCCTAGTGTGGTTGCTGTGGTAGTACTATCCCCAGGCCTATTGTGGTTGCTGTGGTAGTACTATCCCCAGGCCTGGTGTGGTTGCTGTGGTAGTACTATCCCCTAGTGTCGTTGCTGTGGTAGTACTATCCCCAGGCCTAGTGTGGTTCCTGTGGTAGTACTATCCCCTAGTGTTGTTGTTGTGGTAGTACTATCCCCAGGCCTAGTGTGGTTGCTTTGGTAGTACTATCCCCTAGTGTGGTTGCTGTGGTAGTACTATCCCCAGGCCTAGTGTGGTTCCTGTGGTAGTACTATCCCCTAGTGTTGTTGTTGTGGTAGTACTATCCCCAGGCCTAGTGTGGTTGCTTTGGTAGTACTATCCCCAGGCCTAGTGTGGTTCCTGTGGTAGTACTATCCCCTAGTGTGGTTGCTGTGGTAGTACTATCCCCAGGCCTAGAGAGGTTGATGTGGTAGTACTATCCCCTAGTGTGGTTGCTGTGGTAGTACTATCCCCTAGTGTGGTTGCTGTGGTAGTACTATCCCCAGGCCTAGTGTGGTTGCTGTGGTAGTACTATACCCATGCCTAGTGTGGTTGCTGTGGTAGTACTACCCCCTAGTGTGGTTGTTGTGGTAGTACTATCCCCTAGTGTGGTTGTTGTGGTAGTACTATCCCCTAGTGTGGTTGCTGTGGTAGTACTCTCCCCATGCCTAGTGTGGTTGCTGTGGTAGTACTATCCCCTAGTGTGGTTGCTGTGGTAGTACTATCCCCTAGTATGGTTGTTGTGGTAGTACTACCCCCTAGTGTGGTTGTTGTGGTAGTACTATCCCCTAGTGTGGTTGTTGTGGTAGTACTATTCCCTAGTATGGTTGCTGTGGTAGTACTCTCCCCATGCCTAGTGTGGTTGCTGTGGTAGTACTATCCCCTAGTGTGGTTGCTGTGGTAGTACTATCCCCAGGCCTAGTGTGGTTGCTGTGGTAGTACTATCCCCAGGCCTATTGTGGTTGCTGTGGTAGTACTATCCCCAGGCCTGGTGTGGTTGCTGTGGTAGTACTATCCCCTAGTGTCGTTGCTGTGGTAGTACTATCCCCTAGTGTTGTTGTTGTGGTAGTACTATCCCCAGGCCTAGTGTGGTTGCTTTGGTAGTACTATCCCCTAGTGTGGTTGCTGTGGTAGTACTATCCCCAGGCCTAGTGTGGTTCCTGTGGTAGTACTATCCCCAGGCCTAGTGTGGTTGCTTTGATAGGGTTAAGTGCCTTGCTCAAGGGCACATCGACAGATTTTTCACCTAGTCGGCTCGGGGATTAGAACCAGCAACCTTTCGGTTACTGACACAACGCTCTTAACCACTAAGCCACCTGCCGCCTATCCCCTATCCCCTAGTGTGATTGATGAGGTAGTACCATCCCCTGGTGTGGTTGCTGTGGTAGTAGTATCCCTTAGTGTGGTTGCTGTGGTAGTACTATCCCCTAGTATGGTTGCTGTGGTAGTACTATCCCCAGGCCTAGTGTTGTTGCTCTGGTACTACTATCCCCTAGTATGGTTGCTGTGGTAGTACTATCCCCTAGTGTGGTTGCTGTGGTAGTACTATCCCCAGGCCTAGTGTGGTTGCTGTGGTAGTACTATCCCCAGGCCTAGTGTGGTTGCTGTGGTAGTACTATCCCCAGGCCTAGTGTGGTTGCTGTGGTAGTACTATCCCCATCCTAGTGTGGTTGCTGTGGTAGTACTATCCCCAGGCCTAATGTGGTTGCTGTGGTAGTACTATCCCCAGGTCTAGTGTGGTTGCTGTGGTAGTACTATCCCCAGGCCTAGTGTGGTTGCTGTGGTAGTACTATCCCCAGGCCTATTGTGGTTGCTGTTGTAGTACTATCCCCAGGCCTAGTGTGGTTGCTGTGGTAGTACTATCCCCTAGTGTGGTTGCTGTGGTAGTACTATCCCCAGGCCTAGTGTGGTTGCTGTGGTAGTACTATCCCCAGGCCTAGTGTGGTTGCTGTGGTAGTACTATCCCCAGGCCTAGTGTGGTTGCTGTGATAGTACTATCCCCAGCCCTAGTGTGGTTGCTGTGGTAGTATTATCCCCTCGTGTGGTTGCTGTGGTAGTACTATCCCCTAGTATGGTTGCTGTGGTAGTACTATACCCAGGCCTAGTGTTTTTGCTGTGGTAGTACTATCCCCAGGCCTTGTGTGGTTGCTGTGGTAGTACTATCCCCTAGTGTGGTTGCTGTGGTAGTACTATCCCCTAGTGTGGTTGCTGTGGTAGTACTCTCCCCTAGTGTGGATGCTGTTGTAGTACTATCGCCAGGCCTAGTGTCGTTGCTGTGGTAGTACTATACCCAGGCCTAGTGTGGTTGCTGTGGTAGTACTATCCCCTAGTTTGGTTGCTATGGTAGTACTATCCCCTAGTGTGGTTGCTGTGGTATTACTATCCCCAGGCCTAAACCTTTATTTGTTTATATTAAAAGAGAATTATCAGATAAAAATGAACAAAGTTGTACTGTAACCATGGATTGAAGAATCTTAGCTAAACAAGGTAGTCTTGAAATGGGGCGATAGTTGTCCAGATAATTTGTTTCCACAGCCTTATGTAGTGGCAGCACATATGCAGATTTCCATGCTTTTGGAATACTCCCTGATAACAACGTTAAATTAAACATGTGGGCTACTGAGCAGACCAGGCTCCAGATGATCAGCCCCTGTGGATTATTTTTTGTCTAATGTTAGCAAAGCATCCATGATTTCTTTATCAGTGAATTTCCGAAAAGAAAACTCCTGACCAGCATTTTCAGTATCATTAAATAGATTTTCACCATCAACATCCAAACTACTCTTTTCAAGAGCTGGCTTTGAAATACATTCAAATATATAGCCCGCAGAGATTAAATGGTGATTAAATGCATTAATGATATCCATTTTGTCAGTAATAGAGCCAGAATCTAAATTAATTTATTGGGGGAGAGAACTACAACCCTTCAGTGACGACGTAGCAGCTTTCCAAAATGTACCTGTGTTCCCTGTACATTCAGATAGTGTATTAACATAATCATCTGATTTTGCTTTGTTAACGAGTTTTACACACAGATTTCTCAATTGCCTGAAAGACTGCCAGTCTGGGCCCGAGTCTGTGAATCTAGCTTTTGCCAAGGAAGCATCTCTGCTGTGTATGACTTCAGATAGCTCTAGACTGAACCAAGGGCAATACCTATTTTTAATTCTCCGTTTTTTAAAGGGAGCATGTTTATATACAATACAATTGAAAACATTTGAGATGTGGTTCAGAGCCAACTCTGGGTCAGGTATAGGTGCAATACAATCAAAGTCACCAAAATAACGGTCACAAAAAAAGGCCTGATCATTGAAATGTTTAAAATTCCTCTTGTTGATAAAACAAGGTTTTGGATCGAGGCATCCGTATATCCCTGACACATTCAATGGGACAGTGGTCACTAATATCCAAAGCAAATACCCCACTCCCAACATATTTCTCTGGAATATTTGTAAATATGAGGTCAATCAAGGTCGATTTCGTAGGGTCCTTTAAGTTTGGACGAGTGGGCTTTGTAATCAGCTGGGTCAAATTTAGATTTGTTAAACAATCCTTTAAACAGTCAGCATCCTGCGCTCCCCATGCAAGATTCAAATCTCCAGTGATGAACACCTCTTGGGTAGTAAAAATGGCAATTAAATCAGTGAGTTCGTTTCGTACACACTTCTTGGCAGAGGGTGGACGATAAAGTCCTATAACTGTTATTTTTGAGTTTGAACCCAACTGAAGACTTAAAGCCAACAATTCAAATTGTTGAGGACTGGAGGTAGCCTTTAACAGAGACACAGAAAGAAGATTATTTGTGTAAATACAACACCACCACCTTTGCCTTTCCTATCAGACGACCTAAACACATTGTAACCATCCATAGCAACCTCAGAGTCCAGGGTTTTATCAGTTAACCAGGTTTCAGATACAATACAAATATATCACCACCCTCACCACACTATAACACACTATAACACAATCACTACACAATAACACACAATAACAAACTATAACACACTATAACACACTCACCACACTATAACACACTATAACACACTCACCACACTATAACACACTATAACACACTCACCACACAATAACACACTATAACAAACTCACCACACTATAACACACTATAACACACTCACTACACTATAACACACTATAACACACTCACTACACTATAACACACCATAACACACTATAACACACTCACCACACTATAACACACGATAACACACAATAACACACTGTAACACACTATAACACACTATAACACACTATAACACACTATAACACACTATAACACACTCACCACACTATAACACACTATAACACACTCACCACACTATAACACACTATAACACACTCACTACGCTATAACACACAATAACACACTATAACACACTCACCACAATATAACACACTATAACACACTATAACACAATCACCACCCCTCAAGACATGCCACCAGATGTCTCTTCACAGTCCCCAAGTCCAGGACAGACTATGGGAGGCGCACAATACTACATAGAGCCATGACTACATGGAACTCTATTCCACATCAGGTAACTGATGCAAGCAGTAGAATCAGATTTGAAAAACAGATTCAAGTACACCTTATGGAACAGCAGGGACTGTGAAGCAACACAAACATAGGCGCAGACACATGCATACAAACACACAATAACATACGCACCATACACACACGTACAAATTGATTTTTGTACTGTAGATATGTGGTAGTGGTGGAGTAGGGGCCTGAGGGCACACAGGGTGTTGTGAAATCTGTGAACGTATTATAATGTTTTTAAAACTTTAAAACTGTATGAATTACCTTAATGTTGCTGGACCCCAGGAAGAGTAGCTGCTGCCTTGGCAGGAACTAATGGGGATCCATAATAAACCCCAGGAAGAGTAATTGCTGCTTTGGCAGGAACTAATGGGGATCCATAATAAACCCCAGGAAGAGTAGCTGCTGCCTTGGCAGGAACTAATGGGGATCCATAATAAACCCCAGGAAGAGTAATTGCTGCTTTGGCAGGAACTAATGGGGATCCATAATAAACCCCAGGAAGAGTAGCTGCTGCCTTGGCAGGAACTAATGGGGATCCATAATAAACCCCAGGAAGAGTAGCTGCTGCTTTGGCAGGAACTAATGGGGATCCATAATAAACACCAGGAAGAGTAGCTGCTGCCTTGGCAGGAACTAATGGGGATCCATAATAAATCCCAGGAAGAGTAGCTGCTGCCTTGGCAGGAACTAATGGGGATCCATAACAAACCCCAGGAAGAGTAGCTGCTGCCTTGGCAGGAACTAATGGGGATCCATAATAAATGCAAATACAAATACTATAACACACTCACCACACTATAACACACTCACCACACTATAACACACTATAACACACAATAACACACTCACAAAACTATAACACACTCACCACACTATAACACACTCACCACACTATTTACATTTTACATTTTAGTCATTTAGCAGACGCTCTTATCCAGAGCGACTAACATGAGCAATTAGGGTTAAGTGTCTTGCTCAAGGGCACATCGACAGATTTTTCACCTAGTCGGCTCAGGGATTAGAACCAGCAACCTTTCGGTTACTGGCACAACGCTCTTAACCACTAAGCTACCTGCCGCCACTATAAAACACTCACCACACTATAACACACTATAACACACTATAACACACTATAACAAACTATAACACACTCACCACACTATAACACACTATCACAAACTATAACACAATCACGATTCTATAACACACTATAACACACTACAACACACTATAACACACTATAACACACTATAACATACCATAACACACTATAATACACTATAACACACTCACCACACTATAACACACTATAACACACTACAACACACTTTAAGACACTATAACACACTATAACACAATCACCACTCTATAACACACTATAACACACTACAACACACTATAACACATTATAACACATTATAACACACTATAAAACACTATAACACACTATAACACACTACAACACACTATAACACACTACAACACACTATAACACACTATAACACACTACAACACACTATAACACACTATAACACACTCACCACATTATGACACACTATAACACACTATAACACACTGTAACACACTATAACACACTCACCACACTATAACACACTATAACACACTCACAAAACTATAACACACTATAACACACTACAACACACTATAACACATTATAACACACTATAACACACTATAACACACTATAACACACTACAACACACTATAACACACTATAACACACTATAACACACTACAACACACTATAACACACTATAACACACTCAGCACATTATGACACACTATAACACACTACAACACACTATAACACACTATAACACACTGTAACACACTATAACACACTCACCACACTATAACACACTATAACACACTATAACACACTCACAAAACTATAACACACTCACCACACCACACCACACTATAACCCACTATAACCCACTATAACACACTCACCATACTATAACACACTCACCACACTATAACACACTATAACACACTATAACACACTATAACACACTATAACACACTACAACACACTATAACACATTATAACACACTATAACACACTATAACACACTATAACACACTACAACACACTATAACACACTATAACACACTACCACACACTATAACACACTATAACACACTCACCACATTATGACACACTATAACACACTACAACACACTATAACACACTATAACACACTATAACACACTATAACACACTCACCACACTATAACCCACTATAACACACTCACCACACTATAACACACTATAACACACTTTAACAAACTCACAAATCTATAACACACTATAACACACTATAACACACTAACAAAACTATAACACACTCACCACACTACACCACACTATAACCCACTATAACACACTATAACACACTCACCACACTATAACACACTATAACACACTCACCACACTATAACACACTCTCACAAACTATAACACAATCACGATTCTATAACACACTATAACACACTACAACACACTATAACACACTATAACACACTATAACATACCATAACACACTATAATACACTATAACACACTCACCACACTATAACACACTATAACACACTCACAAAACTATAACACACTCACCACACTGCACCACACTATAACCCACTATAACCCACTATAACACACTCACCACACTATAACAAACTCACCACACTATAACACACTATAACACACTATAACACACTAACAAAACTATAATACACTCACCACACTACACCACACTATAACCCACTATAATCCACTATAACACACTCACCACACTATAACACACTCACCACACTATAACACACTATAACACACTATAACACACTATAACACACTATAACACACTCACCACACTATAACACACTATAACACACTCACCACACTATAACACACTATAACACACTCACAAAACTATAACACACTATAACACACTATTACACACTATAACACACTCACCACACTATAACACACTATAACACACTCACCACACTATAACACACTATAACACACTATAACACACTCACAAAACCATAACACACTCACCACACTATAACACACTATAACACACTCACCACACTGTAACACACTATAACACACTATAACACAATATAATATACTATAACACACTATAACACACTCACCACACTATAACACACTATAACACACTCACCACACTATTACACACTCACCACACTATGACACACTATAACACACTCACAAAACTATAACACACTCACCACACTACACCACACTACACCACACTATAACCCACTATATCCCACTATAACACACTATAACACACTCACCACACTATAACACACTGCAACCCACTATAACCCACTATAACCCACTATAACCCAATACAATCCAATATAACACGCTATAACCCACTTAAACCCTCTATAGCTCACTATAACCCTCTATAACGCACAATAATACTCTATAACCCACTCTAACACTAACCCAGTGTTATTATGATGTTCTGAATGGAACCAATAGTATATAAGGTACAGTATGTAAGAATGTTTTTGTTTGTTATCTTGAACATCGTATTCCCGTCAAATGTATATTAAATGTGTTTATTCTACAGTCCTAAGGTTCTCTACTGTAGCTCATTAGTACTAACTCAATAGAGAAAAGTGACAGAAAACAACTATTATTGATGAGAATAATATGTATAGTTGCTGTACCAACAGCTGCCATGTGGACAGCAACACACGGCTCTGCTACTCAACTGTTCTGACGAGGTGGAGTCTAAACAAGGGAAAGCATCTTGACTGTCAGCTGTGACCTTCCCGTCTCTCTCCCAGTCTCCATCCTCTATGGGTTAAACGTCTGTAATGCTTTATGTATGCCTGGTGTGACACTCTTTGCATAAACGATACCAAATAATTGGGCTGTATAAATAATTAATTGTGTATTAATGCAGGTAAAATGGCTTTTTGGCTGGTCTGCTTCTCTGTCGCTCACAAAATAAAGGAGAAGAAATCATAGATACTTTACAGAGGGAAATAAATACTGTGAGAAAATACATGCTATAGAAAAGCATGAGAGGGAGATGTCCTACTGTAGGTCTCTACGACTAACAGAGATACTATTGAACAGCTACTGTTGGTCTCTACAACTAACAGAGATACTATTGAACAGCTACTGTAGGTCTCTACAACTAACAGAGATACTATTGAACAGCTACTGTAGGTCTCTACAACTAACAGAGATACTATTGAACAGCTGCTGTAGGTCTCTACAACTAACAGATATACTATTGAACAGCTACTGTAGCTATCCATTGTTTTTCATTCAGCAGAAACAGATTTGTTGTGGCCAGTTCTGGACATAGGGAATCCATAACAATGGACAACAATATATTTTTGTCTCCACCTGGGAATCTGTCAAATCAATCGTTTAGATTTTTGAAATCATGAAAATGTCTAATGTTGTAGAAAGACACATGGTGCCAGTTAGTGATATGTTTCAGCATCCTGTCTACTGTACGTATGAACATACATTCTAGTTTTCATTTGAAATCTTTATTATATATTTGATAATTATGGTAGAAAGTATTACAATTATTTTGCATATACAAAAAAAGATGATTAATCCAACATGAAGACAAAAGTGTTGTGGAGCAACAGACAGACAGCTATCTGTCCGTGTTTCCACCCAGGTCTGAGCAACAGACAGACAGCTATCTGTCCGTGTTTCCACCCAGGTCTGCCTCTAGTCTTAAAGGTACTAAATGCTTTGCATAATACAAGAATTACAGGCTCCCCTGACCTTCCTCTAACACATACTGACCCAAACACTTGAAACCAGGAGCTTTGGGCTGAGAACTGTTAAATGGATAAAGACCTGTGCTGGATCAGTTTAGTGCAACATAATATTTCTTTAGGCCAGGGTCAGCGGTGTTCAGCGTACATCATCACTAACTTATTACACATCCAGCCAATTAGCTGAAAACAAACAGGCAGGACAAACGGCCATTGAGCTCTGAGGACGGGGGAAAATATCCCGAGGCGCTCGGCCATCTCCCAGAACCATCAAAGGAGAGGCAGAGGCATCAGCAGAAAGAAAGGCTTTGTTGCAGACGAGGGCCTATAGAGTACAGCCCTTTATTTCTCTACTGATTCAGGTTACAGAGCAACTTGGCCCAGGATAATGGAGCAGTGGAAAGAAGTTTTCACCTGAACACTATATGCAATGTGCAGCATGGTTAGTTTAGGATTAAAAACCCATTGAGTTCCTCCCCTGACATGGGAAATGTAGCCTATAGATGATGAAACAGAGCAGTTAGCTGTCAGACAGGTCAAAGATACATCTTGATGTGGCTGGTCATGATGAGTGCAACATTACCAGGGCAGACATCTTAAATCACCAGGCCAGGTATCACTTCCTCACATAATCACCTGCAATAGTTACTAATTGTCTTCGAGCCTAGAGGCTGAATGCAATACAGAGAGAGTTAACTAGAGACCTACAGACAGACAGGTCAGTTACATTCCTGTAGTGTCTATAGAGAGTTCACTAGAGACCTACAGACAGACAGGTCAGTTACATTCCTGTAGTGTCTATAGAGAGTTCACTAGAGACCTACAGACAGACAGGTCAGTTACATTCCTGTAGTGTCTATAGAGAGTTCACTAGAGACCTACAGACAGACAGGTCAGTTACATTCCTGTAGTGTCTATAGAGAGTTCACTAGAGACCTACAGACAGACAGGTCAGTTACATTCCTGTAGTGTCTATAGAGAGTTCACTAGAGACCTACAGACAGACAGGTCAGTTACATTCCTGTAGTGTCTATAGAGAGTTCACTAGAGACCTACAGACAGACAGGTCAGTTACATTCCTGTAGTGTCTATAGAGAGTTCACTAGAGACCTACAGACAGACAGGTCAGTTACATTCCATTGTATGAGAGAATGGTTAAACGTTCTGAAAGTGAGTTGAAATAAGACATTATTGAAAAGTAAAAGGTGGTCACCATTAAAAACAGATTATTTTATTTAGACAACCATTAAGCTTTTCCTGGATTATCATCCATATTACAATTTTACGTATATCAGCTGTTTCTTCAGATGGCCAAACTCAACCTTTCCAGAACAACATTTTATATGAATCCTGATACATTTCTGGGATGACATTATGTTATGTGATTATGAGTTACTGTGTGTTGGATTTTGCATAGTTTACATCATGTTAAATATCTACATGGACATGCATGCCATGTGCCAATAATGATGGGATTTCCCAGACCAGACAGGCATCACATTCTGACCAACAAGATTACTTTTATTCTGTCTGCTGGAGTCAGAGACAGTGACAACTTGGATTCTGTTTTATGGAGGCAGAGACAGTGACAACTTGGATTCTGTTTTATGGAGTCAGAGACAGTGACAACTTGGATTCTGTTTTATGGAGGCAGAGACAGTGACAACTTGGATTCTGTTTTATGGAGACAGAGACAGAGGGAATAACATTGGTTCAACGTTGAGACTGATCAGTTTCATGTGAATGGAACACTGGAATGCCCACATTCTGGTCTGCTTCTTTCCCACCAGAGGTATTCATTTGTTGGTCATTCTATGTGAGGATCAGGTTACCATACATGATATGCTGAATTACCTGCAGTATCAGATGTTTAAGTAATAATGCATCAGACTGTCTAACCCATCTCCCCCTAACCCCATCAGACTGTCTAACCCATCTAGCCCTAACCCCATTAGACTGTCTAACCCATCTCCCCCTAACCCCATCAGACTGTCTAACCCATCTCCCCCTAACCCCATCAGACTGTCTAACCCATCTAGTCCTAACCCCATTAGACTGTCTAACCCATCTCACCCTAACCCCATCAGACTGTCTAACCCATCTAGCCCTAACCCCATTAGACTGTCTAACCCATCTCCCCCTAACCCCATCAGACTGTCTAACCCATCTCACCCTAACCCCATTAGACTGTCTACCCCATCTCCCCCTAACCCCATCACACTGTCTAACCCATCTCACCCTAACCCCATCAGACTGTCTACCCCATCTCCCCCTAACTCCATCAGACTGTCTAACCCATCTCCCCAACCCCATCAGACTGTCTAACCAATCTCTCCCTAACCCCATCAGACTGTCTAACCCATCTCCACCTAACCCCATCAGACTGTCTAACCCATCTCCCCCTAACCCCATCAGACTGTCTAAACCATCTCACCCTAACCCCATCAGACTGTCTAACCCATCTCTCCCTAACCCCATCAGACTGTCTAACCCATCTCCCCCTAACCCCATCAGACTGTCTACCCATCTCACCCTAACCCCATCAGACTGTCTAACCCATCTCACCCTAACCCCATCAGACTGTCTAACCCATCTCCCCCTAACCCCATCAGACTGTCTAACCCATCTACCCCTAACCCCATCAGACTGTCTAACCCATCTCAACCCCTTCAGACTGTCTAACCCATCTCCACTTAACCCCATCAGACTGTCTAACCCATCTCCCCCTAACCCCATCAGACTGTCTAACCCATCTCCCCCTAACCCCATCAGACTGTCTAACCCATCTCCCCCTAACCACATCAGACTGTCTAACCCATCTCACCCTAACCCCATCAGACTGTCTAACCCATCTCCCCCTAACCCCATCAGACTGTCTAACCCATCTCCCCCTAACCCTATCAGACTGTCTAACCCATCTCACCCTAACCCCATCAGACTTTCTAACCCATCTCACCCTAATCCCATCAGACTGTCTAACCCATCTCACCCCATCAGACTGTCTAACCCATCTCCCCCTAACCCAATCAGACTGTCTAATCCATCTCACCCAAACTCATCAGACTGTCTAACCCATCTCACCCTAACCCCATCAGACTGTCTAACCCATCTCACCCTAACCCCATCAGACTGTCTAACCCATCTCACCCTAACCCATCAGACTGTCTAACCCATCTCACCCTAACCCCATCAGACTGTCTAACCCATCTCACCCTAACCCCATCAGACTGTCTAACCCATCTCACCCTAACCCCATCAGACTGTCTAACCCATCTCCCCCTAACCCAAATAGACTGTCTAAGCCATCTCACCAAAACCCCATCAGACTGTCTAACCCATCTCACCCTAACACCATCAGACTTTCTAACCCATCTCACCCTAACCCCATTAGACTGTCTAACCCATCTCACCCTAACCCCATCAGACTGTCAAACCCATCTCCCCCTAACCCCATCCGACTGTCTAACCCATCTCCCCCTAACCCCATCAGACTGTCTAACCCATCTCCCCCTAACCCCATCAGACTGTCTAACCCATCTCACCCTAACCCCATCAGACTGTCTTACCCATCTCACCCTAACCCATCAGACTGTCTAGCCCATCTCCCCCTAACCCCATCAGACTGTCTAGCCCATCTCCCCCTAACCCCATCAGACTGTCTAACCCATCTCCCCCTAACCCCATCAGACTGTCTAACCCATCTCACCCTAACCCCATCAGACTATCTAACCCATCTCCCCAAAACACCATCAGACTGTCTAACCCATCTCCCCCTAACCCCATCAGACTGTCTAACCCATCTCCCCCTAACCCCATCAGACTGTCTAACCCATCTCCCCCTAACCCCATCAGACTGTCTAACCCATCTCCCCCTAACCCCATCAGACTGTCTAACCCATCTCACCCTAACCCCATCAGACTGTCTAACCCATCTCACCCTAACCCCATCAGACTGTCTACCCCTACCCCATCAGACTGTCTAACCCATCTCACCCTAACTTCATCAGACTGTCTAACCCTAACCCCATCAGACTGTCTACCCCATCTCCCCCTAACTCCATCAGACTGTCTAACCCATCTCCCCAACCCCATCAGACTGTCTAACCAATCTCTCCCTAACCCCATCAGACTTTCTAACCCATCTCCACCTAACCCCATCAAACTGTCTAACCCATCTCCCCCTAACCCCATCAGACTGTCTAAACCATCTCACCCTAACCCCATCAGACTGTCTAACCCATCTCAACCCCATCAGACTGTCTAACCCATCTCACCCTAACCCCATCAGACTGTCTAACCCATCTCTCCCTAACCCCATCAGACTGTCTAACCCATCTCCCCCTAACCCCATCAGACTGTCTACCCATCTCACCCTAACCCCATCAGACTTTCTAACCCATCTCACCCTAACCCCATCAGACTGTCTAACCCATCTCCCCCTAACCCCATCAGACTGTCTAACCCATCTACCCCTAACCCCATCAGACTGTCTAACCCATCTCAACCCCTTCAGACTGTCTAACCCATCTCCACTTAACCCCATCAGACTGTCTAACCCATCTCCCCCTAACCCCATCAGACTGTCTAACCCATCTCCCCCTAACCCCATCAGACTGTCTAACCCATCTCCCCCTAACCACATCAGACTGTCTAACCCATCTCACCCTAACCCCATCAGACTGTCTAACCCATCTCCCCCTAACCCCATCAGACTGTCTAACCCATCTCCCCCTAACCCTATCAGACTGTCTAACCCATCTCACCCTAACCCCATCAGACTTTCTAACCCATCTCACCCTAATCCCATCAGACTGTCTAACCCATCTCACCCCATCAGACTGTCTAACCCATCTCCCCCTAACCCAATCAGACTGTCTAATCCATCTCACCCAAACTCATCAGACTGTCTAACCCATCTCACCCTAACCCCATCAGACTGTCTAACCCATCTCACCCTAACCCCATCAGACTGTCTAACCCATCTCACCCTAACCCATCAGACTGTCTAACCCATCTCACCCTAACCCCATCAGACTGTCTAACCCATCTCACCCTAACCCCATCAGACTGTCTAACCCATCTCACCCTAACCCCATCAGACTGTCTAACCCATCTCCCCCTAACCCCAATAGACTGTCTAACCCATCTCACCAAAACCCCATCAGACTGTCTAACCCATCTCACCCTAACACCATCAGACTTTCTAACCCATCTCACCCTAACCCCATCAGACTGTCTAACCCATCTCACCCTAACCCCATCAGACTGTCAAACCCATCTCCCCCTAACCCCATCCGACTGTCTAACCCATCTCCCCCTAACCCCATCAGACTGTCTAACCCATCTCCCCCTAACCCCATCAGACTGTCTAACCCATCTCACCCTAACCCCATCAGACTGTCTAACCCATCTCACCCTAACCCATCAGACTGTCTAACCCATCTCACCCTAACCCCATCAGACTGTCTAACCCATCTCACCCTAACCCCATCAGACTGTCTAACCCATCTCCCCCTAACCCCATCAGACTGTCTAGCCCATCTCCCCCTAACCCCATCAGACTGTCTAGCCCATCTCACCCTAACCCCATCAGACTGTCTAACCCATCTCCCCCTAACCCCATCAGACTGTCTAACCCATCTCACCCTAACCCCATCAGACTGTCTAACCCATCTCCCCAAAACACCATCAGACTGTCTAACCCATTCAGACTTTCTAACCCATCTCACCCTAACCCCATCAGACTGTCTAACCCAACTCACCCTAACCCCATCAGACTGTCTAACCCATCTCACCCTAACCCCATCATACTGTCTAACCCATCTCACCCTAACCCCATCAGACTGTCTAACCCATCTCACCCTAACCCCATCAGACTGTCTAACCCATCTCACCCTAACCCCATCAGACTGTCTACCCCTACCCCATCAGACTGTCTAACCCATCTCACCCTAACTTCATCAGATTGTCTAACCCTAACCCCATCAGACTGTCTAACCCATCTCACCCTAACCCCATCAGACTGTCTAACCCATCTCTCCCTAACCACATCAGACTGTCTAACCCATCTCCCCCTAACCCCATCAGACTGTCTAACCCATCTCACCCTAACCCCATCAGACTGTCTAACCCATCTCCCCCTAACACCATCAGACTGTTTAACCCATCTCCCCCTAACCCCATCAGACTGTCTAACCCATCTCACCCTAACCCCATCAGACTGTCTAACCCATCTCCCCCTAACCCCAATAGACTGTCTAACCCATCTCACCAAAACCCCATCAGACTGTCTAACCCATCTCACCCTAACACCATCAGACTTTCTAACCCATCTCACCCTAACCCCATCAGACTGTCTAACCCATCTCCCCCTAACCCCAATAGACTGTCTAACCCATCTCACCAAAACCCCATCAGACTGTCTAACCCATCTCACCCTAACACCATCAGACTTTCTAACCCATCTCACCCTAACCCCATCAGACTGTCTAACCCATCTCACCCTAACCCCATCAGACTGTCAAACCCATCTCCCCCTAACCCCATCCGACTGTCTAACCCATCTCCCCCTAACCCCATCAGACTGTCTAACCCATCTCCCCCTAACCCCATCAGACTGTCTAACCCATCTCACCCTAACCCCATCAGACTGTCTAACCCATCTCACCCTAACCCATCAGACTGTCTAACCCATCTCACCCTAACCCCATCAGACTGTCTAACCCATCTCACCCTAACCCCATCAGACTGTCTAACCCATCTCCCCCTAACCCCATCAGACTGTCTAGCCCATCTCCCCCTAACCCCATCAGACTGTCTAGCCCATCTCACCCTAACCCCATCAGACTGTCTAACCCATCTCCCCCTAACCCCATCAGACTGTCTAACCCATCTCACCCTAACCCCATCAGACTGTCTAACCCATCTCCCCAAAACACCATCAGACTGTCTAACCCATTCAGACTTTCTAACCCATCTCACCCTAACCCCATCAGACTGTCTAACCCATCTCACCCTAACCCCATCAGACTGTCTAACCCATCTCACCCTAACCCCATCATACTGTCTAACCCATCTCACCCTAACCCCATCAGACTGTCTAACCCATCTCACCCTAACCCCATCAGACTGTCTAACCCATCTCACCCTAACCCCATCAGACTGTCTACCCCTACCCCATCAGACTGTCTAACCCATCTCACCCTAACTTCATCAGATTGTCTAACCCTAACCCCATCAGACTGTCTAACCCATCTCACCCTAACCCCATCAGACTGTCTAACCCATCTCACCCTAACCACATCAGACTGTCTAACCCATCTCCCCCTAACCCCATCAGACTGTCTAACCCATCTCACCCTAACCCCATCAGACTGTCTAACCCATCTCCCCCTAACCCCATCAGACTGTTTAACCCATCTCCCCCTAACCCCATCAGACTGTCTAACCCATCTCACCCTAACCCCATCAGACTGTCTACCCCTACCCCATCAGACTGTCTAACCCATCTCACCCTAACTTCATCAGATTGTCTAACCCTAACCCCATCAGACTGTCTAACCCATCTCACCCTAACCCCATCAGACTGTCTAACCCATCTCACCCTAACCACATCAGACTGTCTAACCCATCTCCCCCTAACCCCATCAGACTGTCTAACCCATCTCACCCTAACCACATCAGACTGTCTAACCCATCTCCCCCTAACCCCATCAGACTGTCTAACCCATCTTCCCCTAACCCCATCAGACTGTCTAACCCATCTCCCCCTAACCCCATCAGACTGTCTAACCCATCTCAACCTAACCCCATCAGACTGTCTAACCCATCTCACCCTAGCCACATCAGACTGTCTAACCCATCTCCCCCTAACCCCATCAGACTGTCTAACCCATCTTCCCCTAACCCCATCAGACTGTCTAACCCATCTCCCCCTAACCCCATCAGACTGTCTAACCCATCTCACCCTAACCCCATCAGACTGTCTAACCCTAACCCCATCAGACTGTCTAACCCATCTCACCCTAACCCCATCAGACTGTCTAACCCATCTCACCCTAACCCCATCAGACTGTCTAACCCATCTCACCCTAACCCCATCAGACTGTCTAACCCATCTCACCCTAACCCCATCAGACTGTCTAACCCATCTCACCCTAAACACATCAGACTGTCTAACCCATCTCCCCCTAACCCCATCAGACTGTCTAACCCATCTTCCCCTAACCCTATCAGACTGTCTAACCCATCTCCCCCTAACCCCTTCAGACTGTCTAACCCATCTCACCCTAACCCCATCAGACTGTCTAACCCATCTCACCATAACCCCATCATACTGTCTAACCCATCTCCCCCTAACCCCATCAGACTGTTTAACCCTAACCCCATCAGACTGTCTAACCCTAACCCCATCAGACTGTCTAACCCATCTCACCCTAACCCCATCAGACTGTCTAACCCATCTCCCCCTAACCCCAATAGACTGTCTAACCCATCTCCCCAAAACCCCATCAGACTGTCTAACCCATCTCCCCCTAACCCCATCAGACTGTCTTACCCATCTCCCCCAAACCCCATCAGACTGTCTACCCATCTCACCCTAACCCCATCAGACTGTCTAACCCATCTCACCCTAACCCCATCAGACTGTCTAACCCATCTCCCCCTAACCCCATCAGACTGTCTAACCCATCTACCCCTAACCCCATCAGACTGTCTAACCCATCTCAACCCCTTCAGACTGTCTAACCCATCTCCACTTAACCCCATCAGACTGTCTAACCCATCTCCCCCTAACCCCATCAGACTGTCTAACCCATCTCCCCCTAACCCCATCAGACTGTCTAACCCATCTCCCCCTAACCACATCAGACTGTCTAACCCATCTCACCCTAACCCCATCAGACTGTCTAACCCATCTCCCCCTAACCCCATCAGACTGTCTAACCCATCTCCCCCTAACCCTATCAGACTGTCTAACCCATCTCACCCTAACCCCATCAGACTTTCTAACCCATCTCACCCTAATCCCATCAGACTGTCTAACCCATCTCACCCCATCAGACTGTCTAACCCATCTCCCCCTAACCCCATCAGACTGTCTAACCCATCTTCCCCTAACCCCATCAGACTGTCTAACCCATCTCCCCCTAACCCCATCAGACTGTCTAACCCATCTAAACCTAACCCCATCAGACTGTCTAACCATTCTCCCCCTAACCCCATCAGACTGTCAAACCCATCTCCCCCTAACCCCATCAGACTGTCTAACCCATCTCTCCCTAACCCCATCAGACTGTCTAACCCATCTCCCCCTAACCCCATCAGACTGTCTAACCCATCTCACCCTAACCCCATCAGACTGTCTAACCCATCTCACCCTAACCCCATCAGACTGTCTAACCCATCTCACCCTAACCCCATCAGACTGTCTAACCCATCTCACCCTAACCCCATCAGATTGTCAAACCCATCTTCCCCTAACCCCATCAGACTGTCTAACCCATCTCCCCCTAACCCCATCAGACTGTTTAACCCTAACCATATCAGACTGTCTAACCCATCTCCCCCTAACCCCATTAGACTGTCTAACCCATCTCACCCTAACCCCACCAGACTGTCTAACCCATCTTACCCTAACCCAATCAACTGTCAAACCCATCTCAACCCCATCAGACTGTCTAACCCATCTCACCCTAACCCCATTAGACTGTCTAACCCATCTCACCCTAACCCCACCAGACTGTATAACCCATCTCACCCTAACCCCATCAGACTGTCCAACCCATCTCACCTGAACCCCATCAGACTGTCTAACCCATCTCACCCTAACCCCATCAGACTGTCTAATCCATCTCACCCTAACCCCATTAGACTGTCTAACCCATCTCACCCTAACCCCACCAGACTGTGTAACCCATCTCACCCTAACCCCATCAGACTGTCTAACCCATCTCCAACTAACCCCATCAGACTGTCTAACCCATCTCACCCTAACCCCATCAGACTGCCTAACCCATCTCCCCCTAACCCCATCAGACTGTCTAACCCATCTCCCCCTAATCCCATCAGACTGTCTAACACATCTCACCCTAACCCCATCAGACTTGCTAACCCATCTCACCCTAACCCCATCAGACTGTCTAACCCATCTCACCCCATCAGACTGTCTAACCCATCTCCCCCTAACCACATCAGACTGTCTAATCCATCTCACCCAAACTCATCAGACTGTCTAACACATCTCACCCTAACCCCATCAGACTGTCTAACCCATCTCACCCTAACCCCATCAGACTGTCTAACCCATCTCACCCTAACCCCATCAGACTGTCTAACCCATCGCACCCTAACCCCATCAGACTGTCTAACCCGTCTCCCCCTAACCCCATCAGACTGTCTAACCCATCTCACCCTAACCCCATCAGACTGTCTAACCCATCTCACCCCATCAGACTGTCTAACCCATCTCACCCTAACCCCATCAGACTGTCTAATCCATCTCACCCTAACCCCATTAGACTGTCTAACCCATCTCACCCTAACCCCACCAGACTGTGTAACCCATCTCACCCTAACCCCTTCAGACTGTCTAACCCATCTCTCCCTAACCCCATCAGACTGTCTAACCCATCTCCAACTAACCCCATCAGACTGTCTAACCCATCTCACCCTAACCCCATCAGACTGCCTAACCCATCTCCCCCTAACCCCATTAGACTGTCTAACCCATCTCACCCTAACCCCATCAGACTGTCTAACCCATCTCACCCTAACCCCATCAGACTGTCTAACCGATCGCACCCTAACCCCATTAGACTGTCTAACCCATCTCACCCTAACCCCATCAGACTTTCTAAACCATCTCACCCTAACCCCATCAGACTGTCTAACCCATCTCACCCCATCAGACTGTCTAACCCATCTCACCCTAACCACATCAGACTGTCTAACCCATCTCCCAATAACCCCATCAGACTGTCTAACCCATCTTCCCCTAACCCCATCAGACTGTCTAAGCCATCTCCCCCTAACCCCATCAGACTGTCTTACCCATCTCACCCTAACCCCATCAGACTGTCTAATCCATCTCACCCTAACCACATCAGACTGTCTAACCCATCTCCCCCTAACCCCATCAGAATGTCTAACCCATCTCCCCCGACCCAATCAAACTGTCTAACCCATCTCACCCTAACCCCATCAGACTGTCTAACCCTAACCCCATCAGACTGTCTAACCCATCTCACCCTAACCCCATCGGACTGTCTAACCCATCTCCCCCTAACCCCATCAGACTGTCTAACCCATCTCATCCTAACCCCATCAGACTGTCTAACCCATCTCACCCTAACCCCATCAGACTGTCTAACCCATCTCACCCTAACCCCATCAGACTGTCTAACCCATCTCACCCTAACCACATCAGACTGTCTAACCCATCTCCCCCTAACCCCATCAGACTGTCTAACCCATCTTCCCCTAACCCCATCAGACTGTCTAACCCATCTCCCCCTAACCCCATCAGACTGTCTAACCCATCTCACCCTAACCCCATCAGACTGTCTAACCCTAACCCCATCAGACTGTCTAACCCATTTCACCCTAACCCCATCAGACTGTGTAACCCATCTCACCCTAACCCCATCAGACTGTCTAACCCATCTCACCCTAACCCCATCAGACTGTCTAACCCATCTCACCCTAACCACATCAGACTGTCTAACCCATCTCCCCCTAACCCATCATACTGTCTAACCCATCTCCCCCTAACCCCATCAGACTGTCTAACCCTAACCCCATCAGACTGTCTAACCCATCTCACCCTAACCACATCAGACTGTCTAACCCATCTCCCCCTAACCCATCATACTGTCTAACCCATCTCCCCCTAACCCCATCAGACTGTCTAACCCTAACCCCATCAGACTGTCTAACCCATCTCACCCTAACCCCATTAGACTGTCTAACCCATCTCACCCTAACCCCACCAGACTGTCTAACCCATCTCACCCTAACCCCATCAGACTGTCCAACCCATCTCACCTTAACCCCATCAGACTGTCTAACCCATCTCACCCTAACCCCATCAGACTGTCTAACCCATCTCACCCTAACCCCATTAGACTGTCTAACCCATCTCACCCTAACCCCACCAGACTGTGTAACCCATCTCACCCTAACCCCTTCAGACTGTCTAACCCATCTCTCCCTAACCCCATCAGACTGTCTAACCCATCTCCCCCTAACCCCATCAGACTGTCTAACCCCATCTCACCCTAACCCCATCAGACTGCCTAACCCATCTCCCCCTAACCCCATCAGATTGTCTAACCCATCTCCCCCTAATCCCATCAGACTGTCTAACCCATCTCACCCTAACCCCATCAGACTGTCTAACCCATCTCCCCCTAAGCCCATCAGACTGTCTAACCCATCTCCCCCTAACCCCATCAGACTGTCTAACCCATCTAACCCTAACCCCATCAGCCTGTCTAACCCATCTCACCCTAACCCCATCATACTGTCTAACCCATCTCCCCCTAAACCCATCAGACTGTCTAACCCATCTCACCCTAACCCCATTAGACTGTCTAACCCATCTCACCCTAACCCCACCAGACTGTCTAACCCATCTCACCCTAACCCCATCAGACTGTCCAACCCATCTCACCTTAACCCCATCAGACTGTCTAACCCATCTCACCCTAACCCCATCAGACTGTCTAACCAATCGCACCCTAACCCCATTAGACTGTCTAACCCATCTCACCCTAACCCATCAGACTGTCTAACCCATCTCCCCCTAACCCCATCAGACTGTCTAACCCATCTCACCCTAACCCCATCAGACTGCCTAACCCATCTCCCCCTAACCCCATCAGATTGTCTAACCCATCTCCCCCTAATCCCATCAGACTGTCTAACCCATCTCACCGTAACCCCATCAGACTGTCTAACCCATCTCCCCCTAAGCCCATCAGAGTGTCTAACCCATCTCCCCCTAACCCCATCAGACTGTCTAACCCATCTAACCCTAACCCCATCAGACTGTCTAACCCATCTCACCCTAACCCCATCATACTGTCTAACCCATCTCCCCCTAACCCCATCAGACTGTCTAACCCTAAACCCATCAGACTGTCTAACCCATCTCACCCTAACCCCATTAGACTGTCTAACCCATCTCACCCTAACCCCACCAGACTGTCTAACCCATCTCACCCTAACCCCATCAGACTGTCCAACCCATCTCACCTTAACCACATCAGACTGTCTAACCCATCTCACCCTAACCCCATCAGACTGTCTAACCAATCGCACCCTAACCCCATTAGACTGTCTAACCCATCTCCCCCTAACCCCATCAGACTGTCTAACCCATCTTCCCCTAACCCCATCAGACTGTCTAACCCATCTCCCCCTAACCCCATCAGACTGTCTAACCCATCTCACCCTAACCCCATCAGACTGCCTAACCCATCTCCCCCTAACCTATTCAGACTGTCTAACCCATCTCCCCCTAATCCCATCAGACTGTCTAACCCATCTCACCCTAACCCCATCAGACTGTCTAACCCATCTCCCCCTAAGCCCATCAGACTGTCTAACCCATCTCCCCCTAACCCCATCAGACTGTCTAACCCATCTAACCCTAACCCCATCAGACTGTCTAACCCATCTCACCCTAACCCCATCATACTGTCTAACCCATCTCACCCTAACCCCATCAGACTGTCTAACCCTAACCCCATCAGACTGTCTAACCCATCTCACCCTAACCCCATCAGACTGTCTAACGCATCTCCCCCTAACCCCATCAGACTGTCTAACCCATCTCACCCTAACCCCATCAGACTGTCTAACCCATCTCACCCTAACCCCATCAGACTGTCTAACCCATCTCACCCTAACCCCATCAGACTGTCTAACCCATCTCACCCTAACCACATCAGACTGTCTAACCCATCTCCCCCTAACCCCATCAGACTGTCTAACCCATCTTCCCCTAACCCCATCAGACTGTCTAACCCATCTCCCCCTAACCCCATCAGACTTTCTAACCCATCTCACCCTAACCCCATCAGACTGCCTAACCCATCTCCCCCTAACCTATTCAGACTGTCTAACCCATCTCCCCCTAATCCCATCAGACTGTCTAACCCATCTCACCCTAACCCCATCAGACTGTCTAACCCATCTCCCCCTAAGCCCATCAGACTGTCTAACCCATCTCCCCCTAACCCCATCAGACTGTCTAACCCATCTAACCCTAAACCCATCAGACTGTCTAACCCATCTCCCCCTAACCCCATCAGACTGTCTAACCCTAACCCCATCAGACTGTCTAACCCATCTCACCCTAACCCCATTAGACTGTCTAACCCATCTCACCCTAACCCCACCAGACTGTCTAACCCATCTCACCCTAACCCCATCAGACTGTCCAACCCATCTCACCTTAACCACATCAGACTGTCTACCCCATCTCACCCTAACCCCATCAGACTGTCTAGCCAATCGCACCCTAACCCCATTAGACTGTCTAACCCATCTCCCCCTAACCCCATCAGACTGTCTAACCCATCTCCCCCTAACCCCATCAGACTGTCTAACCCATCTCCCCCTAACCCCATCAGACTGTCTAACCCATCTCCCCCTAACCCCATCAGACTGTCTAACCCATCTCACCCTAACCCCATCAGACTGCCTAACCCATCTCCCCCTAACCTATTCAGAATGTCTAACCCATCTCCTCCTAATCCCATCAGACTGTCTAACCCATCTCACCTTAACCCCATCAGACTGTCTAACCCATCTCTCCCTAAGCCCATCAGACTGTCTAACCCATCTCCCCCTAACCCCATCAGACTGTCTAACCCATCTAACCCTAACCCCATCAGACTGTCTAACCCATCTCACCCTAACCCCATCATACTGTCTAACCCATCTCCCCCTAACCCCATCAGACTGTCTAACCCTAACCCCATCATGCTGTCTAACCCATCTCACCCTAACCCCATTAGACTGTCTAACCCATCTCACCCTAACCCCATCAGACTGTCTAACCCATCTCACCCTAACCCCATCAGACTGTCCAACCCATCTCACCTTAAACCCATCAGACTATCTAACCCATCTCACCCTAACCCCATCAGACTTTCTAACCAATCGCACCCTAACCCCATTAGACT
Source organism: Coregonus lavaretus (assembly GCF_964263955.1). NCBI lineage: Eukaryota > Metazoa > Chordata > Actinopteri > Salmoniformes > Salmonidae > Coregonus > Coregonus lavaretus. Next base: position 79,329,757 of record NC_139990.1, read on the forward strand.
GTCTAACCCATCTCACCCTAACCCCATTAGACTTTCTAACCCATCTCACACTAACCCCATCAGACTCTCTAACCCATCTCACCCCATCAGACTGTCTAACCCATCTCCCCCTAACCACATCAGACTGTCTAATCCATCTCACCCAAACTCATCAGACTGTCTAACCCTAACCCCATCAGACTGTCTAACCCATTTCACCCTAACCCCATCAGACTGTGTAACCCATCTCACCCTAACCCCATCAGACTGTCTAACCCATCTCACCCTAACCCCATCAGACTGTCTAACCCATCTCACCCTAACCACATCAGACTGTCTAACCCATCTCCCCCTAACCCATCATACTGTCTAACCCATCTCCCCCTAACCCCATCAGACTGTCTAACCCTAACCCCATCAGACTGTCTAACCCATCTCACCCTAACCCCATTAGACTGTCTAACCCATCTCACCCTAACCCCACCAGACTGTCTAACCCATCTCACCCTAACCCCATCAGACTGTCCAACCCATCTCACCTTAACCCCATCAGACTGTCTAACCCATCTCACCCTAACCCCATCAGACTGTCTAACCCATCTCACCCTAACCCCATTAGACTGTCTAACCCATCTCACCCTAACCCCACCAGACTGTGTAACCCATCTCACCCTAACCCCTTCAGACTGTCTAACCCATCTCTCCCTAACCCCATCAGACTGTCTAACCCATCTCCCCCTAACCCCATCAGACTGTCTAACCCCATCTCACCCTAACCCCATCAGACTGCCTAACCCATCTCCCCCTAACCCCATCAGATTGTCTAACCCATCTCCCCCTAATCCCATCAGACTGTCTAACCCATCTCACCCTAACCCCATCAGACTGTCTAACCCATCTCCCCCTAAGCCCATCAGACTGTCTAACCCATCTCCCCCTAACCCCATCAGACTGTCTAACCCATCTAACCCTAACCCCATCAGCCTGTCTAACCCATCTCACCCTAACCCCATCATACTGTCTAACCCATCTCCCCCTAACCCCATCAGACTGTCTAACCCTAAACCCATCAGACTGTCTAACCCATCTCACCCTAACCCCATTAGACTGTCTAACCCATCTCACCCTAACCCCACCAGACTGTCTAACCCATCTCACCCTAACCCCATCAGACTGTCCAACCCATCTCACCTTAACCCCATCAGACTGTCTAACCCATCTCACCCTAACCCCATCAGACTGTCTAACCAATCGCACCCTAACCCCATTAGACTGTCTAACCCATCTCACCCTAACCCATCAGACTGTCTAACCCATCTCCCCCTAACCCCATCAGACTGTCTAACCCATCTCACCCTAACCCCATCAGACTGCCTAACCCATCTCCCCCTAACCCCATCAGATTGTCTAACCCATCTCCCCCTAATCCCATCAGACTGTCTAACCCATCTCACCGTAACCCCATCAGACTGTCTAACCCATCTCCCCCTAAGCCCATCAGAGTGTCTAACCCATCTCCCCCTAACCCCATCAGACTGTCTAACCCATCTAACCCTAACCCCATCTGACTGTCTAACCCATCTCACCCTAACCCCATCATACTGTCTAACCCATCTCCCCCTAACCCCATCAGACTGTCTAACCCTAAACCCATCAGACTGTCTAACCCATCTCACCCTAACCCCATTAGACTGTCTAACCCATCTCACCCTAACCCCACCAGACTGTCTAACCCATCTCACCCTAACCCCATCAGACTGTCCAACCCATCTCACCTTAACCACATCAGACTGTCTAACCCATCTCACCCTAACCCCATCAGACTGTCTAACCAATCGCACCCTAACCCCATTAGACTGTCTAACCCATCTCCCCCTAACCCCATCAGACTGTCTAACCCATCTTCCCCTAACCCCATCAGACTGTCTAACCCATCTCCCCCTAACCCCATCAGACTGTCTAACCCATCTCACCCTAACCCCATCAGACTGCCTAACCCATCTCCCCCTAACCTATTCAGACTGTCTAACCCATCTCCCCCTAATCCCATCAGACTGTCTAACCCATCTCACCCTAACCCCATCAGACTGTCTAACCCATCTCCCCCTAAGCCCATCAGACTGTCTAACCCATCTCCCCCTAACCCCATCAGACTGTCTAACCCATCTAACCCTAACCCCATCAGACTGTCTAACCCATCTCACCCTAACCCCATCATACTGTCTAACCCATCTCCCCCTAACCCCATCAGACTGTCTAACCCTAACCCCATCAGACTGTCTAACCCATCTCACCCTAACCCCATTAGACTGTCTAACCCATCTCACCCTAACCCCATCAGACTGTCTAACCCATCTCACCCTAACCCCATCAGACTGTCCAACCCATCTCACCTTAACCCCATCAGACTCTCTATCCCATCTCACCCTAACCCCATCAGACTGTCTAACCAATCGCACCCTAACCCCATTAGACTGTCTAACCCATCTCACCCTAACCCCATCAGACTTTCTAACCCATCTCACCCTAACCCCATCAGACTCTCTAACCCATCTCACCCCAACAGACTGTCTAACCCATATCCCCCTAACCACATCAGACTGTCTAATCCATCTCACCCAAACTCATCAGACTGTCTAACCCATCTCACCCTAACCCCATCAGACTGTCTAACCCATCTCACCCCAACCCCATCAGACTGTCTTACCCATCTCACCCTAACCCCATCAGACTGTCTAATCCATCTCACCCTGACCACATCAGACTGTCTAACCCATCTCCCCCTAACCCCATCAGACTGTCTAACCCATCTTCCCCTAACCCCATCAGACTGTCTAACCCATCTCCCCCGACCCAATCAAACTGTCTAACCATCTCACCCTAACCCCATCAGACTGTCTAACCCTAACCCCATCAGACTGTCTAACCCATCTCACCCTAACCCCATCAGACTGTCTAACGCATCTCCCCCTAACCCCATCAGACTGTCTAACCCATCTCACCCTAACCCCATCAGACTGTCTAACCCATCTCACCCTAACCCCATCAGACTGTCTAACCCATCTCACCCTAACCCCATCAGACTGTCTAACCCATCTCACCCTAACCACATCAGACTGTCTAACCCATCTCCCCCTAACCCCATCAGACTGTCTAACCCATCTTCCCCTAACCCCATCAGACTGTCTAACCCATCTCCCCCTAACCCCATCAGACTTTCTAACCCATCTCACCCTAACCCCATCAGACTGCCTAACCCATCTCCCCCTAACCTATTCAGACTGTCTAACCCATCTCCCCCTAATCCCATCAGACTGTCTAACCCATCTCACCCTAACCCCATCAGACTGTCTAACCCATCTCCCCCTAAGCCCATCAGACTGTCTAACCCATCTCCCCCTAACCCCATCAGACTGTCTAACCCATCTAACCCTAAACCCATCAGACTGTCTAACCCATCTCCCCCTAACCCCATCAGACTGTCTAACCCTAACCCCATCAGACTGTCTAACCCATCTCACCCTAACCCCATTAGACTGTCTAACCCATCTCACCCTAACCCCACCAGACTGTCTAACCCATCTCACCCTAACCCCATCAGACTGTCCAACCCATCTCACCTTAACCACATCAGACTGTCTACCCCATCTCACCCTAACCCCATCAGACTGTCTAGCCAATCGCACCCTAACCCCATTAGACTGTCTAACCCATCTCCCCCTAACCCCATCAGACTGTCTAACCCATCTCCCCCTAACCCCATCAGACTGTCTAACCCATCTCCCCCTAACCCCATCAGACTGTCTAACCCATCTCCCCCTAACCCCATCAGACTGTCTAACCCATCTCACCCTAACCCCATCAGACTGCCTAACCCATCTCCCCCTAACCTATTCAGAATGTCTAACCCATCTCCTCCTAATCCCATCAGACTGTCTAACCCATCTCACCTTAACCCCATCAGACTGTCTAACCCATCTCTCCCTAAGCCCATCAGACTGTCTAACCCATCTCCCCCTAACCCCATCAGACTGTCTAACCCATCTAACCCTAACCCCATCAGACTGTCTAACCCATCTCACCCTAACCCCATCATACTGTCTAACCCATCTCCCCCTAACCCCATCAGACTGTCTAACCCTAACCCCATCATGCTGTCTAACCCATCTCACCCTAACCCCATTAGACTGTCTAACCCATCTCACCCTAACCCCATCAGACTGTCTAACCCATCTCACCCTAACCCCATCAGACTGTCCAACCCATCTCACCTTAAACCCATCAGACTATCTAACCCATCTCACCCTAACCCCATCAGACTTTCTAACCAATCGCACCCTAACCCCATTAGACTGTCTAACCCATCTCACCCTAACCCCATTAGACTTTCTAACCCATCTCACACTAACCCCATCAGACTCTCTAACCCATCTCACCCCATCAGACTGTCTAACCCATCTCCCCCTAACCACATCAGACTGTCTAATCCATCTCACCCAAACTCATCAGACTGTCTAACCCATCTCACCCTAACCCCATCAGACTGTCTAACCCATCTCACCCTAACCCCATCAGACTGTCTAACCCATCTCACCCTAACCCCATTAGACTGTCTAACCCATCTCACCCTAACCCCACCAGACTGTCTAACCCATCTCACCCTAACCCCATCAGACTGTCCAACCCATCTCACCTTAACCACATCAGACTGTCTACCCCATCTCACCCTAACCCCATCAGACTGTCTAGCCAATCGCACCCTAACCCCATTAGACTGTCTAACCCATCTCCCCCTAACCCCATCAGACTGTCTAACCCATCTCCCCCTAACCCCATCAGACTGTCTAACCCATCTCCCCCTAACCCCATCAGACTGTCTAACCCATCTCCCCTTAACCCCATCAGACTGTCTAACCCATCTCACCCTAACCCCACCAGACTGCCTAACCCATCTCCCCCTAACCTATTCAGAATGTCTAACCCATCTCCTCCTAATCCCATCAGACTGTCTAACCCATCTCACCTTAACCCCATCAGACTGTCTAACCCATCTCTCCCTAAGCCCATCAGACTGTCTAACCCATCTCCCCCTAACCCCATCAGACTGTCTAACCCATCTTCCCCTAACCCCATCAGACTGTCTAACCCATCTCCCCCTAACCCCATCAGACTGTCTAACCAATCGCACCCTAACCCCATTAGACTGTCTAACCCATCTCCCCCTAACCCCATCAGACTGTTAACCCATCTTCCCCTAACCCCATCAGACTGTCTAACCCATCTCCCCCTAACCCCATCAGACTGTCTAACCCATCTCACCCTAACCCCATCAGACTGCCTAACCCATCTCCCCCTAACCTATTCAGACTGTCTAACCCATCTCCCCCTAATCCCATCAGACTGTCTAACCCATCTCACCCTAACCCCATCAGACTGTCTAACCCATCTCCCCCTAAGCCCATCAGACTGTCTAACCAATCTCCCCCTAACCCCATCAGACTGTCTAACCCATCTAACCCTAACCCCATCAGACTGTCTAACCCATCTCACCCTAACCCCATCATACTGTCTAACCCATCTCCCCCTAACCCCATCAGACTGTCTAACCCTAACCCCATCAGACTGTCTAACCCATCTCACCCTAACCCCATTAGACTGTCTAACCCATCTCACCCTAACCCCATCAGACTGTCTAACCCATCTCACCCTAACCCCATCAGACTGTCCAACCCATCTCACCTTAACCCCATCAGACTCTCTAACCCATCTCACCCTAACCCCATCAGACTGTCTAACCAATCGCACCCTAACCCCATTAGACTGTCTAACCCATCTCACCCTAACCCCATCAGACTTTCTAACCCATCTCACCCTAACCCCATCAGACTCTCTAACCCATCTCACCCCATCAGACTGTCTAACCCATCTCCCCCTAACCACATCAGACTGTCTAATCCATCTCACCCAAACTCATCAGACTGTCTAACCCATCTCCCCCGACCCAATCAAACTGTCTAACCATCTCACCCTAACCCCATCAGACTGTCGAACCCTAACCCCATCAGACTGTCTAACCCATCTCACCATAACCCCATCAGACTGTCTAACCCATCTCCCCCTAACCCCATCAGACTGTCTAACCCATCTCACCATAACCCCATCAGACTGTCTAACCCATCTCACCCTAACCCCATCAGACTGTCTAACCCATCTCACACTAACCCCATCAGACTGTCTAACCCATCTCACCCTAACCCCATCATACCGTCTAACCCATCTCCCCCTAACCCCATCAGACTGTCTAACCCTAACCCCATCAGACTGTCTAGCCCATCTCACCCTAACCCCATCAGACTGTCTAACCCATCTCACCCTAACCCCATCAGACTGTCTAACCCATCTCCCCCTAACCCCATCAGACTGTCTAACCCATCTCCCCCTAACCCCATCAGACTGTCTAGCCCATCTCCCCCTAACCCCATCAGACTGTCTAGCCCATCTCACCCTAACCCAATCAGAATGTCTAGCCCATCTCACCCTAACCCCATCAGACTGTCTAACCCATCTCCCCCTAACCCCATCAGACTGTCCAACCCATCTCACCTTAACCCCATCAGACTGTCTAACCCATCTCACCCTAACCCCATCAGACTGTCTAACCAATCGCACCCTAACCCAATTAGACTGTCTAACCCATCTCACCCTAACCCCACCAGACTGTGTAACCCATCTCACCCTAACCCCATCAGACTGTCTAACCCATCTCCCCCTAACCCCATCAGACTGTCTAACCCATCTCCCCCTAACCCCATCAGACTGTCTAACCCATCTCACCCTAACCCCATCAGACTGTCTAACCCATCTCACCCTAACCCCATCAGACTGTCTAGCCCATCTCCCCCTAACCCCATCAGACTGTCTAGCCCATCTCACCCTAACCCCATCAGACTGTCTAACCCATCTCACCCTAACCACATTAGACTGTCTAACCCATCACCCCCTAACCCCATCAGACTGTCTAACCCATCTTACCCTAACCCCATCAGACTGTCTAACCCATCTCCCCCTAAAACCATCAGACTGTCTAACCCATCTCCCCCTAACCCCATCAGACTGTCTAACCCATCTCACCCTAACCCCATCAGACTGTCTAACCCATCTCACCCTAACCCCATCAGACTGTCTAACCCATCTCCCCCAAACCCCATCAGACTGTCTAACCCATCTCCCCCTAACCCCATCAGACTGTCTAACCCATCTCACACTAACCCTATTAGACTGTCTAACCCATCTCCCCCTAACCCCACCAGACTGTCTAACCCATCTCACCCTAACCCCATCAGACTATCTAACCCATCTTACCCTAACCCAATCAACTGTCAAACCCATCTCAACCCCATCAGACTGTCTAACCCATCTCCCCCTGACCCCATCAGACTGTCTAACCCATTTCCCCCTAACCCCATCAGACTGTCTAACCCATCTCACCCTAACCTCATCATACTGTATAACCCATCTCCCCCTAACCCCATCAGACTGTCTAACCCATCTCCCCCTAACCCCATCAGACTGTCTAGCCCATCTCCCCCTAACCCCATCAGACTGTCTAGCCCATCTCACCCTAACCCCATCAGACTGTTTAACCCATCTCACCCTAACCCCATCAGACTGTCTAACCCATCTCCCCCTAACCCCATCAGACTGTTTAACCCATCTCACCCTAACCCCATCAGACTGTCTAACCCATCTCCCCCTAACCCCATCAGACTGTTTAACCCATCTCACCCTAACCCCATCAGACTGTCTAACCCATCTCACCCTAACCCCATCAGACTTTGTAACCCATCTCACCCTAACCCCATCAGACTGTCTAACCCATCTCACCAAATCAGACTTTCTAACCCATTCCCCCTAACCCCATCAGACTGTCTAATCCATCTCACCCAAACTCATATGACTGTCTAACCCATCTCACCCTAACCCCATCAGACTGTCTAACCCATCTCACCCTAACCCCATCAGACTGTCTAACCCATCTCACCCTAACCCCATCAGACTGCCTAACCCATCTCCCCCTAACCCCATCAGACTGTCTAACCCATCTCCCCCTAACCCCATCAGACAGTCTAAACCATCTCACCCTAACCCATCAGACTCTCTATTCCATTTCACCCTAACCACATCAGACTGTCTAACCCATCTCACCCTAACCCCATCAGATTGTCTAACCCATCTCACCCTAACCCCATTAGACTGTCTAACCCATCTCACCCTAACCCCATCAGACTGTCTAACCCATCTCACCCTAACCCCATCAGACTTTCTAACCCATCTCACCCTAACCCCATCAGACTGTCTAACCCATCTCACCCCATCAGACTCTCTAACCCATCTCCCCCTAACCACATCAGACTGTCTAATCCATCTCACCCAAACTCATCAGATTGTCTAACCCATCTCACCCTAACCCCATCAGACTGTCTAACCCATCTCACCCTAACCCCATCAGACTGTCTAACCCATCTCACCCTAACCCCATCAGACTGTCTAACCCATCTCACCCTAACCCCATCAGACTGTCTAACCCATCTCACCCCATCAGACTGTCTAACCCATTCCCCCTAACCCCATCAGACTGTCTAATCCATCTCACCCAAACTCATCAGACTGTCTAACCCATCTCACCCTAACCCCATCAGACTGTCTAACCCATCTCACCCTAATCCCATCAGACTGTCTAACCCATCTCACCCTAACCCCATCAGACTGTCTAACCCATCTCCCCCTAACTCCATCAGACTGTCTAACCCATCTCACCCTAACCCCATCAGACTGTCTAACCCATCTCACCCAAACTCATCAGACTGTCTAACCCATCTCACCCTAACCCCATCAGACTGTCTAACCCATCTCACCCCATCAGACTGTCTAACCCATCTCCCCCTAACCCCATCAGACTGTCTAACCCATCTCACCCAAACTCATCAGACTGTCTAACCCATCTCACCCTAACCCCATCAGACTGTCTAACCCATCTCACCCCATCAGACTGTCTAACCCATCTCCCCCTAACCCCATCAGACTGTCTAACCCATCTCACCCTAACCCAATCAGACTGTCTAACCCATCTCACCCTAACCCCATCAGACTGTCTAACCAATCTCCCCAAAACCCCATCAGACTGTCTAACCCATCTCACCCTAACCCCATCAGACTGTCTAACCCATTTCCCCCTAACCTCATCAGACTGTATTGCCCATCTCACCCTAACCCCATCAGACTGTCTAACCCATTTCCCCCTAACCCCATCAGACTGTCTAACCCATCTCACCCTAACCCCATCAGACTGTCTAACCCATCTCACCCTAACCCATCAGACTGTCTAACCCATCTCACCCTAACCCCATCAGACTGTCTAACCCATCTCACCCTAACCCCATCAGACTGTCTAACCCATCTCCCCCTAACCCCATCAGACTGTCTAACCCATCTCCCCCTAACCCCATCAGACTGTCTAGCCCATCTCCCCCTAACCCCATCAGACTGTCTAGCCCATCTCACCCTAACCCAATCAGACTGTCTAACCCATCTCCCCCTAACCCCATCAGACTGTCTAACCCATCTCCCCCTAATCCCATCAGACTGTCTAACCCATCTCACCCTAACCCCATCAGACTGTCTAACCCATCTCCCACTAACCCCATCAGACTGTCTAACCCATCTCCCCAAAACCCCATCAGACTGTCTAACCCATCTCACCCTAACCCCATCAGACTGTCTAACCCATCTCCCCCTAACCCCATCAGACTGTCTAACCCATCTCCCCCTAACCCCAATAGACTGTCTAACCCATCTCCCCGAACCACATTAGACTGTCTAAACCATCTCCCCCTAACCCCATCAGACTGTCTAACCCATCTCACCCTAACCCATCAGACTGTCTAACCCATCTCACCCTAACCCCATCAGACTGTCTAACACATCTCATCCTAACCCAAGCAGACTGTCTAACCCATCTCCCCCTAACCCCATCAGACTGTCTAGCCCATCTCACCCTAACCCCATCAGACTGTCCAACCCATCTCACCCTAACCACATTAGACTGTCTAACCCATCACCCCCTAACCCCATCAGACTGTCTAACCCATCTCACCCTAACCCCATCAGACTGTCTAACCCATCTTTCCCTAAAACCATCAGACTGTCTAACCCATCTCCCCCTAACCCCATCAGACTGTCTAACCCATCTCACCCTAACCCCATCAGACTGTCTAACCCATCTCACCCTAACCCCATCAGACTGTCTAACCCATCTCCCCCAAACCCCATCAGACTGTCTAACCCATCTCCCCCTAACCCCATCAGACTGTCTAACCCATCTCACACTAACCCTATTAGACTGTCTAACCCATCTCCCCCTAACCCCACCAGACTGTCTAACCCATCTCACCCTAACCCCATCAGACTATCTAACCCATCTTACCCTAACCCAATCAACTGTCAAACCCATCTCAACCCCATCAGACTGTCTAACCCATCTCCCCCTGACCCCATCAGACTGTCTAACCCATTTCCCCCTAACCCCATCAGACTGTCTAACCCATCTCACCCTAACCTAATCATACTGTCTAACCCATCTCCCCCTAACCCCATCAGACTGTCTAACCCATCTCCCCCTAACCCCATCAGACTGTCTAGCCCATCTCCCCCTAACCCCATCAGACTGTCTAACCCATCTCCCCCTAACCCCATCAGACTGTTTAACCCATCTCACCCTAACCCCATCAGACTGTCTAACCCATCTCACCCTAACCCCATCAGACTTTGTAACCCATCTCACCCTAACCCCATCAGACTGTCTAACCCATATCACCCCATCAGACTTTCTAACCCATTCCCCCTAACCCCATCAGACTGTCTAATCCATCTCACCCAAACTCATATGACTGTCTAACCCATCTCACCCTAACCCCATCAGACTGTCTAACCCATCTCACCCTAACCCCATCAGACTGTCTAACCCATCTCCCCCTAACACCATTAGACTGTCTAAACCATCTCACCCTAACCCATCAGACTCTCTATTCCATCTCACCCTAACCACATCAGACTGTCTAACCCATCTCACCCTAACCCCATCAGATTGTCTAACCCATCTCACCCTAACCCCATCAGACTGTCTAACCCATCTCACCCTAACCCCATCAGACTGTCTAACCCATCTCACCCTAACCCCATCAGACTTTCTAACCCATCTCACCCTAACCCCATCAGACTGTCTAACCCATCTCACCCCATCAGACTCTCTAACCCATCTCCCCCTAACCACATCAGACTGTCTAATCCATCTCACCCAAACTCATCAGATTGTCTAACCCATCTCACCCTAACCCCATCAGACTGTCTAACCCATCTCACACTAACCCCATCATACTGTCTAACCCATCTCACCCTAACCCCATCAGACTGTCTAACCCATCTCACCCTAACCCCATCAGACTGTCTAACCCATCTCACCCCATCAGACTGTCTAACCCATTCCCCCTAACCCCATCAGACTGTCTAATCCATCTCACCCAAACTCATCAGACTGTCTAACCCATCTCACCCTAACCCCATCAGACTGTCTAACCCATCTCACCCTAATCCCATCAGACTGTCTAACCCATCTCACCCTAACCCCATCAGACTGTCTAACCCATCTCCCCCTAACTCCATCAGACTGTCTAACCCATCTCACCCTAACCCTATCAGACTGTCTAACCCATCTCACCCAAACTCATCAGACTGTCTAACCCATCTCACCCTAACCCCATCAGACTGTCTAACCCATCTCACCCCATCAGACTGTCTAACCCATCTCCCCCTAACCACATCAGACTGTCTAACCCATCTCACCCTAACCCAATCAGACTGTCTAACCCATCTCACCCTAACCCCATCAGACTGTCTAACCCATCTCACCCTAACCCCATCAGACTGTCTAACCCATCTCCCCCTAACCCCATCAGACTGTCTAACCCATCTCCCCAAAACCCCATCAGACTGTCTAACCCATCTCACCCTAACCCCATCAGACTGTCTAACCCATTTCCCCCTAACCTCATCAGACTGTATTGCCCATCTCACCCTAACCCCATCAGACTGTCTAAACCATTTCCCCCTAACCCCATCAGACTGTCTAACCCATCTCACCCTAACCCCATCAGACTGTCTAACCCATCTCACCCTAACCCCAATAGATTGTCTAACCCATTTCACCAAAACCCCATCAGACTGTCTAACCCATCTCCCCCTAACCCCATCAGACTGTCTAACCCATCTCACCCTAACCCCACCAGACTGTCAAACCCATCTCACCCTAACCCCATCAGACTGTCTAACCCATCTCCCCCTAACCCCATCAGACTGTCTAACCCATCTCCCCCTAATCCCATCAGACTGTCTAACCCATCTCACCCTAACCCCATCAGACTGTCTAACCCATCTCCCCCTAACCCCATCAGACTGTCTAACCCATCTCCCCAAAACCCCATCAGACTGTCTAACCCATCTCACCCTAACCCCATCAGACTGTCTAACCCATCTCACCCTAACCCCATCAGACTGTCTAACCCATCTCCCCCTAACCCCAATAGACTGTCTAACCCATCTCCCCCAACCACATTAGACTGTCTAAACCATCTCCCCCTAACCCCATCAGACTGTCTAACCCATCTCACCCTAACCCATCAGACTGTCTAACCCATCTCACACTAACCCCATCAGACTGTCTAACACATCTCATCCTAACCCCATCAGACTGTCTAACCCATCTCCCCCTAACCCCATCAGACTGTCTAACCCATCTCCCCCTAACCCCATCAGATTGTCTAGCCCATCTCCCCCTAACCCCATCAGACTGTCTAACCCATCTCCCCCTAACTCCATCAGACTGTCTAACCCTAACCCCACCAGACTGTCTAACCCATCTCACCCTAACCCCATCAGACTGTCTAACCCATCTCCCCCTAACCCCATCAGACTGTCTAACCCATCTCACCCTAACCCCATCAGACTGTCTAACCCATCTCACCCTAACCCAACAGACTGTCTAACCCATCTCACCCTAACCCCATCAGACAGTCTAACCCATCTCACCCTAACCCCATCAGACTGTCTAACCCATCTCACCCTAACCCCATTTGACTGTCTAACTCATCTCACCCTAACCCCATCAGACTGTCTAACCCACCTCACCCTAACCCCATCAGACTGTCTAACCCATCTCACACTAACCCCATCAGACTGTCTAACCAATCTCACCCCATCAGACTGTCTAACCCATCTCCCCCTAACCCCATCAGACTGTCTAACCCATCTCACCCAAACTCAGACTGTCTAACCCATCTCACCCTAACCCATCAGACTGTCTAACCCATCTCACCCTAACCCCATCAGACTTTCTAACCCATCTCACCCTAACCCCATCAGACTGTCTAACCCATCTCACCCTAACCCCATCAGACTGTCTAACCCACCTCACCCTAACCCCATCAGACTGTCTAACCCATCTCACCCTAACCCCATCAGACTGTGTAACCCATCTCACCCTAACCCCAATAGACTGTCTAACCATTTCACCAAAACCCCATCAGACTGTCTAACCCATCTCCCCCTAACCCCATCAGACTGTCTAACCCATCTCACCCTAACCCCATCAGACTGTCTAACCCATCTCCCCCTATCCCCATCAGACTGTCTAACCCATCTCCCCCTAACCCCATCAGACTGTCTAACCCATCTCCCCCTAATCCCATCAGACTGTCTAACCCATCTCACCCTAACCCCATCAGATTGTCTAACCCATCTCACCCTAACCCATCAGACTGTCTAACCCATCTCACCCTAACCCCATCAGACTGTCTAACCCATCTCCCCCTAACCCCATCAGACTGTCTAGCCCATATCCCCCTAACCCCATCAGACTGTCTAGCCCATCTCCCCCTTACCCCATCAGACTGTCTAGCCCATCTCCCCCTAACCCCATCAGACTGTCTAACCCATCTCCCCCTAACCCCATCAGACTGTCTAACCCATCTCACCCTAACCCCATCAGACTGTCTAACCCATCTCCCCCTAACCCCATCAGACTGTCTAACCCATCTCCCCAAAAAACCATCAGACTGTCTAATCCATCTCACCCTAACCCCATCAGACTGTCTAACCCATCTCCCCCTAACCCCAATAGACTGTCTAGCCCATCTCACCAAAACCCCATCAGACTGTCTAACCCATCTCCCCCTAACCCCATCAGACTGTCTAACCCATCTCCCCCTAACCCCATCAGACTGTCTAACCCATCTCACCAAAACCCCATCAGACTGTCTAACCCATCTCCCCCTAACCCCATCAGACTGTCTAACCCATCTCACCAAAACCCCATCAGACTGTCTAAAACATCTCCCCCTAACCCCATCAGACTGTCTAACCCATCTCCCCCTAACCCCATCAGACTGTCTAACCCATCTCACCCTAACCCCATCAGACTGTCTAACCCATCTCACCCTAACCCATCAGACTGTCTAACCCATCTCACCCTAACCCCATCAGACTGTCTAACCCATCTCACCCTAACCCATCAGACTGTCTAACCCATCTCACCCTAACCCCATCAGACTGTCTAAACAATCTCCCCCTAACCCCATCAGACTGTCTAACCCATCTCCCCGTAACCCCATCAGACTGTCTAGCCCATCTCCCCCTAACCCAATCAGACTGTCTAGCCCATCTCACCCTAACCCCATCAGACTGTCTAACCCATTTCCCCCTAACCACATTAGACTGTCTAACCCATCTCCCCCTAACCCCATCAGACTGTCTAACCCATCTCACCCTAACCCATCAGACTGTCTAACCCATCTCACCCTAACCCCATCAGACTGTCTAACACATCTCATCCTAACCCCATCAGACTGTCTAACCCTTCTCCCCCTAACCCCATCAGACTGTCTAACCCATCTCCCCCTAACCCCATCAGACTGTCTAGCCCATCTCCCCCTAACCCCATCAGACTGTCTAACCCATCTCCCCCTAACCCCATCAGACTGTCTAACCCTAACCCCATCAGACTGTCTAACCCATCTCACCCTAACCCCATTAGACTGTCTAACCCATCTCACCCTAACCCCACCAGACTGTCTAACCCATCACACCCTAACCCCATCAGACTGTCCAACCCATCTCACCTTAACCCCATCAGACTGTCTAACCAATCGCACCCTAACCCAATTAGACTGTCTAACCCATCTCACCCTAACCCCACCAGACTGTGTAACCCATCTCACCCTAACCCCATCAGACTCTCTAACCCATCTCCCCCTAACCCCATCAGACTGTCTAACCCATCTCCCCCTAATCCCATCAGACTGTCTAACCCATCTCACCCTAAACACATTAGACTGTCTAACCCATCTCCCCCTAACCCCATCAGACTGTCTAACCCATCTCCCCTTAACCCCATCAGACTGTCTAACCCATCTCCCCCTAACCCCATCAGACTGTCTAACCCATCTCACCCTAACCCATCAGACTGTCTAACCCATCTCACCCTAACCCCATCAGACTGTCTAAACAATCTCCCCCTAACCCCATCAGACTGTCTAACCCATCTCCCCGTAACCCCATCAGACTGTCTAGCCCATCTCCCCCTAACCCAATCAGACTGTCTAGCCCATCTCACCCTAACCCCATCAGACTGTCTAACCCATCTCCCCCTAACCACATCAGACTGTCTAACCCATCTCAACCTAACCCCATCAGACTGTCTAACCCATCTCACCCTAACCCATCAGACTGTCTAACCCATCTCCCCCTAACCCCATCAGACTGTCTAACCCATCTCCCCCTAACCACATCAGACTGTCTAACCCATCTCACCCTAACCCATCAGACTGTCTAACCCATGTCCCCCTAACCCAATCAGACTGTCTAGCCCATCTCACCCTAACCCCATCAGACTGTCTAACCCATCTCCCCCTAACCACATTAGACTGTCTAACCCATCTCCCCCTAACCCCATCAGACTGTCTAACCCATCTCACCCTAACCCATCAGACTGTCAAACCCATCTCACCCTTACCTCATCAGACTGTCTAACACATCTCATCCTAACCCCATCAGACTGTCTAACCCATCTCCCCCTAACCCCATCAGACTGTCTAACCCATCTCCCCCTAACCCCATCAGACTGTCTAACCCATCTCCCCCTAACCCCATCAGACTCTCCAACCCATCTCCCCCTAACCCCATCAGACTGTCTAACCCATCTCACCCTAACCCCATCAGACTGTCTAACCCATCTCACCCTAACCCATCAGACTGTCTAACCCATCTCACCCTAACCCCATCAGACTGTCTAACCCATCTCACCCTAACCCCATCAGACTGTCTAACCCATCTCCCCCTAACCCCATCAGACTGTCTAACCCACTCCCCCTAACCCCATCAGACTGTCTAGCCCATCTCCCCCTAACCCCATCAGACTGTCTAGCCCATCTCACCCTAACCCCATCAGACTGTCTAACCGATCTTCCCCTAACCCCATCAGACTGTCTAACCCATCTCACCCTAACCCCATCAGACTGTCTAACCCATCTCCCCCTAACCCCATCAGACTGTCTAACCCATCTCCCCAAAACCCCATCAGACTGTCTAATCCATCTCACACTAACCCCATCAGACTGTCTAACCCATCTCCCCCTAACCCCAATAGACTGTCTAACCCATCTAACCAAAACCCCATCAAACTGTCTAACCCATCTCCCCCTAACCCCATCATACTGTCTAACCCATCTCCCCCTAACCCCATCAGACTGTCTAACCCATCTCAACCTAACCCCATCAGACTGTCTAACCCATCTCACCCTAACCCATCAGACTGTCTAACCCATCTCCCCCTAACCCCATCCGACTGTCTAACCCATCTCCCCCTAACCCCTTCAGACTGTCTAACCCATCTCACCCTAACCCATCAGACTGTCTAACCCATCTCCCCCTAACCCAATCAGACTGTCTAGCCCATCTCACCCTAACCCCATCAGACTGTCTAACCCATCTCCCCCTAACCACATTAGACTGTCTAACCCATCTCCCCCTAACCCCATCAGACTGTCTAACCCATCTCACCCTAACCCATCAGACTGTCAAACCCATCTCACCCTAACCCCATCAGACTGTCTAACACATCTCATCCTAACCCCATCAGACTGTCTAACCCATCTCCCCCTAACCCCATCAGACTGTCTAGCCCATCTCCCCCTAACACCATCAGACTGTCTAACCCATCTCCCCCTAACCCCATCAGACTGTCTAACCCTAACCCCATCAGACTGTCTAACACATCTCACCCTAACCCATCAGACTGTCAAACCCATCTCACCCTAACCCCATCAGACTGTCTAACACATCTCATCCTAACCCCATCAGACTGTCTAACCCATCTCCCCCTAACCCCATCAGACTGTCTAACCCATCTCACCCTAACCCATCAGACTGTCAAACCCATCTCACCCTAACCCCATCAGACTGTCTAACACATCTCATCCTAACCCCATCAGACTGTCTAACCCATCTCCCCCTAACCCCATCAGACTGTCTAGCCCATCTCCCCCTAACCCCATCAGACTGTCTAACCCATCTCCCCCTCACCCCATCAGACTGTCTAACCCATCTCCCCCTAACCCCATCAGACTGTCTAACCCATCTCACCCTAACCCCATCAGACTGTCTAACCCATCTCCCCCTAACCCCATCAGACTGTCTAACCCATCACACCAAAAAACCATCTGACTGTCTAATCCATCTAACCCTAACCCCATCAGACTGTCTAACCCATCTCCCCCTAACCCCATCAGACTGTCTAACCCATCTCCCCCTAACCCCATCAGACTGTCTAACCCATCTCCCCCTTAACCCATCAGACGGTGTAACCCATCTCCCCCTAACCCCATCAGACTGTCTAACCCATCTCACACTAACCCATCAGACTGTCTAACCCATCTCACCCTAACCCCATCAGACTGTCTAAATAATCTCCCCCTAACCCCATCAGACTGTCTAACCCATCTCCCCGTAACCCCATCAGACTTTCTAGCCCATCTCCCCCTAACCCAATCAGACTGTCTAGCCCATCTCACCCTAACCCCATCAGAGTGTCTAACCCATCTCCCCCTAACCACATTAGACTGTCTAACCCATCGCCCCCTAACCCCATCAGACTGTCTAACCCATCTCACCCTAACCATCAGACTGTCTAACCCATCTCACCCTAACCCCATCAGACTGTCTAACCCATCTCCCCCTAACCCCATCAGACTGTTTAACCCATCTCCCCCTAACCCCATCAGACTGTCTAGCCCATCTCCCCCTAACCCCATCAGACTGTCTAACCCATCTCCCCCTAACCCCAACAGACTGTCTAACCCTAACCCCATCAGACTGTCTAACCCATCTCACCCTAACCCCATCAGACTGTCCAACCCATCTCACCTTAACCCCATCAGACTGTCTAACCCATCTCACCCTAACCCCATCAGACTCTCTAACCCATCTCCCCCTAACCCCATCAGACTGTCTAACCCATCTCCCCCTAATCCCATCAGACTGTCTAACCCATCTCCCCCTAACCCCATCAGACTGTCTAACCCATCTCACCCTAATCCCATCAGACTGTCTAACCCATCTCACCCTAAACACATTAGACTGTCTAACCCATCTCCCCCTAACCCCATCAGACTGTCTAACCCACTCCCCCTAACCCCATCAGACTGTCTAGCCCATCTCCCCCTAACCCCATCAGACTGTCTAGCCCATCTCACCCTAACCCCATCAGACTGTCTAACCGATCTTCCCCTAACCCCATCAGACTGTCTAACCCATCTCACCCTAACCCCATCAGACTGTCTAACCCATCTCCCCCTAACCCCATCAGACTGTCTAACCCATCTCCCCAAAACCCCATCAGACTGTCTAATCCATCTCACACTAACCCCATCAGACTGTCTAACCCATCTCCCCCTAACCCCAATAGACTGTCTAACCCATCTCACCAAAACCCCATCAAACTGTCTAACCCATCTCCCCCTAACCCCATCATACTGTCTAACCCATCTCCCCCTAACCCCATCAGACTGTCTAACCCATCTCAACCTAACCCCATCAGACTGTCTAACCCATCTCACCCTAACCCATCAGACTCTCTAACCCATCTCCCCCTAACCCCATCCGACTGTCTAACCCATCTCCCCCTAACCCCATCAGACTGTCTAACCCATCTCACCCTAACCCATCAGACTGTCTAACCCATCTCCCCCTAACCCAATCAGACTGTCTAGCCCATCTCACCCTAACCCCATCAGACTGTCTAACCCATCTCCCCCTAACCACATTAGACTGTCTAACCCATCTCCCCCTAACCCCATCAGACTGTCTAACCCATCTCACCCTAACCCATCAGACTGTCAAACCCATCTCACCCTAACCCCATCAGACTGTCTAACACATCTCATCCTAACCCCATCAGACTGTCTAACCCATCTCCCCCTAACCCCATCAGACTGTCTAGCCCATCTCCCCCTAACCCCATCAGACTGTCTAACCCATCTCCCCCTAACCCCATCAGACTGTCTAACCCTAACCCCATCAGACTGTCTAACACATCTCACCCTAACCCATCAGACTGTCAAACCCATCTCACCCTAACCCCATCAGACTGTCTAACACATCTCATCCTAACCCCATCAGACTGTCTAACCCATCTCCCCCTAACCCCATCAGACTGTCTAACCCATCTCACCCTAACCCATCAGACTGTCAAACCCATCTCACCCTAACCCCATCAGACTGTCTAACACATCTCATCCTAACCCCATCAGACTGTCTAACCCATCTCCCCCTAACCCCATCAGACTGTCTAGCCCATCTCCCCCTAACCCCATCAGACTGTCTAACCCATCTCCCCCTCACCCCATCAGACTGTCTAACCCATCTCCCCCTAACCCCATCAGACTGTCTAACCCATCTCACCCTAACCCCATCAGACTGTCTAACCCATCTCCCCCTAACCCCATCAGACTGTCTAACCCATCACACCAAAAAACCATCTGACTGTCTAATCCATCTAACCCTAACCCCATCAGACTGTCTAACCCATCTCCCCCTAACCCCATCAGACTGTCTAACCCATCTCCCCCTAACCCCATCAGACTGTCTAACCCATCTCCCCCTTAACCCATCAGACGGTGTAACCCATCTCCCCCAAACCCCATCAGACTGTCTAACCCATCTCACACTAACCCATCAGACTGTCTAACCCATCTCACCCTAACCCCATCAGACTGTCTAAATAATCTCCCCCTAACCCCATCAGACTGTCTAACCCATCTCCCCGTAACCCCATCAGACTTTCTAGCCCATCTCCCCCTAACCCAATCAGACTGTCTAGCCCATCTCACCCTAACCCCATCAGACTGTCTAACCCATCTCCCCCTAACCACATTAGACTGTCTAACCCATCTCCCCCTAACCCCATCAGACTGTCTAACCCATCTCACCCTAACCATCAGACTGTCTAACCCATCTCACCCTAACCCCATCAGACTGTCTAACCCATCTCCCCCTAACCCCATCAGACTGTTTAACCCATCTCCCCCTAACCCCATCAGACTGTCTAACCCTAACCCCATCAGACTGTCTAACCCATCTCACCCTAACCCCATTAGACTGTCTAACCCATCTCACCCTAACCCCACCAGACTGTCTAACCCATCTCACCCTAACCCCATCAGACTGTCCAACCCATCTCACCTTAACCCCATCAGACTGTCTAACCCATCTCACCCTAACCCCATCAGACTGTCTAACCAATCGCACCCTAACCCAATTAGACTGTCTAACCCATCTCCCCCTAACCCCACCAGACTGTGTAACCCATCTCACCCTAACCCCATCAGACTCTCTAACCCATCTCCCCCTAACCCCATCAGACTGTCTAACCCATCTCCCCCTAATCCCATCAGACTGTCTAACCCATCTCCCCCTAACCCCATCAGACTGTCTAACCCATCTCACCCTAATCCCATCAGACTGTCTAACCCATCTCACCCTAAACACATTAGACTGTCTAACCCATCTCCCCCTAACCCCATCAGACTGTCTAACCCATCTCCCCTTAACCCCATCAGACTGTCTAACCCATCTCCCCCTAACCCCATCAGACTGTCTTACCCATCTCACACTAACCCCATTAGACTGTCTAACCAATCTCCCCCTAACCCCACCAGACTGTCTAACCCATCTCACCCTAACCCCATCAGACTATCTAACCCATCTTACCCTAACCCAATCAACTGTCAAACCCATCTCAACCCCATCAGACTGTCTAACCCATCTCCCCCTAACCCCATCAGACTGTCTAACCCATTTCCCCCTAACCCCATCAGACTGTCTAACCCATCTCACCCTAATTTCATCATACTTTCTAACCCATCTCCCCCTAACCCCATCAGACTGTCTAAACCATCTCACCCTAACCCATCAGATTGTCTAACCCATCTCACCCTAACCACATCAGACTGTCTAACCCATCTCACCCTAACCCCAATAGACTGTCTAACCCATCTCACCAAAACCCCATCAGACTGTCTAACCCATCTCCCCCTAACCCCATCAGACTGTCTAACCCATCTCACCCTAACCCCATCAGACTGTCTAACCCATCTCCCCCTAACCCCATCAGACTGTCTAACCCATCTCCCCCTAACCCCATCAGACTGTCCAACCCATCTCCCCCTAACCCCATCAGACTGTCTAACCCATCTCACCCTAACCCCATCAGACTGTCTAACCCATCTCACCCTAACCCATCAGACTGTCTAACCCATCTCACCCTAACCCCATCAGACTGTCTAACCCATCTCACCCTAACCCCATCAGACTGTCTAACCCATCTCCCCCTAACCCCATCAGACTGTCTAACCCATCTCCCCCTAACCCCATCAGACTGTCTAGCCCATCTCACCCTAACCCCATCAGACTGTCTAACCCATCTCCCCCTAACCCCATCAGACTGTCTAACCCATCTCACCCTAACCCCATCAGACTGTCTAACCCATCTCCCCCTAACCCCATCAGACTGTCTAACCCATCTCCCCCTAACCCCATCAGACTGTCTAACCCATCTCACGCTAACCCATCAGACTGTCTAACCCATCTCCCCCTAACCCAATCAGACTGTCTAGCCCATCTCACCCTAACCCCATCAGACTTTCTAACCCATCTCCCCCTAACCACATTAGACTGTCTAACCCATCTCCCCCTAACCCCATCAGACTGTCTAACCCATCTCACCCTAACCCATCAGACTGTCTAACCCATCTCACCCTAACCCCATCAGACTGTCTAACACATCTCATCCTAACCCCATCAGACTGTCTAACCCATCTCCCCCTAACCCCAATAGACTGTCTAACCCATCCCCCCCTAACCCCATCAGACTGTCTAGCCCATCTCCCTCTAACCCCATCAGACTGTCTAACCCATCTCCCCCTAACCCCATCAGACTGTCTAACCCTAACCCCATCAGACTGTCTAACACATCTCATCCTAACCCCATCAGACTGTCTAACCCATCTCCCCCTAACCCCATCAGACTGTCTAGCCCATCTCCCCCTAACACCATCAGACTGTCTAACCCATCTCCCCCTAACCCCATCAGACTGTCTAACCCTAACCCCATCAGACTGTCTAACACATCTCACCCTAACCCATCAGACTGTCAAACCCATCTCACCCTAACCCCATCAGACTGTCTAACACATCTCATCCTAACCCCATCAGACTGTCTAACCCATCTCCCCCTAACCCCATCAGACTGTCTAACCCATCTCACCCTAACCCATCAGACTGTCAAACCCATCTCACCCTAACCCCATCAGACTGTCTAACACATCTCATCCTAACCCCATCAGACTGTCTAACCCATCTCCCCCTAACCCCATCAGACTGTCTAGCCCATCTCCCCCTAACCCCATCAGACTGTCTAACCCATCTCCCCCTCACCCCATCAGACTGTCTAACCCATCTCCCCCTAACCCCATCAGACTGTCTAACCCATCTCACCCTAACCCCATCAGACTGTCTAACCCATCTCCCCCTAACCCCATCAGACTGTCTAACCCATCACACCAAAAAACCATCTGACTGTCTAATCCATCTAACCCTAACCCCATCAGACTGTCTAACCCATCTCCCCCTAACCCCATCAGACTGTCTAACCCATCTCCCCCTAACCCCATCAGACTGTCTAACCCATCTCCCCCTTAACCCATCAGACGGTGTAACCCATCTCCCCCTAACCCCATCAGACTGTCTAACCCATCTCACACTAACCCATCAGACTGTCTAACCCATCTCACCCTAACCCCATCAGACTGTCTAAATAATCTCCCCCTAACCCCATCAGACTGTCTAACCCATCTCCCCGTAACCCCATCAGACTTTCTAGCCCATCTCCCCCTAACCCAATCAGACTGTCTAGCCCATCTCACCCTAACCCCATCAGAGTGTCTAACCCATCTCCCCCTAACCACATTAGACTGTCTAACCCATCGCCCCCTAACCCCATCAGACTGTCTAACCCATCTCACCCTAACCATCAGACTGTCTAACCCATCTCACCCTAACCCCATCAGACTGTCTAACCCATCTCCCCCTAACCCCATCAGACTGTTTAACCCATCTCCCCCTAACCCCATCAGACTGTCTAGCCCATCTCCCCCTAACCCCATCAGACTGTCTAACCCATCTCCCCCTAACCCCAACAGACTGTCTAACCCTAACCCCATCAGACTGTCTAACCCATCTCACCCTAACCCCATCAGACTGTCCAACCCATCTCACCTTAACCCCATCAGACTGTCTAACCCATCTCACCCTAACCCCATCAGACTCTCTAACCCATCTCCCCCTAACCCCATCAGACTGTCTAACCCATCTCCCCCTAATCCCATCAGACTGTCTAACCCATCTCCCCCTAACCCCATCAGACTGTCTAACCCATCTCACCCTAATCCCATCAGACTGTCTAACCCATCTCACCCTAAACACATTAGACTGTCTAACCCATCTCCCCCTAACCCCATCAGACTGTCTAACCCACTCCCCCTAACCCCATCAGACTGTCTAGCCCATCTCCCCCTAACCCCATCAGACTGTCTAGCCCATCTCACCCTAACCCCATCAGACTGTCTAACCGATCTTCCCCTAACCCCATCAGACTGTCTAACCCATCTCACCCTAACCCCATCAGACTGTCTAACCCATCTCCCCCTAACCCCATCAGACTGTCTAACCCATCTCCCCAAAACCCCATCAGACTGTCTAATCCATCTCACACTAACCCCATCAGACTGTCTAACCCATCTCCCCCTAACCCCAATAGACTGTCTAACCCATCTCACCAAAACCCCATCAAACTGTCTAACCCATCTCCCCCTAACCCCATCATACTGTCTAACCCATCTCCCCCTAACCCCATCAGACTGTCTAACCCATCTCAACCTAACCCCATCAGACTGTCTAACCCATCTCACCCTAACCCATCAGACTCTCTAACCCATCTCCCCCTAACCCCATCCGACTGTCTAACCCATCTCCCCCTAACCCCATCAGACTGTCTAACCCATCTCACCCTAACCCATCAGACTGTCTAACCCATCTCCCCCTAACCCAATCAGACTGTCTAGCCCATCTCACCCTAACCCCATCAGACTGTCTAACCCATCTCCCCCTAACCACATTAGACTGTCTAACCCATCTCCCCCTAACCCCATCAGACTGTCTAACCCATCTCACCCTAACCCATCAGACTGTCAAACCCATCTCACCCTAACCCCATCAGACTGTCTAACACATCTCATCCTAACCCCATCAGACTGTCTAACCCATCTCCCCCTAACCCCATCAGACTGTCTAGCCCATCTCCCCCTAACCCCATCAGACTGTCTAACCCATCTCCCCCTAACCCCATCAGACTGTCTAACCCTAACCCCATCAGACTGTCTAACACATCTCACCCTAACCCATCAGACTGTCAAACCCATCTCACCCTAACCCCATCAGACTGTCTAACACATCTCATCCTAACCCCATCAGACTGTCTAACCCATCTCCCCCTAACCCCATCAGACTGTCTAACCCATCTCACCCTAACCCATCAGACTGTCAAACCCATCTCACCCTAACCCCATCAGACTGTCTAACACATCTCATCCTAACCCCATCAGACTGTCTAACCCATCTCCCCCTAACCCCATCAGACTGTCTAGCCCATCTCCCCCTAACCCCATCAGACTGTCTAACCCATCTCCCCCTCACCCCATCAGACTGTCTAACCCATCTCCCCCTAACCCCATCAGACTGTCTAACCCATCTCACCCTAACCCCATCAGACTGTCTAACCCATCTCCCCCTAACCCCATCAGACTGTCTAACCCATCACACCAAAAAACCATCTGACTGTCTAATCCATCTAACCCTAACCCCATCAGACTGTCTAACCCATCTCCCCCTAACCCCATCAGACTGTCTAACCCATCTCCCCCTAACCCCATCAGACTGTCTAACCCATCTCCCCCTTAACCCATCAGACGGTGTAACCCATCTCCCCCAAACCCCATCAGACTGTCTAACCCATCTCACACTAACCCATCAGACTGTCTAACCCATCTCACCCTAACCCCATCAGACTGTCTAAATAATCTCCCCCTAACCCCATCAGACTGTCTAACCCATCTCCCCGTAACCCCATCAGACTTTCTAGCCCATCTCCCCCTAACCCAATCAGACTGTCTAGCCCATCTCACCCTAACCCCATCAGACTGTCTAACCCATCTCCCCCTAACCACATTAGACTGTCTAACCCATCTCCCCCTAACCCCATCAGACTGTCTAACCCATCTCACCCTAACCATCAGACTGTCTAACCCATCTCACCCTAACCCCATCAGACTGTCTAACCCATCTCCCCCTAACCCCATCAGACTGTTTAACCCATCTCCCCCTAACCCCATCAGACTGTCTAACCCTAACCCCATCAGACTGTCTAACCCATCTCACCCTAACCCCATTAGACTGTCTAACCCATCTCACCCTAACCCCACCAGACTGTCTAACCCATCTCACCCTAACCCCATCAGACTGTCCAACCCATCTCACCTTAACCCCATCAGACTGTCTAACCCATCTCACCCTAACCCCATCAGACTGTCTAACCAATCGCACCCTAACCCAATTAGACTGTCTAACCCATCTCCCCCTAACCCCACCAGACTGTGTAACCCATCTCACCCTAACCCCATCAGACTCTCTAACCCATCTCCCCCTAACCCCATCAGACTGTCTAACCCATCTCCCCCTAATCCCATCAGACTGTCTAACCCATCTCCCCCTAACCCCATCAGACTGTCTAACCCATCTCACCCTAATCCCATCAGACTGTCTAACCCATCTCACCCTAAACACATTAGACTGTCTAACCCATCTCCCCCTAACCCCATCAGACTGTCTAACCCATCTCCCCTTAACCCCATCAGACTGTCTAACCCATCTCCCCCTAACCCCATCAGACTGTCTTACCCATCTCACACTAACCCCATTAGACTGTCTAACCAATCTCCCCCTAACCCCACCAGACTGTCTAACCCATCTCACCCTAACCCCATCAGACTATCTAACCCATCTTACCCTAACCCAATCAACTGTCAAACCCATCTCAACCCCATCAGACTGTCTAACCCATCTCCCCCTAACCCCATCAGACTGTCTAACCCATTTCCCCCTAACCCCATCAGACTGTCTAACCCATCTCACCCTAATTTCATCATACTTTCTAACCCATCTCCCCCTAACCCCATCAGACTGTCTAAACCATCTCACCCTAACCCATCAGATTGTCTAACCCATCTCACCCTAACCACATCAGACTGTCTAACCCATCTCACCCTAACCCCAATAGACTGTC
This sequence comes from Coregonus lavaretus, assembly GCF_964263955.1. Taxonomy (NCBI): domain Eukaryota; kingdom Metazoa; phylum Chordata; class Actinopteri; order Salmoniformes; family Salmonidae; genus Coregonus; species Coregonus lavaretus. Next base: position 79,356,794 of record NC_139990.1, read on the forward strand.
TAACCCATCTCACCAAAACCCCATCAGACTGTCTAACCCATCTCCCCCTAACCCCATCAGACTGTCTAACCCATCTCACCCTAACCCCATCAGACTGTCTAACCCATCTCCCCCTAACCCCATCAGACTGTCTAACCCATCTCCCCCTAACCCCATCAGACTGTCCAACCCATCTCCCCCTAACCCCATCAGACTGTCTAACCCATCTCACCCTAACCCCATCAGACTGTCTAACCCATCTCACCCTAACCCATCAGACTGTCTAACCCATCTCACCCTAACCCCATCAGACTGTCTAACCCATCTCACCCTAACCACATCAGACTGTCTAACCCATCTCCCCCTAACCCCATCAGACTGTCTAACCCATCTCCCCCTAACCCCATCAGACTGTCTAGCCCATCTCACCCTAACCCCATCAGACTGTCTAACCCATCTCCCCCTAACCCCATCAGACTGTCTAACCCATCTCACCCTAACCCCATCAGACTGTCTAACCCATCTCCCCCTAACCCCATCAGACTGTCTAACCCATCTCCCCCTAACCCCATCAGACTGTCTAACCCATCTCACCCTAACCCATCAGACTGTCTAACCCATCTCCCCCTAACCCAATCAGACTGTCTAGCCCATCTCACCCTAACCCCATCAGACTTTCTAACCCATCTCCCCCTAACCACATTAGACTGTCTAACCCATCTCCCCCTAACCCCATCAGACTGTCTAACCCATCTCACCCTAACCCATCAGACTGTCTAACCCATCTCACCCTAACCCCATCAGACTGTCTAACACATCTCATCCTAACCCCATCAGACTGTCTAACCCATCTCCCCCTAACCCCAATAGACTGTCTAACCCATCCCCCCCTAACCCCATCAGACTGTCTAGCCCATCTCCCTCTAACCCCATCAGACTGTCTAACCCATCTCCCCCTAACCCCATCAGACTGTCTAACCCTAACCCCATCAGACTGTCTAACACATCTCATCCTAACCCCATCAGACTGTCTAACCCATCTCCCCCTAACCCCATCAGACTGTCTAAACCATCTCACCCTAACCCATGAGACTGTCTAACCCATCTCACCCTAACCCCATCAGACTGTCTAACAATTCTCACCCTAACCCCATCAGACTGTCTAACCCATCTCACCCAAACCCCATCAGACTGTTTAACCCATCTCCCCCTAACCACATCAGACTGTCTAACCCAACTCACCCTTACCCCATCAGACTGTCTAACCCATCTCCCCCTCACCCCATCAGACTGTCTAACCCATCTCCCCCTAACCCCATCAGACTGTCTAATCCATCTCACCCTAACCCCATCAGACTGTCTAACCCATCTCACCCTACCACATCAGACTGTCTAACCCATCTCACCCTAACCCCATCAGACTGTCTAACTCATCTCCCCCTAACCCCATCAGACTGTCTAACCCATCTCAACCCCATCAGACTATCTAACCCATCTCACCCTAACCCCATCAGACTGTCTAACCCATCTCACACTAACCCCATCAGACTGTCTAACCCATCTCCCCCTTACCCCATCAGACAGTCTAACCCATCTCACCGTAACCCCATCAGACTGTCTAACCCATCTCACCCTAACCCCTTCAGACTGTCTAACCCATCTCACCCTAACCCCATCAGACTGTCTAACCCATCTCACCCTAACCACATCAGACTGTCTAACCCATCTCCTCCTAACCCCATCAGACTGTCTAACCCATCTCACCCTAACCCCATCAGACTGTCTAACCCATCTCCCCCTAACCCCATCAGACTGTCTAACCCATCTCCCCCTAACCCCATCAGACTGTCCAACCCATCTCCCCCTAACCCCATTAGACTGTCTAACCCATCTCACCCTAACCCCATCAGACTGTCTAACCCATCTCACCCTAACCCGTCAGACTGTCTAACCCATCTCACCCTAACCCCATCAGACTGTCTAACCCATCTCACCCTAACCCCATCAGACTGTCTAACCCATCTCCCCCTAACCCCATCAGACTGTCTAACCCATCTCCCCCTAACCCCATCAGACTGTCTAGCCCATCTCACCCTAACCCCATCAGACTGTCTAACCCATCTCCCCCTAACCCCATCAGACTGTCTAACCCATCTCCCCCTAACCCCATCAGACTGTCTAACCCATCTCCCCAAAACCCCATCAGACTGTCTAACCCATCTCACCCTAACCCCATCAGACTGTCTAATCCATCTCACCCTAACCCCATCAGACTGTCTAACCCATCTCCCCCTAACCCCAATAGACTGTCTAACCCATCTCACCAAAACCCCATCAGACTGTCTAACCCATCTCCCCCTAACCCCATCAGACTGTCTAACCCATCTCACCCTAACCCATCAGACTGTCTAACCCATCTCCCCCTAACCCCATCAGACTGTCTAACCCATCTCCCCCTAACCCCATCAGACTGTCTAACCCATCTCACCCTAACCCATCAGACTGTCTAACCCATCTCCCCCTAACCCAATCAGACTGTCTAGCCCATCTCACCCTAACCCCATCAGACTGTCTAACCAATCTCCCCCTAACCACATTAGACTGTCTAACCCATCTCCCCCTAACCCCATCAGACTGTCTAACCCATCTCACCCTAACCCATCAGACTGTCTAACCCATCTCACCCTAACCCCATCAGACTGTCTAACACATCTCATCCTAACCCCATCAGACTGTCTAACCCATCTCCCCCTAACCCCAATAGACTGTCTAACCCATCCCCCCCTAACCCCATCAGACTGTCTAGCCCATCTCCCTCTAACCCCATCAGACTGTCTAACCCATCTCCCCCTAACCCAATCAGACTGTCTAGCCCATCTCACCCTAACCCCATCAGACTTTCTAACCCATCTCCCCCTAACCACATTAGACTGTCTAACCCATCTCCCCCTAACCCCATCAGACTGTCTAACCCATCTCACCCTAACCCATCAGACTGTCTAACCCATCTCACCCTAACCCCATCAGACTGTCTAACACATCTCATCCTAACCCCATCAGACTGTCTAACCCATCTCCCCCTAACCCCAATAGACTGTCTAACCCATCCCCCCCTAACCCCATCAGACTGTCTAGCCCATCTCCCTCTAACCCCATCAGACTGTCTAACCCATCTCCCCCTAACCCCATCAGACTGTCTAACCCTAACCCCATCAGACTGTCTAACACATCTCATCCTAACCCCATCAGACTGTCTAACCCATCTCCCCCTAACCCCATCAGACTGTCTAAACCATCTCACCCTAACCCATGAGACTGTCTAACCCATCTCACCCTAACCCCATCAGACTGTCTAACAATTCTCACCCTAACCCCATCAGACTGTCTAACCCATCTCACCCAAACCCCATCAGACTGTTTAACCCATCTCCCCCTAACCACATCAGACTGTCTAACCCAACTCACCCTTACCCCATCAGACTGTCTAACCCATCTCCCCCTCACCCCATCAGACTGTCTAACCCATCTCCCCCTAACCCCATCAGACTGTCTAATCCATCTCACCCTAACCCCATCAGACTGTCTAACCCATCTCACCCTACCACATCAGACTGTCTAACCCATCTCACCCTAACCCCATCAGACTGTCTAACTCATCTCCCCCTAACCCCATCAGACTGTCTAACCCATCTCAACCCCATCTGACTATCTAACCCATCTCACCCTAACCCCATCAGACTGTCTAACCCATCTCACACTAACCCCATCAGACTGTCTAACCCATCTCCCCCTTACCCCATCAGACAGTCTAACCCATCTCACCGTAACCCCATCAGACTGTCTAACCCATCTCACCCTAACCCCTTCAGACTGTCTAACCCATCTCACCCTAACCCCATCAGACTGTCTAACCCATCTCACCCTAACCACATCAGACTGTCTAACCCATCTCCTCCTAACCCCATCAGACTGTCTAACCCATCTCACCCTAACCCCATCAGACTGTCTAACCCATCTCCCCTTAACCCCATCAGACTGTCTAACCCATCTCCCCCTAACCCCATCAGACTGTCCAACCCATCTCCCCCTAACCCCATTAGACTGTCTAACCCATCTCACCCTAACCCCATCAGACTGTCTAACCCATCTCACCCTAACCCGTCAGACTGTCTAACCCATCTCACCCTAACCCCATCAGACTGTCTAACCCATCTCACCCTAACCCCATCAGACTGTCTAACCCATCTCCCCCTAACCCCATCAGACTGTCTAACCCATCTCCCCCTAACCCCATCAGACTGTCTAGCCCATCTCACCCTAACCCCATCAGACTGTCTAACCCATCTCCCCCTAACCCCATCAGACTGTCTAACCCATCTCCCCCTAACCCCATCAGACTGTCTAACCCATCTCCCCAAAACCCCATCAGACTGTCTAACCCATCTCACCCTAACCCCATCAGACTGTCTAATCCATCTCACCCTAACCCCATCAGACTGTCTAACCCATCTCCCCCTAACCCCAATAGACTGTCTAACCCATCTCACCAAAACCCCATCAGACTGTCTAACCCATCTCCCCCTAACCCCATCAGACTGTCTAACCCATCTCACCCTAACCCATCAGACTGTCTAACCCATCTCCCCCTAACCCCATCAGACTGTCTAACCCATCTCCCCCTAACCCCATCAGACTGTCTAACCCATCTCACCCTAACCCATCAGACTGTCTAACCCATCTCCCCCTAACCCAATCAGACTGTCTAGCCCATCTCACCCTAACCCCATCAGACTGTCTAACCCATCTCCCCCTAACCACATTAGACTGTCTAACCCATCTCCCCCTAACCCCATCAGACTGTCTAACCCATCTCACCCTAACCCATCAGACTGTCTAACCCATCTCACCCTAACCCCATCAGACTGTCTAACCCATCTCCCCCTAACCCCAATAGACTGTCTAACCCATCCCCCCCTAACCCCATCAGACTGTCTAGCCCATCTCCCTCTAACCCCATCAGACTGTCTAACCCATCTCCCCCTAACCCCATCAGACTGTCTAACCCTAACCCCATCAGACTGTCTAACACATCTCATCCTAACCCCATCAGACTGTCTAACCCATCTCCCCCTAACCCCATCAGACTGTCTAAACCATCTCACCCTAACCCATGAGACTGTCTAACCCATCTCACCCTAACCCCATCAGACTGTCTAACCCTTCTCACCCTAACCCCATCAGACTGTCTAACCCATCTCACCCAAACCCCATCAGACTGTCTAACCCATCTCACCCTAACCCCATCAGACTGTCTAACCCATCTCCCCCTAACCACATCAGACTGTCTAACCCAACTCACCGTTACCCCATCAGACTGTCTAACCCATCTCCCCCTCACCCCATCAGACTGTCTAACCCATCTCCCCCTAAACCCATCAGACTGTCTAACCCATCTCACCCTAACCCCATCAGATTGTCTAACCCATCTCACCCTACCACATCAGACTGTCTAACCCATCTCACCCTAACCCCATCAGACTGTCTAACTCATCTCCCCCTAACCCCATCAGACTGTCTAACCCATCTCAACCCCATCAGACTATCTAACCCATCTCACCCTAACCCCATCAGACTGTCTAACCCATCTCACACTAACCCCATCAGACTGTCTAACCCATCTCCCCCTTACCCCATCAGACAGTCTAATCCATCTCACCCTAACCCCATCAGACTGTCTAACCCATCTCACCCTAACCCCTTCAGACTGTCTAACCCATCTCACCCTAACCCCATCAGACTGTCTAACCCATCTCACCCTAACCACATCAGACTGTCTAACCCATCTCCTCCTAACCCCATCAGACTGTCTAACCCATCTCACCCTAACCACATCAGACTGTCTAACCCATCTCCTCCTAACCCCATCAGACTGTGTAACCCATCTCCCCCTAACCATATCAGACTGTCTAACCCATCTCACCCTAACCCAATCAGACTGTCTAACCCATCTCACCCTAACCCCATCAGACTGTCTAACCCATCTCCCACTAACCCCATCAGATTTTCTAACCCATCTCCCCCTAACCCAATCAGACTGTCTAACCCATCTCCCCCTAACCCCATCAGACTGTCTAACCCATCTCCCACTAACCCCATCAGATTGTCTAACACATCTCCCCCTAACCCCATCAGACTGTCTAACACATCTCCCCCTAACCCCATCAGACTGTCTAACCCATCTCCCCCTAACCCCATCAGACTGTCTAACCCATCTCCCCCTAACCCCATCAGACTGTCTAACCCATCTCACCCTAACCCCATAAGGCTGTCTAATCCATCTCCCTTCTAACCCCATCAGACTGTCTAACCCATTTCACCCTAACCCATCAGACTGTCTAACCCATCTCCCCCTAACCCCATCAGACTGTCTAACCCATCTCACCAAAACCCCATCAGACTGTCTAAACCATCTCCCCCTAACCCCATCAGACTGTCTAACCCATCTCACCCTAACCCATCAGACTGTCTAACCCATCTCCCCCTAACCCCATCAGACTGTCTAACCCATCTCCCCCTAACCCCATCAGACTGTCTAACCCATCTCACCCTAACCCATCAGACTGTCTAACCCATCTCCCCCTAACCCAATCAGACTGTCTAGCCCATCTCACCCTAACCCCATCAGACTGTCTATCCCATCTCCCCCTAACCACATTAGACTGTCTAACCCATCTCCCCCTAACCCCATCAGACTGTCTAACCCATCTCACCCTAACCCATCAGACTGTCTAACCCATCTCACCCTAACCCCATCAGACTGTCTAACACATCTCATCCTAACCCCATCAGACTGTCTAACCCATCTCCCTCTAACCCCATCAGACTGTCTAACCCATCTCCCCCTAACCCCATCAGACTGTCTAACCCTAACCCCATCAGACTGTCTAACACATCTCATCCTAACCCCATCAGACTGTCTAACCCATCTCCCCCTAACCCCATCAGACTGTCTAAACCATCTCACCCTAACCCATGAGACTGTCTAACCCATCTCACCCTAACCCCATCAGACTGTCTAACCCTTCTCACCCTAACCCCATCAGACTGTCTAACCCATCTCACCCAAACCCCATCAGACTGTCTAACCCATCTCACCCTAACCCCATCAGACTGTCTAACCCATCTCCCCCTAACCACATCAGACTGTCTAACCCAACTCACCGTTACCCCATCAGACTGTCTAACCCATCTCCCCCTCACCCCATCAGACTGTCTAACCCATCTCCCCCTAACCCCATCAGACTGTCTAACCCATCTCACCCTAACCCCATCAGACTGTCTAACCCATCTCACCCTACCACATCAGACTGTCTAACCCATCTCCCCCTAACCCCATCAGACTGTCTAACCCATCTCACCCTAACCCCATCAGACTGTCTAACACATCTCATCCTAACCCCATCAGACTGTCTAACTCATCTCCTCCTAACCCCAATAGACTGTCTAACCCATCTCCCCCTAACCCCATCAGACTGTCTAGCCCATCTCCCCCTAACCCCATCAGACTGTCTAACCCATCTCCCCCTAACCCCATCAGACTGTCTAACCCTAACCCATCAGACTGTCTGACCCATCTCACCCTAACCACATCAGACTGTCTAACCCATCTCCTCCTAACCCCATCATACTGTCTAACCCATCTCCCCCTAACCATATCAGACTGTCTAACCCATCTCACCCTAACCCAATCAGACTGTCTAACCCATCTCACCCTAACCCCATCAGACTGTCTAACCCATCTCCCACTAACCCCATCAGATTGTCTAACCCATCTCCCCCTAACCCCATCAGACTGTCTAACCCATCTCCCACTAACCCCATCAGATTGTCTAACCCATCTCCCCCTAATCCCATCAGACTGTCTAACACATCTCATCCTAACCCCATCAGACTGTCTAACCCATCTCACCCTAACCCCATCAGACTGTCTAAACCATCTCACCCTAACCCATGAGACTGTCTAACCCATCTCACCCTAACCCCATCAGACTGTCTAACCCTTCTCACCCTAATCCCATCAGACTGTCTAACCCATCTCATCCAAACCCCATCAGACTGTCTAACCCATCTCACCCTACCACATCAGACTGTCTAACCCATCTCCCCCTCACCCCATCAGACTGTCTAACCCATCTCCCCCTAACCCCATCAGATTGTCTAACCCATCTCACCCTAACCCCATCAGACTGTCTAACCCATCTCACCCTACCACATCAGACTGTCTAACCCATCTCACCCTAACCCCATCAGACTGTCTAACTCCTCTCCCCCTAACCCAATCAGACTGTCTAACCCATCTCAACCCCATCAGACTATCTAACCCATCTCACCCTAACCCCATCAGACTGTCTAACCCATCTCACACTAACCCCATCAGACTGTCTAACCCATCTCCCCCTTACCCCATCAGACTGTCTAACCCATCTCACCCTAACCCCTTCAGACTGTCTAACCCATCTCACCCTAACCCCATCAGACTGTCTAACCCATCTCACCCTAACCACATCAGACTGTCTAACCCATCTCCTCCTAACCCCATCAGACTGTCTGACCCATCTCACCCTAACCACATCAGACTGTCTAACCCATCTCCTCCTAACCCCATCATACTGTCTAACCCATCTCCCCCTAACCATATCAGACTGTCTAACCCATCTCACCCTAACCCAATCAGACTGTCTAACCCATCTCACCCTAACCCCATCAGACTGTCTAACCCATCTCCCACTAACCCCATCAGATTGTCTAACCCATCTCCCCCTAACCCCATCAGACTGTCTAACCCATCTCCCACTAACCCCATCAGATTTTCTAACCCATCTCCCCCTAACCCCATAAGGTTGTCTAACCCATCTCCCTTCTAACCCCATCAGACTGTCTAACCCATTTCACCCTAACCCATCAGACTGTCTAACCCATCTCCCCCTAACCCCATCAGACTGTCTAACCCATCTCCCCTAACCCCATCAGACTGTCTAACCATATCTCCCCCTAACCTCATCAGACTGTCTAACCCATCTCCCCCTAACCCCATCAGACTGTCTAACCCATCTCCCCCTAACCCCATCTGACTGTCTAACCCTAACCCCATCAGACTGTCTAACACATCTCACCCTAACCCCATCAGACTGTCTAACCCATCTCCCCCTAACCCCATCAGACTGTCTAACCCATCTCCCCCTAACCATATCAGACTCTCTAACACATCTAACCCTAACCCCATCAGACTGTCTAACCCATCTCCACCTTACCCCATCAGACTGTCTAACCCATCTACCTCTAACCCCATCAACTGTCTAACCCATCTCCCCCTAACCCCATCAGACTGTCTAACCCATCTCCCCCTAACCATATCAGACTCTCTAACACATCTAACCCTAACCCCATCAGACTGTCTAACCCATCTCCCCCTAACCCCATCAGACTGTCTAACCCATCTCACCCTAACCCCATCAGACTGTCTAACCCATCTCACCCTACCACATCAGACTGTCTAACCCATCTCCCCCTAACCCCATCAGACTGTCTAACCCATCTCACCCTAACCCCATCAGACTGTCTAACTCATCTCCCCCTAACCCCATCAGACTGTCTAACCCATCTCAACCCCATCAGACTATCTAACCCATCTCACCCTAACCCCATCAGACTGTCTAACCCATCTCACACTAACCCCATCAGACTGTCTAACCCATCTCCCCCTTACCCCATCAGACAGTCTAACCCATCTCACCCTAACCCCATCAGACTGTCTAACCCATCTCCTCCTAACCCCATCATACTGTCTAACCCATCTCCCCCTAACCATATCAGACTGTCTAACCCATCTCACCCTAACCCAATCAGACTGTCTAACCCATCTCACCCTAACCCCATCAGACTGTCTAACCCATCTCCCACTAACCCCATCAGATTGTCTAACCCATCTCCCCCTAACCCCATCAGACTGTCTAACCCATCTCCCACTAACCCCATCAGATTGTCTAACCCATCTCCCCCTAACCCCATCAGACTGTCTAACACATCTCATCCTAACCCCATCAGACTGTCTAACCCATCTCACCCTAACCCCATCAGACTGTCTAAACCATCTCACCCTAACCCATGAGACTGTCTAACCCATCTCACCCTAACCCCATCAGACTGTCTAACCCTTCTCACCCTAATCCCATCAGACTGTCTAACCCATCTCATCCAAACCCCATCAGACTGTCTAACCCATCTCACCCTACCACATCAGACTGTCTAACCCATCTCCCCCTCACCCCATCAGACTGTCTAACCCATCTCCCCCTAACCCCATCAGATTGTCTAACCCATCTCACCCTAACCCCATCAGACTGTCTAACCCATCTCACCCTACCACATCAGACTGTCTAACCCATCTCACCCTAACCCCATCAGACTGTCTAACTCCTCTCCCCCTAACCCAATCAGACTGTCTAACCCATCTCAACCCCATCAGACTATCTAACCCATCTCACCCTAACCCCATCAGACTGTCTAACCCATCTCACACTAACCCCATCAGACTGTCTAACCCATCTCCCCCTTACCCCATCAGACTGTCTAACCCATCTCACCCTAATCCCTTCAGACTGTCTAACCCATCTCACCCTAACCCCATCAGACTGTCTAACCCATCTCACCCTAACCACATCAGACTGTCTAACCCATCTCCTCCTAACCCCATCAGACTCTCTGACCCATCTCACCCTAACCACATCAGACTGTCTAACCCATCTCCTCCTAACCCCATCATACTGTCTAACCCATCTCCCCCTAACCATATCAGACTGTCTAACCCATCTCACCCTAACCCAATCAGACTGTCTAACCCATCTCACCCTAACCCCATCAGACTGTCTAACCCATCTCCCACTAACCCCATCAGATTGTCTAACCCATCTCCCCCTAACCCCATCAGACTGTCTAACCCATCTCCCACTAACCCCATCAGATTGTCTAACCCATCTCCCCCTAACCCCATAAGGCTGTCTAACCCATCTCCCTTCTAACCCCATCAGACTGTCTAACCCATTTCACCCTAACCCATCAGACTGTCTAACCCATCTCCCCCTAACCCCATCAGACTGTCTAACCCATCTCCCCTAACCCCATCAGACTGTCTAACCCATCTCCCCCTAACCTCATCAGACTGTCTAACCCATCTCCCCCTAACCCCATCAGACTGTCTAACCCATCTCCCCCTAACCCCATCTGACTGTCTAACCCTAACCCCATCAGACTGTCTAACACATCTCACCCTAACCCCATCAGACTGTCTAACCCATCTCCCCCTAACCCCATCAGACTGTCTAACCCATCTCCCCCTAACCATATCAGACTCTCTAACACATCTAACCCTAACCCCATCAGACTGTCTAACCCATCTCCACCTTACCCCATCAGACTGTCTAACCCATCTACCTCTAACCCCATCAGACTGTCTAACCCATCTCCCCCTAACCCCATCAGACTGTCTAACCCATCTCCCCCTAACCATATCAGACTCTCTAACACATCTAACCCTAACCCCATCAGACTGTCTAACCCATCTCCCCCTAACCCCATCAGACTGTCTAACCCATCTCACCCTAACCCCATCAGACTGTCTAACCCATCTCACCCTACCACATCAGACTGTCTAACCCATCTCCCCCTAACCCCATCAGACTGTCTAACCCATCTCACCCTAACCCCATCAGACTGTCTAACTCATCTCCCCCTAACCCCATCAGACTGTCTAACCCATCTCAACCCCATCAGACTATCTAACCCATCTCACCCTAACCCCATCAGACTGTCTAACCCATCTCACACTAACCCCATCAGACTGTCTAACCCATCTCCCCCTTACCCCATCAGACAGTCTAACCCATCTCACCCTAACCCCATCAGACTGTCTAACCCATCTCACCCTAACCCCTTCAGACTGTCTAACCCATCTCACCCTAACCCCATCAGACTGTCTAACCCATCTCACCCTAACCACATCAGACTGTCTAACCCATCTCCTCCTAACCCCATCAGACTGTCTAACCCATCTCACCCTAACCACATCAGACTGTCTAACCCATCTCCTCCTAACCCCATCAGACTGTGTAACCCATCTCCCCCTAACCATATCAGACTGTCTAACCCATCTCACCCTAACCCAATCAGACTGTCTAACCCATCTCACCCTAACCCCATCAGACTGTCTAACCCATCTCCCACTAACCCCATCAGATTGTCTAACCCATCTCCCCCTAACCCAATCAGACTGTCTAACCCATCTCCCCCTAACCCCATCAGACTGTCTAACCCATCTCCCACTAACCCCATCAGATTGTCTAACACATCTCCCCCTAACCCCATCAGACTGTCTAACACATCTCCCCCTAACCCCATCAGACTGTCTAACCCATCTCCCCCTAACCCCATCAGACTGTCTAACCCATCTCCCCCTAACCCCATCAGACTGTCTAACCCATCTCACCCTAACCCCATAAGGCTGTCTAATCCATCTCCCTTCTAACCCCATCAGACTGTCTAACCCATTTCACCCTAACCCATCAGACTGTCTAACCAATCTCCCCCTAACCCCATCAGACTGTCTAACCCATCTCACCCTAACCCCATCAGACTGTCTATCCCATCTCACCCTAACCCCATCAGACTGTCTAACCCTTCTCCCCTAACCCCATCAGACTGTCTAACCCATCTCCCCCTAACCTCATCAGACTGTCTAACCCATCTCCCCCTAACCCCATCAGACTGTCTAACCCATCTCCCCCTAACCCCATCTGACTGTCTAACCCTAACCCCATCAGAATGTCTAACACATATCACCCTAACCCCATCAGACTGTCTAACCCATCTCCACCTTACCCCATCAGACTGTCTAACCCATCTACCTCTAACCCCATCAGACTGTTTAACCCATCTCACCCTAACCCCATCAGACTGTCTAACCCATCTCACCCTAACCCCATCAGACTGTCTAACCCATCTCACCCTAACCCCATCAGACTGTCTAACCCATCTCCCCCTAACCCCATCAGACTGTCTAACCCATCTCAACCCCAACAGACTGTCTAACCCATCTCCCCCTAACCCCATCAGACTGTCTAACCCATCTCCCCCTAACCATATCAGACTGTCTAACACATCTAACCCTAACCCCATCAGACTGTCTAACCCATCTCACCCTAACCCCATCAGACTGTCTAACCCATCTACCTCTAACCCCATCAGACTGTCTAACCCATCTCACCCTAACCCCATCAGACTGTCTAACCCATCTCACCCTAACCCCATCAGACTGTCTAACCCATCTCACCCTAACCCCATCAGACTGTCTAACCCATCTCCCCCTAACCCCATCAGACTGTCTAACCCATCTCAACCCCAACAGACTGTCTAACCCATCTCCCCCTAACCCCATCAGACTGTCTAACCCATCTCCCCCTAACCATATCAGACTGTCTAACACATCTAACTCTAACCCCATCAGACTGTCTAAACCATCTCACCCTAACCCCATCAGACTGTCTAACCCATCTACCTCTAACCCCATCAGACTGTCTAACCCATCTCACCCTAACCCCATCAGACTGTCTAACCCATCTCCCCCTAACCACTTTAGACTGTCTAACCCATCTCCCCCTAACCCCATCAGACTGTCTAACCCATCTCACCCTAACCCATCAGACTGTCTAACCCATCTCACCCTAACCCCATCAGACTGTCTAACACATCTCATCCTAACCCCATCAGACTGTCTAACTCATCTCCTCCTAACCCCAATAGACTGTCTAACCCATCTCACCCTAACCCCATCAGACTGTCTAGCCCATCTCCCCCTAACCCCATCAGACTGTCTAACCCATCTCCCCCTAACCCCATCAGACTGTCTAACCCTAACCCCATCAGACTGTCTAACACATCTCATCCTAACCCCATCAGACTGTCTAACCCATCTCACCCTAACCCCATCAGACTGTCTAAACCATCTCACCCTAACCCATGAGACTGTCTAACCCATCTCACCCTAACCCCATCAGACTGTCTAACCCTTCTCACCCTAATCCCATCAGACTGTCTAACCCATCTCACCCAAACCCCATCAGACTGTCTAACCCATCTCACCCTACTACATCAGACTGTCTAACCCATCTCCCCCTCACCCCATCAGACTGTCTAACCCATCTCCCCCTAACCCCATCAGACTGTCTAACCCATCTCACCCTAACCCCATCAGACTGTCTAACCCATCTCACCCTACCACATCAGACTGTCTAACCCATCTCACCCTAACCCCATCAGACTGTCTAACTCCTCTCCCCCTAACCCAATCAGACTGTCTAACCCATCTCAACCCCATCATACTATCTAACCCATCTCACCCTAACCCCATCAGACTGTCTAACCCATCTCACACTAACACCATCAGACTGTCTAACCCATCTCCCCCTTACCCCATAAGGCTGTCTAACCCATCTCCCTTCTAACCCCATCAGACTGTCTAACCCATTTCACCCTAACCCATCAGACTGTCTAACCCATCTCCCCCTAACCCCATCAGACTGTCTAACCCATCTCCCCTAACCCCATCAGACTGTCTAACCCATCTCCCCCTAACCTCATCAGACTGTCTAACCCATCTCCCCCTAACCCCATCAGACTGTCTAACCCATCTCCCCCTAACCCCATCTGACTGTCTAACCCTAACCCCATCAGACTGTCTAACACATCTCACCCTAACCCCATCAGACTGTCTAACCCATCTCCCCCTAACCCCATCAGACTGTCTAACCCATCTCCCCCTAACCATATCAGACTCTCTAACACATCTAACCCTAACCCCATCAGACTGTCTAACCCATCTCCACCTTACCCCATCAGACTGTCTAACCCATCTACCTCTAACCCCATCAGACTGTCTAACCCATCTCCCCCTAACCCCATCAGACTGTCTAACCCATCTCCCCCTAACCATATCAGACTCTCTAACACATCTAACCCTAACCCCATCAGACTGTCTAACCCATCTCCCCCTAACCCCATCAGACTGTCTAACCCATCTCACCCTAACCCCATCAGACTGTCTAACCCATCTCACCCTACCACATCAGACTGTCTAACCCATCTCCCCCTAACCCCATCAGACTGTCTAACCCATCTCACCCTAACCCCATCAGACTGTCTAACTCATCTCCCCCTAACCCCATCAGACTGTCTAACCCATCTCAACCCCATCAGACTATCTAACCCATCTCACCCTAACCCCATCAGACTGTCTAACCCATCTCACACTAACCCCATCAGACTGTCTAACCCATCTCCCCCTTACCCCATCAGACAGTCTAACCCATCTCACCCTAACCCCATCAGACTGTCTAACCCATCTCACCCTAACCCCTTCAGACTGTCTAACCCATCTCACCCTAACCCCATCAGACTGTCTAACCCATCTCACCCTAACCACATCAGACTGTCTAACCCATCTCCTCCTAACCCCATCAGACTGTCTAACCCATCTCACCCTAACCACATCAGACTGTCTAACCCATCTCCTCCTAACCCCATCAGACTGTGTAACCCATCTCCCCCTAACCATATCAGACTGTCTAACCCATCTCACCCTAACCCAATCAGACTGTCTAACCCATCTCACCCTAACCCCATCAGACTGTCTAACCCATCTCCCACTAACCCCATCAGATTGTCTAACCCATCTCCCCCTAACCCAATCAGACTGTCTAACCCATCTCCCCCTAACCCCATCAGACTGTCTAACCCATCTCCCACTAACCCCATCAGATTGTCTAACACATCTCCCCCTAACCCCATCAGACTGTCTAACACATCTCCCCCTAACCCCATCAGACTGTCTAACCCATCTCCCCCTAACCCCATCAGACTGTCTAACCCATCTCCCCCTAACCCCATCAGACTGTCTAACCCATCTCACCCTAACCCCATAAGGCTGTCTAATCCATCTCCCTTCTAACCCCATCAGACTGTCTAACCCATTTCACCCTAACCCATCAGACTGTCTAACCAATCTCCCCCTAACCCCATCAGACTGTCTAACCCATCTCACCCTAACCCCATCAGACTGTCTATCCCATCTCACCCTAACCCCATCAGACTGTCTAACCCTTCTCCCCTAACCCCATCAGACTGTCTAACCCATCTCCCCCTAACCTCATCAGACTGTCTAACCCATCTCCCCCTAACCCCATCAGACTGTCTAACCCATCTCCCCCTAACCCCATCTGACTGTCTAACCCTAACCCCATCAGAATGTCTAACACATATCACCCTAACCCCATCAGACTGTCTAACCCATCTCCACCTTACCCCATCAGACTGTCTAACCCATCTACCTCTAACCCCATCAGACTGTTTAACCCATCTCACCCTAACCCCATCAGACTGTCTAACCCATCTCACCCTAACCCCATCAGACTGTCTAACCCATCTCACCCTAACCCCATCAGACTGTCTAACCCATCTCCCCCTAACCCCATCAGACTGTCTAACCCATCTCAACCCCAACAGACTGTCTAACCCATCTCCCCCTAACCCCATCAGACTGTCTAACCCATCTCCCCCTAACCATATCAGACTGTCTAACACATCTAACCCTAACCCCATCAGACTGTCTAACCCATCTCACCCTAACCCCATCAGACTGTCTAACCCATCTACCTCTAACCCCATCAGACTGTCT
Source organism: Coregonus lavaretus (assembly GCF_964263955.1). NCBI lineage: Eukaryota > Metazoa > Chordata > Actinopteri > Salmoniformes > Salmonidae > Coregonus > Coregonus lavaretus. The sequence goes on from NC_139990.1 coordinate 79,373,556, forward strand.
AACCCATCTCACCCTAACCCCATCAGACTGTCTAACCCATCTCACCCTAACCCCATCAGACTGTCTAACCCATCTCACCCTAACCCCATCAGACTGTCTAACCCATCTCCCCCTAACCCCATCAGACTGTCTAACCCATCTCAACCCCAACAGACTGTCTAACCCATCTCCCCCTAACCCCATCAGACTGTCTAACCCATCTCCCCCTAACCATATCAGACTGTCTAACACATCTAACTCTAACCCCATCAGACTGTCTAAACCATCTCACCCTAACCCCATCAGACTGTCTAACCCATCTACCTCTAACCCCATCAGACTGTCTAACCCATCTCACCCTAACCCCATCAGACTGTCTAACCCATCTCCCCCTAACCACTTTAGACTGTCTAACCCATCTCCCCCTAACCCCATCAGACTGTCTAACCCATCTCACCCTAACCCATCAGACTGTCTAACCCATCTCACCCTAACCCCATCAGACTGTCTAACACATCTCATCCTAACCCCATCAGACTGTCTAACTCATCTCCTC